>NC_050072.1:89238931-89838931 GCF_009764565.3 Dermochelys coriacea
GGGAAAGAAGTATGCAAATATTCACATGAACCATATGCTTTTCCTTATGCTGTTTTGTATTTTTCACAGAACACTCCATTGACTTCAATAGGAAGTTTCATGCATGGTTTGACAAGATAGATGCTAATAATACACCTGTGAGAAGAACTAAAAGTTTTGCCCAAATCAGAAGCTAGAGTAGCAGTGTGCACTTTCGTCGTGCAGTGAAGGTGTGTGCAGACGATGCCATGCCACACAATGTGATGCAAAGTTCTCATGTATCTCATTCTGTCAGAAAGTCATCAAAATATAGGTGGGAACAAAATATATATGGAAACTACTTATAAGAGTGATGTGACCGGGATTTAGCCTTTATTTTGTTTCCCCAAATATACAAGTACGACTGAAATCAATGTAAAGGACCTAATGTTGTGGGTTAGGGAGTAGGCTCCTTTCATTTGTGTTAAAGAAAAGGAATACTTATGGCACCTTAGAGACTAACAAATTTATTTGAGCATAAGCTTTCGTTAGCTACAGCTCACTTCATCGGATGCATTCAGTGGCAAATACAGTGAGGAGATTTATATACACAGAAAACACGAAAAAATGGGTGTTACACATACACACTATAACAAGAGTGATCAGGTAAGGTGAGCTATTACCAGCAGGAGAGCCGGGGGGTGGGGAGGGAAAAAGCTTTTTGTAGTGATAATCAAGGTGGGCCATTTCTAGCAGTTGACAAGAATGTCTGAGGAACAGTGGGGGTGGGGAGGAATAAACATGGGGAAATAGTTTTACTTTGTGTAATGACACATCCTCTCCCAATCTTTATTCAAGCCTAAGTTAATTGTATCCAGTTTGCAAATTAATTCAGCAGTCTCTCGTTGGAGTCTGGTTTTGAAGGTTTTTTGTTGAAGAATTGCCACTTTTAGGTCTGTAATCGAGTGACCAAAGAGACTAAAGTGTTCTCCAACTGGTTTTTGAATGTTATAATTCTTGACGTCTGATTTGTGTCCATTTATTCTTTTATGTAGAGACTGTCCAGTTTGGCCAATGTACATGGCAGAGGGGCATTGCTGGCACATGATGACATATATCACATTGGTAGATGTGCACGTGAACGAGCCTCTGATAATGTGGCTGTTGTGATTAGGCCCTATGATGGTGTCCCCTAAATAGATATGTGGACACAGTTGACAACGGGCTTTGTTGCAAGGATAGGTTCCTGGGTTAGTGATTCTGTTGTGTGGTGTGTGGTTGCTGGTGAGTATTTGCTTCAGGTTGGGGGGCTGTCTGTAAGCAAGGACTGGCCTCTCTCCCAAGATCTGTGAGAGTGATGGGTCATCCTTCAGGATAGTTTGTAGATCCTTGATGATGCATTAGAGGGGTTTTAGTTGGGGGCTGAAGGTGATGACTAGTGGCGTTCTGTTATTTTCTTTGTTGAGCCTGACCTGTAGTAGGTGACTTCTGGATACTCTTCTGGCTCTGTCAATTTGTTTCTTCACTTCAGCAGGTGGGTATTGTAGTTGTAAGAATGCATGATAGAGATCTTGTAGGTGTTTGTCTCTGTCTGAGAGGTTGAAGCAAATGCAGTTGTATCATAAAGCTTGGCTGTAGACAATGGATCGTGTGGTGTGGTCCGGATGAAAACTGGAGGCATGTAGATAGGCATAGCGGTCAGTAGGTTTCCGGTATAGGGTGGTGTTTATGTAACCATGGCTTATTAGCACCATAGTGTCCAGGAAGTGGATCTCTTGTGTGGATTGGTCCAGGCTGAGGTTGATGGTGGGATGGAAATTGTTGAAATCATGGTGGAATTCCTCAAGGGCTTCTTTTCCATGGGTCCAGATGATGAAGATGTCATCAATGTAGCACAAATAGAGTACGGGCATTAGGGGACGAGAGCTGAGGAAGAGTTGTTCTAAGTCAGCCATAAAAATTTTGGCATAGTGTGGGGCCATGCGGGTACCCATAGCAGTGCCGCTGATTTGAAGGTATACATTGTCCCCAAATGTGAAATAGTTATGGGTGAGGACAAAGTCACAAAGTTCAGCCACCAGGTTTGCCGTGACATTATTGGGGAAACTGTTCCTGACGGCTTGTAGTCCATCTTTGTGTGGAATGTTAGTGTAGAGGGCTTCTACATCCATAGTGGCTAGGATGGTGTTTTTAGGAAGATCACCGATGGATGGCAGTTTCCTCAGGAAGTTAGTGGTGTCTTGAGGATAGCTGGGAGTGCTGGTAGCCTAGGGCCTGAGGAGGGAATCTACATAGCCAGACAATCCTGCTGTCAAGGTGCCTATGCCTGAGATGATAGGGCGTCCAGGATTTCCAGATTTATGGATCTTGGGTAGCAGATAGAATACCCCTGGTCGGGGTTCCAGGGGTGTGTCTGTGTGGATTTGTTCTTGTGCATTTTCAGGGAGTTTCTTAAGCAAATGGTGTAGTTTTTTTTGGTAACCCTCTGTGGGATCAGAGGGTAACGGCTTGTAGAAAGTGGTGTTGGAGAGCTGCCTAGCAGCCTCTTGTTTATATTCCGACCTATTCATGATGACGACAGCACCTCCTTTTTCAGCCTTTTTGATTATGATGCCAGAGTTGTTTCTGAGGCTGTGAATGGCATTGTGTTCTGCACGGCTGAGGTTATGAGGCAAGTGATGCTGCTTTTCCACAATATCAGCCCGTGCATATCGGCAGAAGCACTCTTTGTAGAAGTCCAGTCTGTTGTTTCGACTTTCAGGAGGCGTCCACCCAGAATCCTTCTTTTTGTAGTCTTGGTAGGAAGGTCTCTGTGGGTTAGTATGTTGTTCAGAGGTGTGTTGGAAATATTCCTTGAGTCGAAGATGTCAAAAATAGGATTCTAGGTCACCACAGAACTGTATCATGTTCATGGGGATGGAGGGGCAGAAGGAGAGGCCCCGAGATAGGACAGATTCTTCTGCTGCGCTAAGAGTATAGTTGGATAGATTAACAATATTGCTGGGTGGGTTAAGGGAACCATTGTTGTGATCCCTTGTGGCATGTAGTAGTTTAGATAGTTTAGTGTCCTTTTTCTTTTGTAGAGAAGCAAAGTGTTGTAAATGGCTTGTCTACTTTTTGTAAAGTCCAACCACAAGGAAGTTTGTGTGGAAGGTTGTTTTTTTATGAGTATCCAGTTTTGAGAGCTCATTCTTAATCTTTCCCTGTTTGCTGTAGAGGATTGTTGATCAGGTGGTTCCGTAGTTTCTTTGAGAGTGTGTGGCACAAGCTGTCAGCATAGTCTGTGTGGTATGTAGATTGTAATGGATTTTTTAGCTTCAGTCCATGTTTACCCTCTCCCCCCCATTCCTCAGACATTCTTGTCAACTGCTGGAAATGGCCCACCTTGATTATCACTGCAAAAGGTTCCCCCCTCCCCCCGCTCTGCTGCTGGTAATAGCTCACCTTACCTGATCACTCTCATTTCAGTGTGTATGGTAACACCCATTGTTTCATGTTCTCTGTGTATATAAGTCTCCCCACTGTATTTTCCACTGAATGCATTTGATGAAGTGAGCTGCAGCTCACGAAAGCTTATGCTCAAATAAATTTGTTAGTCTCTAAAGTGCCTTTTCTTTTTGCGGATACAGACTAACCCGGCTGCTATTCTGAGACCATTCATTTGTGTTGTGCCCCTTGTCCTTTCTTCACACAATAGTAATTTGCAGCTGAACATTTGGTCTTGAGAGTGAATGTGGGAGCAGAACTATAAAACCCAAGGAACTATTGTTTTTCTCATTCACCCCGTATAGGTGCTGGTTCTACTGTTAGAATAGTGATGCAGCTGTATTGCATGAGAGACTCACATATTTCCTTTGAGTTCTAGAACGTATGGTGATGCTTCAGCACATTAGACAGTGTTGCTAACTCTCATGATTTTTATTGTAAACCTCATGGTATTTAGTGTTTTTCTTAAAGCTCTAGTGGCTGGAATCAGCAGATTGCAGAATAATCTCAACATTATATGGAGAGAGAAAGAGTAAAAGTTTCTAATCCTCATCCTTGCAGAGAAAAGATTGAAGCAAGAGCACTCTAAAATCTCAAAAACCAGAAGGTTAATAAAAAAACCCCAAAATGTATATATTTTAAAATTCATTATTTTTAATCCAATCTCTTGATTTGGAGGGGTTTAGCTGAGAGTTTTAATATTTGGAGTTAGCAATGCTAGGTTATCAGCTGGAAGAAACTTTGTAATGGGTTGGGTTAAAACCCCATTGATGTTGATAGGCATGAACTCACCCTTTAGTTATCATAACTGTAAACATATGTCCCATCTGAGACCAAAGGTGTGTATGAACTCACTCAGGAGCTTATGAGTTGAGTATTGCTTTGGGTAGGGAAGGGTGTGTAACAAACAGATACTGAGGTCACAGGCAAGAACAGAGAGAAAGAAGCAAAGGATATGAAGCAAGAAAGCCAAGTAGTGCCCCGTGAGCACAGTGTGACCCTGGAAAAAGCAAGAGAGACATTGAAACCAGATATTATAGGGATAACAGAAAAATGGTAGAATAGTAGTCATGGCTAGATTATAGATATTGAAGGGTATTTCCTGTTCAGGAAAGAGAGAAAAAAAGTAGTGGAGTAGCATTGTATATTAAAGATGAGGTACACTGTAAAGAAATTAGAAGTGATGGAATGGATAAAATGGAATCAATTTGGTTCATAATCACTTTGTGGAAGAAATCTAACTAATGCTCCACTGGGATAGATGTTGGGGTATGCTACAGCCCCCCAGGATCTGATATGGATATGGATAGAGACCTCTTTAATATTTTTAATGAAATAAATACTACTTGGAATTGTGTGATTATGGGAAACTTTAATTTCTTAGATATCCATTGGAGGACGAGTGCTACTAATAATGTTAGAGGCCAGATATTCTTGGATGTGATAGCTGACAGATTTCTTCCATCAAAGTCACTGAACCAACAATAGGTGATGCCATTTTAGATTTAGTATTAGTAAGTACCAAGGACTTCACAGACAAATTGGTTGTCATTCTTGATTCAAGTGATCATGAGCTAATTCAGTTTAAACTAAATGGAAGGATAAAAATAGGTATGTAACTGGGATCCTTGATTTCAAAATGGCAAACTTAAAAAACTTATGGGAGGTATTTAGGGAAGTGGACTGGACTGAAGAACAAAAGGATCTGAATGTGGAAGAAGCTTGTAATTCCTTTAAGTCAAAGTTGCATAAGCTATCTGGAGGCAGCATCCCAAGCAAGGATGGGGGGAAATTGTGGGGAAGGGTTGCAGACCAAACTAGATGAACAAGCATCTCAAACAGGTTATTAAGAGAAAGCAGAAATCCTAAAAGGAATGGAAGATGGTATGGATCAGCAAGGAATGCTACCTCTTGGAGGTCAGCAGGTGTAGGGGAAAAAAGTGAGAACTGCCAAAAGCCAAGCAGAGTTGCACCTTGCAAAGGAAATTAAAAACAATTAAACCCAAGGTTCTTTAGCCATATAAATAAAAAGAAAACAAGAAAAAAAGAAGTGAGACTGGTAAGTTTGGAGGATGGGGTGGAAATCAAAGATAATATAGGCAAGGCCCAACACCTAAATGAATATTTTGCCTTAGCTTTTAATAAGGGTAATGAGGAGTCTTGGGGTACTGCTAGGGTGGCTAATGGAAACAAGGACATGGAAGTAGAAAATACCACATCTGAGGTGGAAGTCAAACTCAAACAGCTCACTGGCTAAATTGGGGGAGCCAAATAATCTCCATCCAAGAATATTACAGGAGCTCAGACGTGAAATTACAAGCCCAATAGCAAGGATTTGTAATGATTTTGTTGGGAGAAGGGCGGAAATTTAAAATTCATACAGATAAGTTTGCTTCCCTGCTGATGTTTATCAGGCTCTATGAGCCACATTAAGCATGCTTTGGCTTGACCTTTCTCCCCACCTCATATTCCTTTCTGTGTAGCTGCACAGTTGCTGCGCCTTCAGTTGCAAGTTTGCTGCTTCTATCTCCACACAGAACATTATGTTGCTCAGGAATAAGACAGGAAGAGCAACTAGCTAACCACAAAAGAAGGAAATTGACTTCAGACCATGCGGTCAACAAACTGGAAAACTGAGGAAAATATATTTTGTTCTTCAGTATGTTTCAGTAATGGAAATGGTAGGCTTTACTTGTAAAATACGTGATACATTTGCAGATCGAAATGGAGTTTTCCAGTGATGATGTCCCTTTCAAACAATAATTGGTAAATTCAAATTTGCTGGTTACTGTCATGTTACTTTCTAGACAAATTTTCTAGTTCATGAGCCTATTTATGAAATGTAAGGAACTACCTGTCTATATCTTGTGGGAGATCTTTCAGTTTGTTGTTGCTAATATCCAGCCAGTGCAAACTTGACATCCGGAGTATACAAATTGGAATAGTGGGGAACTTGTTTGCTGACACATCCACAAATGTGACTTGTTTCAAGTTACTTAACTGGAAAGAAACAATGCAGCATTTTAGGTACATTCTACAGAATATCTTATGAGCAAATCATTAAACTCTTTAAATAAATATTATTGCTTCTCCAGATCACTTGGAGCATTCAGGATTGTATAATGTTTCTGATTTGTACTCAGCTTTATGCCACACACATCACACCCATCATTGTTCAGGTAGAGGGATACCAGACATAATTCCCTCCAAAACTTTTCAACACCTCTAAATCCACCAGAAAGACCTCTAAAATGAAATGTTATTTCCCCTTTTAAAAAGCCTGGAGTCTGGGAAAACAGCAACTGGGACAAGGTATTGACCCTGGCCTTTCCCCAAAATAGTACAGAAAACTAACAACCAGTAAATAAAGCTGTTTTGATAACTAATACACCCTAGTTATTACACACTATATAGATACTAAACAGTCATTTTTAAAAACACCATGGAAGTTTTATCAATATATCTTCTACTTACTTTAAATAGACTTCTTTGACTATAAACCCATGTAATGCATTGAAAATGTTTAGCCAAAAGACCACTTGAGAACAGCAACTTTACCAGTTCACATTAGCCTAGAATATAATCCAATATTTTTTTAAGTAAAGCTGTTTAAAAATACATTTTCTGTGTCCCAAACTAAATATATATATAAAAAATGCACTAAATCCTTTTATTAGAAGACCTGTCAAAGGAATAACATTTTTAAATAATAAACTGTGAATGTATCTAAGGTTAACTACCAATGTAAAATAGACCAGTTTAAGATTTAAATGTGTTAAATGAAGGGCTCTGTATACTAAATCCATTATTTACAGTAGGGCTGTCTATTAATCGCAGTTAACTCACACGATTAACTAAAAATACTTAATCATGATTAAAAAAATTAATCGTGATTAATCGCAGTTTTAATCACACCATTAAACAATAGAATACCAATTGAAATTTATTAAATATTTTTGGATGTTTTTCTACATTTTCAAATATATTGATGCTGCATGACTGCGTGTTATAAGAATAGCTATTTTTCCATTTATTATATGCTATTGCCAAAAGATCATTTTAATATTTAATTTTGTTTTTCTTCAGAGTTTATAATCCCACAAAAATGAATTTGGCACAGAAATATGATTGTCTTGATACAAAACTTTGGTTGGGCATGCCACACAATATATGGGGCTCTAATTATATTGTGTAGGCTACAAGCCCTCATTGCACTTTCTTTTAGGGCAATATGAAACAAAATCTATATGGTTTCTACACAGTGTTCCAGCAAAATGAAGTTTTGATTTAATCTGTCACTAAAATGCTACCAACAAACCCCTGGGGAATATGACACACTGGAAATTATGGCAGCTACGTTTTATATTTACTAAAGAAAATGCTATATATATTTATTTCCTTTTGAAAGACTAATGGATTTTTGCACCTCCTGTAACATTTCATTTATAAACCTTATCATTTTTATTTAAGCGGTTTATTTTTGCTATTTAACTTTGTTATCTGACTTTGAATCAGTCAGAATATAGGCTTTATGCAAGCTACATTTTAAACACTAGCTGCATTTGACAGTCAAACTACCTGGCCACAGTTATTGCGGTCCTTATTGTTAATCATAATTGTCATCTTTATTTGACAAACTACCCATATTGCTTCTTATCTTAATAATTTTGCTTTTAAAGAAAATAGCCTTTGCAGCATTCCAGAGCTCCACTGCTTTTCTTTTCTCTGACAGTTAAAGTTTCAGTTGAGAGAAGAGGACACTGTGTCCCTGATTTGAATGAGTTGTTTGATTAATGGGTGTGTTTTTATTTTTGCTTTATTTTTGTCATTGAAAGGGATTTACTGATAAGGTCTGTTGCTTGTGGTTTTAGTGTGAGCTGATTTTAATGAGGCCAGGCTATCACTCAACCTCTCCTGCCAGGTTTGGATGGCACTCAAAACCTTGCAGGAGGCACTCAGTAACTTGCAGGATTGGGACACATCTGTGCTGCAATACCGATGACAAGAGAACAACTCAGGTCAATTCTTTAACTCTTAGCTAACTGGCTCTTCTCAGTTTAAAGCACACCCTTAACATTTTTTTCGCATGTATTTTTAAAAATTAATTAATTATTAATTATTATTATTATTATTATTACCACCAAGGTTTTTTGCAGAAGAGTACAGCAGTTAGCAGGGAGTTGGTAACAAGAAACATACCCTATTCTCCACCAGAGACAGGATGCTAGATGAGACTGTGGCAAAACCACTCCTAGGGTTAGAGTCTGTGATTTCATCAACCCAGGATCTTGACAGTAACATAAAGAAACTCACCCCAAAGTCTTAACATAGGAACAGGTTCCTAACTAGATGACAGAATTCTGGTAATTAAAGCATGTTAAATTGGTCCCAAAAGATTTTCAGAGGCATTGGACACCCTTATCTTGTACCACTGGAGTCAATCAGAGCAGCACATCTGAAAATCAGACCACATTTATTTTGATGCCTAATTGTGAATTTAGGAGTTTAACTTTAGGCACCCAAATTTTAAAATGTTGGCCCTATTTCGTTTCAACCTTTTATCTTTAAAAAAATTACATATCACTTAAAGAAAACAGTGATGAAGTAAAACGTCTCATGTGTGATTTGAGAAACAAACAAAAATGCCAAATATTTCAAAGAATGAGTAAACCGGCTGCATATAAAATATTAATTATTACTGTAACATTGGTACATGACCTACTATAGAATGTAAAAATGCCATCAGGACTACGTTGGGGGTGAGAAGAAAAACAACCATGTACTCATTGTTTTTATTATTTATTTATATTGCAGTAGCTCCTGGAGTACCCAGCCACACTCTGCTAGGTACTGTGCGCACACTGTATAATAAAATGATGGTCTCTGCTCCAGTGTTAGTTCTGTAGCTCTGGCAGGACCAATCCTTCTCCCATTGAGTATGTCTGCAGTGCAATCAGGGGTGTGACAACAGCATGTATAGACATACCCGAGCTAGCTTTGATCTAACTAGCTTGAACAACAATAGCAGTGAAGTTACAGCAGCATAGGTGGCAGCACAGATTAGCCCACAAGTACCATGGTCCCAAGCAGGCTTGCATTGCTATTACTACACACGCTAGCTAGATCAGAGCTAGCACAGGGATGTCTACAGGTAGTCATATGTCTGATCACAATGTAGATAAAGTCAATAGCAAAACTACCACTGACACTAAAAGCATCAGGATTACTAGACTATACAAACAGCCATAAAAAGTCATGATGTGTGGAAGTGTTTTAATTGATTTTACATTTTTCCTTTATTCCACTGACTCCTGTACTTTTGTTTCATCCCTTGATCATACATACATGATTGAAGAACTGCGTGGTAATAACAAAAGCACTATTCTGCATGAAGACCTGATCCAGCAAGAAATTTAAGCACACACTTACATTTAAGTATGTAAATCCATTTCAGTCAATGGGACTACAACGGTGCTTAAAATTAAGCATGTGCCTAAGTGCTTTGCTGGATTTGGGCCATATCAAGGGCCAATATCCCAAAAGGTTACTTCTTGTTGATTAGAGTTATAAATTATAAATCTTCATACTGCTAGTACTCCAACCACGTGTAATCTACACATATTGATGCAATTTGCCAATACAAAATAGCTCTGTTTTCTAGATCTCCAAATCATGTAGTGTAGGAACATGAGGGGGTGAAAATCTAGCCCCACTGAAGTCAATAACAAAACTCCCAGTTACTTACCTGGACCTTGAAATTCGCACCAAGGGCTTATTTTTCATATTCTTTAATTAAAAACACTAGTTAGAAGACCCCTGTTAATAGTATTGCATATTATTTGACCTCTAAGTAATGTTCTGGTGGTAAAATCTTTTGATTTTCAAAGATCTCTTTTAAAATATATTCTGCTCCATCACCAATAAATGAAAAAAAAATGTATGTCCACTTTTATAACAGAACAGGTACAAATGCACCATTTTGTTATGCTCCCTCTGCACACTGCAGCAGCAATTAATGGAGAAATACTATTAGAGTGACACAGACGTAATGATATAAACACAAACAAAAACATTTTGGCACAACCAGGCACTGTATCCACTAAAGTTGTCATTTTGTTTGTTAAAAATGGTCATATTCATTTTAGATCTTACAGAAACACACAGTAAATCAATCAATATTTGCCAAAGGGAGAATTAAAAAAAAAATCAGAAGGAAGTAAATTTTATTTTCAAGCAGCCAGAAAGAATATTATAAACCAAGAAGATGACAAATGCATTAAGAACTGTAAAGCACTGGTTGACAGTTTTCTTTTAGGTTGGTAAACTAGTAACGACTCCCTTTAGAAGATATACAGAGGACATTTAAAGAGACAGTATCAGTACAATAGAATGTTGTCATAGGATAATATTGGCAGATGCTAAAAAAAAACCAAGAAAAGACAAGAAATAAAGTTAAGGCAAAGCTGAAAGGCACTGATCCTGTGCTTCAGTACTATTACAGTTGCTGACTGATATACAGAAGATATATTTTGTCTGATGGAGTGTGGTGTAGTGACAATAGCTTACTGTACCACTATGGAACTGTTGATTCTGATTAACTAAGAAACCAGGCTTTTGGGGTGCTTCAGCCAATCAGAGACCAGCTGTTCTATAAAAGTAAAGGTCTTTGTTTTAAAGAATAAATTGTTTGTATTAATTAATCATAGTTTAAAACAAAACTTTTAGAGGTAAAATTCAGGAACAGTCCCCCTGTTTTTAGGAGCTGAGAACAGAGGAATAAAAATGGTCTTGTAGTTACGGAACAGGACTAGAAGTTAAAATCTTTGGGTTCCATTCCTAAGTGTCAGATTTCCTGTGTCATACTGGGAATCAATCACTCTCTGCTTCAATATTCTTATCTGTAGAAATGGGAGCAATAATACTTTCTCTATACCTCACAATGGCTTTGTCAACCTTAGTTCACTAGCCTTTGGGAGGTCCTTATCTACTATGTTGATGAGCACCACAGACACGTCTATAAAAAATAATTAGGAGAGCCTGCAAAAGTACTCCCGCTCTAGGGTGACCAGACAGCAAATGTTAAAAATCGGGGTGGGAGTGGGGGGTAATAGGAGCCCATATAAGAAAAAGAGCCAAAAATCAGGATTGTCTCTATAAAATTGGGACATCTGGTCACCCTATCCCGCTCAGTCTTTGGTGGAAAAGCCTCCACAATTAGGGTTGGGCTTGCTGCTTCCTAAGCCAACACTTTCATAGCCAAAATCCCAAAATTCAGTGGAGTCACACCAGGGATAAACCTGTCCCACGCTTTAAGAGATTAGGTGTAAAACTCAGCTGACCCAGTCCATATCAGCGGATGACCTTTTCAGTGCTGCCTGAAAGTCTATCATCAAATATGGCTCATTTTCTTAATGTAGGTAGATCCACAGAATCTGCCTTTGGGTGTGACCACCACATTTCATGAGCCTAAAACTGGGCAAAATTTCAACAATCAACCTGGCAATTCATAGTCTTGTCCCCTGCCAGGATTTCAGCAGTCTCCCTCCTTCACCCACGCAGAGTGCTCTCAGATTTGCACTTCCATTCCAGAGGTTTTCTTTTTAAACTTTTTATGCACAGATCCAATTATAGCTAGAATGGCCTTGAGTGGAGTAACTGCTTTTACTGTGCTTTAATTAATTACCACCACCAGGCTAGCATGGAATGTTTTCATCTCATCTACCCTGTTTATTATCCTGCATTATTCTTTTTCTAGCCACACAAATCTCAGTATTTATAACATGTAACAGGTTTCTTTATGTTCTGCCCCTGCATGCATGTACAAAAACTCTATAAGGCATGTACCACCAGGGGATTCCGAAAGAGGAGATGGAACTATGGCTCCACTCCTCTCTTCCCTGGCCGGGAGAACTGGCCACCTGAAGAAGAGTGTGCACACTGCCCCCTCTCGACAAGTGGCACAGTGGTCATGAGGAAACACCCATAAGGCTACCTTATAAGGACCTTCTTGTACACCAAGGATTCAGCCCTCAGCACAAAGCCTCCAGCAGTTCCCACTGGGTCACTGCCACTCTGTACCACCCTAACTCGGGGCTGTATCCCTAAGACATAAACAGCCCACAGAATACATTGTATTATCAGAATTACGTATTCATTCGTTACAAATGTCTGCTGATGGAAATACAATTGACTTAGATGCTAGAACATTTACTTTTTTAGATTAGTAATAAATAAAATAAAATAATAATAATAATTAATTAATAGTTTATCCGGCTCAATATTTAGCCAGCTGGCTCAGCCCTGAACAAGCAATCTGTATATGGAGAAGCAATGAATCAAACAGAATTATGTACTCCTTTTCTTTTTGTGAATACAGACTAACACGGCTGCTACTTTGAAACCATACAGTTGTATAAATATTCCTATGTAAAATCAAAGAGTGAGGTCCTCACCCCTGCGCTGGCTCTTTTACCCCAGTTAAAGGTCTGGAGCAGGATAAAAGGGTCCTAAAAAAACCCTAGTTCCAGCTGAGGGTGGTTTCCTCCAGCACAGACACTGCAGAGACAACCAGAAGGCTGCCTTCCAAGGACCCCCTCATAAGCCCTGGTGTAGGGGGCATGCCAAGGGTGGGAGAGGCACCTTGAGGTGGAGTCACAGCACACAGTGCTGCAGAAATTCCAAGCAGTGCTGCCACCCATTGGGCAGTCCAGAGAAGCAGCTATAACTTGGATATGCTCCTAGTGCAGTCTAAGTAATGTCAGGAGCTTCTCGAACCTCCAGATGAGCCAAGACTCAAAGCTACCTTAGCCATTCCTCCCCTGAGCTGCCAGTTTTGTGCTGTCCATACACACCGTCCAAAAAAGTCTATTTCACTACCCATGTCCTCTCACTCTTAGGAACCTTCTTCTAATGTGTTGCCTAAACTTTTCTTTGCTTAGCTCTGTGCAACTGCTGATGATGTGTATTTCCAGAAGCGTTAATCTGTATTAGCCAATTAAATAGTTCTGCAGAGTTGTGTATAATTTGTATACTGTCACAGAATATTTTCTGTGCAGATAGCATTTCAATAATACCTACAGTATTAGGAATATTAGGATATATCAGAACATGGGGTTGGGGTAAGGAAACTGTTGATAATGAACAAATATTTAAGTAAACAAAATTCATTATGATTAATGGTACATATCTGAAATATTTGAGTTTACATGATAGTATATGAAATTCAGTGTTGACAAATATACACTGGAAGAAATAATGTCAATTACTAACACGCACATTGCTGATTACTAAATTAACTGGAACCCGGGGGGATAGAAAGATAATTATTTTGGTGAATGAAAACTTCTGTTCAATGTACACTGGTAGTCAGAGAAAATACTACTTTAATACATAAGGAGTGGTATATATTAGAACAGTAAATTATTATAGTGCCACTATATATATATCAATAGTACACCTTGACCTGCAATACTATGTTGCCGTCTGGTCACTCTGTCTTCAAGAAAGATACAGCAAAAATAGAAGGGGTCCAGAGATGAACAACAAAAACTATCAGAGGAATGGAAAGAAATTTTCTCTATCATCTTTACTGAATATTTGCAGTAATACCCAAAGATCTCGATCAAACTGAAGAAAAATTGAACAGACGATAACACTTTAGTTTAAAGAACTGATGAATAAAAATAAATTTTCAGAACAATGAACAATAGAGAAATGGTAAATCAGCTGCTCCTCTATATATTCCCTTATAAACACAAGAACAAGAAGGATTCCAATGAATCCAAAAAGGAAATAGTTTTCTTTACATAATTAACCTATGGAACTTGCTGCTATAGAATCATAGGACTGGAAGGGACCTCGAGAGGTCATCCAGTCCCCTGCACTCATGGCAAGACTAAGTATTATCTAGACCATCCCTGACAGCTGTGTTTAACCTGCTCTTAAAAATCTCCAATAATGGAGATTCCACAACCTCTCTAGGCAATTTATTCTAGTGCTTAACCACCCTGACAGTTAGGAAGTTTTTCATGATGTCCAAGCTAAACCTCCCTTGCTGCAATTTAAGTCCATGGCTTCTTGTCCTGTCCTCAGTGGTTAAGGAGAACAATTTTTCTCCCTCCTTCTTGTAACAACCTTTTATGTACTTGAAAACTATTATCATGTCCCCTCTCAGTCTTCTCTTTTCCAGACTAAACAAACAAAATTTTTTCAATCTTCCCTGACAGGTCAAGTTTTCTAGACCTTTAAATCATTTTTGTTGCTCTTTTCTGGACTTTCTCCAATTTGTCCACATCTTTCATGAAATGTGGTACCCAGAACTGGACACAATACTCCAGTGAGGCCTAATCAGCATGGAGTAGAGCGGAAGAATAACTTCTCGTGTCTTGCTTACAAAACTCTTGCTAATACATCCCAGATTGATGTTCGTTTTTTTTGCAACAGTGTTATACGGTTGACTCATATTTAGCTTGTGGTCCACTATGACCCCAGATCCGCAGTACTCCTTCCTAGGCAGTTATTTCCTATTTTGTATGTGTGGAACTGAGTGTTCCTTCCTAAGGGGAGTACTTTGTATTTGCCCTTATTGAATTTCATCCTATTTATGTCAAACAATTTGTCCAGATCATTTTGAATTATAATCCTATCCTCCAAAGCACTTGCAACCCCTCCCAGCTTGGTATCGTCCGCAAACTTCATAAGCGTATTACTGAGTCAAAGAGATTAGCAGGATTCTGAAGAGGATTTGACATTTATACAGATAATGAAAACATCCACAGGTACATTAGATAGGACAGAAAAATAAGGGATATAAATCTTCATGCTTCAGGACATAAGTCAACTACTACCTGCCTGGGGCTAGGAAAAAATTTCTCCAAGAGGCTGATTATTCCATTATGATCCATGATAGGAACACAATCTTTAAGTGAGCTGTAGCTCACGAAAGCTTATGCTCTAATAAATTTGTTAGTCTCTAAGGTGCCACAAGTACTCCTTTTCTTTTTGCGAATACAGACTAACACGGCTGCTACTCTGAAACCAATATTTTGAGGAATCTGTTAGAAGCCACAGTCAGATAGGATATTGAACTAGATGGATGACTGAACTGATCTGGATAATAATCCTATATATCTAAATTCTGAATGTATTACTAATTCAGCAATTCATTTGGACTAAAATGTTTGAAGGCTCTTCTGGGGTGAAGATATAGATATGATTAGCATTCGGTGTAGAATCTGCCAAGAAATAAGACCTTGAACCAGCAAAGCCTTTAAGCATTTGCTTAACTGCAATAGGACTGCTCCCATTAAAATTAAGCATGTGCTTAAGTGATGTATTGGACTGAGGCCTAAGAAAACAAAAATCACATTTCAAAGCACTGACTCCTCTCTGATTTCCCATGAATACATTCCTTTCTGCAGCAAAGCTGGAGAGAAGTCAGGAGAGACCAGATCATGGCTTCCTTCACAGAAGATGCATAAGCTCCTTTATGCAATTTTAAAATGCTGTGCCACAGCCAATGGAAACTCAGGAAATTAAAAATGTACATAATTGATTGCTATTTATCTTCTTATAAGATAACATCACTGCATTAGAGCAGTAGTTCTAGACAACTTACAGATCCCCTGTGCTTCTTACAGTCAACAGCATCCAAATTAATGTTGATGCCCCCTACTCTTAAATGTAGAGCCAGATTTTCAAAAGTGTTCAGCTTCTGCAATCAAGCTCAAATTTTTGAAACACGCAACTGTCATTTGGGAATCTAAAAGAAATAGCCAGATTTTCAGAAGAGTCTGCCGCACCTAGTAGTTCCCATTGTTTTCATCCTCAGAAGTTGGCATCTCAATGGCATTGCAATACTCTTGAAAATCTTTCCACTTAATTTAGGAGTCTGACTGGGAGCCATTGGGTGCTGAGCTCTTTTGAAAATCTGATCCTTAATAAAATATATATTTTTTTCTATTACAGTAGCACATAAAGGCCCCCAACTGAGATCCAGGTCCCATTGTGCTAGGTGCTATACAAATAGAGTAAGAGTCTCTTCATAAAACCCAGGTTTCCTGATTCTCAATCCTATGACACATCCATTCAGACCACTCTGCTTCCCAGTTTATTTTTAACAGTCCTGTTCAACTTTCAAGATTTGTTTTGGTAATGTAGTATGATCATTGGGAAACATTAAGATTATTTGTTTTCTAAGAACTCTAGCTCCTGACCTCCATCTGTTCTTAACTGCAACAGCAGGTCCTTCAATCGAGTGCCTGTAAATTTTTTCATTGCCTCTAGCCATCTTTTCAGAGACCATTTTGTATTACATAATATTCTGAGGTCTTGGTGCCAGCTTCTGAGGATGAAAATATTTCAACTATATTAAAAGTAATTTCAGGGAATAAAACTTTCTTTAACCCTTTTCCTGCCCCCAAGAGAGATCTCCAGAAATAAACAACAACTGCAACAAAAGCACAACTGGTGGAACAGGGGCTAAGACACACACACCTGACCTTCCAAATATCTAACTACTAATTCATTCTAGTAAAAGCATTACAAAATAGTATTAGCAATATCAGATCAGTCCAACAGACTATCTCTAGCAGTGGGCCAATATCTGATATGTCAGAGAAAGGGGAAAAAACCAATAAAACAAAAATATCCAACATCAATTTTGCAAAATTTTACATGGTGACAAAAATCTTTCTTTTTCCCTGAAGTTATCTGCTTATACCCTGAAGAATGAGATTTAATTAACCTTATCATAGCCTGCATAACTATAAATGATATTGTTCATAAAATTTTCCAGGGCTTTCTAATATTTAGCCACAATAACTGGCTCAATGGCATGCTGCAGCAATGAATTTCATAGGTTGCCTATCAGCTGTATGAAGAAGCATTTCTTTACATTTGTTCTAAATTTACCAGCCATTAATTTCATAATATAAGATTCATTGTCCTTTCCATGTGACTTCTGATATATTACAGGGCCCAGCTCTGTGAAGTACTGGGTGTCTTCTGCTAGGTTCTGAGAGGAAAGGAAAAGATACAATGATTGAAGGGAACATAACGAGGGACAGGGAAAATGAAGCTGGCCACAGAGAGACAATGAGGGAGTGAGGCAGAAGGAGGTTGGAGCAAACAACCAATGCATAGATGGAAAAGAAAAGTTCACAACATGCACCTAATCAGACATAGACAGAAGCCTTCACTTTTAGGAAACAATGCCTCCTTGGATTCATTTGTGGGCCCAGAATCACCCACAGTTGTAAAACTCTTGCATACTGTGTGGACACTTGATAATTGTCCTGTTCTATTCATTCCCTTTGACACATCTGGCATTACTGGGCTAGATGGACCATTGGTCTGACCCAGTATGAACATTCTTATGTTCTTATGACAAACCTCTTCAACAACAGGAACAGTAACCACTCTGTCTTCAGTCTACTTCCACCAAGCCACTAGCATCACTTCTATTATATGTAGGCTCAACATCAGCCAACTTGTTCACCTTTAAGTCCCAATCTTTGCCTGACACTGAAAAAGTACAGATACAGCATCATCCAGGTAAAATGGAAAAATAATATGGAGCTGTGTGTCACAAACTGGGGCATAGGCAATCAGGCCTGGAGGTCAGATCAGAGGCAGTCAGAGGCTGGGAGCCTTTCATTACCACTGGCAGAGGGTACATCAAACCATAACTCACATCAAGCCTGACATACTTATTGCCTTAACACACTATTGACGTAATCTGTATCTAAAAGTGTCGTGTAAGATGTTATATTTAGTGAGATGTCATATGACTTAGTTGGGGTTGGTCCTGCTTGAGCAGGGGGTTAGACTGGATGACCTCCTGAGGCCTCTTCCAACCCTCATCTTCTATGAATCTATGATATGCAAACTGATAACACATTGGTCATGAATATTATTGTGTGATATATGTACTGGCAGTGTATAAAGAACTTTAGATCTGTATTGAAAATATGTTCTTAAAAGGTGTTTAGCAAGCAGTGTATAAGACCAACCAATCCAAGATAAAGATCATTGTTTCCCCTGTTTTCCAGTGTCTCCAGTGTAAACAGACAGGTAATACCTCAGGAGGACAATGAAAAGTACATCTACATGTAAGTTAAACTAAGCCATCAAGCTTAAGAGGGGGAAGACTGCTTAATGATCATGACAGAGGATGGAGCCTGCACTCCCAGGAAACTTTCTGGCTCTTGAAACAGAGACAATAGACTTTGGGAAATATAAGCAAAGTCCAAAAAAAAAAAGCCATTTTATCATCCATCACGTGGGTGTCAAAGGGGAAGCAGCGCCCCTTGAGCTTATGAAAAGTAGACCTTCTTGGCCTGAAAACCAAGAGTAGCTGGAACTGACTATAGGTGAGAAACCTGCTTAGACAAAGATTGTAACTTGCTGAAGTTGTTTTAGTCACTAAAAAGTGTGTTTTGTTTTGTTTCACTGTAACCATATCTGTGTCTTCTGTTCTTACTTATTGTCATTCAAATTTTGGTTCTTTGTTAATAAACATTCTTGTTTTATTACAAAACCATCTCAGTGCTGTGTATTAAACTAAGGATGAAATCCTCAGCTAAACTAACAGGCTGGTGTCAGCTCTGTCTCTTTGGAGGCAGCGAATGTAATAATTTGAGTATCCAGTGAGAGGGACTGGACACTGCAAGGGAGATGGTTTTGGACAGACTTGGGACTGGAAAGGCTGTTGCTGTCACTCTGCAAGGAGTAACCAGGCTGATGGAAGCCAGGGTGAAGACATTGTATTGTAAGCAGGCTGCTAGTGTCAGTGCTCAGAGCCAAAGCCACACAGCACAGAAGCACCTAGGGTTCCAGGGCAGGCAATGACAGAACCCCTTAATGGTCTAGGTGAAACCCCAAACCATCACAGAGGCCACAGACAGAGCCAAAGTTCAAAGCCACTGCCAGCGATAAGGAGTCAGAGCTGGAGCAAGGCAGCAGGGCTGGAGCTGGTCAAAAATAAGACAGGAGTGGGACTGGGAACAAGGCAGGCACAGAAGCGATTATAGCTGCAGGAGTAAGCATTACGTTTCCAGCAGCTTGCCACCACTACTGCTGAGCTTAAATGCACACCTGATGGCATCTTCCAGCCAACAGGGCAGGCCAGCAAATCAGACAATTCTGCCACATCCCAACTAGCCTCATTAACTGGGCATGCCCAGCAAGCCCCAGGCTCAGCTGACAGAATTCAAGCCCATAGTGCACCATCTGCAGCCACTAACACTTTGCACCTGACTGATAGCACTGCATCACATCTTCTTGTCCACCCTCACAAGAAACTGTTGAGGATATACAAAAATTCATGGTTAACAGTATTAAATGTTGCTGACAGCTATAAAAATGTAACTTGTAATCATGTAACTAGCCTGTAATTAGCTGATAACTGAGATGAATGTACTCAGTAATTAATTTAATACATTCCTATTTAATATTTGGTTATGCCCAGAGACTCTAGTCATGATCAGGAACCAGTTATGCTATCCTTCTCACTTTCACTCAATGGGCCATTGTGGAGAAGTGACTTGCTTTTTCCCTGACCCTCCTCACCCCCTTGAGGTGCTGTACATCCCCAGGGAAAGAAAGAGATAGAGAAAGCAGTCCCTGTGTTCTCTTTATGCAGGCCATGCAAACGAGGGAAAGTTCTGCATTTCCTCTCCCATCACTGTACACCTATTTACGGATCAGGCAGAATCTGGCTCTGATTTTCTAGCTTGTGTGAATAGGTAACATTTGAGGGTAGGATTTTCACAAGCACTCAGAGTTGGTCTAACTTTTCCTCCCACTGAATTGTTCATTTTTTACTTAGGATCCAATACTTCACTCTTACTCAGGCAAAACTCCTGTAACAAGGTTTAATTTTTTACTTTAAAAGACAGCAAGGTTGGGCCAATGCTGAACACTTTTGAAAACCTCACCCCTCATTTACAGAGAACAAAACCTTTTTAAAATTAAATCCACATTTTTATAATGAATGCATCCGATGAAGTGAGCTGTAGCTCACGAAAGCTTATGCTCTAATAAATTTGTTAGTCTCTAAGGTGCCACAAGTACTCCTTTTCTTTTTGCGAATACAGACTAACACGGCTGCTACTCTGAAACCTGACATTCTAATGTTCACATAATTCCCTTTTGCTCAGTTTTTGGTAGCATTTGGTCACCACTAGTAATTCTTTGTTTATACAAAGTTTTTTGGTGCCATTTAAACTCTGCTTGTAGAAGGAGATGCTACTTTTGTTTCAAATTCAAGTGAAAGGTAAAGGTCTCTGGTATCACAATACAAAGGTATACAGGGATCAGTTCTCTAACAAGGCAGAGCTATTATTGGCAAATGATTTGCTCTGGTAGAGAATGCCATGTCTTTGAAGTGATGTTATATTAATTATAAGATTTTTGAATCACATGGTCAAGAACTACATCAATTGACACAGTCATTCCTTTGTCTAACTACATAATCCTGTTTCCTATTTGCAAACATAATCCTGTTTGCATGTCCTTCTTTACTTTCTTGTCTTTTAAAAACACTTATAAGAACTCATGCAGTGCTAATGCCTTTGTGTATCTCCTCCCATACCTAACACTTTTGCACCCATCCCCTTTCAATTTTCACACACTCCTACTAATGTCTGGTATTATATCTTATGCCACTTTCACAAAGCAGCTGTTCTTTGCCTTGGATTGACAGCATTTTGGCAAATGCTATGATAGTGTGAAACTTGGCGTGAGCGTTAGGTGGATTTGCCATACAAAAAAAGCTTTCAATCTTCGCAGGCAAGTATATGCATTGATTGAACAATCAAACCAAAATAAAATTCTCTTGAACAGAAAGTCAGAAAGGCTAAGCAACTGTACCTTTCTTAAACTGCAAAACATACACTGTGAAATGCTTGTCCCATTGCAACAGATTTCAGTAGAAGCTGGATTTCACCCACAGTAGGCCTTTTGCCACTGACTTGCTACCTCCTCACTGAAGGAATAGCCAATGCACACAGTTTTGTGGTTCTGAACCTGTATATGGACAAACCAAACTCAAATGATTTGGGCACTAATAAAGTTCATTTTTTACTTATGATCCAATACTTCACTCCTTACTCAGGCAAAACTCCTGTAACAAGGTAAAGGTCTTGCATCTTGTAAACGGTGAAGAGGCTAGTAACATGGCTGCTCAAGGAGAAATATAACAGGAAGGTGAAGTTCACAGGAAAGGTGAGCCTTTTTCCTTTCTGACTGATTATAGTAAGGAGGCCTCTGGGGAACTATTGACCAGTGTTTCCAGTTTATTTGAACCCATCTGTGCAGCAATAATGCAAAACAAGATTACCACCTGTTACACTGAGATTATGGCATGACAAAAAGAAAACATGATCTCCCAGCTCTCTGAACTTTGGAGGCCGGATATTAAGTAATAAAATTAAAATACATATGCATGCACATGAAAACACAGATGCGCACACACACACGCTCACTCTGCAGAAGTGTTACACCTTATGTTAAAAATAAACAAACCACACTATGATTCCTTACGCTTCTTAGAGCTAAATTTACTAATTTTGATTAATTTTTCAAGGTGCTCAAGATATTATATATACACACACATACTTTTCACTCTCTCTCAAGATATTTTAGGATGCTCTTCTCTGACAAAATATTGATATGCTGGAGCAGGAGCAGATTCTCTACCCCATTTCATTCACTCTGCATTGTTCAGACTGCACAAAGGGACATCTAAGTGACTGCTGGGATCCCCCATAAAAGCAGCATACATTATTCACTGAATAAGAAGTTCAGAAAACCATGCTGCACCCTTGGTTATCATTTTTAAATTTGATTTCCTTGAACCGAAAATCAAAAGTAGCTGCTTAAATTTCTTCTTAAATATTTCCTATCAGAGATGGACTGAGTGAATTAAAATCAATAAAATAAGTAATAGGAATGCCTCTAAAGGCAAGGGAGTTTGAACTGACTAAAAATCGGGCCCTTACACATAGTACAGGTATCACTATGAAATACCAGCACAAAAAGAGTACTTAGGAAGAGCTGCTCCAGAATTGGAAATGGTGATTGTGTGATGCAGTAACATAATAGTTGAAAGCATCGCCTTTTGAAAGCAGTACACTTAGGATTGAAGTCAGATCAGTTTTTCTACATACACAAATATATGAATGCACACTATGGCATGTATTTAATTTACACTTATCTATAATTCTTAGGAAAACAAATTAATTGCACAATGTGTAACAACATATCAACAGCATCTAGACTCAATAGTTCGTTAGAATAATACTTCACATTTCTTGGTCCTAATTCTTCTCTCTCACACATTTTACTCCATAGACTTCATAGAGTTACTCCTGATTGACAATGGTGTCAGTGAGAGAAGAATTATGTCTATATAATGCATTTCTTCTTAGAGTCTCAGAGTACATTGTGATCATTAATTAATTTATCTTTATAATCCCCCTGCTATGTAGGTGAGTATTATAATTCCCATTTCACTTATGAGGAAACTGAGGCACAAACAACTTTAGTGACTTGTTCAAGGTAATACAAGGAACCTGTGCTGGAATGTCAATCTCCAGACTTTCGGTTCTGTGTCTTAACCACAATGTATCATTGTTATCCCAGTAAAGAACACTGTTATGAAATAATGCAGATAGCCAACTATGTAGGGAGTGCCTGTGACATGCAATCAAATATGCCATAGCTTTTGGAAGAAGATTTTCTTTGCTTGTTTTAAAGGCACATGGGATAAATTATCCCTCCACCCTGCATTGTTTTCTGCCCAACTGTGTGTGTGTATAGCGCCGAGTTAAAATGACTTGAAATGTAGGGTCTGAAGTGCTGGGATTCCAAGTCATTGTCGCTTGAATCCCAGAGGTTGGGACATTAGGATTCAAGCTGTTTCCATTCAGTTGTATATGCACACAAAAAGTATGTCTAGATTAGAATAAAAACATTTTTTAAAAATTAGCATTGTAGTGTTAGCTTGGTTTCACCTGAACAAGATAAGACATATTAAAATATAACTTGTGCTGTCTACATGAGACCTTTAAAATATGTTCATTCAAATGTGTTAGCAAAATGTTGGGGGGAGGCTGTTTATAAAGTATATAAATCAATCTATCTTTCTAGTCAAGATATATCCAAATGTGAAGAAAGCATGATTTTAGGGGAAAGAAGCAATTGTCACAGCTCCATAGAAGACAATGAATCTATGATAGTTTGTGAGGACTTTGTGCCCATTGTGGAGGATAGAGAAGGAGAGACACACAGACAACAGAGACAAAGGCCACGATCCTACCAACTGTAACTCACACAAAGCAGTCCTTATTGACGCTGGTGCCAGGTCTATGCTACAAACTTCTGTCAGCAGAGCTACGTCAGTCAGGGGTGTGAAGAGGTGTAATCCCTGATTGACACAGGGTGCCAAGTTATAGAAGCCTCTAATGTAGATACAGCTATACCAGAAAAACTGTCCAGTACCAAGCTAGCTAGTTTCATTCATAGTGGTATCGACACGCACACTAAAAGCGATTGGCCAGGATAGTATGCTGGTATTCCTTTACTAGTAAAGCACTACAAGCACAAGTTACCTGTGGAAAAAAAAGTATAAGCTCATGTAATTAAGGTCTATATCATAATGCATCTGGAAAAGGGGGCAGAATTAAGTGTGCATTAATTCTGGTATTTCCTAACTTTTGAGTTCTTGAGTTTGCAACCATAATGCTCTTTTAACATAGACATTTGGGGGTCATTGAGGGGATTTTTTTGGTATGGAATAATGATATAGAAGTCCAGAATGATATCAATATTCACAATGCAGTTTAATTGACTTCAGTGAACCTCAGCTTCAAGCAGAGCTGTTCTGTGAAAAAAAGACTTAACTATATATGGTTTCTATGGTATACTATCCCATACAAAGAACTAAATGTAATGTAAAAGACCTAAGTCATCATGTACTGTATTGTTAATGGTCCTTATCTTTAAAGGTGCTGCACATCTGTTAGCAGCTGGATCTTACACTGAAATAATGTGAGTTGCAGGTGCTCAGCGCCTATCAGTATTTGACACCATAAAAAAACTATAGAAAATTCCTGACATATAGCAGTTATGTGTTGAATTCATATACAGCTGACTTGCAAATTCTGGGGCCTATGCACATCCTTTGTCATTGTGGATGAAATGTTAAAAACAGGAACAACTGGTGCACCTGCAAAAATACATGAACACATATTGCAGTCCCAGAACACAGCAGGTGTGCCACAGATTGGACAGCTGGTTGTCAAATGGGTATTTGGGGGTGCAAGTGCATGATTTGTACATGGAATTTGCAGGTGTATCAGACTGAATGTGCACAATGCTTTTGCCACCTTTATGTAGAAAGTGGTAGCAGGTATTATGTGACACATACAACTGAATTTTTCCCCTCTAATTCAGTTAGTTTGTAATATTTTCTTTCTGTGTCTGTTTAAAAATCCAGAATTCTCTCCTTATAAAATTCCTCAATAAATTGCTTTAAAAGCTCAAAAACTTCTATATATTCTACATCTGTCATAAAAAAATGGATAGAAAGAGAGTAGGGAGACTGAAGATGTAATTCAGTCTCAGAGTTCTGATGATCTCATAAACTTTTTATGGTACCGTCAGAAACTCTTGACTGAATTACTGGCGTGTTATCTATCTCCCTGAATCTATCATCATATATGTTATCTGCTTCTCCCTGGCCATTATTCTATGTACAATACCAAGATAAAATTAGACTTTGATCATTTCTGATGCGTTGAAGTTTGCCATTATTTCTCTCAAGCAAGTTTACAGTGGAGAATATTACCTGCTTTCTTCAAGTTGCACATTTCTGTAACCTTCCAAGGAAGATTTTTTTAAGGATTTTGAAAGTCAAATAAAAGTCAAATGACAATCTATTAATAAAAAATATTTTTGGGAGTAATTTTTCTGAACACATACACACATACACCATACACATGCCCTATAGTCTTACTGAAGGTTGTGATGTTTCTCTTGTGAATCATTCATTTCATCCGATTGGTCATTTTCAGAAGTAAATATGTTAATTTCTTTCAGGTATTATAAGCATTTCAAAATATCTCTTTCTCTTTCTCTCTCAGGTTCCAAACACAATTCAAGTTATTTCAATAGTTTTCATTCATGAAGAAGCAGTTATTACCAGTTATCATTATTGTAACCAGACAGCATGTGTGAAAAACTGAGACGGGAGGGTAATAGGCACCTATATAAAACAAAGCCCCAGATATCGGGGCTGTCCCTATAAAAATTGGGGCATCTGGTCACCCTAGTTACCATCTCTTGCCCATCTAACAGTCAGATTTCAGACACACATTACATTATCAAAGATAATGTTACTACTTTAAAAAACTGTGATTTAAAATTTTCCAGGCAAATAGCCTATTTATCTGTCTATCTGAATCAGACAGAGAAAATTTAAATCCACGTATCCTACCCCCAAGTAAATGCTTTAACCACTCTCTCTGTCTCTCTGGTCCAATGAAAATTTATATATTTACATAAAGTGGAACAGTTTCAGTAGGAGACAGGTTTCAGAGTAGTAGGAGACACTGAAAGCAACCACCTCAAAATAGCATACAGCCTCGTGGTTAGAGCACTCAGCTGGGTTGCGGGGGAGATCTGAGTTCAAGTCTGAGCTCTAGAATGGGTATTCAAATTTAGATCCCCTACATCCCGGGCAGGTACCCTAACCACTAGGATAAAGATTATAGAGACAGGCACACATGGGAATTGCTGGCTGGCCTGATACTATAACTTATGTCCATATGCAATGTTTGCTTGTGACATGAGGCTGTGGGATACAGGCTTGTGATTTGCTTCAGTTTCTCCACACTACACTACTGAACACCTACTTTCCACCCAAACATCTGACCTACAACAGAACCAAGAAGTTTTTAAAAATTCTAGGTTTAGAGAAGTGATGGTGACATTGGCAAAATGCAGGAAATTTCTAGATTAAAAATGAAATTAGCAACTTTGTTTAATTTCACCATAGATATTTTGGACCAAAATGCTGCCTTAAATAGCATACCTGTCGAATGTGTATAGCAGTGAGTAGACAACCACGCATCCAACATAAGGGATGTACTGCTGTTGCAGAGCTGGGTGTCTCTCCATGGATTATCACAATGCAGTAAGTAGAGCATACTGATCCTCAGGAGTAATGTAAGTATCTACATTTCTGCCAACCAGTTTTTGCTGCTCATGACAGCATACAGCATTATTGGCTTGGGACAGCACCATGTTCCTTTAACAAACCATCACGCCATAGACATGGGTTTGCAACTTGGGACATTACATGGATAAAGCTGTCAACACACACTTGTGTTTCATGGCAGGAAGCCTTCAGTCACCTTCCCTTAGCCACCAACACTATGCAAAATCCCTTTTGGCCCATTTCCCTCTCTTATGCACTAGAGCAAATGTGAGCAGGATTTAGCCATTTGTCAAGTGACACTCAGACGCTTGGTCCTGCTCTGTTCTGTCTGTTCTAAGATATTTTCAATGACATTGCTACTAAAACTGTATAGTTGAAGTATGTGATGGTGTGTGAAATCAGTTTGTAAGAATTGCTGTTTATGCTGCATGTGATGAAATATCTTACAGCCCAAATAAATCAGATACAAGAAATGCAGTTGGAGATCTTACTTCAAATGGGAGCTCTGTAAGTTCTAGATTTCCAGCCAAATCCAGTTTTTCCAGATTCTCACAGTTTCCCAGTTCTGGAGGGATGCTCTTCAAATTATTAAAACTCATATTGAGTTCTTTCAGTTGTTTTAAACAACCTGTTAAAATAAAGAGCTAAAATCAGTAGGGCAGAAGCACAAAAGAATTAAAAGTCTATTCAGGTTAGCAAAAGAATAGCCATCCTATGTGCCAGTTAGTTAAAAAAAAAGTATTCAGACATAAATATTTTTCAAAACATCACTGAAGTCACTATGGGCCCAGTTCTTCAAGGTGTGGAATGCCCTCAACTCCAAATGAGTTCCATGGGAGTTGAAAGGACCCAGCATCTCACAAAAGGTCTGATCACGTTTCTATTGGCATTAATGGCAAAACTCTCATTGACTTCAATAGGAACTGGATCATGTGCAGAATTAGGCCCTCGGTTACTGCCGGAGGTGAAAGTAAGCTGGTACACCTCGGTACGGCGTACTGGCAAGAGCCAGTACACTATATTGGGGCAGCTGGGCTTCCCCAGGGGGCAATTTAAAGGGCCTGGGGCTCCCAGCAGTGGGTGGAGCCCCAGACCCTTTACATTGCCTTCAGAGCCCTGCTGCTGGAGCCCTGGGGTAGCAGCTATAGGGCTCCTGCGGCTATTTAAAGGGCCCAGGGCTCCCCTGCTTCTACCACCCTGGCCCTTTAAATAGCCACCGGAGCCCTGCTGCCACTACCCCAGGGCTCCAGGGGCTATTTAAAGGACCAGGGTGGTAGAAGAAGGGGAGCTGCAGGCCCTTTAAATAGCCCCCAGAGCTCTGGGGTAGCAGGGGCTCCGGGGTTATTTAAAGGGCCCGGACTCCAGCTGCCTCTGCCGCCCTGGTCCTTTAAATAGCTGCCGGAGCCCTGCCACTTCCCCAGGGCTCTGGCGGCTAATTAAAGGACCAGGGCAGTAGACCAGGGCAGTCCTTTAAATAGCCCCCAGGCTATGTTGGGGGCTGCTGTTGCTACCCCGGTGCGGGACAGGGGGAGGAGGAAAAGGAGAAGGAGGGGGGTGGGCTGGGGCTGGCTCTGATTCCCTCAGCCCCACCCCTTCCGCCCTAGGCCCCGCTCCTTCCGGGGGCCAGAGCTAGCCCCAGCATACCGGTAAGTCACTCGACTTACTTTCACGCCTGGTTACTGCTAAAAAGGAATATAGAGTTTGCCTTTTGGCTGGAGAGTGCTGTGACAATTGGCATGGCCTTTATCGTCATTGATTTCTCCTGCCACCAAACTTACTGGAGGACATCAAGAATTGCATCTGGCAAGTATCAAGCATTATACACTCTTTTGTGTAATCTCGGTGACTTTGATGCTCATATCTGATATGAAAGACAAGGAGAATGTACAGTTATTACATTATTTGCTTTATTGAAAGCTATGGTCCTTGTCAGCTGAATCTTAGGCATGATGATATCTTAGGGCAGCGTTTCTCAAAGTGGGGTCAAACTGGGGTCCCCGAGGGTACTCCAGAGGGTCCATGGGCCCCAATGAGAAACTCCTCCCTCTCCCTCCCTCAACTCCTTTCCCTCCTAGCACGCCAGGAAACAAGCTACCTACCTGGTTCTGCGCCACTCCCAGAAGCAGACAGTACATCCCTGCAGCCCTTGGGGGCGCGGGCAATGGGTCTCCACGCACTGCAGGGTGCAGGCTCTGGGAGGGAGTTTGGGTGCAGGGTATGGGCTCTGGGCTGGGGCAGGGGATTGGGTGCAAGAGGGGTGAGGGGTGCAGGCTCTGGCTGGGTGGTGTTTACTTTGGGTGGCTCCCAAAAGCGACTGGCACATCCCTCTGGCAGCGGCTCCTAGACAGTGGGGCCAGGGGGTTCCTGGCCAATGGGAGCTGCGGGGATGGTGCTGGGGCAGGGACAGCACATGGAGCCTCTTTCCCCATCCCCCCCCCACCAGGGGCCACAGAGATGTGCCACCAGGTGGCTGCTTCAGAGAGTGGCGTGGGGCCACAGCATGCAGGCAGCCTGCCCGAGCCCTGCTGCACTGCCAGCTGGGAGCCGCCTGCGGTAAGCACCTCCCAGCCAGATCCTGCACCTCACACCCCCTCCTGCACCCCAACCCCCTGCCCCAGGTCAGAATCCCCTCCTGCACCAAACTCCCTCCCAGAGCCCGCACCCCTCACCCTCTCCTGCACCCCAACACTATATCCCAGCCTGGAGCCCCATCCTGTACCCAAACTCCCTCCCAGAAATAAACTAATATAACAGCTGTTCTAAGGTTAGAAGTAGGCTATTTTGAATTAACTTAACTACATTCTACATGTTTTAAGACTGAATGTAACCACAGAACAACTTTAAGTTAATTAAAATACAAGTTTAGTATAGTATTAGTAGCCTCGATGCCACAATTGTGATCATTTTGTTTTAAATTAGGAAAAAGACTTGTATACAGGGGCCCCACAAAATCTAATAGCCCCAAGCCACAGGAGAGTTAATCCAGCCCTGGTGCTAAGGAGCAGTGAGGGTGAAGGTGGAGGGTCCTTATATGGGGGAACCTCTGCAAGGGGAGCTACGGATTTCAGGGGAAGATAATATGCCTGCCTCCATGTCAGCCTGCCCTGGCCTACATTCTCCCCAGCTACTGAGCCCCATATCCACAGTGAACCCTCCAAGGGACAGGGCCAAGGTTAGTTCTGTGGAAGTAGAAGCCCCCACCGTTGTTCTGTGGCATCTGAGGCAGATTCATTGAGCTAAGAGGCATGGCCTGGACTTTAGTTTTTATTTATGTTCTTTTACTCAGGCAAAACTCCCATTGCCTCGGTGAAGCTTTGCCTCACGAAGAGTTGAGTAAGTATTTAAGCTCTATGCACATAAGAAATTATTGTTTTCCCTTTTTCCTCTTAAGTGGTGTTTCAGTTAAACTGGCAAGAGAAGAATTAGCCTTTAGACTACAATAGACATAGATTTGGCAGTGTAGTATTATCACACAAGATTCATTTGGCTGGTGCAAGAGGATAATAGCAGTATTTAGGGTGTTAAATTGTTAATATGTGAACCGCTTATTCTATTTAGAAGTGCATCAAAATATAATGTTAGCCTATCAAGTGTAGCATGATTTAGAGAAATGAAGGTATTATTTGTACTATTTAACCTATCTTGCATCAATTTATCACCTCATTATAACAAAAATAAATCATTGAGCTGTAGATGTGTGGAGGAAGAACACATCAAGTCTGATGGGAAAGATTTCTTTCAGCATGGACCCAATTACTTCCTGGCTTTAAAACAGGAGTAACTCCCATTGAAGTTAATAGGAGTTGGAATCATTTAGACCAGAGGAGAATTTGGTCCCTGCCAGGAAATGTTTGCTAAAATTTCTTGCCATCCCTTCTACCATTTCTGCTCCACTGGCGGATGGAGTGTTAATGTACACCAGACTTCTGAGGACCATTGGTGTTTTAAGCCCTTTGTTGTCTAACCCTGCTCAGGGTAGATCTGCAGAATGCAGCATTATCACTGGTGAAGCTGAACTGGTGATAGCAACAGTGAGAAATCTTAACAAAATTGTCCTACTGGAACAGCCTGATTGAGCAGGATGAGGGGGACAAGCACTGCTGTATTTGTAAAAAAGAAAAGGAGTACTTGTGGCACCTTAGAGACTAACAAATTTATTTGAGCATAAGCTTTTGTGAGCTACAGCTAACTTCATCGGAAGCTTATGCTCAAATAAATTTGTTAGTCTCTAAGGTGCCACAAGTACTCCTTTTCTTTTTTGCAAATACAGACTAACATGGCTGCTACTCTGAAACCTGCTGTATTTGTGTCTCCTTCCCTCTAAAATCAGACCTTATGTACCAGGCCCAGCCACCCCGAGACTGATCAGTCAGAAATGCAGCCCATTTACGTAGTCCTATAGGGATACTCCCCCTTTTTGGCTGCATAGAACTGATCAAGATTTGGCCCCTCATGTGTCAATACTACATTCAGATGGTGTTCAAGCATAAATTCACAATTTAAAAAAAAACACAATAATAAACTTGCTGCTGGTACAGCTTTGTGGTTGACTTCTTTTTATGAGGCTAGTGCACTCGGTTTTCCATTCCATAAAAAATATAAATTAGAGCATTAAACAGCTAACATCCTCTTCTATTTTCCAAGCAGAGGCAGTTAAAGCAGTAATGAAACCCATAGTTTCCCTGGCAATTTCATGTCTAAGAATATTTTATTTTTAATTAGAACCTGCTATGCCATCACAGCTGTTGCATAAGATACCATATATTCTCATTGTGATTTTTAAACTCATTATTTAAAAAATTAAACCCAGTAATTAAACCCTATAACTTTTAATTGTTAATATGCAAAGCAGAACAATAGTGATTGCCATGCCACTTGAAGATGTAGGCAAGCCTGCATTAGAGCTTCTACGGGGGTGGCTAAGAGAGTAAAAGTAGACGAAATTATAAAGTAGTTTTTATCACCTAAGGACATTACTCTTCACCAATGTTCTTCCACCCACATAAGCCTACAGAAAACTGCAAAGCAGGTGTCTGCATTGGTCTGAAATAGTCAAGCCAAATTAGCTGGACACAAGAGCTTCTTTTGGTCCATTAAATGGTAAATTGTTTCTTTTCCTCATCCTCTCTGGTACACCAGTGATTTCAGCCTTGTTTCATTTCAAGGAGTATAAACTCTGTAGCTTACTGATGACAATTTAAATGTCAACACTGTTGATTATTTCACTGCTAATCAAAGTATCCCAGAAAAAGAGAGGGATTATGATTTCTTGAACAATCTACTTTGGCATCAGACTGTGGCATAACAAATAGGCAACGCTTGGGGTTGTGGGTGGTGCTTCAGAAAGTACTATCGTTTTTTAAAATTATCATTATTATTAAACAAAGTGACCTTTGTTAGTGAAATTTTGCTCTTTGTCCAGTTTCTATGTATCCACATGTAAAATTTTGGATTTAAAAAATCAGAAGGCCAGTATCAATCCTGTTTGCAAATGTGCTAATTTTCATGGACATATTCAGATATTATCTTTGGGATGTGGGAGGGGGTCTAGGGTTAGAGGGTTCCTGATATGTCAGTGAGTCAAAGAGAACCTAGAAGTCCCTCTCTAGCAGAATGTGTGGAAGGGGAAGATGAGGAAGTCCATTTGGGTTGGGAGGATGGAGACAGACTCCACCTGGGGAAAAAGAACTAAGAGTAAGAGGCCATTTGTGAGGACTGAGGAGGAAGTTCAAGGAATCAGAGAGGTTCAAGGAGTGGTGAGAAGAAATCTCTGGGGTGAGGACAGGGCAAATGGTTTGGTTTTATTTGTTTTGGGAGGAGGGAATTTGATGGATCAAGGCTCCATATAAACTTTATCTGACTATGATTTTTTTTTCTGAACAGATAAAATGGAATACCAATTCTAATCTCTCTGTGGATCACCAAAACAGTTGTATTCTTCTGGGACAATGGAGATCACAAAGTCCAATACAAAGTGTGTGGAAACCAGGGAGAAAGCATTCTCAGTGGAAGGGATCTAGCTCTCAGATTAACATCTGGAGAAGGTCAGAGGAATCCAGAGTCTAATCACCTTTAAGAAATGCAGCAAATTCTTTCTATTTGATAAAACTTTTCTACACTCACCCCACTCAGATCTTCCTGTTATTTAAAAGGAGAGTAGAACCAGGTATGTCCACCCGGGGATATTTCTTTTACCAGTTTATTTTATCTGTAAGGTTCTGAGATACTACAGTGATGGGCGGGTAGCATAAAACCCAAAGATAAATCATAGATACAATTTTTTTAGCAAAGAGAGTTTACATAAAGGGGAGTGTGCATGTCAGAATTCACAGTGGGAGCTCTGATTTATAAAGTGCCACTATCTGAAGCCCTTGGAAGTAATTAAGCGCATTTTTATTTATTTATTTTCATTGACCTTGGCAAAGTCCCTTGTTGTCCAGAAAGCAGAGGGGGTTTATTTGTTTGGTTTTTTTACATTTTAATGTATTATTCACCTTCTTGATATCTTAAGCAAATTAAAAGTTAGATTAGACGGACAGATAAAATAGAATATAACACATGTGTGGAGGAGAAGCCATGGGAAAAATCATTTTATGATAACCTCACTTCCCCTCTGCCCATAAATCTGTGTCTCCCAATATTTATTATAATATTTCAAACCTGCGAGCAGCTGCAAACAACTGCCACTTTTTAAAAAGTCAACCTGCCAGAGAAATGTTTCCACCTTCCCCCAAATGGGAGTTTTTCTTCAAATATTACACTCCTCTGGACAATATTCAGTAATGAACATGTGAAAAAGTTAAAATCTGCTATCCTGTACCTTCTCTGGACTATATAACATTGGAAAAGGGGGGTTGAGTTTCCAGCTTAATTCTGGAAGCTCACTGAGATAGCACACTGAGAATTTTAGGTATTTCAAAATCAATTTTAAAATGTAATTAGTTATTTTTTTCCCACTCACAGTTTTGTGCAACTGGATTCATGGTACATGTCTATAAAACTCTAGTTTAGACAGAGCCACACGATCTCATCATTGAAACTAACAGATGTCTTTCCATTGGCTTCAGTGGACTTTGGATCACGTTCATAGTGAATTCCAATGGGGAGTTCCATATGCAAAGTTTACTTAAAAGCCAAAGCATTTGCAATCAAAAGGGAACATTGTAAACAATTCTCTAAAGCCATCCTTGTAGCAGCATGTTTCATTCTGTACTGTAAATTATCATGAAGCTACGAACAGAGTATAGAGTATTCACCATGGTTCATAAGTTTCCCAGGGTTGCAACAGGAGCATAAAACAGCAAACTTGAAGTTGCAGCATCAAGGAGGCTTAAGTCCAACCTAATGAAGATACCTTGATACTTGCTAGCAGTTATTTTGCTTCCATTTAATTTACTTCTAAAAATACCCCTGATTTAATAAGTTTTTATGTTCTTGTAATGCTAGAGTTAATATTGCCAAACAGGATATTATCTATGCAAATACAGTACCCATGATTACTCAACCTGAAATGGAAAAAAAACCCCACCCTGATTTCTACAAGATTGGGTATGTTTAAGGGAAATGATAATTTGTGATTTACAAGTCTATAATTCTCATATCACCAACAGCATGATCAATTTAACTGCCACTTTCATGGAAATTTTCACTTCCTTTTTAAACTTACTACCAAGTGATGGAATGTTTGTCAAAGGAACAGAATAAACAACAGGGAATAATGTCACTGAGAGCTATTTTTAACAGCTCAATGGTGCAAGAAGTAGTTGTTTCCCTAAGAACAACTCCTACCAGGGGTTATCCGTCAGCAGGGATTGAAGCCAGGACTTTCAATACCAAAGCATAACTCTCCACCACATGAGCTGAAGGAACAGCTCTGCTGGGTGGTAGCAAACTAGCCATTAGAGTAGGGTAAACACATTTAGGCCCTGCTTCAGCAAAGAGATTAAGAGTGTACGTACATCCCATTAAGTCAGTGGGTATTAAGATCATGCTTATGTGGTTTCAAAACTGAGGTCTCAGCCCAGCATGTTATATAGTCAAAGAAATTTTAAAATCCAAGCTGCCTTTTTAGACTAAAGTACATTTTCTAGATTAGACTTGAACTAATTGATTACATGTTCCATCCCGCCCCCTTCCCCAAAAAACAAACAAACAAAAAAAGTCTATATTAGAGAGAATATCAAGATTTCACAGTTAAAATCAGGCAATGCCAAAGTTAAGGTTGAACACACAATCTTAACTCTGTTCCCATAAAGACACTCTAATTATATGACCACATAGTACTTTTAAAATAATAGGAGTACCGGTGGCACCTTAGAGACTAACAAATTTATTAGAGCATAAGCTTTCGTGAGCTACAGCTCACTTCATCGGATGCTCTAATAAATTTGTTAGTCTCTAAGGTGCCACCGGTACTCCTTTTCTTTTTGCGAATACAGACTAACATGGCTGCTACTCTGAAACCTTTAAAATAATGCAACACAATATCCTACAATTCTTTTATTTCAAAAGCAAAATACAGCTTTGTGTATAGAATTTCTTAGGGATTTTCTTGAAACAAAAAAATCTATAATGTGAAAATTTGGCTAGATATCCCCCAAATCTCCATCCCATCTAGTTTACGAGGTCTGCAGGAGTGACTCTCTGCCAGCCTGGCTCACCTTAGGAAGTCAGCTGTCAAGGGCATTTTTCTGTTTATACCTGCCAACATGTACAGAGGTTTGCATGGAAAGACTTGTGCTTAAAGTTTTCCACTTGCATAAAACCTGAGTAATCAGGTTCTAACAGGTAGATTACAAAGTTATTATGGAGATGAAATCCTCCCCCTTAGCTGGTATTCTAGTTTATATCTTGAAATAGCAGCAGCAGCCTCTTCTCATGAGGCACCTGATACAAAGGGACCCAAATACTCCCATTTACTTTAATGGGCTTTAGATCAGGCCCTTATGTCACAGACAATTACACCACAAGATCTGGATTGCTGGGACCCACAGCCCATCCATTATCACGGCCTCCAAGACCAATCTATGCACAGTTGACCTGTAGACTTTTCCACTGCAGGTTAGGGTTGTGCAGACACCCCTCTTGTCTGCTGTGCAGATAGTGCCCCTCAGCACAGGGCTTATGTGGTGTGGAGGACCTCACACTGGCATAGTAGGGCCCCAAACCTTCAAAACTCAACATTATGCAGTGACACCACACAAAGCTAAGCTGAAAAAACACAAAACAGAACTTAATTGGTAATTATACTCCCCACACAGTCCCTGCACACAGGGCTGAATTTCACACATAGAGCAGAGAAACTGTAGCTGCTATTCATAGATTCCAAGGCCAGAAGGGATCATTGTGATCATCTAGTCTGACTTCCTATGTAATACATGTCATAGAACTTCTCCAAAATAATTCTTTCAGTGGGAATTGCATGAAAATCATTGTAGGCAAAATTTAGTCCAATGAACGGATTTTTTAAAAAAAGATAATTGGTTGGTAGCAAACAAATCTGAAACTTTTTATCCTCATTTACCAAGGTAGGTCTTGAATGGCTTCAAAATCATCTTTCTGTAGAGAACAGATCATGCCAGTAAGACCTGCTTTTATGTCTTTATTCCTTGAAACAAATGTTATTACTTTTCTTAATCAGCTTTGATTTGCAGGACTGACTTCTTTGTTAATATCCAGTATCACCACAGACTGAAGAAACTCTAATGGCCGTTACCTGCTTCAAATGGTTAAGCAGTGGTAATTTTTTAATATGGCATATAATAGTCTAGGCAGTCCTGTCTTTAGTTAATTTAAGACAACTATGGTTCACCATTTTTTTCATGTTACCTCACATAGAATCTAATTTTGGAATCATTTTTCCCCCTATTCCCTACTGCCACTTGTGGAATGTTTCCGCCAATTAAGCCCACTGGCCTATGTCAGTTTTAAGGTTAAAGTACAGATAAAACAGCCAGACTGTGAGTTTTTATTTTATGTTCATAATCTCCTCCTTATGTCTTGTTTATGATTTGTTATACTATTTAGCCACCAGAATGCCCCTATAAAATATTTTTTTATGTCAGTGGGCAATTATCTGTATAAAATACAATGTAAATAAATAAATAAATAAATCAAAAGTATCAGTGTTAATCTACCAGCTAGGAAAGCCAAATTTGGCAGTGAACTCCAAGTACCAAGTCTCTGACTAAAAGAAATAGAAATAAAAGCTAAGGCCAGGTCTACACTAAAAAGTTATATTGACACAGCTACATTGCTCAGAGGTGTGAAAAATCCACAGCCCTGAGCAAAATGGCTAAGCCGACCTAACTCCCGGTGTAGTCAGTGCTAGGTCAATAGAAGAATTCTTGGGAGACAGCTTAACTGCTGTGACGGCGCTACAGCTCTGCTGCAGTGTTTCCAGCAAAGATTGCATAAGATTCTGGGACAGATAATTGAAAAGAGGGAGGTTCCATTTTTAAAATCTTTTTTCTCCTTTACTTGAATGAATATACTGGCATTGTATATAGATATATATACTGACACCCCAGTTGGGTCATCTACAGGGCATGGACCTGGGACCTCTCGATCTCAAAGCATGAGTCTCTACTGCCAAAAGAGTAGGTAGCAATAGCAGACTCAGATCTCTCTGCCTGGCCTAAGCCCTAGAGTAGGGCTACAGCCTTACTGTGGTAGTGTGGTTTATAGCTGCACAGAGAGTTTCTTCTGCTTTGATAGTACGAGTTCCAGCAATATTCCTCATTTTAAGTATAACAAAGCTCTCTCAAACTGGTAGAATCTTTCAGAAATAAAATACAATTTTGAGAGACCACTGTAAACCACTAAAAGGCCAAATAGTATGAGCATTTGTTTAAATTTAAAAGTAATAAAAGCCAGACTATATGAGTTAAGAATTAAATTCTGTCTTGAGCAAAACCCCTGGTTGCCTGGATTGGAAACAGCCCTTTTTTTAAGACCCTTTCACTATTGAGGTGAAATGGATGGATTAAAAAAAGGCGTTTTATCCAAAATTATATGTTGTGGGTTTCCCCATCGCTAGTATCTGAATTTTTATTTTATTTATTTTGTTTGTGTGTGTGTGCGCGCACACGCGCACTTTAACTTGTGTGTTTCAGGCTGGTGTTCTGTGATGTTGCTCTCATTGTTGATAACCGAACAATGGGCCATAAAATGCTGTCCATTCTTAAGTAGAACTTAAAAACAAACAATGCACCATAGAAACCAAAGTCACTGCCTAACAACTTAACAATGGGTGAGTGTCATTCTCTCTTATATTATGGCCAGGTTTGACTGCAAAATATCATACATGATTCAGTACATATAAAGTATCAGAAAAACAGTAATCATCCAGACATAACTATTTGCTGAAAACAGTAGAGAGAACAGATTTTGGGACTGGGTTGGTCTATATTTACAAGAAGGAGCTTCATGCCAATTGACCACCATGCATTTGCACATTTAACCACAAAATTAAATAGCTAAATCCAAATCAACATACCAATTTCAACTGGAAGATGTGTGATCTGGTTATTTGATAACTCTAATATTTTCAGCTCTTGAAACAGGGCAATGTAGGCTGGAATGGTTTGTATCTGTGTTTTGTAGATATGCCATTCTTTCAGATGTGTCTGTTCTTCCAGTGAATCTGGAAATTCCTGTAATTAAATGAGATTACATAAATCAAAAGCATTTGGCTAGTGTTTTAGTTTTCCATATTTCTGAATTAAAGCCAGGCAATATCTATCCTCTTAATTTCCCTTGGTTGTCTTGGGGTAGGATGGTACTTTATTAACATCCCTTCCAGGAGTTTGCCTTCTAGGAGGAGCATTGCCACTGCTCATTGCTAGCTAAATTGGTTTACAACAGACAGTCTGGATTGTGAGTCCTGTCCACCCAGTGATCATTTTCAACCATCCTATCCAGGTACTTTTGTAAAGTGTATTTGGTCAATAGGGCTGCAATGCATAGTGCACATCATTTCCAATTTATTGCAACAGGATGCTAAATATTGTCTTTGCAAAGAAGTTAAAAACAAAGGTGTTCAAAGGAGTGCAGACAGATCACCATCCAAAGCCACTGGGTCAGATTTTGCCTTTTAGTATACACACACAACTCCCAATGACTTCAATTAGACTTCTCTATGCAGAAAACTGATGGCAAACTAGGCTCACTTGTAGGAATTCAACAGAACCTTCTTATGGAAGGCTTAACTGCTACCAAAACCAGCAAGGCAAGGAGTGTGACTTGACAAACCAAGGACTTCCCCGTAAGTAGAGAAGGCCAGGACTCACCCAGGATACAGGAGTGACCAAAGTCACTATGAGAAGTCAGGTTTCAGAGTAGCAGCCGTGTTAGTCTGTATCCGCAAAAAGAAAAGGGGTACTTGTGGCACCTTAGAGACTAACAAATTTATTTGAGCATAAGCTTTCGTGAGCTACAGCTCACTTCATCAGATGCATTCAATGGAAAATACAGTGCGGAAATTCATATACACAGAAAACAAGAAACAATGGGTGTTACCATACACACTGTAACAAGAGTGATCAGGTAAGGTGAGCTATTACCAGCAGGAGAGCGGGGTGGGGGAACCTTTTGTAGTGATAATCAAGGTGGGCCATTTCCAGCAGTTGACAAGAACGTTTGAGGAACAGTGAGGATGGGGGAATAAACATGGGGAAATAATTTTACTTTGTGTAATGACCCATCCACTCCCAGTCTTTATTCAAGCCTAAGTTAATTGTATCCAGTTTGCAAATTAATTCAGCAGTCTCTCGTTGGAGTCTGTTTTTGAAGGTTTTTGTTAAAGAATTGCCACTTTTAGGTCCGTAATCGAGTGACCAAAGAGATTGAAGCGTTCTCCGACTGGTTTTTGAATGTTATAATTCTTGACGTCTGATTTGTATCCATTTATTCTTTTACGTAGAGACTGTCCAGTTTGGCCAATGTACATGGCAGAAGGGCATTGCTGGCACATGGTGGTAGATGTGCAGGTGAACGAGCCTCTGATAGTGTGACTGATGTGATTAGGCCCTATGATGGTGTCCCCTGAATAGAAATGTGGACAGAGTTGGCAACGGGCTTTGTTGCAAGGATAGGTTCCCGGGTTAGTGGTTCTGTTGTGTGGTGTGTGTTTGCTGGTGAGTATTTGCTTCAGGTTGGGGGCCTGTCTGTAAGCAAGGACTGGCCTGTCTCCCAAGATCTGTGAGAGTGATGGCTTGCCTTTCAGGATAGGTTTCAGAGTAGCAGCTGTATTAGTCTGTATCTGCAAAAAGAACAGGAGGACTTGTGGCACCTTAGAGACTAACAAATTTATTTGAGCATAAGCTTTCATGAGCTACAGCTCAGGATAGGTTGTAGATTCTTGGTGATGCATTGGAGAGGTTTTAGTTGGGGGCTGAAGGTGATGGCTAGTGGCATTCTGTTATTTTCTTTGTTGGGCCTGTCCTGTAGTAGGTAACTTCTGGATACTCTTCTGGCTCTGTCCATCTGTTTCTTCACTTCAGCAGGTGGGTATTGTAGTTGTAAGAATGCATGATAGAGATCTTATAGGTGTCTCTGTCTGAGGGATTGGAGCAAATGCGATTGTATCGTAGAGCTCAGCTATAGACAATGGATCGTGTGGTGTGGTCCGGATGAAAACTGGAGGCATGTAGGTAGGCATAGCAGTCAGTAGGTTTCCGATATAGGGTGGTGTTTATGTGACCATCGCTTATTAGCACCGTAGTGTCCAGGAAGTGGATCTCTTGTGTGGACTGGTCCAGGCTGAGGTTGATGGTGGGATGAAAATTGTTGAAATCATGGTGGAATTCCTCAAGGGCTTCTTTTCCATGGGTCCAGATGATGAAGATGTCATCAATGTAGCAGAAATAGAGTAGGGGCATTAGGCGACAAGAGCTGAGGAAGCGTTTTTCTAAGTCAGCCATAAAAATGTTGGCATACTGTGGGGCCATGCGGGTACCCATAGCAGTGCTGCTGATTTGAAGTATACATTGTCCCCAAATGTGAAATAGTTATGGGTGAGGACAAAGTCACAAAGTTCAGCCACCAGGTTTGCCGTGACATTATCGGGGAAACTGTTCCTGACGGCTTATAGTCCGTCTTTGTGTGGAATGTTGGTGTAGAGGGCTTCTACATCCATAGTGGCTAGGATGGTCTTTTCAGGAAGATCACCGATGGATTGTAGATTCCTCAGGAAGTCAGTGGTGTCTCGAAGATAGCTGGGAGTGCTCATAGTGTAGGGCCTGAGGAGGGAGTCTACATAGCCAGACAATCCTGCTGTCAGGGTGCCAATGCCTGAGATGAGAAGTCAGTGAAGGTGATGACCTTAGACTGAAGAAGGAGAGGGAGGGAATATTTATTTCTGCATATGTTGATGGTTATTTACTGTGAGTGTTGCCTAAATAAGGATTTGGGTATTCTCAACAAACCCACTGTATGAATATTCAATTTGTCTTGGAGAAAGGGCAAAAGCAGTGGAGTTATTCACAAAGCAACTCCCTAAGACTTTATTCACGAACAACGGAAAAAGAATGGATTTGTTTCAGCTGAGTCTGCATGGATCAATTAATGTACAATACATTAGTTTGCTTTAGTAATCACACCTCCATAGAGTGCATTACATCACCGTTATATTGACAAGCCATTATTTACACAATTAGGCATCTAATGTTAAGCACCCTGATTTGACAACTTTGGCCTCACTAAACTGGAGAATCAAACATTCACTTCTGTGCAAAAGTTTGCATTCCTATATGCCTCAGAATTTAAGCATAGCAAGTCGCTCCCTTACTTTTCACTATAAAAATATTTAATGTTCTCATGCTAGTTTGAATGTTGGGTTTCTTCAGTCTTGATCTCAAATAAGTTTAGTCATAGAGGCCACAAATTCAGCAAATGACATAAGCAGATGCTTATCTCTCAGCACATGAGTAATCTTGTGCTCATTTAATAAAACATATGCTTAAATCTTATTGACTTCAGCATGTGCTTAAGTATTTTGTTGAATCAGGTCCAGAATAGTCTGGTCCTTTGAGATCTGCCTTTTAGCATTTATCAATGTTTCCAAATTTGTCTCCTGCTGAGAAGGAATATAGGGTATGTCTACACTGCAATCAAAAACAAGTGGCTGGACCATGGCAGCTGACTCGGGCTTGCAGGTGTCAGGCTAAGGGGCTATGTAATTGCAGTGTAGACTTTTGGGCTCAGGCTGAAGCTTGGGCTCAAGGACCCTGCGAGGGGAAAAGTGAGAGTTCAGGCACTAGCCCGAGCCCCAACATCTACACCACAATAAAGAGCCCCGCAGCCGGAGTCAGCTGGCACAGGCCAGCTGTGGGTCTCTAATTGCTATGTAGACATACCCACTGGGACCGAAGAGTGCAAACTCTTTTTAACTTGGTCATACAGCAACATAGCAACACTGGGTCAAAATCATGGGTAAAATTTTCAGAAGTGTCTAAGTGACTGGGAAGTCTAACTCCCATTTTCAGAAAGTGACCTGGGCACTTAGGAGCCCAAGTCCCATTGACTTTCACTTTCTGAAATAGGATTCCTAAGCGCTTTTGAAAATGTTACCCCCAAATCTTTCTTTTGGCTCCAGGAAGCCTGGAAATAGTGTCTTTAAACAGCTCATAAATTAGAAGCAATTTTTGCCTTGCCAATTTCTAGAATTATTTCAAATACTTGGCAAAGAATTTGCTACTGGGGTCATTTTCAAAACTCCATTCAGTTTAACCAATGTGTTTCAGGCATTTTGAATGATGGGGAGTGCAGGTTTTTTAAGCCTTTGAATTCATACTAAATTGTTTTAGTTAATTGTTTTCAATTCTGACCAACTTTTCATGGTTTGAATTATGCAACAAATGCCCTAAACTTGGGTCAGATAGTAATCAGTAGATAAAGATGAAAACTAGGTAATTTTAGACCCTATTTTTGTAAAGTAGTATATCATCTAGCAGTCTTACTGCTAGGTTTTATATCATTCTGCAGTGGTAACATCTGAAATAAATAATCTAGCTGAGGCGCCATTACCAGCTCTGCAGCAGTAACTCTGCCTCATAAAATGAGTTTTCATAGTTTCCACCTTTACTCCCTTTAAATCTTTGTGTGTGGGTTTGGTTTTGTTCTTTTAGAATTTTACATTACAAAGGCAACTTTAACTGTGAAGGCCACAATTTTAACTTGTTTTTAAGATCAGAAACCTCAGTGTTTCTTTAAATTTGTTAGTTTCCCCAAAAATATTAATAAGGTGATATATTTTAATAGGTTCCTCTTAATTAAGCCCCAGTAATAGTGCTACTTATGTACAGCTAAATCATTCATCTTAACTTGATTAGTGGTACATTGAAACAGACATTCAAATGCTGACCATTGGGATTTTTTTAAAGAGTAATTTAATGCTAGTTCTAATTCCATGACTTCATATATATATATATGTAAATCTGCAGACATTGAGTCTATATATAATTCTTTTTCCTCTTCTCTTTTTGATATGGATTGTTTCATTTTTTGCTTCATTTGCCCAGGAGGTATATACCATATTTTGATCCATCTTATATATTTGTCAGTTTATGGCAGTTAAAAAATAAAGTGTCTGAATTGCCTCAAGGCTGGTAATGAGAAATCTTTCTAAATTCTTGTGGAAGATTAACCCACCCTTTCCTTCCGCCCAACCCCTCCAAATGTGCAGTACTTATTTTTACATCTATTATAAATAAATAAATTTTAAAGGTTCAAACTATTACTGCTCTTCTTTCATCTCATTCTTGATTTTCCCCACCATTACGGGCTAAACTGAGACTTAACTTGAAGCTTCAACTTATGGGGCAACACATACTTGTACCAGCCAAGGAGGAGCTCTCAGAAGGAAGTGGCTGGGTGACCCAGTAGGTAAGGGGCTAACCTAGGATTTACAAGATGCAGGTTTAAAGGCCTTCTCTACCACATCTGACTTGTGTGGCATTGGGCAAGTCACTTAGCCTTTCTGTGTCTCAGTTTCCCATCTGTAAAATAGAGATAACAGCACTTCCTTACCTCACTGGGGTGTTGTGAAGATAAAGATTGTGAGGTGCTCAGATAGGATGGTAATGAGGGCCATATAAGTAGCTAGATAGATTTGAGACACTCCATTTAGTCACAGTTCCTCCAGAGCTCCTCTTTGGCCTGAGGGTTAGACGGACATTGCATTATCCCTTTACCAAGCCCAAAGTACTTCTCTTCCCCCACTGGCTGGTGCAAACTCCTCTCCTCATCACATCATTCCCACTTGCTTGAGAGGGACAGTCTTTGGCATGCTCTCTTCCCACCCCAGAGGCAAGGTTCAGGTAGCTGCTGCATGGAAGTTGGGGAGAGTGGATGGCAGAGAGAAAGTACATTACACTTCCTTGTTCCCTGGCTCTGCTGTGATCTAGCTCTATTGCTGTCCTTCACTGGTCTGCCATTTCTTTCCATCTTGAAGAACCAGCACCTGAAAAACCAGGTGAGGAGGCGATGGCAGGCATGGTGATGAGGACATGAACACAGATTTCCCTAAACTATGGTCCTCGGCAATTTGGAGATACTGGTGTTAATGGGGCAGGTTCATGCCGTGGAATGCTGATTCTGGGCCCGGGAAACAAGCACAGAGTGGTGGGACCGCATAGTGTTGCAGGTTTGGGATGATTCCCAGTGACTCCAAAACTTTTGCATGCATAAGGGTACTTTCATGGAACTTTGTGACTTGCTTTCCCCTGCCCTGAAGTGCAAGAATACCAAGATGAGAGCAGCCCTCACAGTTCACAAGTGAGTGTCAATAGCCCTGTGGAAGCTTGCAATGCCAGACAGCTACCGGTCAGTAGGTAATCAATTTGGAGTGGGCAAATTTACTGTGGGGGTTGCTGTGATGCAAGTAGCCAATGCAATCATTGAGCTGCTGCTATCAAAGGTAGTGACTCTGGGAAATGTGCAGGTCATAGTAGATGGCTTTGCTGCAACGGGATTCCCTAACTGTGGTGGGGCTATAGATGGAACACATATCCCTATCTTGGGACTGGACCACCAGGGCAGCCAGTACATAAACCGCAAGGGGTACTTTTCAATGGTGCTGCAAGCACTGGTGGATCACAAGGGACATTTCACCAACATCAACATGGGATGGCTGAGAAAGGTTCATGATGCTCGCGTCTTCAGGAACTCTGGTTTATTTAAATGGCTGCAGGAAGGGATTTACTTCCCAAACCAGAAAATAACTGTTGGGGATGGTAAAATGCCTATAGTTCTCCTTGGAGACCCAGCCTGGCTCATGAAGCCGTACACAGGCACCCTGGACAGTAGTAAGGAGCTGTTCAACTATAGGCTGGGCAAGTGCAGAATGGTGGTAGAGTGTGCATTTGGACATTTAAAGGGTTGCTGGCGCAGTTTACTGACTCACTCAGACCTCAGCAATATTCCCATTGTTATTGCTGCTTGCTGTGTACTCCACAATCTCTGTGACAGTAAGGGGGAGACCTTTATGGTGGAGTGGGAAGTTGAGGCAAGTCGCCTGGCCGCTGAATACGCGCAGCCAGACACCAGGGCAGTCAGAAGAGCACAGCAGGAAGCACTGCGCATCAGAGAAGCTTTGAAAACCAGTTTCATGACTGGCCAGGGTACTGTGTGACACTTCTGTTTGTTTCTCCTTGATGAAAACCCACCTCCTTGGTTGCCTCTAAATTCCCTGTAAGCCACCCGCCCTCTCCCCTTCGATCACAGCTTGCTTGCAAAGGAAATAAAGTCACTATCATTTAAAAAATATGTATTCTTTATTAATTTATTATAAAAATAGAGCGATAACTCACAAGGTAGCCCAGGTGGGGTGTGGGAGGAGAGGAGGAGGGAAGGAAAAGCCCACTTCAAAACTTGTCGAATGACAGCCTTCTGTTGCTTGGCTGTCCACTGGGGTAGACTAGTTGGGTGCCCAGAGCCTACCCTCTCCTCTCCCCCGCATTCTTGGGTGTCTGGGGTGGGGAGGCTATGGAACTTGGGGAGGAGGGAGGGCGGTTAAACAGGGGCTTCAGCAGCAGTCTGTGATCCTGCTGCTGTTCATGAACCTCCACCAGATGCCGGAGCATGTCCATTTGATCCCGCAGTAGCCCCAGTGTTGCGTCATGCCTCCTCTGATCTTCCTTCCACCACCTCTCCTCACGTTCATCGGCTGCTTTCCTGTACTCTGCTATTATGTCCCTCCATACATTCTTCTGAGCTCTGTCAGTGCTGGACGACTGCATGAGCTCAGAGAACACTTCATCGTGTGTGCCTTTTTTTGCCGCCTTATCTGAGATAGCCTTTGGGATGGAGGAGGGAGGCTTGAAACATTTGCAGCTGCTGGAGGAAAAAAGGGAGTGAAGTATTTAAAAAGATACATTTTACAGAACAATGGCTATACTCTTTCACGGTGAACAACACTATTCACATTACATAGCACATGTGATTTTGGTACAAGGTCACATTTTGTATCTTATATTGAGTCCCTGCGGCTTTGGTATTAGAGATCACACACGCAGTGCCGGGTAACAGAATTCGGCTTGCAGGCGGCCATGGTAACCATGGCTTCTATGGCTTCTTTTGGCTTCTGCAACCTTCATAACAGCAGCACCCTCCTCTCCCATACCAAGCAAAGCATGTTGAGTTGGCCATTTAGTGCTGCGGTTTTCCTGTTAAAATGCAGCAGCAGAAACCAAACTAACCTCCCCCCAACATCCAGTTCTCTGGGATGGTCACTTTACCCCTCACCTCACCGCATGGCTGGTATCAGGGAAGATCGCTGCTAGCCAAACGCGAACAGCTCAGCACCAATGCCCCGCCACTCCCACCGCATGGCTAACTGTGGGGAGAATTTCTTTTCAGACACAGGCAAACAGCCTACTAGGAACGGCCACCTCTGAATGTCCCCTTAATTAAATTCCCCTATTTCAACCAGGTTACCATGAACGATATCACTCTTCTGAGGATAACACAGAGAGATAAAGAACAGATATTGCTTGAATGCCAGCAAACACCGGGACCATACACTGCCAGGCTTTATCATGCAATGATACCAGATTACTTGCTACCAGCATGGCGTGGTAAAGTGTCCTACCATGGAGGATGGAATAAGGCAGCTCTCCCCAGAAACCTTCTGCAAAGGCTTTTAGAGTACCTCCAGGAGAGCTTAATAGATGTCCCTGGAGGATTTCCACTCCATCCCCAGACACATTAACAGACTTTTCCAGTAGCTGTACTGGCCACGAATGAATCCCAAGTCCTCAGGGCAACTTAATCATTAAAAAACGCTTGCTTTTATAACATGTATTATATTTTAAAAGGTACACTCACCAGAGGTTCCTTCTCCAGTTTGCTTGGGTTGGGATGGTATTTCAGTCAGGGCGGTAAAAAGATCCTGGCTGTCGGGGAGAACGGTGTGCTGTGTGCTCTGCTCAAGCTCTTCCTCCTCCTCCTCATCTTCCCCGGCCACAAAATCCTCATGCATAGCGGAGAGTACTCCATCATCGGAGTCCACGGACAGGGTGGAGTAGTGGTGGTGGCCCCCCCTAGAATTGCATGCAGCTCAGCATAGAAGCGGATTGTCTGGGGCTCTGTCCTGGAGAGTCCGTTTGATTCTTTGGTTTTCTGGTATGCTTGTCTGAGCTCCTTAAATTTCACATGGCACTGTGTTGCATCCCTGCTGTAGCCTCTGTCCGTCATGGCCTCGGAGATTTTTGGAAATGTTTTGGCATTTCATCTTTTAGAATGTAGTTCTGATAGCATGGATTCCTCCCCCATACAGCGATCAGACCCAGTACCTCCCATTCGGTCCATGCTGGAGCTCTTTTTCGATTCTGGGACTGCATGGTTACCTGTGCTGATGAGCTCTGCATGGTCACCTGGGCTGATGAGCTCACCTGGCCAAACAGGAAATGAGATTCAAAAATTCCCACAGCTTTTTCTGTACATCTGGCCAGTGCATCTGAGTTCAGAGTGCTGTCCAGAGCGGTCACAATGGTGCACTGTGGGATAGCTCCCAGAGGCCAATACCTTCAAATTGCATCCTCACTAACCCTAATTTGAAACGGCAATGTCGATTTCAGGGCTAATCCCCTCGTTGGGGAGGAGTACAGAAATCAGTTTTAAGAGCCCTTTATGTAAAAAAAAAATGGCTTCATTGTGTGGATGGGTGCAGGGTTAATTCAATTTAATGCTGCTAAATCCAACATAAACTCATAGTGTAGACCAGGCCTCAGATTTTGGAAGGCACTTCAGATTCTTAAACCTTGGGTCAAGTGCTGTAGCTATCTTTAGAAATATCACACTAATACCTTCTTTGTGTTTTGTCAAATCACAAACCTGAGAGAATAATTTTCAATAAATTATTTATTCTGTGAATTTCATGTATTTTAATCTTCATAAATTGTACCTGAGGTCATGATTTGCTCATAAATAGTTATTGTACTGTAGCTCATTAGCAAGCAGTTTGTTGAACACATTTGATATTCAAGCTTTTTTACTGGACATGTACTGTTGAAAACAAGGGTCAAAATCCCCAGCTGGCATAAAGCAATATAGCCAAGATATGGTCCATGGTGTGTTTCAGTTCTCTGACTGCCTGACTGGATAAGCATAGGCACTTTTTCTTGTGCTAATGCTGACAGTCACAAATTCAAAAGTTGCTTTTCCTGAAAATTTTCCAACATTCACTTAAAATTTGCTGATTCCACAAATCCTTCTTGACAGTAAACTGCTTTCTGTGAATAACTAATGAATGAAACACTTAGAGGGCAAGAAGCCAATCAAAGTAAATTCATTAAATAATTCAAATAAATATTCATGGCATTGGTCTTGTTTTTACAGCCTTCACCCATCTGCAGTAGCTAAAGCTTTCTCTGAAGAACTTATTTAATTCAGTAGGTACACGTTTGTGATAAAATCACAAAGAATCTCAGCTAAGAGCTTTATGAACTGGTTGTCAATCTCTGCTAGGTAGCTGATTCAGACATGTGTTGTTAAGAGTCTAAAAGAATTATGTCATAAATATAAAGGGAAGAGTAAACACCTTTAAAATCCCTCCTGGCCAGAGGAAAAACTCTTTCATCTGTAAAGGGTTAAGAAGCTAGGATAACCTCGCTGGCACCCAACCAAAATGACCAATGAGGAGACAAGATACTTTCAAAGCTGGAGGGTCGGAGAAACAAAGGTTCTCTCTGTCTGTGTGATGCTTTTGCCGGGAACAGAAAAGGAATGGAGTCTTAGAACTTAGTAAGTAATCTAGCTAGATATGCGTTAGATTCTGTTTTGTTTAAATGGCTGATAAAATAAGCTGTGCTGAATGGAATGTATATTCCTGTTTTTGTGTCTTTTTGTAACTTAAGGTTTTGCCTAGAGGGATTCTCTATGTTTTGAATCTGATTACCCTATAAGGTATTTACCATCCTGATTTTACAGAGGTGATTCTTTTCACTTTTTCTTCAATTAAAATTCTTCTTTTAAGAACCTAATTTCTTCTTCATTGTTCTTAAGATCCAAGGGTTTGGTCTGTGTTCACCTATGCAAATTGGTGAGGATTTTTATCAAGCCTTCCCCAGGAAAGGGGGTGTAGGGTTTGGGGAGGATTTTGGGGGGAAAGACGTTTCCAAGCGGGCTCTTTCTCGGTTATATATTTGTTAGACGCTTGGTGGTGGCAGAAATAAAGTCCAAGGGCAAAAGGTAAAATAGTTTGTACCTTGGGGAAGTGTTAACCTAAGCTAGTAAAAATAAACTTAGGGGATTTTCATGCAGGTCCCCACATCTGTACCCTAGAATTCAGAGTGGGGAAGGAACCTTGACATACTACAACGTTATTTTTTCATCAAGGGTTCAGTTGGGAGATTCTCTAAGGGCAGATAAGGATAAATAACATGGAGAGGGAATTGCTCTGTAAAGGGAGACCTGTGAAAGAGCTGCAGAGAGAAGAGTCATACAATGGGAGGACAAATGAGAGAGAGAGACTCCAAAAAATGAAGGGAGAAGGAGGGAAGCGAAGAGGGAAAGACAGTTAAAATAAAACAATGGGCCAGATCCTCAGCTGGCATAAATTATTTATATTGCAGTAGCACGTAGACAACCCTACTGATTTGGGCCCCATTTTGCTAAACACTGCACCAATATATAATAAGATATACCTCACCTGCCCCAAAGAGCATACAATCTAAATAAACAAGACAGATAAAGGGTGGGAAGGGAACAGATGAAGTGATTTACCCAAGGTGACATAGCAGATCATGGGTAGATCTGGGAATAGAACCCAGATCTTCTGATGGCCAACTCAGTGTGCCAGCCAGTAGATCACCTTGCTTCACCAGCTGAGGAGCTGAACTATTGTTTTGAGTTCTATGGGACTTCTCATGTGCTTAAAGAATTGAATAAACCTTTACAGAAACTGGGCCTTGTTTCCTGATTTCAGAACTAATTATTTTATATCGGTCTATGTTAAACAGCATTTGCAATCTGTTGTCCTAAATCCCAAATGATTTAAATCCTTTTGAAACTAGCTGCATTGTTTATGCATTCATTATTTGCTCTGCCTCCTATTTTATTTGGACAAGGTGGGTGAGGCAATATCTTTTATTGGGCCAACTTCTGTTGGTGAGAGAGACAAGTTTTCGAGCTACACAGAGCTCTTCTTCAGGTTTTGGGAAGGTACTTAAGAGTGTCAGAGCTAAATACAAAGTTGAATAGATAGTTTAGCATAAGTAGTTAGCACATATTCTAAGGGATCATTCAATGTCTCCCTATTTTACTTGCATTTCTGAACTTGGAGCCTCTCATTTAAAATAATAACAAATTTGGGCAATGATACCAATTAAGCAAGAGGAGAAGGAAACCATTACAATCAATTATGAAAAATTGTTTTTAAGAAGTTGGGGGACAATATCCAACAAACTACAACTTACAACCCATCGATTTTTAACAAAATTCAAAGATGAAAACATAAGGCTTTAAAATTCATAATGTATTCATCACTTCTCAGACTGTTTTGGACATACCTAGTTTCTTACCAACCATAAACGCAAAACATTTTGACATTAGTTGACAAGGGGCATCATTAGGATGTCTCAAGGTCTCTCGGGTACAATTGTAATAACCACTTATCAACTCAAATAGAAATACTCTGTTCCTTTCAACAGCTGTTTTCTTCCTAATAATATAGACATATATAAAGAGCTGTAAAATGCTGAAAATATTATTTAATCTCTAAATTATTTAATATTATTTAATATTAAGGGACTCACATACTGAATCATACAACAGATGAGAGTGCAGAATAAGTTCCTCATCAATACTCCGAGGTCTGGAGTAACCACTTTGATTTCTGTATCACTAATACTGCTTGGAAAGCTATTTTTAAATCCACTAAAGTTCTTTCAGTTTCCACAGCTTGTGTGGAAACCCAATATAAAATATTTTATCTGGGACGACTGTTATGTATCGGCTGCATAAATTCTGATAAAAGAAAAGGAGTACTTGTGGCACCTTAGAGACTAACAAATTTATTAGAGCATAAGCTTTCGTGAGCTACAGCTCACTTCATCGGATGCATTTGGTGGAAAAAACAGAGGAGAGATTTATATATACACACACAGAGAACATGAAACAATGGGTTTATCATACACACTGTAAGGAGAGTGATCACTTAAGATAAGCCATCACCAACAGCAGGGGGGGGAAGGAGGAAAACCTTTCATGGTGACAAGCAGGTAGGCTAATTCCAGCAGTTAACAAGAATATCAGAGGAACAGTGGGGGGTGGGGTGGGAGGGAGAAATACCATGGGGAAATAGTTTTACTTTGTGTAATGACTCATCCATTCCCAGTCTCTATTCTGATGTTATAGTGGCATAGAAGTTTACCTTCCTATATGGTGAGTACACCCTATAATAGCTAATTCCTGGATGGACATATTTCCGTATAAATGGACACCCCACTAACCTGGAAGATTCAAATGACACTACTTGGAAAAGGTTTTGTAGACCAATCCACTAGTTCCACTGTCCCAGCACTACTCATTACTTACTGTTTGCTGCTGGGTTAGCTCTAGCTGAGAACTGGAAATCTACACTTCATCCCAAACTGTGGTTCCAGAAACTAATCTATACATGTTCTTCTACTACCCTCATCAACTTAATAGTTGAGCACCTTCCAGTAGTGAATTATATTAGGACTAACATCTGCCATGTATGCTTAACTCTTTCTTTCATGCTCTCCCCAGGGAGAGAATAGTGGGTGCAGTGAAGTGCTTTGTTTTATTAGGGTTTGTTTGAGGGTTTTTAACTGTAGATGATGCTATATGTTTATATCACAGAAGGCAAGGTCAAAGAAGCATGCCTTGCTCTTATAGCTGAAGGTGATGGTTCTTCATTTCTGTAGGAATTCCACAGTTTCAAGCTCAATCTACACTGTAGCTGTGCAGCTCTTGCTGCAGTAGTATAGACATGCCCCTAGTTAAATAGCTAGGCAGACAAAAGCTACTCTCTGAGTAGCTTTATGATTTCCCCCCTTTTCTCATAATACACACCTAAAGAATTATCTATGATTGTGAAAATAGGACATGCTTTAGTACACTTTTATCTCTCTAAAAATCAACTCCACTACTAACTGACTGGCATCAGTTGAGGAAGTGGACTCCTGATCTCACTTCTAAACTGAAGTATCATGAAAAGCAATGCCAAGTGTTATTTCTACCACTCCATGACTGGTAAGTTCTACTTATGATTTTGTTTTAAACAAATGCAGAACAAAATTTGTCTCTGAACCATCAAGGAATGCAAGCAAACTTTGGGGTATTTTAAAAGTAATTGACAAGCCAACGTAAGCTGATACTGTTATTACCATCTCCTTTTCACAATAGGTGGAACTAGGGAACAATCCCATTGTATTGTGATGGTTTACTATCAAGCTTTCCAGAGGACTACATTACACATATCAGTGCAGAACTAATGATCAACATATTTTAAAACTAAAAATGTTTTTAACTTATAGCAAGAAAAGAAGGTAATATTATTGTCACTTCTAATGCAGTAGAAAACTACTCAGAATGGACTAGAATGTCAGGCTTTGGCATAAAATGCTTTGTTAGTAAAAAAAAAAAAAAAGTGTCATGCTAATCAGCCAAATACTACAGAAAAAGACTCAGATTAAATTTACCGTCCAGTGCTCTCCAGAAAGTTGAAAAATAAACTTGCTTCTTTCTTTGTCTGTTTCATCTGACAAAGTACTCTTCTTACAGAGCTGAGAGTTCTTTTCAATTTTATCCAAGAGCTTCTCAGTGGTATCTACGAAACCGTTCTTTATGTATGCAGATTGTGGAATGCCTTTCTTTCTGCACTCTAGTACAAAGTCCCATTCCTGCTTTATCCTGAAACAGTGCAAATAAAGAGTCTCTATGAATCCAAGTAACAGAACTCAAAAACTTAAAGTCTTATATTTTAAAAGGAGACTTATCCAACCTCCAAATTAGTGCACACATTTCACACATGTAAATAATAACATTTGAATGGACGCAAATCAGATGGCAACCCATTTGATTTTTGCTCTAAAAAAGTCCTGCTTGCACTTGCAAATGCATGACTAAAGATGCAAATTGTGCATGTAAATTTAGATCTCCAAGCCCAAGAGTAATGCTTGGGTTTGTAAGGATGAATAGTAGAATTCAGATGAATAGGATCTTCTTTAATGCATATGAGAACAGGATCAGCTCCAGAAAATTATGCACATATATAGGACCTATCCTATATGAATTTTGCCATTGATTTCAATAGGAGTAGGCTCACACTAAACAAGTTACAAATATATATGAATACAATGAAGACTCTAAATTGGTCCTGGGTTTATGCCCATAATTTAGCAACTGAAAAAATATTTTCCAAACCTTTTGCTAAACCAAAATATGAATCAATATAACTTTCCTTGCAGCCATTGGAAATAATTTTTCCCCTGACTTTTTAGATTCAAGTAAAGAATTTTTACCTAGAAAAGAAAAAACTATGGTGTGTACATCATAGAAGATGAAGTTAATGGTCAGGTAATATATTTTACACCTGCTAATTTCAACATGAATGTTACTTACGGTTTGACTATGTGACAAAGTTGCAGTAGTATAAATGAGGATGGCATTTAATTTTAGAGACACATATTTTGGTTTAAGGTTAGCTTATTTTTGTTTGGCTCAAGACAATTAAGGAACAGGTATACCTAAACCAAAATAAGTCATTCTTATACCAAAAGAAGAGTCTCCACAGAGCCTTTTGCCCCAGTTTATCCATATTGGTTTAAAAGCCAATTTAAATTATACTGATGCAACTTGGTCATGGAGACAAGCCCTTCTATGAACCCAGAGATCACTGGCAAAACAGGGAAAACAGAGTGGAAAGGCAAGAGTTAATAGAGAGTTCACACAGGAACAACTAGGAAAAATCTAAAAAATACTTTTATAATATACATTGGGGAAAATAGGTCCAAGACACCGACATATTGTTTTCTAAAATTATTCTACCAGTGAGTGCATCTAATTAACTATAAAGGCTTTTTGTTGTTGTGAGCAAAAAGGTGGACAAGACAGAAGTGTATAGAGAAAAATTAAAATAAACCCCAGAAGGAAAAAGAGGGAAGAGGAAAAAGAAAAACAACAGGATTTGAACCATTAAAAAGGGGAAAACTAAAAAGTACCCAAACCCCTAGAGTTTTCTTCTCTGATATCTTAGAAATAATCCTAACTTAGATACCACTGTTGTACTGCTCCTTCTTCGTACTCTCCTCCTCCACTTGCCCTCCTGGTATATGCATTCTATAATTGTTGAATTTTGATTCTGTGGCACAATCCTCACACATCTGTGAAATTCCTTGATTGTCCACCAAAGAATTAAAAATTTCACTGTGATAATTCAATGAACTGAAAATTGGCTTTTTTGTGCCTTGCTTGCCCTTTACTCAGTCAGTCCCATAAATGGTTGTTTCATTTCTAGCTGGTTGAATTCAGGAAACCTGAAGTAAGTAGAAGAGGAGGGAGCATAAAAAATCTTCCCCCAGCCCAGAAGCAGGCCACCTCCACGCTGACCGTTATCCCCAACCCAGGGAGACTGAGACAACACAATAAAACCCATAAAGGGGAAGATTTAGCTCTAAATCCTTTAACTGTGGTAACAACTAGGGAATGTATTTTCCTCTGATATTTTACAAATAAATGTAGAAAATAAAAACATCTAGAGGCAACACTACATTGTTAGTTGAGTAAAATGCAGTTAAACAAAACCCAAACCTCTCATAATTTAATCATTGATCAATTCAGCAAAAGAGGGACTGATTGCAAAAGAATTACGACAACTACAAACTTGGTGACAAATTCAGCATGAATATAATCACACAGTGATGTAAGAGCGAAGAAGAAATTTTACATCGCCTTTTAATGTCAGCTTAATGCAATATGCTCTTCAGAGCTTTTAAAGAACAATCTCTCATGGTCATAAGGTTAAGCATCATAGAGAAATACTGCATGCGGATAGAGAGTGAATTATATACCAATGGGGCAACAAATATGCCTGATTTTATTCAGTATGTGTCAAAATACAGACATGGTCAATTCCAAGGGCAGATGTTCTAATCACTTGCAATCATTGCTTGTACCACTTGGGCTGCATCAACAACCAAATATGAATCAATATAGCTTTCCTTGCACAGAAAAAGACTTCTATATAGGCTTGGAGGAATTTGATTTTTATCAGTAAACATAGATTTTCACCATACACACACAAACAGACAAAAAAATTCATCTATAATAATCTAAATTTACAGATAGGCAAAGTAAAAAAAGTACTTCTTGACAACTTCTTAGAGATTGATTTAAGTATATTTACTGTGTATATTTTGATGTGATGTTGACATTTTAATAGTGTTTTAATAGTTATAAAGCTTTACCTTTTTAAATTCCATCTCTATTGTCATTAATTACTGACAACTGTGAAAATTTAAATAGGTAAAAACCTAAAAAAACTGCTTTAAAGTTAATCTTGATATTATCCATCAAAATTAGAAAAAATAAAACTTAAATTCTGCCAAGCCTACTTATAAATCAATGGTTGGCTCTTTATTCAATATCCTGGTCTAATCTGATCCCCCGTAAAGAAGTCAAAGAATTTTCACAGACAAATTGATAAACATCATTAAATTTAATGATACATCTGTCATTTGTATGCTACAGGTAATATCAGACCAAGGTGACAGGGACAACTGTTGGATCATATTAAAGAAGTTCTGAATTAAAATCACAAATGAGTTTGATTCCCCATCGTTTAAATTCCAGGGTATTACTAATTAAGAGGTCTCTTGGTTTTTGGTACTCTTTCTCTCCCTCTCTGTGTGAAACTTGTAAGCTGCTAATTGCGTTAGTACATTCTAAGACAGAGTCTGTTCTCAAGGCAATTCTTTGTAACAATAACTACTCACACAGAGAGAGACTCAAAGCAATATTCTGTAACAACAGAAACAGCACCCAGAGATTCCCCGCCCTTTTGTGTATTCATCTCGCTTTGTTAAAAATTGTGATTAAAATAGAGATAGAGGAAATATGTGGATGGATGCTTGGTATGGATAATAACTGAATGATCAGGGAGGTGCCAGCCTACGAATCCAGTGTCCATCGGCTGAAGAAGGCGTCAAGTGGAAATAACCAGAGGACCCCCAGAGGGAAGACTGGAATCCTCCCAACAGCCTCAAGAATGGGAGAACCAAAGAACAAGATAACATCTGGCAGCACAGAGCCATCAGAAATGTGCCATCTGCTGATTGATTCAGCAGCAGCATGATGAATCAATTGCCACAGACTGGCATCAGAAGAAATTCCTATAAAAATGGACTCTAGGAAGTGAGAACTTTGGGGTCTGATTCTGCAAACCAACTTCCAGGAGCATCAGATGAGCATCTGACAAGGCCCTGCTCCCTCTTCACCTGGCCAGTGGCTTGTCATGAGCAACTCTAAGGCTGGTAACTATGATAACAACCTTGCAGAACCTATGTGTGTGTGTGTATGAATGAATGTGTGCATAAATATGAAATTGAATGGAATGTTATTGCTATAACTAACTGCTTACTATGATTCTTTCTGTATTCACAATAAATGTGGCATTTTGTCTTTTCCCTTTTAATAAGATCCTGCTGGTTTTTATTTTATTGGTATAACACAACTAGGGGTTCATCACTTCGCTCTAGCTAGTCACTGTTAAAGTATGTGATTGCCATTATTTCTTATGGAACCCTTATCAAAATAAACTGTTTTATCTCTGATTGACAATCTCATATAAGGGAAATTATGTATTGTCACACTTCTGCTATCAAATGCTATCATGCATGCCTTTGAAAAACAAAAAAAAAATGCCTCTGTTGTGAGTGAGAAAATTCTATAAAACAGTGCAACAAATTCTTGGGTGGTTGGCAGGGGCAGGGGGAACGGCTGGGAGAGGGTTGTTTAAAGAAAACACTCCACCAGCAACTATTTGGCACTTTTAATTTCAGTTAACATTTCTCTGAGGTAAGTAAGTAGGTTTCCAGTCTAAATGCTTTGTTTTGAAGACTGGCTTTCTTTTAAAGGCCCTGGAAATCCCAGGAACACATTTTCCCCTACAACAAATATATAGGACAGTGAGGAAATCTTTTATTGGACCAACTTCTTAACTCATCCATCTTGTCTTTCTAATATCCTGGTGTTGTGAGAAAACTGGATTTGACGTAACTTGCAACCATCTTGCGTACTTAGCGCCCCGCATGCACGCCCCCAAATGGAAGCGAGGACACCACATAGGAATAATTTGTCCTTGCTAAGGGAGACAGAACAAAACCAGCTGCACATTGCAGTTTGACTGAGTGGGATAGATAAAGTGAAAGGACAGATTCATGAAAAGGGGAAAGAAATATGGAGAATGGACCTTGAAATTTTTTTGCTAAAGCTGCTTTGCTAATAAGGAGAATAATGAATTGTTATTGGCTATTGAGAGAAACAGTTAAGTTATCCCTGCTTTGGGTTCTGAAAACGCTGGATAATTCTGGGACCAGTATGGCAACATGTAAGATAGTTACAGATATACAAACTTCATAACCCCTAAAGTTTATTTTTTGTGTTCTTTTTATTAATTATTAGTAATAGTATTACTGTTAGTAAGCTGTGAAATAGCTTGATCCTCATCCTAACCTTTAGTGAATGTTTCATTTGTTTTAAAGAGATGGCTATCATTCTCATTGTGTTTGAGAGATAATTTGGCCACAATTGGGCCTAGTGCAGTTGGGCATGTGGCATGAGTACAGCATAAAAAGGGGAGTATTCCTTTTGGGGCATGGAGATCGTTCAAGTGAGAGCTGAGGGCCCAATTCAGAAAAATACTTAAGCATATGCCTAACGTTAAGCACGGAAGTAGTTTAACACTGGCTTCAATGAGGATGTTTATGTGTTGATAGCTAGGTATAGGAATAAGTACACCTTGCTGAAACAGAAGTCACTCTTGCCCTAGAAATATGTCAGCATTGTGATAACATCACTATAGGCCAATCGAGTATCAGTTTTCAGTAAGCCCTTAAGATAGTATTTTTGAGGTATGGAGGAGGATCAGCAGAGACTGTGAATATCTGTTTAAGTGTTACTGTTTTGGTTATTGCTGATCTTATATTCAGTAAGACCTAGCCTTCCCCGCCCCCCACATCCAAAATCCCTTTGTTATATTGATGTGTAAAGATTAAACAAACTAAATTTCTCCCCATAATGACGATGGGAAAGTTCTGTGCTGCTGCCATTTTAGATTCTCCAGAGATTTCACTTTGGAAGTAATACAAATAATGGCTGAGTATAAATAATGTTATTCTTTGAAGAAGTAACCTGTTTGGAAAATAAGTAGGGTGACTGGACTTAGCATCCAAAAGGATTTCAGACTCATTAAATGAGAGGACACCATTCATTTTTAAGGGTGAGTGGCTAAAATTCTTTTCCAAGCATAATTTAAGACTTGCTCAGTGGCTGGATGGGAGGTCTCAAAGGAAGAGACAAGTGCTTTAGGAAGCGGTGTGATGTTTCATTAGATGACACTTTTTCCCCAGAATCATTGAAAAAAATCAGGCTGAAAATATAGCCTAGCAAACTACTTGAGGGTGCTGTATTAATTGACATGTCATTTCTTGTGTGAGACTCATCTGAAGACCTAGCCACTTGGGTTTATTAAATGATCTCATGGGATCTTTTGCAAGTTTAGGATTGTTAGTCTGGGCCAAATTTCAGTTTAAGTAATTCTGTTTAGTGAAATTTCCCCCCATAATTCCAATTATTGTTTTCTTCCCAACCTAACCTACTGCCCTGTTGTACAGGATTGCAGCTGAAGAATACGGGCTGCAATGTAACAGCCAGAAAACTGCATTTATAACTATATTCCATTACATTATGTATAAAGATCTGTATGAGCAAATGCACATGAACAAAAAAAAATTATATTGCTAAAATGGTGGTTAACCTTGCATAATTACTTCTGTCCTAACCACCAATTTTCTAAGTATTCATAATTTTCCTAAACACTTGATTTGGCCTAAATTTGTTCAGAAAGTTTCTCAAAAATAGCTGAACCATTTTTTGCTCAATGAAGGAGCAAAAATAAAATACTTTCATTATTATAAAAATTCTTACAGATTAAAAAATAATAGCCACTAGCAGTAAAACAACTGGAACTAGAACAATAAAGTCCAGGAAAGAAATAGAGAAGATGCTTTGAGTGTTCTAGGGAGAGTAATTATTGATCAATAAAGTTATAAGCCCTTGAAAAAAAGTTACACACTGCACGTGGACTGAATATTGTCCAGGTTTTTTTCATACATTCAGAAAACGTCCAATTCCTGGTTAACTTAGTTACACACTGAAAAGGTAAGTGAAGATAAGAAATGAGTGAGACAGTTCCTGCAAGCTCTGCCTTATTGACTTCATGTTTTGTTGGTGGGCTGGGAATGAACCCAGGGCATTTACTGAGCCACTTCAAGGGGAGAACCTTAGGTGGCTAGACTGGACATTTCCACACTTTTCAAAGCTTAATGGTGCAGTCTTAGCTTTGTATTAACAGTGTGTTTGTGTTTTAATTGCACATTATGGCATAAATTATAAGATACTTACTTTTTATTTTTTTTTAAGAAGTCAGAAGGTAGAGATAGACTTCCACATGATGAGTGCACTTAACATACTACATGAAGCTTCTCTGACAGCATGCCAGATTTCTATTTACACTTCAGTATTACAGGATGCAACAAAAAATCACTGAGTATCATCAGAATGTAGAAGAACCAATTAGAAGCTGTACTGTAAGCAACATTACTTACATTTCAAAATGATAATCTTTATTTAGATACTGACATTGCATTAAACCAAATCCATTCCCATGCATTAGCTGCTGGCTGCTCTAGTCTCTAGAATTTGTATTGATTTCCATACAGATGTAGTGAATATACAATACTGTACATCTCTAACATATTGTGTCTTATAATTTAATCCATGGTCAGGAAAATTTAGGATGAGATTTTCTGATGGGTTTTGGGATCTTGAATAAAACAATCATTTACTCCTGAGGAGAATACTGTGGCCAGTGTTTTAAGATACAGAAAAGCAAAACACTAAGCTACCTACTGGCCTGTAAAAGTGCCCTACTATTCAGCAATACACGCAGCTTTCTGAGTTTATCTAACCCATCTCCATTTCCGAAAGCCACCTCACATACATCTGTCTCCCCGAGTGCATTGAAATACCAAAACACAACTTTCAGGTGTTTTGGGAAGCATACAGAACCTCACTGCTTATGCAGAAAGTCTGTTTCTTTTCAATCCATTTAGTTCCTCTCCAAAACAGAAACAAGTTTGCAGAAAAAGTTTCATCCTAGCAAAAGCTATCCCACACCAGAGGTTCAATCAACCTATACCCAAACAAACAAAGCCTTTCCTGGTGTGAGACATAAAAAATAGAAGAGCAACAGCAGCAAATCTTTCCTTTCACTAGGGGCATAATAAATATAATTCTCTCTATGGCACTTATTCAACACACTCTACTTCCTTCTAGAACTGGGTTCATTCCACAACCCACCCCTGCTTGTTTTCTTTTCCCTTCCCTTCCATACCCTACGGTTGGTCCTGATTGTTTATGTAGCCCAGCTCCATTGGCTCCACTCCTTAATCCTTTTTCTTGTAATTTCACAACTCTGGAGAGGCAACAGGGAAACAGATGGATCCACTTGGGCAAAGTCAAGTCAACCAAGGCCCAGCTATCCAGGGCCTCATCATAGGATCCAGGCAGGCAACACACCCAGTCACAATTTCTCACAACATCATACTTCAGAATTAGGTTTTGCTGACAAGCTGTTAACACTTTCATAGAATCATAGAATATAAGGGTTGGAAGGGACCTCAGGAGGTCATCTAGTCCAACCCCCTGCTCAAAGCAGGACCAATCCCCAACTAAATCATTCCAGCCAGGGCTTTGTCAAGCCTTACTTTAGAGTAGAACTCTCAGTAAAAGGTTCATAATCTTTGCAACTTTTAATATAAACACAGTTCAAAAATGTATGGAATTCCTTTATCAAAATCTATGTTTGCATAGGTAAGGTTTCCTCTTTGTAAAATCTTGTGTCTCAGAGGATTACAAATGGAGGAGAATCTTACATTTTTCACAGTGAGACTGTTATAGAACCTTTAAGAGCTAAAGTCTGCTTTCTCTACTCCAGCAAAACTCACTGGGAGTTTCTTTCAACTAAGGCTTACAGAATTTGACTAAATAATAGCAAGTTCCTTTAAACTCAGAGCTTGTCCATATGGAGATTTAGTTTGTGGCAAGCTGGGGTGTAAATCCATAGCGCACTAGTTTGTCACACACCAGATTACCATGTGGACCCAGCTACTGTGCACTAAAAGTTCCCTTTTGACCTACTGCTCTTCGAAACAGCCTTCTCTTTGAATCCCTACTTCTAAATGACCACTGTGGGCCATATTCTGATACCCTTACTCACACTGAGTATGCATTGAGTATTTCTATTGATTTCAGTAGAATTACTTGAGAAGTAAGGAACTACTCAGTGTGAGTAAGGGTATCAGAATTTGGCCCTATATATGACTCCCTAAAACAGTGAGGGTTTTTTCCTCCTTACAAGGAGATAGTAGCTCCTGTTAGGAATGTAATCCCAGATACATTCTTTGTAGTTGAGGGTTACGTGGAAAGGCGCAAAATATTTTCTTGTCTTTCAAAGCATCAAAACAAATCAAAGGACTCACTTCCAATCTGATCCTTATAATCCAGAGCCCCAGTGATCAGTACAAACTAGATGCATGGGCACCTGCTCTTTCCACATTGGAAGTGGCCTTTGGGAAAGTCATATGTATGTTCTGATTGATAACAATAAGCAGCAAAATCTAAAGCTGAATTTCTGTCTCTCTTTTTCTTTTTAAGTGTTAGCAATCATAGTCTCTCTAGTGGGCAGCTTCTATGGATGGTTTCTGATGGCACCTGACCAAAATGACCAATGAGGAGACAAGATACTTTCAAATCGGGAGGGTGGGGAAACAAATGGTCTGTCTGTCTGGGTGATGCTTTTGCCGGGAACAGATCAGGAATGCAGCTTCATAACTCCTTAAGTTAGTAAGTAATCTAGCTAAAAATGCATTAGATTTCCTTTTCTTTAATGGCTGGTAAAATAAGTTGTGCTGAATGGAATGTATATTCCTGTTTTTGTGTCTTTTTGTAACTTAAGGTTTTGCCTAGAGGGATTCTCTATGTTTTGAATCTGATTACCCTGTAAGGTATTTACCATCCTGATTTTACAGAGGTGATTCTTTTACCTTTTCTTTAATTAAAATTCTTCTTTTAAGAACCTGATTAATTTTTCATTGTTCTTAAGATCCAAGGGTTTGGGTCTGTGTCCACCTGTACAAATTGGTGAGGACTTTTATCAAGCCTTCCCCAGTAAAGGGGGTATAGAGCTTGAGGGAATATTTTGGGAAAAGACGTCTCCAAGTGGGCTCTTTCCCTGTTCTTTGTTTAACACGGTTGGTGGTGGCAGCATAGGGTTCAAGGACAAGGCAAAATTTGTATCTTGGGGAAGTTTTTAACCTAAGCTAGTAAGGACAAGCTTAGGGGGTCTTTTATGCAGGTCCCCACATCTGTACCCTAGAGTTTAAAGTGGGAAAAGAACCTTGATAATGATGAATAAAAAAGAGACATTATGTGAACATATATACAACATAAGTAGGGACAGATTGTGTGCTACCCTTGCTCACCTGCACAGGGGTGAAGGAGCATGCAAGAAACCAGACCAATGTTAACACACAAGAAACCTGGCCAAAGTCAAGCCCACTCTCTGTACTCTGTGGATAGCAGGGAATGCTTGCTCTTGATATCTGCATGGAGGAAGGTGACCAAAAGATGGTGAGGAGGAAGGAAGCGGGGTCATGTATAAATAATGCTTGCCCCCACGCACACACACCACTGGCCTATGGAGTGGGGGGGAATTCTATACCAGCCTAATCACTGATTCCAAATCCTTACACACACACAACACATGCAGGGAGCAGTACTGGAGAAATAATGTCTGTCTAAGACAAAATCTCACTAACACTTCTCTGGGATGGTGCAGTCCACAGTGCACCCTCCTCAAGGATTGTGGCTACATGTCACAAACTAGAGTTTACAAGACACAAATATTTATAGGTGCCAAATCCTACTCCCAGTATAGTAGGAGACTACTTCAGGCATAATACTGTGTGACTATTGCACATGTTAATGATTGTTATATAAACTTAAAAACAGGGATTCTTAATCTGATCTGGATAACCTTGTAAATATAAACAGGAAGATTTATCTTGAACTTCTACTCAGGGAGAGATTGTAAAAATGGCAAGATCGATTTACTTGGCAGATCGACTTACTGTCTGAATTCGTACTCGGCAGATCGATTTACTGTCTGAATTCAGACAGCGCTCTTTTCTTTAGGCAAAACAGGCAAAACTGTTACTTTGGTGGAAAGCATAACACACTGTGTAAGTGCCATGTATTAAAACAAACTAAAAGCAGAGAAAAAACTTTGGGATTAATAGCCCTCAGAAGGTAACTCCCTACCAATTGTAGAGTGAGGTTTCTTTCGACCTCACCTGTTCCTGCTTTAAGCTTTGAGGAGCTCCTGCTGGGATAATGAGCCTTTGCAGTATCCACTAATGCAAGATGGTGCATTAAGGTTAGAATTTTTGAAAGGACTCCATCAACAGTTGACAATCTGGCCCAGGAGACACAATAGGCAACAGTAGCTGATATATGTGTTTTTAAGCACGTAAGTCTCCTGGAAATTCTGTCATGTGACAAGAGGGTTTTTCCTCTAATTGTGAGTTTTGCATTAATTGCCATTTTCTTTGTGACTTTGACCACATTGTTTTAACTGCTTGATCCTGGACCTGTTGGATCATATTAAACAAGTTCTGTATTAAAATCACATGAGTTTGATTCCCCATAGTTTAAATTCCCGGGTATTACTAATTAAGAGGTCTCTTGGTTTTTGGTACTCTTTCTCTCCCTCTATATTTGAAACTTGCAAGCTGCTAATTGCGTTAGTACATTCTAAGACAGAGTCTGTTCTCAAGGCAATTCTTTGTAACAACAACTACTCACACAGAGAGAGACTCAAAGCAATACTCTGTAACAATAGAAACAGCATCCAGAGACTCCCCGCCCTTTTGTTGTATTCATCTCGCTTTGTTAAAAATTGTGATTAAAATAGAGTTAGAGGATGTATGTGGATGGATGCTTAGTGTGGATAATAACTGAATGATCAGGGAGGTGCCAGCCTATGAATCCAGTGTCCATCGGCCGAAGAAGGCGTCAAGTGGAAATAACCAGAGGATCCCAGGACGGCAGACTGGAATCCACCCAACAGCCTCAAGGATGGGAGAACCAAAGAACAAGATAACATCTGGCAGCACGGAGCCGTCAGGAATGTGCCATCTGCTGATTGATACAGCAACAGCATGATGAAGCAATTCCCATAGACTGGCATAGGAAGAAATTCCTATAAAAATGGACTCTAGAAAGTGAGAACTTTGGGGTCTGATTCTGCAAACCAACTTCCAGGAGCATCAGATGTGTATCTGACAAGGTCCTGCTCCCTCCTCATGTCCAGGCCACCTGGCCAGTGGTTTAGCATGAGCAACTCTAAGGCTGGCATCTATGATAACAACCTTGCAGAACCTGTGTGTGTGTGTGTGTATGCATGAATGTGTGAATAAATATGAGATTGAAGGGAATGTTATAGCTATAACTAACTGCTTACTATGATTCTTTCTGTATTCACAATAAATGTGGTATTTTGCCTTTTTCCCTTTAATAAGATCCTGCTGGTTTTTATTTTACTGGTATAACACACCACTGGAATTAATGGGAGTTTTGAAATTAATTTCAATAGTTGCAGTATCAATCCATAATAACACAGGTGTAGGTTCTGATGTACTTACACTGAGTAATACCTTACTCCTGGAGTACTCCCATTGAAATCAATGGGATTATTTGGAGAGTGTGATGCTTCTCAACATAAATTAAGAGCATCAGAATCTGGCCTAGTGTTGTGGGACAAAGTACTGTATAAATTTCAGGCTTAAAAAAATTTCCCTTGTGGATATAGAAAGTTCACATGCTATGTATTGCTGTATTCTATACCAAATCCTGGGCCTACCCTCACTGGTAGAGAAAAGATAATGAAGGAATTTGGAAGCTCGTTAATGAATGAAGGCAGAACAGATCACCAAACACTGTTACTTCAGTAGAAGAGATGGGTAATGACAAGCACAGATGTCATCTGCAGAGAGATTGTTGTCTTCATGGAAAACATGACTCACAGGAGAGCTCTGGGTCTTGCCCTAGTCCACTGGCAAAAAGTGAGGTAGCTAAAATTAGCTGCATTGCAGCAGAAAAAACTACTCCTTACCATATTAAGATGCCCTCTTTTTTTAATCTCTGTTGAATTTCCCTGATGTATGCCTGTCGTGGTTTGCTTTTTTACTAGCCAACACAAATAGGAAACAAAATGGTCTGTGGTTCTGAACGTTTAGAAAACCGACACTCTGTACAAATGAGTCAGAGAGAGAAAAACAGAGAGATGGAGCAGCCAGATTGTGGTCAGCACAAATTAGGGGCCAGATTGTGGCCAGCCACTACATCGGTGCCCAAATGGTGCATGGACGTTTCCTGCCTTTTGCACACCTTTGCACTGGCCAGCAATAGTCTGGCTGGAAAGTGCAGGCCCTGGTCCCTCCTAACAACTTTGAGCACTAGTTGCATGAAAGGGGGCAAAAAGATGAAAGGTGAAGGTGAGGCCACTGGCCTGTCTCTCAACCCCAGAGCAATCAGAGAAGCTGGCTGGCACAGAAAAAGAAGCACTTTGCACCCTCTTCAAGCAGCTTAACTGTCTTAAGGTTTTATACTGCCACCCATCATGAGAGTATCTGAGTCTCTCCTACATAAAATCAATAGCAATAGATAAATTCCTGTGGGACTTCAGGGACTCTCTGGCACAGTCTCCTTTTGGGGGTAAAAGCTCTCCTTAGGGTATATTGTTTATTAGTTTTGTCTTTGTTTGGTAGTGATTTAGGGACAGCAGGGAGTGTCAGTGTTGTGTCATTCTTTTGTCGGAAAAACTTTTTTAAAAGAAGATGATTTTACAGCATTTCCAAAAGATTTTGGGTTTGCCTGATCTCCTCTGAAAGTTTGCTCCATAGCCAGATCCCCTCGACCAAGCGTGCTTTCAGTCATGTGCCTTGTCCTGGGCTTTTAAACAGTGATGTAGCTACTATATCAGGATGAGTTGCACTGGAGAACTCAGGACTGACTCCTGTTGGGTCAGCCAGATTTCATTCTAGGGATTCATGCTGTCCCTCCACCAAAGGCACCATTCAGCCCTAGGCACTTTTCAGCAAAGAGATTCTTTTCTCTTTTTTTCTCTTCCCTGAACAATAAACATGGTATCAGTCAAGTCCTATGACTCCTGCATAAGTGCCAACTTTCTGCTTTGACTAAAACACTAACCCAGGAACCTATCCTTGCAACAAAGCCCGTTGACAACTGTGTCCACATATCTATTCAGGGGACACCATCATAGGGCCTAATCACATCAGCCACACTATCACTGATAGTTCACCTGCACATCTACCAATTTACATGATGTGCCAGCAACGCACCTCTGCCACGTACATTTGCCAAACTGGACAGTCTCTACGTAAAAGAATAAATGGACACAAATCAGATGTCAAGAATTATAACGTTCAAAAACCAGTCAGAGAACACTTCAGTCTCTCTGGTCACTCGATTACAGACCTAAAAATGGCAATTCTTCAACAAAAAAACTTCAAAAACAGACTCCAACGAGAGACTGCTGAATTGGAATTAATTTGCAAACTGGACACCATTAAGTTAGGCTTGAATAAAGAGTGGGAGTGGATGTGTCATTACACAAAGTAAAACTATTTCCCCCTGTTTATTTTCCCCCCTACTGTTCCTCACACATTCTTGTCAACTGCTGGAAATGGCCCACCTTGATTTTCACTACAAAAATTTTTTTTTCTCTCCTGCTGGTAATAGCTCACCTTACCTGATCACTCTCAGTGTGTATGGTAACACCCATTGTTTCATGTTCTCTGTGTATATAAAATCTCCCCACTGTATTTTCCACTGCATGCATCCGATGAAGTGAGCTGTAGCTCATGAAAGCTTATGCTCAAATAAATGTTTTAGTCTCTAAGGTGCCACAAGTACTCCTTTTCTTTTTGCAGATACAGACTAACACTGCTGCTATTCTGAGATATGTCAGTGAATTCAGTTAAACAGAAGAGTAGTAGGTTGGCTTACTTCTCTAATGAGCTTTGTGTTAATCTTTCCTTCTCCTTCTTTTGAGTTTCTTTATACTTCTTGACTTGAGTTTCCCAGAAGCCTCTTACGACAGAAATGTCAAATATTATCACCTGATGTCCCATGTTACCGACATTAAGCTTTTCCTGTAAAAAACAAGTGTATCATTAAGATGTAATCATAAGAAGGGAAGAAAACAATTAATACAAATTAATGTTCTGCTCCAGTTCCTTACAGCTTGCTTGGGAAAAAATGGACAAAGAAATATTAACTTGATTAAGTATCATCCAAGAAAAAGATTTTTTCATTAATGATTCAATTAACAATTAATAGTAATAATAACAGTTTATAAAGTTCCTGTCAATTCCAAATGATCCTAAAGTGTTTACCAAATTTAGGTCATCATCCTACTGACCCTTTTTCATGCTACTAATCCTTATTCCAATCAATGCGACTACTTGCACAAGTAAGTGTTCATCATGTGATTAAGGGCTGCAGGATCAGTCCCATCAGATACAGAAATCACTTCATCTGCTACTGAAATGCAATCACCAATTTGTGAAATGTGGCAGTTGTTTAGTAGAACATAGCAATAGGACCTCCGTTCAGCCAGGTACTTCACATGCCTACTTTTAAGCAAGCAATTGAGTACAGTTCTGAAGTGGAGCCTAAGCCAGGAAGTAAAGTATGCTGTGTCCAGCCAAAACTGCAGAGACAAATTAGACACAGGGCTATTACCTGCAGCCTGCTCCTGCTCTTAGGGCTCGTCTACACTGCGCAGCTTTGTCGCTCAAAGTCAGCATGTGTGAACACTCTCTGTTGGTATTTTGTCGGCATATTTGCCAACAAAATACTTCCAGCCCCGCAAGCAGCGTTGGTTTTGTAGGAGGAGAGCGCTCCTGACGACAAAGCCGCATTCACACTACCACTTGCATAGGCAAAACTTTTGTCTTTCGCGGGGGCGGGGGGATTAAGTACCTGTGAAAGACAAGTTTTGTCAACAACGTCGCAGTGTAGACAAGTCCATAGTGAAGTCAATGGCTAAATTCCCATTGCTTTTCATAGGAGCAGTGTTGGAAATGTTCTCTCTTGCTCAGAGTCATTGCTGAAGATGTAATCATCTCAACTCGATTTTTTTATCATGAGATGCAGCTAATCTATCTATAGAGGGCTTTTGTTATGCCTACTTGTTCATAAAATGGTTCACTGAGCCAACATGAGGAAATTTTATAAAACAGAACTCTGAAAGCCTTTTAAAAATAATTGCTTCCACCAAGATAAAAACTACTGTTTCTTCTCTCTTTTTAACTTCACTTGAGATTTCATTAGATGCCACTTTTATTACATTGTTCGTTAGTAAAACACACAAAGGCCTTGAACTGTCAAGCTACTGTTGAACAAATAGCCTGTCCCTTGCCTTAGTGTGTATTTTCAAACTTTCAGCTTTTCATTTTTCCAAGTTCTTACTCTAACCACTGTTTCCAGTCCTCCTATCCTTTCACTGAGGTCACTTACAGTCTGGCCTTGAGTCAAAACACTTGAGGGGGGGAGAGAAATGGTCGCCACATTCCTATTTTTTTTCTTTTATTCTACCTTTTCTTAATGTTCTTTTTCTCTTATATATATCTCCATACTAGAGGGCATATTAAGAAAGACAAAAATATCTCCATACTAGAGGGCATATTAAGAAAGACAAAAATAAATTGTTTATCAACAAAGCACTCCAGTCTCCCCTAACCAGTGAGTTAGGCATATGCAGACTGATAACAACAAGTAGGGTTATATCCTATTTGTTATATCTGTAAGAGAAATCCTAAGTACTATCATGAAGGTACAGTGCCTCTGAACTCAGGCATAGGGATAGGTCAGGTATTTTGCTATGCCAGTGTCTTTCGTATCTTTGAATGACTGTATGAACTTTACCTTTCCTGCTTCGGTAAAGAAGCTTCTGTTGTTTGCTTATACCCGAGTGTTAACAATGAAGCCACAAATAGCTCCCAGTGTCTCTTTAACCTACTGCTGACAACAGCAGACTCAAAACCCCATTAATAGCAATGTCATGAGAACACTGACCTTACTCCTCTATGGAAAGCTTTGTCTATAATCAGATGTATTGTACAAACACTAAGGCCATGTCTACACTAGCAAGCTGACAGAGGCACAGCTATACCGATGCAGCTGTGCTGCTGTTAGATTGCTCATGTTGCTCTCCCATTGACATAATTAAACCACCCCCAATGAGTGGCGGTAGCTTTGTCAGCAGGAGAGCATCTCCTGCCAACATAGTGCTGGCTAAACCAGCCCTTCTGTTGGAGTAACTTATGTCACTCAGAGGGGTATTTTTTTCACACCCCAAATGACATAAGTTATACTGACATAAGTAATAGACATAAGAGTAGAGTAGACATAACCTAACTTCACTATCAATTTACAGTTTGCCACTTAGGAGAAAATACTCTTCTCTACTTCACAGGTAGCTGGGTTAGCTGCTAGAGACCTTCACTTGAGGAAGGTGGCAGGAATCCTTTCCGCATCACAGATTCATCATGCTCCCTCATGTGCCCAGTCATCCTGAACAAAACTCAATTCCCTTTCCTCCCCATCCTTGCAACAGCAGATGTGGGAGTAGTCTCTGCCATGAGTGAGAGGGCTATCAAGCTCTGCACACAGTTTCCGCCTCTAACTAGAAGGAAGCAATGGGTGAGAGAGGAGAATACACTGAAACCAGCATATTTCTTATCTTGTGTGGGCTTTCGCCATCCAGACCAGAGGAGCATTTGCTCTAATGTCTGCAAAGTTTACTCTTTTAACTGTACTGAGTTTGCAGCTGAATACCTTCTTCAGTGGATGAGGTCTGCTTCTGAATTATATTACAGATCATCAAAGCCCCTTTCTTGGATGATGCATTGTTATAATGTTCACTCAGTCTTATGAAGTGTTAGTGAGACAGATCATGAAAGCAAGGCTCTTTGGTACTATACTACTGTATAATGAAAGCACAGTGCCTTCCAGGGAAGAAAGGCTCCAGGACCATAAAAAGAAAGCAAGGGTATGATTTACAATAGCATCACCTCTGGAAAAAGGAATTCTGCATATGGGAGTCGATGGTAGCAGATAATCTTACCACTAGTAATTCACACTCACATATGGGCAATTTAGTGAGCCTTAATCAATATCCTCAAATGTAACACATTGGGCCAGATTCATCCCTGGTGTGTATCTATTGATTTCAGTAGAGTTCGATTAGGAACTAAGCTCATCCATTAACTATAATTCATGTCTATTGTAAAGAATGTTGTAAAATCTTTGCCTGCTGTTTAAGGGAATATGATACATTGCATACCAACTATTTTTCAAAGTAGTGTATATTATTTTTAAATAATTAAATTGGGGGTGAAATGTCCTCTTCTGGTATCAGGTGCTGAATTATTTTAAAGTACCATTATAAATGTGTAGCTCCAACATTATCTCATAGCTGCAGGCTATAGAAGTTGAATGTTGTTGTTCTCATATCTCATTCTTTCCGCTTTTGTTATTTTCACGTTTGTTTTCCAGACATAAAGGGATTGAAAATCAATTTTCTGTTTTACTTATTCTTCAGAAATTCAACTTAGGGCCCAGTCCTGCAAACTTGTACTCATGTGAGTACTTTTACAAACAAGTAGGCCCATTGAAGTCAACGGAAGTACTCATTTGAATAAATCTATTTGTGTATATAAGCATTGGCAGAATCAGGACCCAAAAGACCAAGAATAAAGAGATGGTATTTATGATTCGTTTTACTGAAATAAGTGTAGCATTTATGTACAACTCCATCATCAGGATGAGTATCTGCTAAATATCTGACATGCATGACAGCAGGCACACAGGCTGTGACTCGTACAGATTTTTTTTAAAAATCTATAATTGCCTATCCAATGTTCTAGGTGCTTATCCCATAAATAAAAAATTAGTATTAAGGTAACACCTAGAAACCCTACTTGAGAACTAGGATCCCACTGTGTTAGGTACTGTACAAATACAGAACCAAAGGACAGTCCCTGCCCCAAGAAGTTTACAATTTCACAGTTTCCTCCATAAACAAGGACTACACATAAATATATCTACCTCAGCCCACACGATCCTCACCAGCTTTAACCAAGAGAGAAAAAAGATGGCCATTGCAATGTGTTCAGAAGATTAATAAATCTGGGCCAGACAGACCAAGTGTGGAGGCAAGGGCCAGAACTGAGGACTCCTCACCAAGGCCTGCTCTACACTAGGAATTTAGCTAGGTCTCTCAGGGCCATAAAAAATCCTGGTGTAGATAGTGCTTCCATCAGCCTAGTTATTGCCTCCTTGGGAGGTGGATTACCTTTGCTGACAGGAGAAGCCGTCCCATAAGTGCGCCAATGTAGCATTTTCAGTTTAAACATACCCTGAGAATGCCCTGCCAGCAGCTCCCTCTCATTTATACTGAGGGAACTCCAGCTAAAGCACTTTGGTTAAACTCACCTGTGGAAGTACATCATGGGAAGAGTGGCGATATCTGAGGTAACCCTGACCCAAACAACTTAAGACTTTATAAGTTAAAACTAACACTGTGAATTCCACTCAGAAGCTCCATGAAAACCAGTGCAGATCACAGAGCATGTGTTCCAAATGTGCAGTTTCTCTTAACAAACAGGCTGCAGCATCCTGCTTTAGCTTCTGAATGGTACCAAATCATAGCCCTTTGTTGAGCACAACCCATTTATCTAATTTTTAAGCAATGAAAGCATGGGTAATTGTGGCAAGAGCCACACTGTAGAGATAAATCATACTCATCTTGCCTGGTGGATATGGAAGAAAGAATTTTTGGGCAGCCATTACTTAGGATTCCAGGAGTAAAAAGGTCTACCAACTCTTCCATCTGCCTCTCCCAGCCCACCATCATTACTTCTGTCTTGTTGGGAGTGAACTGTAGCCAGCAAGCTCTCATCCAAGCCCCCAGTTCATTTAAGCACCTATTTATATAGTGGCCTACCTGTGTATAGCACCTTACAATTTACTTTCTTCTGAGCACAGTTCTTACTGATGGATGTCATGTGACTATACTGTAGTAACAATACATTAAAAAAAGAAAAGACCATAATAAAAGCCATATTATAAAAGTGGCCATTTAATAATAAAGTTGATATAAGTCACTTAGATATTTCTTCCTTTAACTTTTCCATTAAAGATCAAGTTAATGCTATTTTAAGCATCAACAATAACAAAAACGTGCAGATAACAGGTATGCAAAAACTGAGCTTGTCTCCTGTATTGTTTTCTATGTACATATTTCTAGATTGCCTATCACTGTAGCACAATTACTTAATCAGTTCAAATTCTACTCTTAGTTAAATAAACTGATCTCATAAATGAGATTCCCCATTATCATTTATCTCTTCGCACCTTGATTCTGAGACAGTTTCTCACTGGGTTATTCATTAATTAGGTCTTTTAATCATGGATTAATTAGCAGTTGAATTACAGTATTCCTTATACGTGTCAACTCTTGTAGCACTAATGTGTTTGTCATCAAGTATGATAGATGTTACATTTGCAAGGGGATTTATTACAGATGTATTTCCCCAGCACCTCAGTGAACAGACAACTATCTATTCAGTGAAGTGATTCTTTCTCCTACAGTGGAGGCAAAAAAACATTTTGCTGATGTTTGTGGTATATTTTCTTCCTTTTATTTACTGGACTTCACTGAGGAGCTGACTAATTTTCATAAATATTTTAAAAGACCTGCCATATTTAAAATGAAGCTGAATTTGGGGACATGTCTATGTGAAAGGGAAAACAAACTGAAATTAAAAAATAAAGCAAAATATTTTTAATGAGAGATTCATATAGGTTCTTTGCTACAAAGAATCTCTACAGTATCTCTGTTAATTAAAAACAGGAAAATTAAGGGCCCACTTACCTCAGGGCTATTTTATGTCACCAGTTTTTAAGCAGAACGCCCCATTGACTTAGCCCCCGGTTGACTTAAAGACTACAGACTTGATTCTCAGGTCTAGCTAAGTACCACATGGTATAGGACCCTCATAGTTTTAAACTACCTTTATCCTTTCCATATTCCAGAGTCTTCCAGAGGAAAGTTTAGCCTCCTTCAGAGAATATAGCATCCTAAGGCTTGCTCTAAACTCAGTTGCCCATGGAGCCATTGTGTCCCTTCATTTTAGCCACGCCTTCTTCTGCACTAGTCACATTCCCTTCACAGGGATCTATGAAAGGGGATGTCAGCAAGCCATTCTGCTAGTGTTCTGCATCGTTCCCTTACATGAGAGGTATTCCCCAGCCAGTTTAAGATCCTTTTATGTTGCAGAAACAGAGTAAAATGCCTATGTGCAAACAGTGAATCAGGCTCCACATCTGCCCCAGTTACTGCACTTGGAAGGAACACTTCAACTATTGGTCTCAAAATCATGGGAGCCAGGGGCAATGTGCTCTTGCCAGCTCAGTTCCTTCACACTCTGATGCCATGTTGATGAGTGCAGTATAATAAATTAGGATACACCAATTAGATAGGTTAGAAGGAGGGCTGCTCTAAATTACTCCTGCTCCAGTGACTAAATTATGCCAACAAGAGTTGTCACCTCAGGACCACTCTACTGGCTGAGGAGCTCTGGAGGACAGCACACTCCAGCTCTGCCTCCTCCTGATCACTGTCATGTTCTCAGCCTTCCCAAGAATGCCCCCTACATGCCTTGTTACGTAGGGACCAGGTGGCACAGAGCTGGTGACACCAGATTTACACCCCCCAGGGATTCATTTTCCATCAGGGCAGTCCTCAGCTTCCCCATTAAAGCAGTTCTCTATCTCCTTTGTGCTATCAGAGAGGTGCATAGGGGATGGAGCCAACACCCAGGATCTGACCCTTTGTGCACTGGGTGCTATCACACATAACTGATCTACTCAAAGATGCTGAGTTAGTTGCTTTAGAGGTTCACACAGTCCATGCTCACAGTTTTTGGGGTGTGGGCATGTTCAGTACCATTTTAGCCTACAGTAAGGAACACATGCCCTCATATCACAGCGATGGACACCACACAAATACTTTTACTAAAGACAACAACTATGTTTAACTTAAAATGGTATTTTTGTTCACAAAGATCTATTAGCTGTTACCAGTGCTAGATTAGGTGTAACTGGCCTTCAGAGGCTGAAGTTCTATAACTTTTTTTTTCTACTGTAAATTTTGACAGCCAGTGAAATAAATGACCAATCTCTCCAACCATTTATTTTATTGAAAATCATTTTCACACCAAGATATGTCCTTGAGATGTAATAGCAAAGGTTTATTACAGTGCAGACATGGAGAGAGCAAATATCTGGAGTCATAAGCATTGTGTGTGTATAATACAACACACTGGGTTGAATTTGTCCCATGTGTAAATCTGTTGAAATCAGTGGACTTACATGGGGGTGAATTTGGCCAGCTATCTTTAAAGTATAAAACATATACATTGCTTAGGATGTAATATGCTGCATCTCCATTATCTTTCTCATATATATATATATATATATATATATATCTTTCTCTTTTGCAGCTCATTAGAAGCAACAAAGACCTGATGACAATTGCTCCTTCCTGCTTCCCACCCTGACCCCATGAATCCAAAGAAACTGTAAATTGTAATCAGCAAAATTACCACTTACCTACAACTAAAAGAACACAAGTCTCCAGAGCTCCTGGGTATGCACTATGGTTAGTTAATTGGGGACTCTGAGGTTGTTTACAGCAGCAACGTAGTTCATGGTGAGACAGATCTGTTTGAACCCCACAGCTGACTAGCCTTCCACATGCACTAATATGCTATATTTGTACAGTGATAACATGATCTGTGGTCTGAGAACAGAGACATGTGCAAGATAAAATATCTATGCTGCATGACTCAACAGTATGAGAAACAGCAGTGTTAATAGAATAGCATCTTACTTGACCTATGGAAAAGTGAGAAAGCTAACATTACTGGGAACTGTAACATACAGTTATTTAAGCCACACACAGGTGCCTGTGTACTTTTCCACTTGAAAATGGCATGGGTAATCCATACTTGAAATTAGTTAAACAGTTTTCTATTGTTATTGTAAAATCCTTGCAATTAACATAATTTTTATAGACTAGAAACCTGTTAATACAAGGAAATAAAAAGAGAAAGGGATCTGGAAATCCTCCTCAAAGGTGAAGACAATTAATACTACCCCCACCCCCTCTATTTCAGGTCCCTTTAGAAGTTTTATTAAACTGTAGGTAAAAGCTGTTTGCTGTAACTCTGGTTATAAGGTTAATTTTAGAATAACCCATCTAAAAATGCTTCTGTTTTGATTATATTCTCTCTAGTTCAAATCTAAAGAGATCAGATGTTGGGTTACAATAGGTGGAAGAGCAAACATCAATTCCTAATCTAAACCACCATAAATTTCAGGGTGGCTGTTTTCAGATTTAAATTCTTAGATTCAAACCCACTCCAGTTGTTTTAGTTCTGAGCTGGATCCAGAACCAGAAAAAAAGTTTTAACTCTTTGTGATCTGACATGACCAATATCTCTTGAGAACTGTTCTTGTGAGATTTTATCCCCAGATGGTGACCATCTGATTCTGTGAGTAACTAATCTTTTGTGAGCTCCACTATTTAGGGACAAAGTCTTACGAGAACAAACATTGAGGGAGTTCATAACCCAAAGTCAAATCCTAGCCCTGATTAGGCTTTGAAACTAAACCTGAATCCCAGTTTATTTGCTAGGTAATCTGCTTTGATCTGTTTGCTATCCCTTATAATCACTTAAAATTGGTCTTTTGTAGTTAATAAACATGTTTTTGCTTTATCTAAAGCAGTGAGTTGGAGTGAAGTGTGTGGGAATCATAATTCATGGGCAAATGCTGTTGCATATTCCTCTCCACATTGAGGGAGAGGGTGAATTTTATGAGCGTATGCTATAGAGTTCCTTCTGCAGAGGAAGACGGTATAATTTGGGGTTTATACTCCAGAGGAGGTACGTGCCTGAGGAGCTGGGAGTTGCCTTAGCTATAGCCTTCCTATGCAGGAGCTGGTCTGAGAGCGTACATGTAACTGCAGCTGGGTGTGTCCCTACCTGTATGTACGCTGGTGAAAGTGCAGGCTGGATGGCTGTGCAGCTTGTCACAGCAGTACAGTGTGAGAGGGAGCCTCGGCTGGTGGGTCAAGGGACTCAGTAGTACCCAGTTCCAGGTGGCACCTCGGGGAGAATCTGTCACAGTGGACTCCAGTGTTCTAGCTGTCACAAGTCACAGCAGCCTGGAGGAAACCTCCTATTCCCCCTCAAGCTTGGATGTGCCAAGACATACCTGAGAATCTAGTGCTGTATGTTTGCCAGTAGAAATGTAACCAGAAGCATTTCTATTTCTGTTTGTCTACACTGCTGATTTTTTCTTACCTACATCTGTACAATAACTATGGTGACTTCTGTCCAATTTGGAGGAAAATTCCTAGAAAAATACCCTTTTTTTCTTCTTCTCCTTATGAAAGTGTTCATAGTAGCAGCCGTGTTAGTCTGTATTCGCAAAAAGAAAAGGAGTACTTGTGGCACCTTAGAGACTAACAAATTTATTAGAGCATAAGCTTTTGTGAGCTACTCACGAAAGCTTATGCTCTAATAAATTTGTTAGTCTCTAAGGTGCCACAAGTACTCCTTTTCTTTTTATGAAAGTGTGTGTGTGTGTGTGTGTCTCACACACACACACACACACACACATTTTCACTCTATGAGTGCACTGGTCAATTTCATTTATAGGGAATTCTGCTATGGGACTTTCTATGTTTGATGATGCCAGCCTTTTCTCTATCCACATTTTTATATCTCTGTGCTGGTGTCCCATTTATTTATTTTTTTAAAAAATATATATTGGCTGAAATTGTCAGGAGGAGGAAATACATTTTTAATCAAAAATGGTTTTTCAACCAAAAGGAAAATGTTGCAGAATTTTGTAGGATTTTTAATGATTTTACATCAAAAAATGGGAAATCAAAAAAACTATTCTGAAAAAAATGTTTAGTTTTTGGTAAAATAAAATATTCTTGATTTGGTTTTTGAAACCTAAAAGATTGATTACAGTTTTTGAAAACCAAACTCTTTGATTTGATTTCAGTTTTTCATTTAAAAGAAACCAAAAGAATTTCATGAGGAATTAAAAAAAATGAAAAAAGAAAATAAATTGACATTTTTCGACCAGCTATATGCATTATTCTTCAGCCTCAGCAATTGTAAGTATTAATTACAGCAGCTGGGCCTGATTCTTATTTCATTTATTAGTTTTACTTCACTATAACTTCACTGACTTCAGTGAAACCACTCCTAATTTATACCAGTGAGAGAGGAGAATCAAGTCCATGAACTGCAGGACTAAAAATGGAGTTTTGCCTTTAGTCCTGAAAAAGTGAAGATCTAATTGTAATTACAGTGTCATTATGTGTTTGCACAGTATTATTAATTAATAATAATAAATTGCCTGATTCTTGACTTGTTTCAGGTCCGCCAACTGCTATTCATTCAGCTGTTAATGTTGCCTAGGCATTGGGAAAGGCATTGTTTATGTTTGCTATAATGAGATGTAGAGCTGGGACTCAGAAATAGACAGCTGACACTTCAAGTTATGTTGCCTCCCCAGCTGCAACAATTGATTCATATAGATGTTGAATAAATTGAGAAAGAGGATTGTACCTCCAAAGGAGAAGGTGTAAGTGAGGAACTGTAGACCACTACAACCCCCTGGTTTCAGTTCGAGGAAGGATTTGGACCATTTCAGGGAGTTGTAGGAAATGTCTGTAGAGATAAATAAATAATAATAATACCTAGCTCTTACACAACAATTTTCCAGAGTAAAAGCACTTTACAAAGGAGGTCAGTGTCTGTATAATGGGTATTTAAATCTTCAAACTAACTGTAGTTTGACAACTAATAATACAACCTGATCCACATCATATCTGAAAAAGTCTGTACTGAGTATTCAGTTCCCAAAGCTGTTTCCAAAAATAGATTGTTCAACCATGTCCAGTTGCTTCTTTGGTTTCACAGAGCCAGATAAACCATTAAGAATTAAGACACAGATCAAGGGAGTTCAAAGAACCCATCTTTTTACTTTCATTCTGCTTAGAACACATGCACAACTTCCAATTACTATATCTGAACACTACCTCCTAGCCTATTATTTTGTATAAAACATCATGAGTGGCTACAATTAACTCAGGAACAAATAACCCAATCTATTGAGTAAACAATATTAAACACTAACTGCATAGACATAACAGTTCTCCTGCTCTCTCTCCCTCACTTGTTCAGATATGAAGTAATAAAGTTCTGCAAATATTCCATTTGCTAACAATCTCTAGAAACCTCTGAGATGAAGGGTCAACCCCTGAATGATATGGGATCCAGATTCTCCCAGTGCAGTTCTACCACTGGTAGAAATAGAGAGAACATTAGGGTAGACAATGCACTGGTGTTTTTACCACCTTGTCATTGAATCCTGCTCAGAACAGATCTATTCTAAACAGCACAATAGTTAAAACACCAGAGAATTTCAGTGCCCTTCTATACCAGAGCTTGCCATTGTTGCCACCTCCAGTAAAGATGCATCAGTAAAAGACTTTCTCAGAACTCTTAGGGTAGGCAATGCTTTAGTGCAACAGTGTGGCAAACAACAGGTCCTTGGAGATACACTTCCCACAAATGTCTAGCAGAAGCTATTCCCCATGAGAATGGCCCAGTGTCAGACTGAAGAAAAGATGGAATTAGCTGTGTAGATTTTCCAATCACTAAAGAAGCTGTGCAGTGCTTAACCAAGACTCAGTGTTGACAAGAATACTTGGCCACCGAAATTATTTCTGCTTGTTGCTTTATTTCACAGCATTCATATGGCCTTCAAGAGCCATCTGTACTTGCCAGAGCTGCGGAGTGACACTACAGTATCCACAAGTCCCACTACAAATCATTCCAATAGGACAGCTCATTACTTATTTGAAAGAAAGGTATCAATGCCCTGCTGACCTTGTGAAGTTGGCCCTTCCTGATATAGTCTGAAAGGGTACTGAGGAACGGGGTGAACTTTTAATTCCTGGCTTAGCTGCACCAATGAGACAGATGCTCTAAAATGTGTCTGGAGCATCCAAGCTAAGACATGATTAGTATTTCCAGTTCTCAAGGGTTCTTAGAGTAAGCAATTCTCAGAAGCCCACAAGAGAATGAGAGAAAAAGTTGATCCCCAATACTATTAAAAAAAGAAAAGGAGTACTTGTGGCACCTTAGAGACTAACAAATTTATCTGAGCATAAGCTTTCGTGAGCTATAGCTCACTTCATCGGATGCATTTGGTGGAAAATACAGCTGTAGCTCACGAAAGCTTATGCTCAAATAAATTTGTTAGTCTCTAAGGTGCCACAAGTACTCTGTTTCTTTTTGCGAATAAAGACTAACACGGCTGCTACTCTGAAATACTATTAAAGAGTATCAGAAGTCATTTTGGTTTGTGGAGGCTATTCTTTTGGAGATGACATGTCCATAGATAAATTTGCAATAACCCGCAAATTACCAGCAAAAACCTGCTAAGAGTTCCTGCAGGATTTTGCTAATGTTTTAAGGGAGACTCACAGCATTTTAATGGAGATTTCTGCAAGATACTTGAACATTTTCCAAATCTTTTTGAAGGAAGAACAATGCTATGACTGCACAAGTCTTGTATGGGAGGTAGCTAACAAAGCTATAAAGAACACAAAGCACTATAGAAATAATAATAATAATAATAATAATATTGTTAATGCCTGATAATTGCAGATGAGTGCAGACGTAAATCCAGAGCAAAGCCCCACACTCAATCTCAAGGCCCCTTTCTTAGAACTGCTTTCACTGACACTTGATGGTAACTGACTAACCTCACTTAAGAGGTGTTCTCTGAGCTGAGTAATGGGAATGTTATCAGTCAATGGAACTCTTATTTGATTTCATTATGCAACAAACCAAACATGCAGCAGGCCCCTGGTGTAATACTGATTTGTTATGTCTTATTTGTTCACCAATCACTGCTCACAACTCTGGTGGTACTTGAAATAGGAGGGCATTTTGGTAGAAGCCAAAATCAACTGATATCCTCAACAGAGGCAGCAGTACAGTGAGTGAAATGCAGCTCGCCTTCTGTCCATATCAAAACATGGAAAAAACAGAACCTTCTTCCAGGAGTTCACATCATCATCAAGGCCTAATGCAATGAGATCAATAGATAGGAACCTGTTGTTTTCAAAGTAAGGCTAAAAATAGAAGCAGCGCAGTTATCCTTCTCACTAATTTTCTGTCAAGAGAACATGAGTGCTATGAAGAGGAAATAGACCATTGGCTTATCTACTCCACACCAACATCCTACCATTGGCAGCCTGTTCAGAGATTAGGTTTGATGGGAAGAAACGACACAATGAAGAGTACATCCTACCATTCATCCCCAAAAGTGATCAGCTTATGCTCTGGAGCATTGCATTTTAACAAACAACAGCAATTCAGAGGAATGATTCCAAACCTGCTCAGAGGCAGCACACAGACAAGGACAGACTACTGTAACAGGAGTGGGTGTAGTAACAATGGAACAAACAGCACCATCTACTGACTAAACTATATTAATACCTACTTAATTCACATACATAACAATTTTCAGAGTAGCAGCCGTGTTAGTCTGTATTCGCAAAAAGAAAAGGAGTACTTGTGGCACCTTAGAGACTAACAAATTTATTAGAGCATAAGCTTTCGTGAGCTACAGCTCACTTCATCGGATGCATTGGGAATGGATGAGTCATTACACAAAGTAAAACTATTTCCCCATGTTATTTCTCCCCCCCCACCCCACCCCCACTGTTCCTCAGATATTCTTGTTAACTGCTGGAATTAGCCTACCTTGCTTGTCACCATGAAAGGTTTTTCTCCTTTCCCCCCCTGCTGCTGGTGATGGCTTATCTTAAGTGATCACTCTCCTTACAGTGTGTATGTTAAACCCATTGTTTCATGTTCTCTGTGTGTGTATATAAATCTCCCCTCTGTTTTTTCCACCAAATGCATCCGATGAAGTGGGCTGTAGCTCACGAAAGCTTATGCTCTAATAAATTTGTTAGTCTCTAAGGTGCCACAAGTACTCCTTTTCTTTATACATAACAATAAGCACCAAATATGATCCCTTCTACCTTCAACAATATTGTCATGCTATGAAGAAAACAAACATCCAATTTCTCTCTCTCGCTCTCTCTCTCTCACACACACACAAACACACATACAGCAAAGGATCCCTTTTCCAGTACATGCTGAGTTGTGCAATGGGAATGTGGAAATGTCGTATGGATGGATGATGGCTTCTATGCCGTAGTTGCACATATCTGGTACACAGGTGTTTGTATTAGCATTCCACTTAGGGCATATTTACACTACAAGCACTACAGCTGTAGAGCTGCAGTTACGCCACTCTAGCTCTGTAGTGTAGACACTTGCTACAGTGACTGAAGGTGTTTTTCCATCATAGTAAATGCACCCTCTCAAGAGGCAGTAGCTAGATTGACAGAAGAATTCTTCTGTCAAATTAGCAATTGCCTACATTGGAGTTTAGGTCAGCTTACCTACATCACTCAGGGGTGTGAATTTTTCTACAACCCTGTGCAACATAGCTAGGGTAACCTATTTAAGGTGTAGACCAGGCCTTAGTCAGCAGCATTCTGGATGGGACTAAAATGGAGAAGGATCACTCCCAGAATGAAAAAGAGGAGTTGTCTATGTCCGCTAATTCATGAGCAATACTATTTTTTTTTTAAGTGCTGGGGTACTACTGAGCTAAAGAACTCTCCATTATTCAATCCTTGATATCCAGTCAGGTCTATCCATTGTCTTTTGATAAGTCCAACATACCTTTCAGTAAGTATATGTAGACATGCCATGACATGAATTATTTTACACAAGAGACAAGGAAAGATAAGAAAAGAGGGGTCAGGTGTTGTGGTGTCTAAAAGGCAAGGACAATAAGTGTGAACTTCATGCAGTGGAGAAATGGGGTCACTGAGGAATTCAAAAAGAGAGACAAGGAAAATGATGTTAGCTTTTTGTAAGGACTGAAGTGATCATAGGTGCCAGGAAGCCAGAGAGGAAGAGCTTACACTGATATCAGGAACCAAACACCTCCTATTAGTGCCAGATACCTCACAAATCTTGTTTCCACTAGGAACTAATGATAACTAACATGAGATAAAATCCTAGCAAAGCAAGGCATTTGTAGTTTTAACATAGATTAGCAAATTGAGGTAAAACAGTGGTTCTCAACCAGGGGAACACATACCCCTGGAGGTACACAGAGGTCTTCCAGGGTGAGGGGTACATCAACATCCAGATATTTGCCTGGTTTTACAACAGGCTACATAAAAAGCATGAGCAAAGTCAGTACAAACTGAAAGTTCATACAATAACTTTTTTATACTGCTCTATATACTATACACTGAAATGTAAGTATAATATTTATATTCCAATTGATTTATTTTATAATTATATGGTAAAAATGAAAAAGTAAGCAATTGTTCAGTAATAGTGTGCTGTGACACTTGTGTTTTTATAAAAACAAAAGGAGTACTTGTGGCACCTTAGAGACTAACAAATTTATTAGAGCATAAGCTTTCGTGAGCTACAGCTTACTTCATTGCTCACGAAAGCTTATGCTCTAATAAATTTGTTAGTCTCTAAGGTGCCACAAGTACTCCTTTTCTTTTTGCGAATACAGACTAACATGGCTGCTACTCTGAAACTTGTGTTTTTATGTTTGATTTTGTAAGCATGTAGATTTTAAGTAGGTGAAACTTAGGGGTACACAAGACAAATCAGACTCCTGAAAAGGGCACAGTAGTCTGGAAAGGTTGAGAGTCACTGGGGTAAATCATAGGCACCCCATAGTCTTTACCTCAGTCTGCCCACACATGAAAGCTGCAAACTGCCTGGTCTTCACTAGAATTTTCCAGTGTGTCAGCTACCATGCAGCCAAGCTTTTTTTCCTAATGAATATGCACCTACAGCTCCATTTAAAACCATGTGAAGTCACACACAAAGTAAGGCACAACATAGTTAAAGTCACTGAACACACTAAGACAAATTTATCCCTGGCGTAACTTTATTGGCCTCAGTGATAAATCTGGCCCAACAGTTTTTAAAAACTAGGTTGTGATTTGTTTTGCTGTGTATTGTTGCCTGTAAGTCTCACCATAGGGCAGCAAGTTCCCCCAGGGCAGTATTTGTACTTTTGCCAAATTGTTGATCATAACTTTATAAAGTAGAGAGCAACAAGGGAAAAGAAAAGTTTTAATCCAGACCTATAAAAACTGTGAACAGAAGAACAAGCAGTATTCATTTCTTGGGAATGAACCTAATCCTCTCCCATTGGGAATACAGTATATCCAAATAAAAACAGCAAAAAAGTTTAGTGTGTAAATTCTCATCTCAGTGTCATCTTGTGTATTAGATTTAAAGTTAGTTGACATTTCCATGACCTAATAAATGTGTCAGCAAGTGCTCAGGTAAATATGGTGCAGATAAAAGGATTGGCAGACAAAGTGTCCATGTGAAAAGGAAGAAGTTTGCCCAAATGAACATTTCAAGGTAATAAAACTGGATTTGGAGTTGTAAAGAAAAAAAGATTAGTAAATTTTGCTTGGGTTCAGGTTTCACAGGAAAAGATTCACCATAGTTCTAGTGCTACCAGAGCCCAGTTAGTGATGTAGTCCTTCTTTCTCTGCCGTACATATTGTCCCATACTACCGGCAGAGAGAAGAAAGAAATGTACAACAAAGCAGCATGGGAGCTGGCAGCATCAACCTCCAAGAGGCAGTACCTGAGGTCTCCACACCACTATTAACATCAAATCACAACTGCAAAGGACATTTAAAGGAAGGAAAATCAATGTACTCATGTGAGGCTTAGGGTTGGATTTGTTGTTTTGGTTTTTTTTTAATGTTTTGTGATAGTTTGTAATTTGTGGGAGGAGGAGGACAAAAAGAGAGTAGGACCAAGAATGAGAAAGGAGGGGTAGAGGTGGTTAAAATTGAATTTTAATGTTATGACCATTCATAACATGCAATGTATTGACATTAGTGTTGAGAGGGTAATTCACTCTGAAATGGTCAATGTTTTGTTCTGTACATGATTCATGGAGCCAATTAACAAGCGTTGGACACCATGAAAACAAATATAGAGCAGCAAACAGAGTATCATCCCTGGCATAAGCCTACACATTCCCCATTCTCCTAGTAGCTCACCAAAGAGAAAATTTCTCATTATAAGTACAAGTTTAAGCAGCTGGGCTTTGTATCAGCGTCAACAGTAAATACTAAAGATGCTCTAACCATTACATATATTATCTTTTGTTCTGTCGAGCAAACATGACAAGTGGGGCAGTGGTAATTACAAAAGGTAATTACAGGTGGAGACAATGCAACTCATCACACAAGATGATGAATTATATGGAAGAATGAAGAAGCCATGTGCAAAGAACTAATAATTTCTGGCTTCCAATATGCACAGATTAAACAATACGTTTAAAATAATTAACCTGGAGGAATGTAATGTTTTAAAAAAAATATCAGTTACTAAGTATATAATTTGTTGAAATGAGTTGTCCCATTAGAACCAGTATTCATTGTTTAGATTTGGAAAGGACGTTTTAATAAGTCAAACCATCAGCACAATTTTAATGACATTGTTACAGATTTATAAATAACTGTATCCTGGTAAATGTCTAAAGTTAAGAGTTTTTATGATGGCAGAATGGCCTCATGGTTAGAGCTGGTCAGAAAATTTCAAGAAGTTAAAAATGAACAAAGAATGAAAATAATTTTCAATGGAAAATGTTTCCATTTTTTAAACTAGCTCTACTGATAATTACTGCTAACCTGCAAACAGGCAGCAGGGGAATCAGAACTAAAGATATTTAGCTCCAAAAAAATCACAGGCTTGTAGAAGTGAGCTGTAGCTCACGAAAGCTTATGCTCTAATAAATTTGTTAGTCTCTAAGGTGCCACAAGTACTCCTTTTCTTTTTGAAGAAAGAATATTTGCAGCATTAAAGAAGGTTTACATCTTTGTGGGCCAGGCACTAGCAGATTCAAAAACTTATGGGGAGGTGTATTTTTTCATAGCTAAGAGCTATATATAGCCTTTAGGTGCAGCTCTGAGTAAGGAAGAATGGTCTAGTGGCTAGGACACTAATCTGGGACTTAGGAGACGAGGATTCAGTTCCCTCTTCTACTACAGACTTCCTGATGCCTTCTCTACACTACAGGGGAAATTCGACCTAAGCTACACAATTTGAGTTACATGAATAGCATAACTCAAATTGACGTAGCTTAGATCTACTTATTGCGGGGTCCACACTGTGCAATGTTGATGGGAGACACTCTCCTGTCAACTCCCCTTACTCTTGTCGATCCGGTGGAGTACAGGAGTCGGCAGGAGAGCAATCTGCAATCAATTTAGCGGATCTTCACTAGACCTGCTAAGTTGACTACCGAGGAATCGATCACTGCTCACTGATCCACCAGTAAGTGTAGACAAGCCCTGAGTGACCTTGCCCAAGGTCACTCAATGTTGCTATGCCTAAGTTCCTCATCTGTAAAATGGGGATAGTAGCATTTTCCTACCTCATAGGGTTATTATGAGGATACATTAATTAAAGCTTGTGAAATGCTCAGATATTACAGTAATGAGGATCATAAAAATACCACCAACAATAAGAGATAGTGTCTAAGCTGCCAGTAGTCATACCATTTGTCTGAGGGACAATTCCTTCCCTGTTTGTCCGTTGCTTTAGGTGGATAGTAATTTGCGGTGGCTAGTGCATGGGATGGAAGGCCACAACCAAGGTTCTCCCATTCCCTCCTGTTTCTCACCCAGCTGTTCTGGGGGTGGGGGTGGGGGCTGATGTCTGCATAGTGCCAACTTACACCTGTGTACTGTGACCCAAGGTCTGGGTTCTTACTCCCCTATATGGGTGTGTAGTCTGTCAAAATCTAGTCCTTTGTGAACACAGTTGGCTGTTTGCTTAATTTTAATTTCCTTTTAAGAATATTCAAGACAAAAAAAATCACAAGAGGAAAAAAGTTGTAAAAACTGTCACAATAAGCATCATTTGTTGTGCCTACATTCCTAGCATTTCCTGATTGCTACCACCCACATCCTCTGGAATTCTGCCTTTTTCACTATGCAATCCAGCATAGATTCATAGATTCATAGATACTAAGGTCAGAAGGGACCATTCTGATCATCTAGTCCGACCTCCTGCACAGCGCAGGCCACAGAATCTCACCCACCCACTCCTATGAAAAACCTCACCCATGTCTGAGCTATTGAAGTCCTTAAATCATGGTTCAAAGACTTCAAGGAGCAGAGAAGCCTCCCTCAAGCATCATTTACTACACATTTTCCAGCCTGTCCTCTGAGGGTTCATATGTACTTTCAGTTACACTAGAGCAAATTCAATGTAAATCTACTCCAGATTTACTCCTCTCCTTTCTTTCTACTTCCCTATTCAGGGTCAGTGACTTTTATAGCTTTCTTCCAAAAAACTCATGATTGTACATGTGGCTATCATGCAAATTGTTCTCTCAGGTTCACTTATATCCAGTTCATGTATCAAGTCACTGACCTCCCCGTTGGTCATCTTCCATCCACAATCATTTCAAGGGCCATGTTACCAATATAACTCTCAGATGTCTGTTGGACATGTCTATAGCAATGTAGCCTAGCTTCCCTCAACTTCCCTGTCTTCAACTGGGGCAACCCACATTAAGCCTCTCACAACCTCACTTCATTTCCTGTCACAAAGTGTCCAACCATTTCATCATCTCAATATCTTCATTTCCCTGGTGGAAAGAATACTGATTTATTTTCTTGTGGCTGGCCAAGTCTCTGTTCTATGCACTAGGATGGGTCAAATTACAGTTGTATACACTCTACCTTTTAACTTTATTGTCATCTTTTTATCACAGAGAACTGGGGTCAACTCCCACCAAGCAGCTTTGGTACATTGGCAGGCATCACTTTGGAGACCACCATTGTCAGCAACCATTCATCCTAGGTATTTCAATTCTTTCTCTCTTTTAAGCTTTCAGCCTGTAATATCTTTTATGATTGGTCCTCCTCTCACAGTTATCATAGCCTCAGTCTTACCAACATCAACTTTAAGTCCTGCCTGCTCCAAACTGTGCTGCTACTGTTCAAAGCTGGATTCCAGGGTCTCACAATCTTCTGCACATATCACTAAGTCATCAGAAAACAGAATATTCTTAGGCAGCCACCTTCATATATTTTCACTTATCCATCTAAGATAACTGCAAACAAAGAAGAGGCTCAACACTGGCCCCTGCTGCAGGTCATCATTATCTGGAAATTCTCTCCTGTAGCCCCATTTGGTTTGACTATGGCAGTCACTCCACCATAAATAAACTGGATAAGATGGACATATCCTTCCAGCATATCCCTCCATCACAGACTCCACCAAACCAATTCCCTTGATATAAAAATCATACACCTTCTCCAAGCCCGCTGTGACAGAGTGCTAGCCGTAGCAGCACCCTGATCACTGACATGCTGCAGCATGAAAAGGCTCCAGACTCAAGTGTGAGCAATTAAGTACTTTTTGGTGAGGGATTATGGGCATCTGGGTGGTAATTACTGGGCTAATGCTATATTTGGAAGGATATAAGTAGAAGGAACAGGAAGTAAGGGGGAGTTCAGAAGGTGAACTGTGGTGAGGAGAGAGACTGTGTAGAAACCTCTTCCTACACGCTGTGTGCATTATGTTCTGTGTGAAAAAGAAAAAAGGCATAAAAGGTAAGTGTGGTGAAAGGAAAACAGTCTCGGCAGGTTTATGTCTGTGAGGTGATGCACTGCTGCGGGAGCACTCTGTGACAAAGACCATGCCCTTTTCTCTAAACTTCTCCATTTGGATTTGTTGGACAAATATGGCATCAATTGTAATTCATCCCAGCATAAATCTATACTGACCCTTCTGAATTTCAATTGTTTTAAGCAGATGTATTTCAGTAATGTCCTCCCATACTTTTAGAGCATGTGACATCAGCTGAATTGGGCAATAACTAGCACACACAGTGTAATATCTCCTTTATGTTTAAAAATGAGCACTACAAAGCTTTTATGTATCAGAAGGGAAGCCATGTTAGTTTGTAACCACAAAAACAACGAGGAATCTGGTTGCACCTTAAAGATTAACACATTTATTTGGGCATAAGCTTTCATGCATCTGAAGAAGTGGGTTTTTTACCCATGAAAGCTTATGCCCAAATAAATGTGTTAGTCTTTAAGGTGCCACTGAACTCCTTGTTGTTTTTTCAAAGCTTTTATGCCATTCATCTGGCATTTTCTCTTTCTTAAGAATATCATTGAACAGTCTTGTAAAATACAAGAAAGACAAACTGGATGAAGTAATATCAGCTGGTGAGAGAGACAAGCTTTTGAGCCACACAGAGCTCTTCTTCAGATCTGTGAAAGGTACTGGAGCATCACAGCTAAAGGCAAGAAGGAACAGATTGTTTAGCATTAGTAGTTAGCACATATTCTATGGGACCATTCAAGGTGAAGTGGCCCATTAACACCTCTGCAGTCATAGGACAAAAAGGGGGGTTAGTGGGTTACACATTGTTGTAATAAGCCATAAATCCAGTGTTTCTGTTCAGTCCATGTTTTTTAGCGTCTAGCAGAGTTGTTAATTTAAGCTCCCAGACATCCCTTTCCAATGACCTCAGTACATCAACTGGTACTTTATCTGGCCCAGGTGCTTTCTCCTTTTTCATTTTCTTAAGTGCATCTATTCTAGAACCTCTTCCTCCTGTATTCAGTCTATCACTCCCCAGTTCCATTTACATGGTTTTAGGGCTTGTACACACTAGCACTTACTTCAGTATAACTTAAGTCACTCAGGAGTGTGGAAAAATCACCCCCCCCACACCCCGAGTGATTTAAATTCTGTTAACATAGCTGCTGCCACTCAGGGAGGTGGAGTAATTATGCCAATGGGAGACCTCTTTCCTGTCAGCATAGAACATCTGCACTAGCTGCGCTACAGCAGTGCAGCTAGATTGCTGGCTACAGCTGCCCGCAGTAGCAATTCTACTGTAAACTAGCCCTTAGTTCCTCCCTGGGGTTCACTTCATTCATCACTCTTTCAAAATAATTACTTCAGATTTTAGTGATTGATTGACCATTCATTTGCAATATCCCATGTTCATTTCTAATATGAGCAAACTCATTCACATCCCTTGTCTTCTGTGTTTCCTTACCTAGTTTGTAGATAGTTAGCTCCCTCATGTTCTAGTCAGTTATATAGCTTGCCACAGGTCACATTTTTAGCTGTTGCAACTCTTCTTTTGGCCTCATTTTTTGACTCCATATTCATCATTTTATCACTGCTCAAGCCACTGGCCTGCCACTTATTAAAAGTTACCTTGTTCTTCTTAACAGATTATTTAACTTGAGGAGTCTACCACCAATGCTCCCTTCTTACCCTTTTTGGCACTGATTTCCCCACTTCTAGGACTTCCTGTGCTATTTCCAATATAGGTAACTTTAATTTGTACCAGTTTTTCTCTACACATCCCTGTGTGTAGTCAGGAAGTCTATGCAAACTACTTCTTACTTCAAGATTTTTTTTCACTCCCATCTTAAGTTTCCACCAGTTAGGCCTTTCCACTTCCCAGAAGTTCAGATGTTTCTGAGGCCTCTGCATTCTGAGGCCCATTAGAGTTATGTCCAGATTTACATCCTGGCAAAAAGAATCTGGCCAAAATAAGACATAGATTTGCAGAATGGCTGTGTAGTTCCCATGTCCCTGACTCATTGACTGCATTCTGTCAAACCTGCACACTTGATGAGGCAGGGATCCTCCAGAAAAATATTGGGTTAGATCCTCATCTAGTGTAAACTTGCATTGCTCCATTGACCTCAACAGAATAGTGCCAATTTACACCATCTGAAGACCTGGTTTAATTTCTGAATATGTAATTAAAGACTATGAATCAAATTCTCAACTGGTGTAATTCAGAATAGTGCCACTGAAGTCATTGGAACCACACCAATTTACACCAGCCAAGGATCCAACCCAAGGGGCCTCATTCTCATCTCAGTAGAAACTCCATCACGCTAACATCAATGAAATGAGAATCAACGCCCTTGTCTTCATAACTGCATGTAAAGTCCCTACCATGCTTTCAGCACTGTACAAATAATAAAAGGAGTACTTGTGGCACCTTAGAGACTAACAAATTTATTAGAGTTGCATTTGGAGAGGAAGATGATGTCTGTCTGTATCTGTGCGAGTTTTTTCATGAAGTTGACAGATTTCCACTCTATACGGCTAAATTCAGTGCCTTGCATAATCACAGGTTTCAGAGTAGCAGCCGTGTTAGTCTGTATTCGCAAAAAGAAAAGGAGTACTTGTGGCACCTTAGAGACTAACAAATTTATTAGAGTTGCATTTGGAGAGGAAGATGATGTCTGTCTGTATCTGTGCGAGTTTTTTCATGAAGTTGACAGATTTCCACTCTATACGGCTAAATTCAGTGCCTTGCATAATCACAGGTTTCAGAGTAGCAGCCGTGTTAGTCTGTATTCGCAAAAAGAAAAGGAGTACTTGTGGCACCTTAGAGACTAACAAATTTATTAGAGTTGCATTTGGAGAGGAAGATGATGTCTGTCTGTATCTGTGCGAGTTTTTTCATGAAGTTGACAGATTTCCACTCTATACGGCTAAATTCAGTGCCTTGCATAATCACAGGTTTCAGAGTAGCAGCCGTGAATACAGACTAACACGGCTGCTACTCTGAAACCTGTGATTATGCAAGGCACTGAATTTAGCCGTATAGAGTGGAAATCTGTCAACTTCATGAAAAAACTCGCACAGATACAGACAGACATCATCTTCCTCTCCAAATGCAACTCTAATAAATTTGTTAGTCTCTAAGGTGCCACAAGTACTCCTTTTCTTTTTGCGAATACAGACTAACACGGCTGCTACTCTGAAACCTGTACAAATAATACATCTGTTTCCCTTTGATCAGATTTTGGGACTAGCATTTGAGCTTACGGCCCTCTAGTGCTTGCAAACTAATTAAATGAAGCAAACCCATGAAAAACTATGAATTTGTCAAACCCAGTCCTTGCCTAAAGGTTTGCAATAATATTTGCCCAGTGGAAAACTGGGTTCATTTAAATACAAATCTCTTCAAACTTTATTGTTTACAAACCCACACAAATTGGTTCTCTTACAAAAAAATTCATTAATCCCTTTTTAGTCAAACTTGGAAGGTTCACCCAGCTCTAATGCTCAGGATATTTATGTGGAGGAGCTGATAACTACTATCACGGCTTCCTCATTTACTCTTCACTGGCAGCTTCACACTTCTTGCAGTTCTGAAAGCATTGATTTAAAATGGCCTGTAATGCTGCCAGTTCAATTTAACACCAAGAAACTAAAAGAAGAAAGGCGGGGAGGAACTATGCAAAGAAGTGCTACACAGCACCCTACAACTTGAAAATGTTTCCTCTACCAAGTTCTAGAAGAAATGAGGTTTGTACTCTGTTTATTTCTTTTTGTTTCATATCAAGACAGGGGAACAAAGAGACATTCCAGGATACATGTTAATGCCTAAAGCTAAATTTTAGTAAACCACAATTTATATCTAAATATGCAGGGCTATATTTTCAAAAGTTAACTTGAAAGTTATTTTACAAAATGCTCACAAAATTTTGCACGTGAGAAAAGAGTTGCTTAATTTTTTTCAAAGACCACACTACAGTAGGGAAATTTTTCAAAAATTCAGTTAGATTTGTTCTGAACAAGGCTAGATGATGCAATACTTAAAGTACTAAAACCAGTTATGCTCCATCGTTGTGAGCGCTCCCACCATTGCTAGCATTGGTGGACCTGGGCCATCATTAGTAACAGTATGAAACTTTGCAAAAATTTCCCAAGTGGAAGCAAGACTTCCAGCCCTGATTCTCCACTACCTTGCCCCTGTGTAGTCATTTACCAGTGCACAGTGAGCACGTAACTTAACAGCAAGTGAAACTAGTTGGGTGAGATAATATATTTTATTGGACCTACTTCTGTTGGTGAGCAAGACAAGCTTTTGAGCTTACACGGAGCTCTGTGACCAGACGAGCTGTATGTAAGCTCAGTGGCTTGTCTCTCACCAACAGAAGTTGGTCCAACAAAAGATATTACCTCACCCACCTTGTCTCTCTAATATCCTGAGCCCACCACAGCTACAACGCTGCATACAATAGTAGACGAGTCATATCCATTCACCTGAGGGGTCTGTCTGCTGGCCCTTCTAAAAGATATTGGGCCCAGCTCTGCTTACACAGGGGTAAATAACTCCACTCAAATCAATGGAGTTACATCAGTCTATAAGAATCATTGCAGAACCAGTGGAGACTGGAGAATTGGGGCAGTATTCATTGATAGCAACAAGCTCAGTTCTGTTGTCTGTTTAGATGAGCTCTAGTGGTGATATCAGTGTGTGGAGAAGAGGTAGACAGGTGATAATTGACTTTCAATTGTTTATTGATTGAGCTGTTACAGGGAAAAGCTGAAGTAACACCAACAGTTCTCTGCTTGTTTCGACCAGACAAAACAAAGAAAGTTGCTTCCAAGGTTCTCTGTGGATGATGGTCCTAGCCAGTAAATGAAGGTGCCTGTTAAGTTGTTGGTGGAATATACTGAAGTTATTTTTACAGCATTTGTCTCCTGAGACAGAAGGATAATGAGCAAGAGGGTCTCAACTAGGTTAGAAACATTGAGAACATCATCTTTGCAACAGTCTACTTTTTGACTGACTTTTTGTTATCTTAAAGAAAAAAAGGTTTTCTTTATTTTTTTTATTTGGCAGTAATTACTTAAGACTTACTTGAGAGCTGAAATTTTAATAACTGAATATTTACTTGCATTATGTGTTTTTTCCCTCCCTTCCTCACCCCCTTCTCTCAAACTGTGGTTTTGTTTCTTCTTTGCAACTAAGCTGAGTTCTCTATCTGCTTTAGATTGGTTTTCATTTTGGCTCTGTTCTCTGACACTGTTAAGCTGGAATTGGGAACTGGTAAGAGATTTATCTCATTGGTTGAATGACAAAAGGGGTCTTTAAAATATTACCTTTGATTCTTATACTATATAATGTATTTCTCTATATGCAAATTAAGAGCATGAAGAAAGGAACCCAAAGCACAGGACAAATCTGGCTGTTCTTGGAACTCAACTACCTCTGAGATATTTTGATTTTTCCCTGAAGACCATTAATGAAACAAATGGCTTTTCAGAGCTGCAATCTCGTGTACCTTTTATTGGTCTCACAGACAGTAAGTTAATGCATTATGTATAATTAGGAAAACTGCACCTGCACCCGTCTTTCTACCATATGAGTAGTGAGAAGAGTGCTGGGTGAATAATTCATAATGAATAACTAACTTGAAAATTACCTCTGCTCTGTTTTGCTAACTGTCTATGTGCATTCAAGTACTTATTAAAGACATTAAACAAATCTTGGTCTGTAGCCCATATCTGGGCATGGGCCACTTAAGTCACTATATAAGTTTCTATTCCCTGTGTTTCTATTCTTTAAAGTCACATTTATGATGTGAATGCTCATGGAAGGCGAACTTTCTTTGATTGTTCTCCAATAGCTAAGTAAAATCTAATGTTTCTGCAAACCTTTCTGCCTATAAACTCATTTACTAGGATGCCCTTGGAAAGCCTACAACAAAGGCATGATCACTGGCCAATGCAATTCCAGTGAGTAACCACTTGACAGTATTTGCCTAGGGCTAATTGAGGCTTTTTAAAAATCTTTTGTTCCAGACCCCAACTATTGAGATTGCTATGAATGCATCCTCTATTGGCTTAAGTTAAATCAAATGCATTTTAAATAGTGGGCGTAGGGTGGGAAATTAAATTTACTTGTTGCATCTTGAAAATATTTTGCTCTGCATTAGGCCATAGACTTGTTCTTGATGATGAAAAAGCATAAATAAATGAGTCTAATATAGTTTTTCCATAGTAGTCTTTAAAATTTCTGCAAGGCACTAATTTCTTATTTAATAAATCTCTTGACACTTCTTCCTTTAGCTGTAGCTTTAACTGAAAAGATACTCAAAGGCCTTCCCCATATCATTGCCAAATTATACTAGTCACATGCTAGTAAAGTTTTCCTGATCACTGTGGATTGGGATTATTTTACTAAAAACAACTTTGTCGACCTAGGTTCTTCCCCCCCTCTTTGACTTCAGTGTGTGGTAGACAATAACATGAGAAAATCATGGGACTGAAGGGCTGCCTTGGTTCCTAGTCTGTATTGGTACTAAGATAAAGATGTCCAAAACTCAAGTAACCTCTTGTTGAAGAGACACTTCTTCTAATTCTTTACAAAATACCTATTTCTCACTAAGAAAAGTTAGTCTCTAAGGTGCCACAAGTACTCCTTTTCTTTTTGCGAATACATACTAACACGGCTGCTACTCTGAAACCTATTTCTCACTGTCTGTCTAGTTCCATGTATTTCAGTGCAGGTGAAAGGGATCCCCATTTATAGCTGTCCAATGCTGATAGGCATGCAAATAAGTATAATTTATTTTTTCAAAACCCCAGGCAAGAAGTTAAATAGACACTGCTGCAAAAATGGAGGAACCTGTATCCTAGGCAGTTTTTGCGCATGTCCAAAACATTTCACTGGGCGATACTGTGACTTTGATGAACGGAAAAGGTAAAGGAACTGATGAAAATGGTGTATTTTGTTCCAATGGGATCGCCTTTAAAATCTGAAATCTGTTGTTTTTAACAGAGACTGTGGTGCTGTTCTCCATGGAAACTGGCTACAGAAAGATTGTTCCCTATGCAAATGTGTTTATGGGACTTTGCATTGTATCCCACAAATGTTTCAAGATGGTTGTGGTAAGTACATTTGTTTAAGAGAATGGGGTAGTAGATGCATAATCTTCCATCCTCCTTCTTAACATAAACAGGCTCTAAAGCTCTAGGTTGCAAACAAGCTTAATGTAAACATTAGAAACAGGAAACTTAATGTCTTAAGTCTTGGAAGATGAACCTGTTTAGTAACTATTCTCAAAAGAGGCATTGTCACCATCACTGTAATTTCAATAGTATGCACTAGTACCAGTTCCAAAAATTCAAAAATCATGAGTCAGGTCACAAAATATCATGAGATTTTTTTAAGACAATATTTGGGTTCTAGTTTCTGTGCCTTTAAAGCATACACTCAATGTTTTTAAGACTTTTTTTCCCTGTAACTGGGGGTTAGAAGCTTACTTTTATTTTCTTTTTAATGATAGCTGAGATTCTCATGCAATTGTTTGATTCCAGCAGCTAAGGCCTTAAGAAAAAACACCAAATATTATGTGACTTGCAAAATAAAACAGGAGTTAGCTTCTTATCCAAAATTTCTGTGTTGCCAACGCTAGTAAATTGGATGACCTGCAGTTAAAGAATTTGACTTCTGCCAGCTATTTAGAGTTTACAGACTGAATGATAGTGAGGACTGGAAAAGCTCAGACTCTTTTATCTTGTGAATGTTCAGTATTAGCAGCTATTCATAAACAGCTCCTTTAAATACTCTGTGCTACTGACTGCCCAGCAGAAATGCATTCCAAGGACTCAAGTTTTTTTAATAAAACCAGAAGATGTGCAAGTTCACCATTGAAAGAGCTACTTGTTTCATTCTTCCTTTCAGATGAAGATAAATATGAAGAGGAGATTCTCCGAATACTTTCCATGAGTTCTAAGCTACAGCCAACAGAACATATCTGGTTTTTTACACTGTTTATATTCTATTTTATGGTATGAAAGCAGAATAGAAAAGTTCTGTTTTGTCTCTGCTTGTAATCAAGATTTTTATTTTTAATTTATCTTCAGCCTTTATTTTTCCCATTGGAAAAGTCCAGTAGAATTTTAATAGCGCTGTTTGGTTTTTATCAGCTTTTAACAGTCCCATAGAACTTGAGGGAGACTTCCGCTGTAGGGATCTACAGGATGTTTGTTTTTTAAAATGTATAGCAAAGATGTATTCTCTCAATTTTATGTAGGTTTTTTAGAGTAAATGCTATATAACTCTCCTAATTTCATCTCTTTGATTTCATAAGACTTTCCCAGAAGTGGAGTGAGGTTTTTTTTAAATAGCTCTCACTCAAAAAGTAAGATATTGTAAGCTAATACTAAAGAAATAGTTTAGTGGGAAGACTAATGTACAAAAGATGTAATATTTCAGTTTTAGCTGCAAAACTGGTAGGACAACCACTTAAACTGTGCAAGTGGATTCTCTTTATTGAATCTGAAGTGGAATATAGTAAATTCCTACCCAAGGTACATGATATATTCCTTATTCTTGGATTCCAAGTTTTACAATGAAGTGAACTTGGGAACTATAAATTATAGTTCCATATAACAATTCTAATTGTTGGCACCAAAAAAAACCTCTAGAGATTGCTTAATAGAAAACACAAATCATGATCCAAAACGTGTCATATGACTGGCTGATCTGAGCCTATGTAATTTCCCCCCACTCCCCTTAAGACAACACAACCACATGACTTCAGAACACACTTTTTTGTAGTGATGAGTTAGCTAATTGAGGTAAAATCCTAGTGCAGAAAAGCCAGCATGTAGCCTTCATACTAAGTAGTAGGTCACATTAACTCCAAGGTGCCACATAGTCTTTAATTTGACATGTCAAGTTTAATGAAATTACAAGCTGCCTTGTCTGCAGTATGATTCTACCCCAAGTTAGCTAACTTTAGAATACATTTTGTAGTGATTACTTAATTGTTTAAGAGCCACTTTATAAAACTGCTGAATGTGTACACCTCTGGCAGACCCTACACTACATTATATACACTACACTATATAGTGGCAGAGCCACAGCTACTCTGCTATAGTGTAGACACTTGCTACCTCCACTTGAGACTCGCTGTAGTTAGGTCAATAGAATAATTCTTCCATCGACTTCACTGTGGGATCTTCACTACAGGGAAATCAATTTTGCGGGTCTAGTTATGACCCGCTAAATCAATGGCAGAGAGCTCTCCGGTCAACCCCGGTACTCCAGCTCTCTGAGAAGAGTAAGGGAAGTTGACTGGAGAGAGTCTCTCATTGACGCAGCACAGTGAAGACACAGGGGTAAGTCAACCTAAGCTACATCATTATTCACGTAGCTGGAGTAGCATAACTTAGGTCGATTTACCCCTGTAGTGAAGATAAGCCCTGTATCTCCAGTGGAGATTAGGTTAATTTAACTCTGTTGTGCAGGGTATGAAATTTTTCACAATCCTGATGATGAAGCTAGTTTGACCCAAGTTTTAGATGTAGAGCAGTCCTCAAAGTTAGAGCTGACTTCTATTCATGCTAATTTCTCACCACTACCTCTCTTTGCCCTTGGGGCATTTACCCCAACTCTGAGTCTTCAGTGCTAAAATCTTTACTTCCCCCATGGGTAAGCCTCTGTAGTGGTGACTAGGATAATTTTTTCCCTTCTTTTAAATAAAGAGCTAACTAGAGCAAAGCAGCCCAGTTCTAAATACTGATTTTCTTCTTAGTCCCCTTAACTACCATTACCAAACTGCTAATCAAAAGGACCTACCCCAATACCTGTGGCAGAAGTAGTGAAGACAAGTGTTCAGGTCTAGGGTTGTGGCGCTTGTGCAGTACTGCTACTCTGTGCTGCTTTATTAAAATGTAAAGGCATGGGAGGGAGGAAAGCAGGGCTTAATGTAGGTTGAGTTTAATGACAATAAACCTCCCATATCACCATAGTGTGGTAATACAACACTGGCTTGGGTAGCTAGAAAGAAATATAGCAGAAATGGAACCCAGTATGCTTAATTAGCGTGTAAAAGGGCAGTTAAGGGCCTAAAATTTCAAATAACTGAACTTTCAGTTTTCATGTGTGTTTGAGGGGAGAGTGTTATGTGTTTGCTTTTAAAAAACAGCAACTAGTGTGGGGAAATTCTGGCTTCATTGAGTTCAATGGGAGTTTTGCCATTGATTTCAATGCAGCCAGAATTTTACCCATGATACCTGCAAACTGGGTCCGCCTTGTCTGGCCAATAAATATTGGCCAACCATAGTACATCAAATCAAAAAAAACAAAACACCAACAAACATCAGTCAACTTGAATGCATAATTGCTTTATTATAATTTATTATAATTGCTTTATGCTATTTTATCATTACTGCTACTTGAACAAAATTTAGGGTTCTTGAACATTGGAGCAAGCTATAGAATTTTATAGTGAACCAACCTACAGACTTCTACACTGTTATGCTTACTATCTTCTACTGTAAAAACATACTGACTTTGTAAATTGTAAGCTATTGTCTTGTTCTTATAAACTTCAGTGCTCTTTCAATCTCTGAACACCTTCCCCTTCCTTCCAAGGAAAAAAGTACTTAATATATCTTAATGTGGCTATTTGATTCCGCCATGTATGTACATTAGCAAACTTTTGAGTAACCGAAATCTGTTTGAAGAATAGCTTTCATGTGCCAAGAATTTAGGCCTGACAAGTCAGCGTTTCAGGAGGTTGCACTTTAAATTAATAATTATTAAACAAGTTTTCTGCTGCTATGCAATACATACCTCTAAGAGCATGGTTTGTCTTTATTTCTAATAAGCATTGCTAGCAACATTCACTTTAATCACAAAAATACATAAGTGGAAGCTTACTATAGCTGCTGTCTTCCTTCTAAATTTTCCTGATCTGCTGACTGAACAAACATCAAACAGGGAGGCCCTGTGGCTAGGGGCATCACATTATTATTAATAATACAGTATCACTGAGCGAGGCACTGAACAGACATAGGCAGAGACAGTCCCAGGTGTGAAAGGATTACAGTCTAAAATAGACAAGACAAAGGTGGAGAGAAAGTAAGCTCTATTATCTCCATTTTACATATAGGAAAGTGAGGTACAGAGTTGAAGTGACCTGTCCAAGAAATCTTAAATTGGTTACTAAATTTCTTCCCACTCTACTGTAGTTTCTTTTCTAATATCATTACTAATATAGATATTATCTCAATAGGTTAATAAAGTGCTGCTGGGGCAATCAGTCCAGATCTTACAGCAGTCAAGAAAAGCTTAAAGATGGGGCATGAAGCCAAATGTTGGTCTGAACACCTTTGCACACTTGGACAGTTTGGATGCATGCTTCAGCTTTCTTACCTTTTGCATGGTAAACAGTAGGGAATGTTCACTCACTAGTTAGAAGCATCTGATAGAATGTGCGTTCAAAACCCTGTATAGGATGATTCAGAACGAATGTAGCTGTTTAACTCTAATTAAAGCCAGACCTAAATCTTTCCAGGAAGGAGAATAGTAGAGAGAACCCACACTCCTAGCAACTAATAGTTATACCAATATAAAGATGCATTACAGTGGTATAATTATTTCCTCCCCTATATGGGAATAGCTCTACCAGTATAAAGCACCATTTTACCAATATCACTCCATCCATCGTGGGGGGGGGGTTAATTGCTTTAACTCTCCTGATATAGTTAAAATGGTATCACTTTTGTGAGAATACAAACCCAGAGAGAGAGAGATGGCAACTTCACAGGGCTTTGGTTGATTGGTCTGTCTACTTACCTTTCTTCCTTTTTGCTAGCAAAAGTGAGGGATAGTAATTTATCTTTAACTCTGAATAAAATGCCTGCTGCTTTTTTTTTAAAAATTGTTTTAATCTCACAATGTGATTTAAGGATCAGACTATATTTCCTTGACAAAGCTCTCGCAGCGCTAAGTGCTCTTTAAGGAGTGGATCAGGAAAAATGCTGATCCTCTTCAGTGTCTTGTGCATAGTGCTGTCAGCTGGAGGGGAAATGCCTGTTGTGCACAGCTGGAGCTGGTGCCAAGCTGCAGCCTTGCAGGACAGTTTGTGTTGACAAGACCTGTTCTCCTCCCATATGTTTAAATTAAAAAAAATATATATGTAATTGGCTTTGTCATTTCAGTGTTTCACTGTAACTGAACAGCAACCTGATGTGACCATCTGTTGGGTGCAGGGCTTTTATGCACAATTACATTGTTATTCATTTGGATCACAGCACATTTAAAATACCATAGCACAGCCAATGCCATCTGACTTATTAGGTGGCTGCTGATTTGAAAAGTTTAAACAATCAGCTCGAACTACAACTGCTGCTATAAGAAGTCTTCACAGAAATGCTTTTTGTTTGACCTTTTGTGACATATTGAAGTTTTTGTAATTTCTTAATTCACAGTACTTTTTGTTTTGTTCTTTGGTAACTGGAGATAAAATCTTGATCTACACTGTGGGGTGATGGGTAGGAAATACATGGTAAAGCTCTGTCAACACTGGAAAGATGTACCATTGTAAGTATACCAGTATAGTTAAAGTGGTACAACCCCGTAGTCTGGGTACAATTATATCAGTGTAAAGGTGCTTTACACTGGTATAGCTATTCCCAAATAGGAAAAGGAATAAACTATGCTGGTATAGGGAGCATTTAAATTTATACCAATTTAACTGCATACACATGAGAGCTTTTATTAATAGAATCATTTTTGCTTAAAAAAATCACACCCCTAACTGAAATAGTTATACCCATAAAACTTATGGGTAGACCAGCCTTGGGTTTCTTGTGGAGATTCCTAACATAGCTCCTCCCTCTACCAGAATCTTCTGAGGAATTGAGGGCTTTGTTTATTGTATCAAGCTTGGGAAGGAATTGATAATGGCATTAGGAACGAGTAGTGTCATCCAAGTTGTAACGTACCAGCACTGGGTTTGCGTACCACTGCTTTTAGTGCAGACAGTTGTCTCACTTGGATTGAGATTAGAAGGCTCATTCTTGTCCATGAGATCTCCTGTACTATAAGACTGATGGTGGGAAAGCAGATGTATCCACCCTGTAGCTGTGTGGATTTCCTGAGCACTGCAGAACTTAAGAAGAATTAAAGTGTGAGATGTTTTAAAAGAGCTTTATTCTCTTGTTTAGCTCTTAGGCCAAAACTGGCTGTCAAAATTTAGTGCTATGGGGACTCCTCAGGAGAATACAAGTTCTTCCTAGGCTTGGCAATGTCTTGTGAGTGACATCATATCAGCAGCCTTTCTGTTTTACTTCATCACCAGTTTTACTTCATTCTTGTCATAGAAGGGGTGACAAGTTTGCTTGGGGAGAAGCCCAAGTGACAAAATTAATGTTCAAAATAATGATACATCAGCCCTGAAACCTCATTTTTACTGCTTACCTTTTGTTTAAACAAATATTTTAACCTTTCACCAGAGTGGTCACTGCTGTGGATACAGATGCATTGTAGGCTTGTTACTGGAGGACTGCTTGGACCAGTACACATACTTCTCTGTCCACACAGGCATTGGGCCAGTAGGATGGTACTGGTGGAAAGCTTAGGTTGCTTGGGGACCTGGTTTAACTTCACCAGCAAAAGTTCAGGGTTTTATCAGCAGGATTCAAAACAGAGTATGGACACATAAAAGACTGTGCCAACAGAAACAAGTTTTGTCGGTAATCATTTGTAGTTTAGACCAGGCCTCAAGCACTAAAAAATGCCACCCACTTGCCTCAATGGATGGGGGAAGTTGATGGGATTGGCAGCTAAGTTCCCTGTAAGCTAGTCCCGCGCAGGTGCTCACGGAACCTGCCGGGCCGGGCCGTGCCGCAGCCAGGGGAAAGGCAGCCCGAACACAGCCCGGCCCGACCTGCCCTGGCCAAGGGAGGGCGGCCCAAACTGAACCTTGTTACTCGAACTCTGAGCAATTAATAGGGATAAAAAAAGAGAGCTCTAGAATGGAATCTCTGACATACTTTGCCACAGAAGCAAAGAAGGTTGTTGGCCACAATATAAACACAAATTACTTAATAGCAAAGGTTAGTTCTAGAACTCCATGCTAAGAAAGACCTATTACAGTCATAGCAATTACACTTCAGTCCTACGCTCCTTTGGAGAGAGGAAAACAGATTAGATTTCATTTAATAGTTTGTGGACTTTTTTTTTTTTCCCCTCCAACCAAAACACTTTCCTTTCCCCTGATAGCTTCTGTTGTTTGTCATTATTATTTAATCCTGTAGTCTAACTTGTGGTTTGGGAAGACATTACGAAGTTACCTTTGTTATTCAAAATTTGACACCTCTGGGTACAGTGAGTAACAACTAGCAGCACAATCTGAGTCACACATTCATGCAACTTCTCTGTCCCTGTATTCACAACATAAACATAATTTTTCACTGTGCTCCACTGGTAAATAAGCGCAATGTGGCCTCATTTCATAAAGTTCTTTGTCATTGTAAAGCACTGCTTGCAACATAGCCATGTGAGTAACTGGCTTGCACAGCTGTGACAAGTTAAGAGCTCTCCGTATGCAGCAATAGGACATTGTGACCTATTAATGACAGAGGCCTGGTTACACTAGAAAGTTTAACCAGCATATATCGTTCATTAGGAGTGTGAAAAAATCACATCCCAACACGACATAGTTATGCTATGTAGACACAGTTACACCAGCAAAAAAGTCCTTTTGCCAGTATAGCTTATTCCATTCAGGGAATTGGTATAAGCTATCCCGCAAAAGCACTCCACTAGAGGCGTTGCCAGTGTCGCTATAATTGCAGACTCTTTTTAGTGTAGACAAAGCCTAGCTCTGGCCATATAGCTGTACCAGCAAACCCTTTTCAGTATAGACAAGGCCTGATATAACAGTCTGATCCCAAGTGAATAACTAATCATTGCCATGCATGCTCTGACTCAATGGGAGAGCCCAGGAGTGAACTCGGCATGTGCATGTAATGTAACACACTGGATCTAAACTCTATAGGTCTACCTATTGATTTGTGAAGATGCTGCAGTGCATGCTGAATTTTGCACTGAACTCAGTGTTCTGAGGCAGCTGCAAATAAAATTCAAATGCAGCATTTTTTATTGACTTAAACATGAAACCAAATAATACTATCAGTGCAGTGTTTGCTGTCGGCTGTTTGATATGTTTTAAATTTAAAACCTGTTCTGAACTTTTATGCTGCCCCCTAATTTTCACTTTTCAGTGTGCAGCAAAGGTAATGCAAAACTTCAGTGTAGAAGCTCAAGGGGAAAGCCACACAATTTTCACAGTTATGTAATGAATAGTCAGGGCTTTCTAGTGCCCTGAAATGAGCAGGAGGTTGGTCTGGGGCACGGGTCGGCAGCCATTCAGAAGTGGTGTGCCGAGTCTTCATTTATTCACTCAAATTTAATGTTTCGCATGCCGGTAATACATTTTAATGTTTTTAGAAGGTCTCTCACTATAAGTCTATATTATATAACTAAACTATTGTTGTATGTAAAGTAAACAATGTTTTTAAAATGTTTAAGTAGCTCCATTTAGAATTAAATTAAAATGCAGATCTTATCAGTTTAGTGCAGTGATTCTTAACCTGGGGTGCACGCAACCCCTGGGGGTGCAAGATGCCCTTTTTAGGGGTGTGAGATATGTGAGATTTTTTTAGAAGGTATATCATCGAAAACACAAATTAAGCACAGGCACATAAGTACAATTACTTTGTTTCATCAAATCTATGTATTTATTAACATTATACATTTTTTAACGATTACTGTAATATACAAAGTTTTTAAGTTTTCAAGTTTTTAAGCTAATTGTAGTGTAATTTTGATAAGGGCTGCAGAGCCCTGGGTCCAGGCCAGGAGCAGAGCCTGAGCTGGCTGCCAGTACCCCAAGCCAGCAGAAGGGCTGAGCAGGGCCAGGCGGCTGGAACCCCAGACCAGCAACAAGATGAGCGGGTCCGGCGGCTGGTGTCTCAGGCCAGCAGCAGGCTGAGCAGGGCCAGTCTGGGGTTCCGTCCGCCGGCTCCTGCCAGCCAGGGTCCTGGCCACCGGCCCTGCTCAGCCACTGCCAGCCTGGGGCTCCGTTCACTCAGGCTGGCAGCAGGCTGAGCAGGGCCGGCAGCCAAGAGGCCAGCAGCTGGAACTCCAGACCACCAGTGGGCTGAGAGGGGCCAGCGGACAGAACACCAGACCAGCGGCGGGCGCTCAGCCCACTGCCGATCTGGGGTTCCGTCCGCTGGCTTCTGCCAGCCGGGATCCTGGCCGCCAGCCGCGCTCAGCCTACTGCCAGTCTGGGGTTCCGTTCACCCAGGCAGACAGCAGGCTGAGCAGGGCCGGTGGCCGGGACCCCGGCTGGCAGCAGCGTGCCAGTAAAAATTGGCACGCGTGCCACAGGTTGCCGACCCTTGGTCTGGGGGGTTGGCATTAGGAAGAGGCTTTTCATCTCCTCTTTCTTTTTGCATTGTGGGGAGGGGAGATGAGGACTTGAAATCTGGAAGGTAGAACTTTGGTTTAGGACTGTTTGATGGCAGTCAAACCTCCACACCAATCTCATCTGCCCACAAAGTCCAGCAGTCATGGATAAACAATGATTAATAGTGAAATAGTTAACATTGTTGATATTTAAATTGTCATAATTACCTTCCAGACAAAACACCCCATTGACAAGAATGGGTGTAGTTCTCTCGCAAAACTATTTCTTCAGGCTACCATTTTGCAATCTCAGGAATTCAGCAGTGCATCAGGTCACATTCAGGATTCAGCAGTTTTTCTTTGTATCCATAGGGTTTTCATCTTTTTTTTTAAAAAAATAAAGAACGTGTGGGACCTGTTGACATGAGGAAAGTTACTGCTGGCATAATTATACCAATATATATCTGTAGTGAAGACAAGTTTAGAGCTGTCTGTTAGAGCTGGTCTATACACAGTTTGAGGATCACACTGGTTTACACTCACCATATCGATCAACTAAAAGATGGACAGATCTATACAGCACAACTGTCTCCAAAAATTGGAGTAATGTGAGTGCAGTAGTCTGTATGTTTTTGTTGGCCTGACTTATCTCATTTTCTATGTCTGCAACATTATTTTGCATATCCTATTACCTATATATACCTAGATTGCATATCCTATTACCGATGAAGCCCATGAGGCCGCATGGGTGTAATTTGTAAAGTGTAAAAAGGCAAAAAAAAAAAAGCTAAGAACTGGATGGCAACAGACTGCAAATCCCAGTGGTGATTGACCCTTGTGATATGCTAAACAAAAAGAGCTCTCAACCATGCTTATAGCTGTTTCCATTGCTTCACACTGACTCAACGCACATTCTAGGCTTCAGAGTGTCACAGAGTGACAACAGTCCTATAAGCTTACTATATAACTCCTTGCCAAAAGTACCTCCTATAAAGTAGCTGTGATATCACATTGTCACACAACACTGATCCAGCAGGGGCTTTGTTGTAAGTTATTAGAGGTGCTATTTCTGGGATGGCAGCTTGCCATCCAGGTTTTTGCATCCCTGCAACTGAGTCTGTTAGCAAAGTACTATATATGGAGGAGAATGTGTGGATCAGGCATTTCTATCCCTGCCTAACAGTGAAAAATCTTTAGGGGAATCCCTCTAATCTCAATTGCTGATGATACAATGTTTTTTGAGAGAGCAGCTTGATTTCTCAGTAATGTTAATGTACACATAAAGCTCTCCCATTAGCAGGCAAAGTGACAGAGTGGAGGGGAAAGAACAGAGGTGACAAGTGAGTATGAATGACTTATTGAGAGGCTTGTCTCAGATAAAATGAGATATGGTTTTGCCCCTTTGATCTGGGTTTATGGATTATTCCCTAAAATTGTTAATTCTGCAAGATGTCAACCACCAAGGAAGAGCTATGTTGACACATCAATGAATAACTCAATCACAATACAATACAAGCAAACCTGTCACTTGTCCCTACATGTCATGCAGGCCCCCTCCATGGCCTATTCAGATTGCCAGCTCAGGCACAGAAGTCTACTACTCTCCCCTCCTGCAAACCAACGGGTAAAGAGGGGATGGAGAGGGGCTGGGAGCGGGAGGAATACATCTACATTAGGGGGTTATCCCACTACACTTATGACACCAATGCAAATTTTAGTCAGGGCTTTAGAGACGGAAAAATAGTATTAGGCTATGACCACACTAGCACTTTTGTCAGTAAAACTTTTGTCTATCAGAGGTGTGAAAAAACACACCACTAACCAATATAAGTTTCACCAACAGAAGCACCGGTGTGGACAGCACTAAGGAGATGCTCTCCTGTTGACATAGCTGCCGCAGCTCGTTGGAATTGGTTTAATTATGCCAACAGGAGATCTCTCTCGTGTTGGCATAGAGCGGCCTCATGGGAGATCTTACAGCACACCTGCAGCAGTATAGCTGTCCCGCTGTAAGGTTTGTAGTGTAGACATGCCCTAAGAAACACTCCTAGGAGATTGATACATGTGGCAGGAGAGGAAACACAGACATTATACAAGACTGAAGAGAAAGCACATGGAGTAATAGAAGAATTTGGAACATAGGAACAGAAAAGGTACAAAAAGAAGAAAATTTAACATTTTGAAGCTTGGCGTTAATGGCCAAATTAGGCAACTGACAGTATTAAAGGACAAAATGCCTTGAAATGTATATGGGCAGGTTTGACATCCCTCCCCAGACCCATCTTCACTTGTATTCGACATCACCCTTATTTACATTTTTAAAAGGTCACAGGTGTGGAAGCAGTAGCAGCCCTTAGCTGGACCCAGCTGGCAATGAATCATAGAATCATAGAATCATAGAATATCAGGGTTGGAAGGGACCCCAGAAGGTCATCTAGTCCAACCCCCTGCTCAAAGCAGGACCAAGTCCCAGTTAAATCATCCCAGCCAGGGCTTTGTCAAGCCTGACCTTAAAAACCTCTAAGGAAGGAGATTCTACCACCTCCCTAGGTAACGCATTCCAGTGTTTCACCACCCTCTTAGTGAAAAAGTTTTTCCTAATATCCAATCTAAACCTCCCCCATTGCAACTTGAGACCATTACTCCTCGTTCTGTCATCTGCTACCATTGAGAACAGTCTAGAGCCATCCTCTTTGAAACCCCCTTTCAGGTAGTTGAAAGCAGCTATCAAATCCCCCCTCATTCTTCTCTTCTGCAGACTAAACAATCCCAGCTCCCTCAGCCTCTCCTCATAAGTCATGTGCTCTAGACCCCTAATCATTTTCGTTGCCCTTCGTTGTACTCTTTCCAATTTATCCACATCCTTCCTGTAGTGTGGGGCCCAAAACTGGACACAGTACTCCAGATGAGGCCTCACCAGTGTCGAATAGAGGGGAACGATCACGTCCCTCGATCTGCTCGCTATGCCCCTACTTATACATCCCAAAATGCCATTGGCCTTCTTGGCAACAATATGGAGGCATATTAGATTGTAAGTGTAGCGTTCATAATTGAATGCCAAATTATATTTATCTGTGCCCTTTAAGGAGTTCTGCTGATGAGGTTAAAGGGGACACAGCTGGGGAGCATGAGGTGGTCCTAGGAAAGTTTTGGTGTGCACCAGTGTGACAGAGCAGAAGTGGGGCTCTGCAAGCTGTGTTTATATGGGGTTGAGTTTTGTTTTTGTTGTTTTTAGTGCTAAGTTTAATAAAACCCCAGTTCTAAAACCATCCCTAGTCGGGGAGTGTAACAAACTTTTTGGGTCAGGTGCTATCTCCCTCCCCCGTTTGTTCAGTGCCTAGCACAATGGGGCCCTAGTTGCTACTACAATACAAATAAATAATAACGTGCAGTTCAATGCTACCTCCTTTCTGCTCAGCAGCTCTGAAAGCAAGTAATGAAGCTGTGCCTCCAGGGGAGATACGCAAAAGAGAAAGTTTTATCTATACATTCCAGATGAGCGAACAAGTGTCAGCATCTCTGAGCCCATTCTGAATAAGATCAGGTGAAATTTCAGCGGCTGTGGTGAACACCAGCCATCATGAGGGGTACAGAAGCAAGACATTTGTGACATAGTCCTTTCCCCAGCTTGTGGGGATGCTGGAAAAAAGACTTGCAATTACAGTTCCCCCGCCCCTGGTCTGTGAAGAGGAGAGACTGACCCCTGTGCATGGACACAACTACATCCAGCAGCACTGCCTAAAAATAAAAAAAATAAAAATAATTCTGACCACCGCTTATAGGGTTAATAAGTCAATGTGGCTATATCTGCACTGCAAATCAAGATGTGTTTTTACATTGAGATAGGTAATTTGAGATACCACTTTCAGTGTAAGATCCTAGCAGAGACAAAGCAGGTAGTTTTTATCTCGATGTAGTTAGTCAGGGTGAACCCTACATACCCCTCTTGGGGTTCAACATGACTAGCTACCACCAAGTAAAAACTATCCAAGCCTTGACTCCACTGTGATTTGAGCTGGTCTGTTTCTACCTTGAGATCACTATGTTGATGTGAAGACACAATTTCACAGTTTTTTGGCAATGAAGATATGGCCACAATCTTGCCTAAGCAATGATTCATTAAGGAACTACAGATTTGGCTCCCACTGTGTAAATGAGTTTGTCAAGTGCTCAGAGGCTCTTCATAAATGCCAGTTATTCTTCTTATAAGCTCATATATTGCAAACCCATATATATATGCATAATTTTATTTATATGAGCAGTCCCATTTAAGTCACTGGGAAGTAGTTATGCACATGTATAAGTGTCTGCAAGACTAGGGTCAGAGTTTGTAAGTGGAACTGTGGAAGAACATTTTGTCCATAGAGAAAGATCAAATATTTATACTTTGGTGAAAAAAAAGGATGGATTTTTTTTTTTCCTCTTTAACTTGTGTGTGAAAAGCAAGGGCAGGTTTCCAGGTGAGAAATGGTCACTGCAGATCTGTACTCCTGTATTCAGTGTCCTCTGTAAAAATAAGAAAATTTTGCTGTGAAAATGGTGGATTTTCATTTAAGACGGAAATTCATGAGCCTTCCCAAAGTATCTTCTAACTGCTAGTTTTAAGCCGTTTGAGATAAGCCAAACCTAATCATGAATGTGGTAATATATACTTAAGTCAAGCTGTAAACTTGACCTGAGTGCATAGATATTTGCTCTGCTGGCATTTGCTTGAGATCAATATTTTTGCTAATTAGAAATTCACCCCCTTCCCTCTTTAATCCTTATCCAAACAAAACTGTGTTAACAGAACATACATTCAATATTTGTGTTATTGCTTTATGGCTTTGAGTTCCCTTCATGACTCATGCTATTGTGGAAATCTCTGTTAAATTGTTTTTTGAAAAAACTTTGATTATACCGTGAAACCTCCCTTTTTTTTTAACCTTTGTAAAGTAGCTAAGCCAACATTGTGGAAATATCATGTGACTTACAGCAGCATGTTGTTGTTATGCTTCAGCCACTTAATTGGAAGATATTTTGCCTTTCCTGACACTTTTGCCTGAATTATTTTCCTAAAAAGTCAGAGATTTGTACAAGATCTTCAGCTAGCATCACTGACTTCAATGGAGGCATGCCAGTTTACAGCAGCTGAAGGTCTGGCCTACTTTTTAACCAGATGAATTTAGCCTTGTTTTCATCTCTTCTCCCACACCCCCTATCCCTCTTCTCTGTTTCCTCTTTGGTTATTTTCTCTCTCCTATGCTATTTTCTTTCACCTCTTTGTAACCTCTTCCCATTAGTAAGAAATGTACCAGTCTTGATATTGCAATGCAACTTAATAAACGATGTCTGTAAAATGTCATATAATTACTAAGTATTATAAAGTCCTGCCAGTGTCACAGGTGGCAGTAGAACTTAGGACCTCCTAGTTCCCATCTTGTGGTTAAACACTGACCAGAGAGACTTCTGGGAGCTGATCTGAGCAATTTGTGTATTTTAAAATAGATTTTAGAGTTTATCAAACTGTTCATTCAGCACCCCAATATGTCAAATACTGAAATGTTCAGAGGCACAAAATCACATGGTATGAACTGGTAAACATGTTGGCTTAATTCTCTGTTAATATAATATACATGACATAGCTATTTTTCCCATGCAAAGTATTTTTACCTTCTTGACTTTATCCTAACTCCCTAAAGGAATTCGTCCCCTGGCAGCTGATTCCTGTATCAGTGTGAGCAAGTGCCTTTTAGAGCTAGAGGTACACCATTTCAATCATTTCCTTTTCTGGTTACTGTATATGTTTTGGATTTTAGAGTGTGTCTGTGCAGAGAGCACAAAAACAAATACCATTAAACATGCGTTTTAAATTAATTGCCTTCTTGGCGGTTGTTTTGATACCTACAAGCATTATGCAATATTTCTTTAGCGTGTTACAGAGCCATACTTAAGAAGGGAATGTCTTACAATTCACAACCACTCGGATTCTGTGAGAGAAGGAATTAACCAGGCATATTTCAACAAACAGTCGGTGAAGGCTATTTAATTAACTGTCATAAGAAGGCATATAAGGTAAGGGCCCGATCCTTTAATTATTTACACCCATATCCTAAAAGGCATCTAACTCCTGTTGATTTTAATGGGAGTTAGGCACCTAAATACCTTTGAGGGTCTGGGCCTTAAACATGCAAGTAACTTTATTCATATGAATAGTCCCACTGAAGTCAATGCAAACTGATCCACATGAGGGATCCCCTATGCAACTGCATGGAGCCCTTTGTACCATAAGGCTCAGCATGGCTAGACGCGTAGGCCTGTGTGGAGCCCCACATAAGTCAAGTATATGGGTGTCTACCTGAGTGAATCCAGTTGCATTGACTTCAATGGGTCTATTCAGGTGAGTAAAGTTATGTACCAGTATAAGTTTTTTCATCTCCCCCCTCACACCCCAAGATTCAGGGTTTTTCCCTTCCCCTCATCCCCTCCATTTTCTCTGAAGAAGATGGAGGTTGCTATAGTCTTTTGAAATTAGAGTCTATTCAGTCTATAAGCAGACTACATTTTCTCAAAGCTGGTTGGGATGTCATGTCAGAAGGTTTCAAGCATACCATGTAACCATTTAAGCGCAAACACAATTAAAAGCTTGCTGTTCCTCACTAATCTCAACAAACAAATGATTAAAACAACACTGATCACTTAAATTTGTAACCCCTCCAGCCAAAAAAAGGAAAAGTAATTTCAAAAGGATAATTCCCAAGTTAAGCTTTAACGTGTTATTCTGAGTTTGAACAGCTTTCCCTAAGAACCTGATTCTATCTATATAGCTCTTCCAAAGATCTTTGTTGCTTTTCTGTTCCACCCCTTTAATCTTCTTGTCAATTTACAACATTCAAGCACATTGAAGTGACCCATTCCTGAAAGAGAGACAATTCTATTCATTCTGTAGTCCTAGGTCTGCTTTAACTACTTGAAACAACTGCTTTATTTCCAGATCATGCTTTTGGCTTTACTTCTGTCTTTTTTAGTTCTATCTGCACTGGATGATTTTTGCATTGTCACTGCCAGTTCATGCACCTGGGCAGCCTGCAAAGGACTTAGGCCAAAAACTTTCAAAACTGGCTTTTGATATGGGGTGCTCCATTTTTAAGTGCTCAGATTCAGATGCTAAAAGGAGCAACTTCTGAAATTTTGGCTTCCAGGTCAACACATAAATGTGTTCCCAAGAACTGCACAGACATTCCAGATATTACTAGAAGTATACCAGGTATGATTTGTGGTACCTTCGAGACTAACAAATTTATTTGAGCATAAGCTTTCGTGAGCTACAGCTCACTTCATCGGATGCTCAAATAAATTTGTTAGTCTCTAAGGTGCCACAAGTACTCCTTTTCTTTTTGCGAATACAGACTACCACAGCTGCTACTCTGAAACTAGGTATGATGTGAACAAGTTTTGAAAGCACCTCTGCCCACACAGCTTTAGTTCAGACAGTTGCTGCACTAATGTGGAACAGAACTCAAATACATTACAACTGTACCAGTTCAACAGATCCTCCCAGCACAAACCCATTGTTCTCTTGCTCACCCCTTCAGTGAGCACTCCTGATAAGGATTCCTCAGCAATCTGTGCATCTTCCCAGGGTGCCATGTGGTGATCCTACAAGAACTCTGTTGTCTGTTCTTTGAACTTACTTCAACTACTTAGTACCTATCTCATCATCAACATCCACTTCTGTGATATTGCTGCATTGTTGTACAGGCCACCTAGTGCTTTTGGATTTGAAACCATCATTTCCTAACAAAGATGTTCTAGGACCATGCTGACAGCTGGCCAAAGAAGAATGCCAGCTCCCAATCCTCACTAGGATCTGCTAATGAGACGATCTATTCAGAACTGAACTTTGCCATTCAGAACAACTTAGTGTATACCAAATATTTCAGAGTATGCCTTACATGCAGAGTTAACTTGGGTGAACAGACAAATACAAAGCCATACGCAAGTTACTGTGTCTTCACTGGTGCCACACTCACCCTCTTGTGTTGCTAGGACTTCTGGGAGCATATCCGAGATGTTTTTGAGCTGTAGTAAGGTAAGCGGCTTTATGATTCTTTCCAAGTGAATTATGGGAGTATGTGTCTGTCCTTCTGGGCATATGGAGGGGAAGGAGCTGTGGGAAAGCACTGGAAGACTATCAACATCTGCAGTGGTTATCCTGCATCCTCACTGCTAAGTGGGTTGTTTCCCAGTCAGAGTGAAAAGGTCACTCCTGTTTTAGCCAATAGCGCCACACAAGCTAGCTAGCTCAGACTGAAAACACCACCAATCTTGGGTAAGAGGGTTTGTGTGTGTGGACCAGAGGAGAGATAGGGGAAACTCCCAATTAAGAGCCCAACTTAACTCTGCAGTGAAGACCTAGTGTGATACCCACAGTGTCAGGACAAATTTAGCATTAATGCAGTGCCAGAATAAAATGAAAAGCCATAAAGGGGAGTTCAATAAGGCACAGGACAACAACAGATCACTAAGGCAGGATGACACTCCTGCCCCTTCTCAGGCCATTATTGAGCCTCAGGCACCCACTCAGCCTCCCATGATGCAGGACATTAGAGAGTCACCTGATAGAATGGTGATGGAGGAGGATAAGATAAGTGGTGTGGCAATGAGTTGGACCAGGAATGTGACCAAAAGTCCATAGCCTATTGCTGTCCCAGCTCCCTTACTGATTGAAACTAGAGCAGCAAAAATATTTTCATCAAAACATTTTTGTAATGGAAAATGGTTTTTCAATCAAAACAAAATTAATGGGATATTTTCATTTTGGTCAACATTTTCTTGTTTTTCTAGAAAAAAATGAAAACATGTTTTTTAAAAACCAAACATTTCAGGTTTTGTTAGGGTTTTTGGTTCCTCCTCCTGCCCATTTCTTTTTTCTGTACTATTCCCCCATCACACACACACACACACACACACACACACACACACACACACACACACAGAGTTTTTCCAGTAGAAAACAGGGGAAAGGCAAGGGAAAAAACTCAAAAAATCACACATTTTTTTAAAACAGAAATTGACATCTTTTGTTTCATTCAAAATTTTTCATGGAAAATATATAGCATTTTTCAGCCTGCTCAATTTGAGACAAAACAGTAGACTTAAATAAAAGAAGACCCACCAGATAACACAGAATATTTGTTACTAAACTGATTTCACTCTATGTGTGCATGGGCAGGCAGTAAGAAATAGAATCATTGCAAGGGCAGATCTAGCCACCATTTAGAGCAGAACTCCCCATCCTCTCCTCACATCACTTCCAAGGAGGGCAAGGATTCCCCCTGCAGTTTCCTCACTAGTTGTTACAGTTGTTTCTCCAGCACAGTAGTATCACCTCAGCCTAGCTTGGACTGCTTTTCACCCATATACTGATCTTAGAAAGACACAGAGAGAAGTTGGTCCAATAAAAGACATTATGTCACCCACCTTGTCTCTCTAGAAAGATACTGGGTTATTCACTCCATTGCATCAGTCAGGTCCAATGGGATGGAAATATAGAGTAGATTATCACATGCATAGGGAATATTCCACAACCCATGTATTCCAAAAAAGGTCTGGTCTGTAAGGAGAATTGCACCAGTTTACTTAATGGTGTGAATTTAAATACAATATGTGCAATCCCCTGCCTGGGTGCTCTTATTTTGCTTTAAGACTGGATTATTTCAGTTTAGGTTAAGTCAGTTTGAAATAGGGTTAAGAGAAACTAAAATAAGCCACTCAAACTGAAATAAGAGCATCCACACAAGAGTTTCACTGGTTTAACTTAACTATTGTAATTAAACCAGTGCAAGTTTGTATGTAGAAGAGTCCTAAATTCCTTAACTGCCTCATATTGAGCAGAACGGGTGAAAAACGACAGATCCCTATGGTACCCCACATGAGAGATCCCTTGGGACAGAAGAGCAATTTTGACCAGCTTTTGGTTTGGGAGGTGGAGAATAGATGTAACTAGAACATCTGATTGAACACTTGTAAGCTGTAAAGTGAACAAACAGACACCTCCTACAATATAGAAATTTTTAGACCTGAGCTGTTCTTGGAAGTTCTAGAAGCAGCTATAGCTAAAAAAGCCTCTAGCTAGAAAAATACTAGTCTTCCTTTCCAATGCAACCCTTGGAAACTATGCTATTAATAGCCCATGTGCCATTTGATAGATCTCCAGCTGGGTTTCAGAGTGATCTTAGATATTTTGCACTTTCATCAGATGCACATAGAGGACTCTATGTATTGCCATGCAACTTGCATCGTGGATTTCTCAATCCCAAATGAGTATTCCCCCAAGAGGTAATTGTTTTCCATTACTTCTTAGCCTAGCTCACCAACTTGTTCCTGTTCTACCTGTTCAGCAGATCTGGTCCTAACCCTGAAGTGGAGTTCAAGCCTGTAAATCTCCCTACCCAGCAGACACTTTAGTTGGTCTTAAATCAGGAACTGACAGGAATACCATGCTCTGAGTGTCTCTAGCCTCTGTTTGCCAGAAGTTGGGAGTGGCCGACAAGGGATCACTTGATGATTGCCTGTTCTATTCATAACCTCTGAAGCACCTGGCATTGGCCGCTGTCGGAAGACAGGATACTGGGCTAGATGGATCATTGGTCTGACCCAATCTGGCCATTCTTATGTTCTTATATTGGCAACGTCCCTAGTCTAAAATCTCCTTACTCCTGAGCTGAGTCAATATTCCCAGCATGGAGTCCAGGCAGTTAGTGATACCTGAATTCTCCAGTTCCTGCCCTCTATCCCACCTCATTCTCTGCTGAAATCCTGACAATGTGCCAATACATTTGTCGAAGCTATGACAGCTGTCAGAACAACTATGCAAGATGCCTCAATTTATTTGGGATGTGCTCTATACTAGAGGTTAATGCAGAAAGTGGAGGGTCCTTAATCTTCCAGAATAACCTGCTGCTCATACATTAGGGACCTGTACTGGGAATTGTGAGATAGGTACCTTGGGAGACCCACATGCACTGATATATTAATTTCTGAAAGGAAAGGATTTGTCCTATGCCCTGATAAAATAATTTTGTAAGGACATGCTGCTGAACTCATCTACATAAACCAGGTATGTAAGTGGAGGCTCACTGAACCCCTCCCAGAACAAACTGTACTAGAAACACCTAACTAATGTTTAACCATCAAAAAACTCTCTAGCAGAGATAGAGCTTGATTGAAACTGTTAGGACCAGTTCCTCCTGTCTCCATTCTTATCTTGTTTACAGCTGATAGAAGGAGGTGGGCTTGCTCTCATGATGGGTTTATCTCAGATGCTTGTGAATAAGCAATTGCTTTCTGGTAGATTTTGTTGACAACAAACATTGGAGGCAGTTTCATGCCAAACTCCTCTCCATAAGGCAAAAGTGGCATCCTAGCTATGTCTGTGGCCTCAGTCCATACATATGCCCTTTCTGTGTGACTTCAGGGAGAAGGAAGAAAGGAATATGGTAACATGGTGAGAAACATTTATCAGTCGTTGGTTTCAGAGTAGCAGCCATGTTAATCTGTATCCACAGAAAGAAAAGGAGGACTTGTGGTACCTTAGAGACTTCCCAATTTATTTGAGCATAAGCTTTCGTGAAGTGAGCATAAGCTTTCCGATGAAGTGAGCTGTAGCTCATGAAAGCTTATGCTCAAATAAATTTGTTAGTCTCTAAGGTGCCACAAGTCCTCATTTATCAATTGATTTACAGCTTTCTGGGCCATCAAATCTTTCAATCCTTAGGGCTGACTTCAGATCTTAAACAAATGGCACAAAGTGTGAAGATGCATCTATATTTCTTTACAAGCATCCCCTTTTTAAAGTTACCTCTCATATAAAACGGGGGTCTTGATACCAAAAAAGTAGTGCAACATCACTGTCATTTGAATCGGAGTTACAATTACTAAAAAAACTATTGCCGGTAAGTATTCCGTCTCCATGTTTATTTTGCCATGTTTACATTTTCTGGCTTCCATCTGTGGTGAGGGAGAAAAGCAATAAACTGGATCTTGAGTGATAGTGTGGCTGTTAGCTTTATTTTCTAAAGGTTTCAAACTAAAGGGACATTGGCATGTAGATTAATTAATGTTTTGTCTAATAATAATACTACTAATAATAAATTATTAAAAGCATTTATCTAGTGCTTTACTTCTTGAACTCAAAACAGTATCCTCATTTTACACTTATGGAAAATAAGGCATGGAATTGGAGATTCAGTTAGAATCAAAGGAATTTAATGAGTTTGATTTAACAAACAAACATTGGGAAAACATTTTATTGAAATATTCCCCAGCAGTGTTAAAAACCAAACACTGTTAGTACATGCAAACCTGACACTGCATAGTTTAATTACATTGCCCAAACTGCCTGAAACACATTACGGCCCAGATTCAGGGAAGCACCCCTGAGCATGTACTTGAGCATGTACTTGAGCATGTACTTAATTTAAGGTCAATAGGATTAAGCAAATGGCTAAACCTAAGTATATGATTAAGTACTGTCCTGAAAAGAGTTGGACTTGAGCGCAGGCTTAAGTGCTTTTCCGAGCTGGATCCAAAAGGAGCAGACAGCAAAAATTGTGAAAGAGTAAACTAGATTTTAAAAGTTATTCCAGTTTAATCTAAGATACTATTAACTCAGGTAAGGATTCTGTTTTTCTGACATTATTTAAATAGACACAGTCACGATAAAAATAAAAGTCTTAATTCTAGATTCTATGTCATTGGTATACCCACGCCATACAATTGGATCAAATTATGCTCTGAGTTACTCTGGATTTACAGTGCTGGCTGGTCTACACACAAACTTGCACCCAAATGGCAAAGAGTTAATTACAACAGACTGGGTGCAAGTCTGTGCTCTGGAATGAAAGTGGTTAATGCTGATTTAGCGAAAAGTGGTAACACACCTAAACTAGAATACAGGCAACTAAAACTGAGCTAAAAGTCCTGCATCTGCACTGGGGAAAAGATTGAACTTTGGTCCAGTTTAGCCAGCAGGTGGTATCTAAGGCTTTGCTACAAAAAAAGTGTGTTTGTACATTGTTAGCTATCTCAGTGTAAATTCTAGTGAAGAAAAGACATGGGTAGTTGCTGGTTGAGGTGAACCTCAGGTTTTGCTAAATGAACAGTAGGGACATATTTTCTTCCCTTATCCACACTGCACACAATGAGAATAAATTGCACAACTGACGGGTGGTTACTGCAAAACGTATGGAGCCTGATTCTCCCCTGCTTGCACTTTGGGTAGTCATTTGCACCCGTGATAAGTGATTCTAAAGTGGTAGTTTTACAGCCACTTTCCATTGTCTTTGCACAGTTGTATTTGACTTTTCAAGGAAACGGAGAATTGGATCCATGATCTGCCAGATCAGTGTGTTCTTTGTACCCTGTGATGGCATCTCCATAAATGTGGTTTACCCACGATGTTTAGAGCAAGCTAAATTATATCTTGATTATGGTATCTGAAAGAGAGAGAGACCTGTAGGCAATTTACTAAGTTCAATTTACAGTTGACATTGAAATGAATTTGTTAGTCTCTAAGGTGCCACAAGTACTCCTTTTCTTTTTGCGGATACAGACTAACACAGCTGCTACTCTGAAACCTGTCATTGAAATTAATAGTGACGCGCTTGATGCTCCCCCGATGCATAGCCATTGTTTAGGTGGATGGCTACATGAGTGTTACAAATTTTTCATCAAAATTAAGGCTCCAAATGCAAAACTTAACTCTCATTGACAATATATGGATTTGTGACACTCTCTGGAGAACTTTGGGTGAAGGAGTCAAAAATAAATTACACTGCATGATGTCAAAGCTATTTGAACCATAATGTTTCAGACAAATATTACTTCCTTATATTGTCTTATTATAGTTACACTAGTCAGTTACATCTAATAAAGAAATTATGAAGAGACCAATTTAGGATCAATCAAGGAGGGACATAGTAGGCATAAAAAATTTGAATATAGATCACATGTAATATAAAAATTATGTATATACACACATATATACTTCTGCCTTTAAAGAGCACAAAGATTCACCAGAATGTGTTTCTTTTCTGTAGCTGTCTCTTCAACCGGGTAGAATTTCACCAGCTGTGTTCATAATGAAGGAACCCCTATATTTATAGATTAAATTAAAAGGATGTTATATGATAACTTATATCATGTTAATATAAGTTACATGATCAGCGATATATAGGATTTGCAATAGAGGATCACACCATTAAATTTAGTCTCCAGCCTCTGTGAGTGCCCAATAACTCATGTTACAGAAGGCAACAAATTGAATTAAATCACATCATACATTGAGGCCCACACATTCTAAACTTCTATGCCTAAAGTGGGTGCTCAGTTTTTTGAAAATTATGATCTTTATTGAAGTCCTAAAAATGGATTTTGGTACTTAACTTGAGGCATCCAATGACCTGATCCCCCAATTCAAACAGAAACTGATGTAAATAGCACTTTTTGCTCCACCTCCAGCAAGCTGTGTGTGGGTTAGGGGTGGAGTGGACTAGCAAACTCAGAGAAATGATAAGTGACTGTCTGTCAGTACCTCAGTGGGGATCTACAAGCTGCAGAGCTGGGAACTATGTCTCGTCTATATTGCTATGGTCTGGAGATAAAAGGGAAAGTTTCCTCCGTTTTCTCTTCTCTGCTCTTTATCCTGTCTCTTGATGGAGCAGTCACAGTGTATGGTATGAAGACTGCTGCATGTAACAGCCTAGACTGATCTACCTTGGAATCGTGCATCTAGTCAAGCTGCTGAGAATCACATTAGAATTGCAGAGTGACGGAAAATGTACCGCGGACAGCATGTTCGGTAAGGAGATCTGCCTGCCAATTATTTTCTACAATCTGGGAATCATTTGATTTGAGTCAAACTCTCTTTATATCAGGTTTCAGAGTAGCAGCCGTGTTAGTCTGTATTCGCAAAAAGAAAAGGAGGACTTGTGGCACCTTAGAGATTAACACATTTATTTGAGCATAAGCTTTCCTGAGCTACAGCTCACTTCATCGGATGCATTCAATGAAGTGAGCTGTAGCTCACGAAAGCTTATGCTCAAATAAATTTGCTAGTCTCTAAGGTGCCACAAGTCCTCCTTTTCTTTTTTCTCTTTATATCATTCAGAGCAGACAATTTTAAACAAGAATAACAGTGAAACAATGTAGTTGTGAACTTCAGTTCAAACGAAGATTAAATGCCTACTTTTGTCTTCCGTGCTTTTGTAATGGGTTACTTTACTAATAGCCTAGCTATACTCAACAACTGTACATAGCAACTTGAAAACAACCAAATGTATGAATCTGTGGTATTATGAAGGGAAACTAGATTTATACATACAGTTTTTTCATTGACAAGTTTATTTTGTGGTGGGCTAATTTGAATTATTGGTATTACACTGCCTGTAGCCAATCAGCCACTGTATATTTTTAATAATAATTCATTTCAGTTGTCAACAATGTGCTTCATAATTTTTATTTCCATAAACTGATTTCATCTTTTTTGATTTTTGTAGAATTCTTTTTACTGTGAGTCTGGCCTTGCAAGTCATTCATTATGGAAAAGGTAAGGGGAGCTTCATTTTCCCCATCTCTTTTTGTTTGCTAGTTTTCCTGAATATATAATGGGTGTTGCTCATTTCAAATTCCTCTTTCCCTCCCCTGCCGATTTCACTACCTTTCCAAGGCCGTGAAAAAGAGGAGCATAAAAGTGATGAAGAAAATGTGCATGCAACAGCCCAAAAGCAACAGCCAAAAAATCAAGGCACTACTCTAAATATGTTTAATGACATGAATCGGAGTGATGAGAGCAGCAAGCAACAGAGTTCGAGGACTTTTGTACCTTTCACTGGGCTTACAGATAGTAGGTAACATTTATATACCATCATGTGTGCTCGGTGCTGTAATATTGCTATATTAACCATTTGCAAAGTGCCTTCATAAGCATTCATTCATCGTAAATAACCCTTTGCAGACTGTCCTCCTCAGCGCTAACTAGGCTGGATTCTGATAGTTTAAACTGGACAATTTAGAAATCCCTGTGTACTACTATTTATAAAGTGGGCATATAAAATTAAGGTTGAACTAGGTTTCTTCCATCTACAACACCACCGTCAAGGATAAAGAAAATAAGTGCAAAAGTTGGTCTTACAAATGAGGTGTGCCCTAGACGAACTTTTTTTAAAATGATTTTATGTTTTATGGTTAAAAATTCTCTTTAAATTGAAATTTTAATCATTTTTATTTAAGAGTGACTGTCTGTAAACAAACAGTAACACCCCAAAACAACTGCAGATTTCTGCTTCTCATATCATCACAAAGTTCTGCGTGAGAGAATCCAACCTAGTCAGATCTCCTTAGTTTCTGTTGCATGGCAGAGTAAGGCTGAGTGACAGTGCTAAAGAACAACCCTGATTTATAAGTGTGACTGAAATCTGCCTCTGTCAAAGTGAAATATTTCAGTTCCACACAGACTTCTTCTGTAGACGTTGTCAGGAGTTGCTTCTTGACCATCCTGTAATCCCTAGTAGTTTGCTTTTAATCCTTAACTAAACAAACTCAGCTTAACTGAACAAACATTCCTAACAGGCAGCTAATTTTATTGCCCCTAAGGCCAATAACACTAGACATCCCGAAGATCCTTTGGCAGCTACAGAGACTGAAAGAACAAATGAGAAAGGAGGTTGGTTCAAAGTGTTCCTGTTTCTTAGTAAACTGTAAAAAGAAAAGGAGTACTTGTGGCACCTTAGAGACTAACAAATTTATTAGAGCATAAGCTTTCGTAGCTCACGAAAGCTTATGCTCTAATAAATTTGTTAGTCTCTAAGGTGCCACAAGTACTCCTTTTCTTTTTGCGAATACAGACTAACACGGCTGCTACTCTGAAACTTAGTAAACTGTGGAACATTGTCTTTTAGGTAAAAAACTGAACAGACATTGTTGTCAAAATGGAGGAACCTGTATCCTGGGAAGTTTCTGTGCATGCCCAAAACACTTCACTGGCAGATATTGTGAGCATGATGAGCAGAATAGGTAAGAAAGCAAAGAGGATGGCAGAGATCCTCCTGGTTATAATTGAAGACAAGTAGGAAAATGCAAAACCTTTCCCTTGTCATTGACAGCAACTGTGGCAGTGTTGCCCATGGAGTCTGGGTGCAAAAGGGTTGTCGATTCTGTCGATGTGGCTATGGGATTCTGCACTGTCTTTCGGAAATAACGCAAGACAACTGTGGTAAGGAGATGGTTATTTATATATATAGTGAGGAATAAATGGGGCTTTTTAGTAGCCACCTGACAACATTATTTTCTGAAGAATTTGCATTTTCAGAGAACATGAAACTTATTCAGTGGCCTGGTCTACTTTTGAGAACACATTAATGTAAGGGTACTTCTACATTTGCACTTCTAAAGCATCTCATCCACAGATCTCAAAGTACTTTGCAAATATTAGTTAATAAAGCATGAGAACACTCCTGTACAGTAGGGAATTATTTTCCTCATTTCAATTAAAAATTAAAGAGGTTAAATTAGTTGGCCTGTTTTTCAAACACTTAAATCAATGGAACTATTCATATGTGTAAAATACATGCATAAAATTTGCTGAATCAGAAGGTTTAGAACCACCTTGAAAATGGTTACCAACATAAAATACAAATAAAGTCTTTACACTTACTTAGAGCCTTTTGTCAGAGGATCTCACTACGTTACAAGCTTCACCTCAACTCTTTGGGGCAGGGATAGACTATATTATTCATATTTTATACAGAAGGAAACTAAAGCATCAAGAAGTTAAGAGACTTGCACAAGATCACATAGGAAGCAGGTGGTAGAGTCAGAATGGGAACCTAGGGGTGGATGAATACCACTTCAATCTAAAAAAGAAAAGGAGTACTTGTGGCACCTTAGAGACTAACAAATTTATTAGAGCATAAGCTTTCGTGAGCTTGTATCCGATGAAGTGAGCTGTAGCTCATGAAAGCTTATGCTCTAATAAATTTGTTAGTCTCTAAGGTGCCACAAGTACTCCTTTTCTTTTTGCGAATACAGACTAACATGGCTGCTACTCTGAAACACTTCAATCTGTCTTAATCATGAGAGTACTCTTAGGGTATGTCTACACTTAAAACGCTACAGCAGCATCTCACTAGCGCTTCAGAGTAGACACAACTTAGGGCTTGTCTACGCTGGCAATATACAGCACTGCAACTTTCTTGCTTAGGGGTGTGAAAAAACACACACATACACACACCCCAGTACAGCAAGTTTCAGCACTAAAGCACCAGTGTACACAGTGCAGCAGTGCTGGGAGACATACTTCCAGTGCTGGGAGCTACACCCCTCATGGAGGTGGGGTTTTTTAGAGCACTGGGAGACCACAGAAAGCCATGTTAAAGCACTGCCAGTGTAGACTAGCCCTTATTCTGATGGGAGGAATTCGCCTGTCAGCGTAGTTAATCGAACTCCCCAAAAGGTGGTAGCTAGGTTGACCTAATGCTGGCTACATGGGGACTTTGCCCATCAAGCTACACAATTATGGGGTGTGGATTTTTCACACCCCTGAGCAAAGCAGTTATGCCAACCTAATTTTCTAGATTAGACCAGGCCATAGACTTGCAAAGTGTTTTGAAGATTGGTTTAAAGTGCTGTATAAGAACTAGTGTACAGAATTTTTAGGGCTGAATTACTCAGTTATTTTCTGCTTGTGTGTTAATGGCTATAGAAGGAAGGCTTTTTTCCCTTGAGGAAAGGGTTAACAGTCAACATAAAGAATGAGTGCATGCCACTTGCTAACATCTTTGCCAGTGCTTGGTATTTACTTTTGATTATGCTGAGATTAATGCCTGCAAGAGCTGATAAGTGCTATCAGTTGCTTCTCAAACGCTCCTTGATGGCATCCATTCACATCTCTCCTCTGAGAACAGACTTTTTGATCGGCTTTCACATCTGATAGCTTTAACTTAAGTACCTGCAAAGATGTTGGGAGGAAATTTCAAAGTCTGTTGAAATCATTCCTATTTCACTCCTATGTTAACTTTTCTTCTAATTATTATTATTTTCTCAGATCTAAAAATGGAAGAGGAGAAATTCCTCCGGTTACGTTCTAGTGGCCCGAGATCACAGCAAATCTGCTCTCTCATTCTCCTCCCCTGCTTCTTCGCATTGTTCTGCAGCCGGCTCCATCAGCAGCTTTGAGACTGGCTATATGAAAGAATATTTATTTAGGACTGAAATCCCCCCGCCTTGAATCAGAGTTTTGCCCATTGACAAAACCATTTTTCTAACAGACTAAAAGACAAGAGGTGAAATGTACTCTACCTCAGATTTTCCTCTTTAACCTAAAGATACCTCTATTTACTTATCTGCCTGAAAGGGACATGGATTAATTAGTTAACATTAGTAAAGAGTTTAGATTATGAAAAGCACTAAACTGTATGAATGCTATGTATTAATTCTTATTACTACTTCTATCAGGGTCTGATTTAAGCAGTTCTCTAGTTTTGAAGTATTCGCTCTTCCAGTGGAAGAAACCCCCTGATGTTCTATGCCTTAAGCACTGGAAATTTATAGCTATTATTTCCTTTGTATATATTTAACATTTTATTTAAAAAAATAAAACAAATATTATTTGAAAGGATCCCTCTGTACTTTTTAATTCAAACCTTATTTCACGGTCTTTAAAAAAGAACAGGAGAAAGTTGGTAAGTGGTTGTGGCATTTCCTGTGACTAATTGCTGCTCTTGGGATTCAATCTGAGCAGCTCTCTGGAAATGTGTTGCCCCACCACCAGTGAGCACTTAGGAGTTGATTGTGCCTTGAAATGCAGCCCTGTTGCAATCCCAGAGATAACAAAATGCTACTGCCCCCAACTAGCAGATTAATTCCTCCAGCCACTCTATATTGACCAGCCAGATCCAAGGCTCTCTGCTCATTCCCCCCCTTCTGCCCACTCCCAACACACCTACATGAGTGGTACGTGTACATCCTATACTCTTCTCCACTCCAGCAATGGAGATGTGATAGGCTGCACAGAGAGATGGAGGTCTCTTTCTGAGAAAGCAAATTCAAGTAAGACATCCATTCTCTAAGGGACAAATCCACACACCAGTGCCCTGACCAAGTATCCTGGCTGGGGAAGTCCCTTTGGGAGGGAGGAGTCTGTTTCCTTCCCCCAAAAAAGCTGCAGCGCTTCAAGGAAGCCACTTTAGTGAGGTGATGCTCACCATTAAACTCCCTACTCGTAATGTAAGAAGTAGCATTCTCAGCCATAGAGTGCCCCATCTAGTGTTGGCAGGGTTAGGGACCTGAAGATCCACAAGGCAGCAAATCCCCTGGCTTATCGCAATCTAAACCTTACATGCCTGTGATCAAGCAGGGAATCACCCATGAAGCTGAGCTCTACAAGATGCTCAGGGCACAGGTCTTTTCCACTCCCCTTGTCCTATGAAACCACCACCCTGCCACCAGGAACCACTGCAACCACAAAGATGGGGCAAAATTTACACAAAATGGGTACATTATTTTGGAAAAATATTATTCATTGTGTTATAAATTGGAGTTCTTGGTGCTTTGGATTCTGTATCAAACACGCAGATCAAACTATGCATGCCCCATGTAAAAGTTTTCAAGTTTGATATAGAGCATACTTGTTCAGTGTATTATAGATTATATATCTTGTGGAGTAATTGAAATATACTGTACATTTGAAGACAAATACAAAATGTGTGTAAGTGCACAGTTAGTATAATTAGAGTACATTCAAATTATTTTTGGCTAATTTACATCTACTGTATAAAACATCAAAATCACAGTTTTAAATGGTGTAACATAAGTAAGGCATATGGCAATCAAAGAGACATGAGACGCAGGAGTATGTAAGTGTATGTGTACTAACCCTGATGAAATTGTATATTATTGGGCTGTTGGGGCCTGATAGAATTAGACCAATAGAAAGTTCTAGCAAAGCAGCATTCCAGAATTGCTGATTAGGACCAGAGAGGTAAGTGTTTCCCATTAACATCAGTGAAAATCACTAGCTCACTCAAAATGCAAAGATCTGATCATTTCACCTCATTTGGCAGGAAGAGTTGACAAAGAACATAGATTCACCATTTAAAAAATGGTTTAAAAATGCCTGGCCCCCTCCCCCACCCTTATATTCTAAGGAACTGGAAATGTTGAAGATGAGCTCTTGAAGACCTATTTAGATCTACCAGACTAGGTAAGGCAGATCATTCAAGTGATATCTATATTTTGAAAGCATAGGGCCTAATCACATCAGCCACACTATCAGAGGCTCGTTCACCTGCGCATCTACCAATGTGATATATGCCATCATGTGCCAGCAATGCCCCTCTGCCATGTACATTGGCCAAACTGGACAGTCTCTACGTAAAAGAATGAATGGACACAAATCAGACGTCAAGAATTATAACATTCAAAAACCAGTTGGAGAACACTTCAATCTCTCTGGTCACTCGATCACAGACCTAAGAGTGGCTATACTTCAACAAAAAAGCTTCAAAAACAGACTCCAACGAGAGACTGCTGAATTGGAATTAATTTGCAAACTGGATACAATTAACTTAGGCTTGAATAGAGACTGGGAATGGATGAGTCATTACACAAAGTAAAACTATTTCCCCATGGTATTTCTCCCTCCCACCCCACCCCCCACTGTTCCTCTGATATTCTTGTTAACTGCTGGAATTAGCCTACCTTGCTTGTCACCATGAAAGGTTTTCCTCCTTTCCCCCCCCCCCCCCGCTGCTGGTGATGGCTTATCTTAAGTGATCATTCTCCTTACAGTGTGTATGATAAACCCATTGTTTCATGTTCTCTGTGCGTGTGTATATAAATCTCTCCTCTGTTTTTTCCACCAAATGCATCCGATGAAGTGAGCTGTAGCTCACGAAAGCTTATGCTCTAATAAATTTGTTAGTCTCTAAGGTGCCACAAGTACTCCTTTTCTTTTTTCCTTCCCTTTGTGTCAGTGCTCCGGACATTGCATGTCAGTGGGTTACTAGAGAATAATGAGGCTAGTTTTCTCTTCTTGGATACTTCCATGGAACAGATCAGGATTTCAGTTTAAAATGAAGCAACAGAGTCCTTAATTCCTTAAGAAAAAAAAGATATGTGGTAGCTGTTCCACATACAGTTTTGCACACACATTAAAATACAAATAGAAGGGCTGAAAACTGAAAGCAGCAAGGGACAAAGGAAAGCACATAGTCAGACTCTTTGCCTAGGCCAAAAGCGTCTCCGCTCTTATCTGTCTCCAGCTGTTTAGAAGTGTAGATAAAAGAAAATGCTCCTCCACCCCCACTACGATGGAGGCCTGGGCCATCCTTCTAACAAAGCAATTACAAGCACTTTGGTGAGATTTGTTTATAGCAAACACTGAAGTTTACTCTACAGATTCATGCTAACTCTTTTTATAGGTCACTCAGTCAAACATAGCATGTCCTAGCAAACTAGACATCTGTTGCCACAAGTTCATGCATGTGCCTCCCTATATGTGGCCACCTCTGGGGAGAAGGGAAACTGTCAAAGGGAAATATTTATCAAATGCTTCACACCTCTCCAGGCCATTAGACTTCTAACTCCTCACAGTTTACCTCAGAACTAAAACAAATGGCACAACCTGTCCTCTAAAGTACTGATCATGCCATTCCTTACAGCATATAATTGGTAAAGACATGAAACCATTCATAAAGGAAATATACCAAAGAGTACAATTGTGACCTGATATGTAGCATCATTGGTATCTTGAAAACGCAGCTGTCTTGGTGTGGTTTGGTTTTTTTGATTGTTTTGTTTTGTTTTGTTTCTTGCCTCTTCAGAATTGTCACTATACTTGACTAGGTACCCATGACAATTGTAATATCGAGCCCTAAACTCTCATAGGCTTGCTCCAATCTATTTTTTTAGCTTGCTGCCCTTAAAAGGCAGTTGCAGTGATTCCACAGATTTTGGTAGTACAGAGTAGACCAGGACTTTCCCACACAGTCCTATAAACTCAACTTCCTTCTCCATGAACTGGATATTTTGAGGAGAAAACCAGTGGTGGCTCATGAATAGAGGGCATTAAGACTCCATGTCCCTCCCAAAATATATGCAAAAGCACACCTAGATATATGTCTCTGTGTATCACTAAATATGAGTCATGAACACCGCAAGTCAGAGCAGCCTGCTATAAATTTCCTGAGTTTGTCATTCACGTGCCTGTAGGAGTTCTTCTCCACCTCCATGTGACACATTCATAGACTGTGCAGTGAGAGGGGTTTGGGGTGCTAGATTCACTTCCCCAGGCTACAGAATCAGGGCCGGCTCCAGGCACCAGTGAACCAAGCAGGTGCCTGGGGTGGCAAATGTAAGGGGCGGCAGGATATTGGGCTCTGGGGAGGCAATCTGTCCTCGGCAGCAGCAGGAATTCAGCGGCTGCTCCGTCACCGCACATTTCGCGCTCAGCGGCAATTCGGTAGAGGGGACACAATTCTTCTTCGGTCATCGGCCGCAATTCGGTGGCCGCACCATCGCTCTGCCTACATGTTCAGCGGCAAGGTTTTTCGTTTTGTTTGTTTTTTGCCGCTTGGGGCGGCAAAAACGCTGGAGCCGGCCCTGGACAGGACAGCATTCAAACTGCCCTGTATAACCCTGCTGGCCTGCTCCAAAAGATACCCAGAGAGAAGACCAGCGGGATCTACACAGGGCTGTTAGAGCTCTGTACAGTCACTGCAGTTTGTGGCTTGAGCAGTGAGTTCAGTGCCACAAATCCAGCTGTGGCCAGCACTGATGACCTCGACCAGCAGCAACATGAACAGCAGCCTGGAAGTGGAGGGATATGAGGAGTAGTTCTTCACTGAGAGAACCTCCTTCATGAAGCCACAAGCTGCTCTGTCCTGCCCCAGAAGCCTGGGTGCTTTTCCTCTCCAGAGCCCTTGCAGCATGCTGTGCTGGGTTGGCCCTGTTAATGGCCACGTCCGTACCAGTCCCAGTTATTCGAGCTGTGCCCTGACTTGACCTGCTTACAGGATGTAATGGGGAGAGAACAGAGGTCCCAGGATGTAGACAGGGAGGTGTGGGGGAGGTCTCAGCTGCTCAGCATCACTGGTGGGAAGGAGAGAAAGGAAGATGAATGGAGAAAAAATCCTATGCAGGCCCCACTTGCCCCAAAGTTCACCAGCCATCACTGTAGACATCATCAAGTTTAACACTTGTGCTCTCTCTATTGCCCTTCTTAGAGTCTGATTACACTCTTCCTGTGTAGCTGAGATTATAATCATGTTATCCACTATGATACTGACACCTGCTGTGTCTCCATGTGTTTCACTGACTATTTCTGAGGGTAGAGAGAAGAATTTGTAACTGCCCCATAGTGTTAAAAGGTGCACAGTTCAGTCAACTCCTTGTAGAGTCTGATTTCCCAAATTCCTTCCTTCTCATTTAAGACTGTGAAGAAGCTTTTTCCAACTCAACATTGAACATATATTGGTATCAGAAGCCCCGACACACGTCTACCCCTTTTCTCTCCCCCTCCCAAGTTAAGACAAAATCATGAGGGTTAGCAACAGTGGATGGCAGAGTCTTATTTGTGCCCTAAGCAACCGATGGCACAGGAAGGATTTAGATTCAGTAGCTTTGGTCCCAATATTAAGGTTGAAGTACTTCCTTTGTACAGCACTGAATACCAAGGTGCTGCTTGATTAGCTGAATGAATAAACATCATAAAGAGGATCTTCAGGAAGAATTAAACAATTATTTGTGTGTTTTGGACAGTGCTAAATATATATACTAATATTATTCAACAAGTAATCTCAAGTATATGAAATCTTCAAGATTACCGTACAGTAGACCTGTCCCTGTTTCACACTCTCAGTAAAGAGATTCATGCCTAAAAACAGTTGAACTTCTTATAGAATCCACATGATACCAGTAATTCCTTGAATTGAAAGATAATATGCAAAAAAAGAGAACCAACTATAGCAAGTAATATTAAAATCCACTCCCCTATTTTTCATGAGGTGGGAGAATCTCCTCTAAAGATCTCTTGCTTTCCAGATCATTTTGAGGGGATAGTGAAATGTGAGGAGTACTTCTGGATTTGGGTGATCAGATGTCCCGATTTTATAGGGACAGTCACGATTTTGGGGTCTTTTTCTTAAATAGGCTTTTATTACCCTCCACCCCCGTCCCGATTTTTCACACTTGCTGTCTGGTCACCCTATTTTGGATAGAACTGAAAGAGAATTGAAATTGGCATAGAATAATCTCCTGGGCAATGAGAAGGATTCTTGATTCTTGCTTTGGTCAGAAATATTTTAAGATATTGGTCATTGGGACCTAGAAGATTCTGTACACTAAAGAAAAACAAGTAGCTCAGTGTAGAATAGCTCTCTAGAATGGTTTGACTCAGTAATCTTATTTGCAAATTCAGGGAAGTGCTATTCTCTGCTTTTTCACCTAAAATTTCTCAAAAATTAGGAAGCATGGAGTAGTGTCATGTGCTGAACATCTACGAAACATGTTTTCCATCACCAATGTAAATCCAATCCCCATTAATCGTGATAGTTCAATGCTGGCTACGAAAACTAAGAGCCAGTCAAATAATAAATCTACTCTGTTCTCAGGTATTTTCCTGGATGGCCCACTTTCCACTGAGTGATAAACAAACACTATATCCCACTTTGTAAATACTTAAGATGTTGTGCAATCTCTGTTTAGCACAAAGCTGCCATTCAAGAACTGTATTAAGATTCTGCCTTGTCATAGCTTCCTTTGTTTAGAATATTTACATGAGTAATTTCAGAGTAACTGATATGAAACAAACTGCCAGGGCTAAATTTAGTGAGGTGACATAGGAATATTGGCCAGGAACACAGATCTCAATTCATTTTCAGGATCATGTCACCACTGCACCCCAGTCTCACAATTGAGAATAATACTTGCTGATACTTAACTTTGATTTCCATTTGTAGCAGGTCACCTTGGGAATTTCCCCTCGCTGCTTCAAGTCAATTTCTTCAGCTGATGGGAACTACAGGCAAAAAAGTACCCTGACTAGGCTTTTAATATGTCCCTTTTAATAGATGCATACATCACAGAGGAGTTGTGAAAGTAAATTAGAGAAGTAGGCTGGACACTGCAATTATGAAGGAAAGTGAACAGGAGAGAGACAGAGAGGAGACAGTATGCATTTCACTATTTCTGTGTGGAGGTACAAATGACACCTCTGAGAGAAAACCCATCCAGTACTGAAACACTGTGCATTGCAACATTTCCAGGAGAGTAATGATATGCTGCAAAAGCTAATGCAGTGAAGTGCCATACCATGTCCTCCTTTCAGTCAAGCACGCTTGTCATGAGTGATGATAACATTGTATCCCAAATGCTGATCAAAAATACAAGATAAGACATCAAATATTTGTGCTAAATTAGATGCCATTACATTGCCAGTTCAACTATACTTACTAAGAAAACACACCTCCGGAATTAATTGGGAGTTGTGAATGTGTCAGCAATATTAAGATTGGGATCTTAGATTGTGAAACTAGGAGCAAAAAACATAGATCCCACTTATAAGATGGGATACAATATCCTGGAATGCTGTGACACTGAAATGTACCCAGAGGTAATAGCAGATAACCATCTGAACAAGAGCTACCAGTGCAAGGTTATAAGTAGATAAAAGGGCAAATGCAAAACTTGGATGAAAATGCAGAGCATATCAGATACAAGTAGGAGGGCGGTATAACCTCATATACCTCAAATACGGTGTCCAATTCTGATGTCCATGCTTCCAAAAGGATGTTGAAAAATTGGAGCAGGTTCAGAAAAAAGAGCTATGAGAATGATTCAAGGTCTGGAAAACATGCCTTATATTAAGAGATTTAAGAGCTTAGTCTATTTTGTTTATCCTAGAGCAGGTAAAGAGGTGACTTGATTACAGTCTACAAGTACCTACATGAGGAAAAGATTTCTGATAGTAAATGGCTCTTTAATCTAGCAGAAAAAGGAACAAGATCCAATAGCTGGAAGCTGAAACTATACAAAAATCAGACTAGGAATAACGCTACGATTTTTAACAGTGAGGATAATTAAATATTGGAACATCTTACAGAGGGATGTGGTGGCTTTTCCATCCCTTGAAGTCTTTAAATCAAGACTTGATATATTTCTGAAAGTGAGGTTGATGCAGAAATTCCTGCAGCTGTGTGGAGAAAGGTAGTTTTGTTTCAATATTTTGAAATTGTCTGCAAAAAGGAATGAAGCCCCAGCTGTGGGACAGCTCACCTGGGAGACTGCCCTGGAGCCATGGAAGGGCAGCCACAAACCTGGGAGATTGCAAGCTGTAGGGGAGCTGGGAGTCTGCAAGCTCTGACAGAGCAGGAGAGCTGAGGAGGAGCCTGGGACCTTCAGAGCTTGGGAGGAGCCTGGAAACTTCAGAGCTTGGGAGTCTGAAGTCCTTGGCTTCAAGGCTCTCAACTCCCCGTCAGCCCACCTACAGGCTGCCAAAGACCTAGGAGCCTGGAAGTCCAGGCTCCCCATCATCCTACCAGGTGGGCTGCCAAGGAGCTGAGCAGGAAAGCTGGCAAGAAACTAGGCATGTTTTGAAATTCTGCTTGGGTTCTGTCCCAACTTCATCAAAATCTAAAGAGTTCCTACAAAACATTTTGATTTTGACAAATCAGCATTCTCCAACAGAAAAACATTCCAGCTCTAAACATCACTGGCTGAGGTTCTATAGCCTGTGATGTGCAAGAGGTCAGACTAGATTATCAAAATTATGGTACCTTCTGGTTTAAAATCTATATATTTGCCCTCAATTAAACTGACCTTAATGGGACTTACACCTGTCTGCCTGAGAGCAGAATCAAGTCCAGAGGAACCAAATCTTCTTTTGCACCATTATAAGGTGTTGGATCCCTGCACCAAGCCCAATGAAGTTCCAAGAAAGCGAAGGATCTCTCATTGCAGGATAAGGGCATAAATCAGGAGTATCTCCACTGAAGTAACTCAGGGGTAAAACTGATGAAAGTTAGACCCATAGAATTAGCTGAAATCTTGGAGGGAAGTTCTAAACAAATATTCTTCTGCATCGCTGAGCAGGATCTAAAACCAAGAACCTCCTCTCACAAAGAAGGTGCAAATTATTAAATAGGGTAGCAAGGAGAGGAAATTGATGCCTTTGTCCTGAACACTAATATTCAATCCTCAGTCCTGTGATTTCAGTGAATGTGCCATTTCCACCCTCATACGCCCACAGAACTCAGATTCACTAGTGCACAGTAGAGGACTGAGGGCACCAAAGCCCAGATCGTCACTGGGAGTGGCCCTGATGTCTGAGAATGAAATTCATCCCATGATGTTAACAATTTGGGATCATAATATTTGCTGAGAAACTGCTGGCAGAATTGGAGCTCCCAGCTGAGGACACAGCAAACATCTATCTAGCCAGTAAGCTGTCACAGTTCCATATAAACAGGCAATTCTGGAGCAGACTTTGAAGGAAGAGTTGCTGAAAGTGCTACAATTGAAATAAGAGAAGTCCTAAGAAATAAAGCAAGGATTTTTAGGTAATGTACAAAGCAGCCTATCATTTTATTGCAAACAATTTGGTTAAAAGCATGATCATGAGCTGCATACAACATCACAGAGATGCTTACAGGCCTCAGCTCAGACTAGGCCCTGTATCACTGCATAGTCAAAAACAGTCGCTGCCCTGAAGAGTTGCCAATCCCCAGCAAATGCAATTTTTGTGTCTATTTCTAAAGCATCTATCACTAAGTGCAAACTCAGAGAAATGCTGCCTGAGAACATAGTAATGCTGTTACGTGGGTCATGTTAACCAGGCCTGTTGGTTTTGTAGACAGACTATCTCAAAATGTCACAATGCCATATACACATATATAACAATGGAACAGGTATCACTGCGATAGTGTAACTGGCCACCAAGTGGCACCATTGGAATAGATCAGTCCACTCACAATCAGAGCTGGTCTAAAAAGATTTGCTTAAACTTTTTTTTCAATCAAGAGATACCATTTCCATGAAATTTCAGTTTTGATTACACTGACAGGTTTTCACAAAAATTTCATCAGGAAGTTTTCTCTGGGTCATAATGATTGGGTGAGCGGGTGGGAGGTGAGAAGGGACAGAATAAGAGAGAAAGCATACAACACAGCAGAACAGCCAATAGCTTGGTGATGAGGGCATTCTCAATCAACTTTCAAGTCCCTGTGTCTCTTTCCTGTGTTTTTTCACTTAAAAAAAGGTCTTAGCTTTGTTTCATGTTGGAATGAAAGCAAATACCAAAACCCCAATTATTCACAAAACAAAATGATTGTTTTCTAGCCAGTTTTACTCCTACTCTTCCAATTAGATACAAGTGAAAAGTAAATTGTGTAATAATGAAGCGTTCAGAACATTCAGACATTCAGAACCTAACATCACTACTAAATTGATGCACTTGTAGCATATCATAGCCAAGCATTTGAATAAAAGCAGTGTGCTCTCTGAATGCAATCATAAAAGGGTGTTTTACATGCTCCTCAGGCTATGAACTGTCTTTCTTGGTGTGTTTACCAAAGTTGAACATATTGTCAATACTTAGCAAAAAATACTCTTCTCGTATTTACTATAAGAATATATGAGAGAAATCCTCTCTTAGGCAATTAAGGATAGGAAAATCTTTGTCTAGTTAAAATGAGTATGCACAATATTACAGATATAAACAAGATTACTGACAAGCTATCACATGTGATGGATAATAATTCAGTATTTTTCCAAAAGTTTTACATATCATTATTCCCTTCACGGATTAAAATCAAACTGGCAGAGAATAAGCATGAATACACTCACTGCAGGGAGTAGGAATGTTTCTTGTGCAATTGTGTGAAGACATTTACAGAAAGAAACAATCCCCTTTAATCTCACTGTTCTTTCAAATAGATTGAGGAACCCACTGACTGGGTTAATTGTGTCAAAAAGACAAACTATGCTGCTCCCATATGTGCATGGATCCTGAGGCTCTGAATATTAATTTTAGAGAAGCTTTATCTGATATCAAGACAAGAAGAAATAACAGGAGCTTGTTATGTTTCAAAGCTAAGGGCTTGTCTACACTTAAAACACCACAGAGGCACAGCTACACTGCTGTAGTGCTTCAGTGTAGACACTACCTGGACCAATGGAAGGAACTCCCCTAATGGCATAGGTAATCCATCTCCCTCAGAGGCAATAGCTAGGCTGACGGAAAAATTCTTCCATCAACTTAGCACTGTCTACACAGGGACTTAGGTCGGCTTAACTGCACGGCTCAGGGGTGTGGATTTTTCACTCCCCTGGCCAGTGCAATTTTCTAGTGTAGACCAGGCCTAAATATCTTGCTTTGCTCCTGGCAGCTAAAGTTTAACAGAGTGCAAAGATGTGCATATTAAGTATGTTTGGAAATATTTGTTTTCAACAATTACTGTTTAGTATAAATATTAAAGCTCTTGAAATATTTTACACAATGTAAATATGAAGAACTAGGAAGCAGACAGTTGTAAACTGATTATGATATTTTTGTGGGTCTGAGTAAATAACAACATAATGGTAGGTTAATCAAAGTACTTTAAAGAATTCAGCCCTATAGATTGATGCTAAAGAGGAAAATGTGTCAGTGCGTGAAATAACATTGCCAGAAAAAAAAATTAGTTGTCTGCTACATTTATTGTTTTTCTTTAACACTCTTATGCACTGACCTTGGTGTGCTATGTATGAATTTAGCTGAGCCAAAATAAAAATGCTTCTTTAATAATTCATGATATATTGAAAACGTTTCTCTGGGATATACCAAAAATTCTGGACTCCACCAGTGTATCATTCTGTTCCTAAATACTGATGGGGACTGCTGCTACGACTGCAAATTCCCCACCTGATGAGTGGTCAGAGTGGAATGCCAGATTAGCTTGTGGACAGGTCAGAGGACCACTGGAATCAGAGAAAGCTGCATAACTCAGATCTTTCTTATGCCTTCAGCTGCCTGTGGGCAAAAAGAAGTACCTCCTTGTGACCACCTCAGTCTTCCTGCCTTGCTCTCACAGCAGACCACAGCTCGTGTGTTCTTAGGGCTGTAGGTTCAAGTTTTCTCTGCCCTCATGGCACAAGAAATTGTGCAACCTGCCCTACAGAGCCATCAGTGAATACCCCCTTCAACAACTAATGGGCAGAAGCCAAAACAAAGAGGGGATGGGGGAAATGGACAATAAGAAAGTGCCTATTTTTCTGAAACATATCAGGAGATGACCTGGGTGGGATGAAGGTGGACCCAATCCACCAAACACCACACAAGGATGGGGATTGAAGAGAGTAAGTGGGAACCTGATGTTAAGGTCTTTTTAAAACACTGATTTAGAAACAATTTTAAGGACCATTTAAGATGTCTGCGTAAGCTAAATATCACCAACGTCTATTTTTGCAGCAGGGATTGTGAGAGTGTCTTTACTGCCTGCATGCCTTTTGACCAGTATCAAAGGAATCTCATGTACGGTCTCATCGGACTTATGCTTTATCGAGGAAGGTTGCTATTTGGGGCCCTTTTTTGTTGGAAACATTTCTATTTACACAGATAACACTTTTCAGAGTAGCAGCCGTGTTAGTCTGTATTCGCAAAAAGAAAAGGAGTACCCGTGGCACCTTAGAGACTAACAAATTTATTAGAGCATAAGCTTTCGTGAGCTACAGCTCACTTCATCGGATGCATTTGGTGGAAAAAGCAGAGGAGAGATTTATATACACACACACAGAGAACATGAAACAATGGGTTTATCATACACACTGTAAGGAGAGTGATCACTTAAGATAAGCCATCACCAGCAGCAGGGGGGGGAAAGGAGGAAAACCTTTCATGGTGACAAGCAAGGTAGGCTAATTCCAGCAGTTAACAAGAATATCAGAGGAACAGTGGGGGGGGGGGGTGGGAGGGAGAAATACCATGGGGAAATAGTTTTACTTTGTGTAATGACTCATCCATTCCCAGTCTCTATTCAAGCCTAAGTTAATTGTATCCAGTTTGCAAATTAATTCCAATTCAGCAGTCTCTCGTTGGAGTCTGTTTTTGAAGCTTTTTTGTTGAAGTATAGCCACTCTTAGGTCTGTGATCGAGTGACCAGAGAGATTGAAGTGTTCTCCAACTGGTTTTTGAATGTTATAATTCTTGACGTCTGATTTGTGTCCATTCATTCTTTTACGTAGAGACTGTCCAGTTTGGCCAATGTACATGGCAGAGGGGCATTGCTGGCACATGATGGCATATATCACATTGGTAGATGCGCAGGTGAACGAGCCTCTGATAGTGTGGCTGATGTGATTAGGCCCTATGATGGTATCCCCTGAATAGATATGTGGACAGAGTTGGCAACGGGCTTTGTTGCAAGGATAGGTTCCTGGGTTAGTGGTTCTGTTGTGTGGTGTGTGGTTGCTGGTGAGTATTTGCTTCAGATTGGGGGGCTGTCTGTAAGCAAGGACTGGTCTGTCTCCCAAGATCTGTGAGAGTGATGGCTCGTCCTTCAGGATAGGTTGTAGATCCTTGATGATGCGTTGGAGAGGTTTTAGTTGGGGGCTGAAGGTGATGGTTAGTGGCGTTCTGTTGTTTTCTTTGTTGGGCCTGTCCTGTAGTAGGTGACTTCTGGGTACTCTTCTGGCTCTGTCAATCTGTTTCTTCACTTCAGCAGGTGGGTATTGTAGTTGTAGGAATGCATGATAGAGATCTTGTAGGTGTTTGTCTCTGTCTGAGGGGTTGGAGCAAATGCGGTTATATCGTAGCGCTTGGCTGTAGACAATGGATCGAGTGGTATGATCTGGATGAAAGCTAGAGGCATGTAGGTAGGAATAGCGGTCAGTAGGTTTCCGATATAGGGTGGTGTTTATGTGACCATCGCTTATTAGCACCGTAGTGTCCAGGAAGTGGATCTCTTGTGTGGACTGGTCCAGGCTGAGGTTGATGGTGGGATGGAAATTGTTGAAATCATGGTGGAATTCCTCAAGAGCTTCTTTTCCATGGTTCCAGATGATGAAGATGTCATCAATGTAGCGCAAATAGAGTAGGGGCATTAGGGGACGAGAGCTGAGGAAGCGTTGTTCTAAGTCAGCCATAAAAATGTTGGCATACCGTGGGGCCATGCGGGTACCCATCGCAGTGCCGCTGATTTGAAGGTATACATTGTCACCAAATGTGAAATAGTTATGGGTCAGGACAAAGTCACAAAGTTCAGCCACCAGGTTAGCCGTGACAGTATCGGGGATACTGTTCCTGACGGCTTGTAGTCCATCTTTGTGTGGAATGTTGGTGTAGACGGCTTCTACATCCATAGTGGCTAGGATGGTGTTTTTAGGAAGATCACCAATGGACTGTAGTTTCCTCAGGAAGTCAATGGTGTCTCGAAGATAGCTGGGAGTGCTGGTAAAGAAGGGCCTGAGGAGGGAGTCTACATAGCCAGACAATCCTGCTGTCAGGGTGCCAATGCCTGAGATGATGGGGCGTCCAGGATTTCCAGGTTTATGGATCTTGGGTAGCAGATAGAATACCCCAGGTCGGGGCTCCAGGGGTGTGTCTGTGCGGATTTGTTCTTGTGCTTTTTCAGGGAGTTTCTTGAGCAAATGCTGTAGTTTCTTTTGGTAACTCTCAGTGGGATCAGAGGGTAATGGCTTGTAGAAAGTGGTGTTGGAGAGCTGCCTAGTAGCCTCTTGTTCATACTCTGACCTATTCATGATGACGACAGCACCTCCTTTGTCAGCCTTTTTGATTATGATGTCAGAGTTGTTTCTGAGGCTGTGGCTGGCACTGTGTTCTGCATGGCTGAGGTTATGGGGTAAGCGATGCTGCTTTTCCACAATTTTAGCTCGTGCACGTCGGCGGAAGCAGTCTATGTAGAAATCCAGGCTGCTGTTTCGACCTTCAGGAGGAGTCCACCCAGAATCCTTCTTTTTGTAGTGTTGGCAGGAAGGTCTCTGTGGGTTAATATGTTGGTCAGAGGTGTGTTGGAAATATTCCTTGAGTCTGAGACGTCGAAAATAGGATTCTAGGTCACCACAGAACTGTATCATGTTCGTGGGGGTGGAGGGGCAAAAGGAGAGGCCCCGAGATAGGACAGATTCTTCTGCTGGGCTAAGAGTATAGTTGGATAGATTAGCAATATTGCTGGGTGGGTTACGGGAACCATTGTTGTGGCCCCTTGTGGCATATAGTAGTTTAGATAGCTTAGTGTTCTTTTTCTTTTGTAGAGAAGCAAAGTGTGTTTTGTAAATGGCTTGTCTAGTTTTTGTAAAGTCCAGCCACGAGGAAGTTTGTGTGGAAGGTTGGTTCTTGATGAGAGTATCCAGTTTTGAGAGCTCATTCTTAATCTTTCCCTGTTTGCTGTAGAGGATGTTGATCAGGTGGTTCCGCAGTTTCTTTGAGAGTGTGTAGCACAAGCTGTCAGCATAGTCTCTGTGGTATGTAGATTGTAATGGATTTTTTACCTTCAGTCCTTTCGGTATGATGTCCATCTGTTTGCATTTGGAGAGGAAGATGATGTCTGTCTGTATCTGTGCGAGTTTTTTCATTAAGTTGACAGATTTCCACTCTATACGGCTAAATTCAGTGCCTTGCATAATGACAGGTTTCAGAGTACACTAGGGGGAGCCCTTGCACTCGCATAATAAAACATTGCTCTGTCTAGTTTTTCATCTTGGTGAGAGCTAGCAAGCACCCATTACTTGATGAGTGCTAGTAAACACTCGTTACGATTCAATGGGAGTTGTAGGTGTTCAGCCCTACTGGAACCGTTGCCTCAGAAAAACAGATGGGCAGCATGGCCTGAAGAACAGCAGGGTATTTTGGACAAATCTAGGAGGACTGAATTCCAAAGTCAAAGGCCTCTCACAAAGAATGTCCTGTTGCTGCTTTCCACCCTGCTAAGCCAAGGAACTCAGACTCAAGTGCCTCCACTGAACACAACTAAGGCAATTTCACACAGGAAGGAGGAATCTCTCAGGCAAGCAGGACAAGTGATTTAGGGCTTGTCAACGGTGCCACACAGTTCAGAGTCCGGAGGTGTGAATAGCAGTGCACAACGAAGTGCGTTGTAACTCCCCAAGGGGAGGCAGCGGTCGTGAACAAAAAAGTACCTAGTTTGCATAAATGGAGTCTTCTTCAAACATTATTACATAAATGAAAACTAGGAATCCGTCAGTTCATGCCTGCCATGTCAACATCGGGGAGTTACAATGTAGCACTTTGGTGCGCACTGCAATTTGCACCCCCATAGTCTGAACTGCAGGGCAGTGTAGAAGTAGCCTTAAAGTTGTAGAGGCCAGAATTTATAGTTTAAAGTATATTCAGAAACAAAAAGGCAACCAATATACATTACAGACCCCTGATGCCACATGCTTCTAGTGGGAAACACTACTGAACAAGAGACACACCCTTGTTTTGGAATGGATTTAAAGTATAACCCAATGGGGGTTGTACTGCAGCACAAATTATAAATTTAAATAACAGAACAAAGGTTTGGATGCTCTGTCAAAGGATTCAGAGTGGTAGCCATGTTAGTCTGTATCAGCAAAAAAACCGAGAAGTACTTGTGGCACCTTAGAGACTAACAAATTTATTTGGGCATAAGCTTTCGTGGGCTAAAACCCACTTCATCGGACGCATGCAATAGAAAATACAATAGGAAGATATATATACACAGAGAACATGAAAAAATGGGTGTTGCCATACCAACCGTAATGAGACTAATCAATTAAGGTGGGCTATTATCAGCAGGAGAAAAAAAACCTTTTGGAGTGATAATCAGGATGACCCATTTCAAAAGCTGACAAGAAGGTGCGTATAACAGTAGGAGAAAAATTAGCATGGGGAAATAGTTTTTACTTTGTATAATGACCCATCTACTCCCAGTCTTTATTCAGGCCTAATTTAATGGTGTCCAATTTGCAAATTAATTCCAATTCTGCAGTTTCTCATTGGCGTCTGTTTTTGAAGTTTTTTGTTGGAGAGTTGCAACTTTTAAGTCTGAAATTGAGTGACCAGGGAGGTTGAAGTGTTCTCTGACTGTTTTTTTGAATGTTATAATTCTTGACATCTGATTTGTGTCCATTTATTCTTTTGCGTAGAGACTGTCCAGTTTGGCCAATGTACCTGGCAGAGGGGCATTGCTGGCACATGAGGGCATATATCACATTGGTAGATGTGCAGGTGAACGAGCCTCTGATGGTGTGGCTGATGTGATTAGGTCCTATGATGATATCCCCTGAATAGATATGTGGACACAGTTGGCAATGGGCTTTGTTGCAAGGATAGGTTCCTGGGTCAGTGGTTTTGTTGTGTGGTGTGTGGTTGCGGGTGAGTATTTGCTACAGGTTGGGGGGCTGGCTGTAACCGAGGAATGGCCTCTCTCCCAAGATCTGTGAGGGTGATGGGTGGTCCTTCAGAATAGGTTGTAGATCCTTGATGATGCACTGGAGAGGTTTTAGTTGGGGGCTGACAGAAAGCTTGCCACATCTCCTAGTTGATTCCCTCAGTCAACTAATATTGTTTACCTCATATCTAGATTATGAGCCTCAACCAGTTTGCCCTAATCCAGGCCTTAATCTCTACCATACAGTGGGCCAAGTGCTCAGCTGCAATAGCTAGATCTTATGATACAACTGAGTGTCGATGTCCATGTAGTGAAGACACCACAGACCATTTTCCCCTCACTAGCCCTTCCAACAACCCCATATACACACTGAACAAGAGAGGGAGACAAGATGGAACTTTGTGGAACACAACCTGAAAGCACACTCAGGAGGAAAGAGCTACTGCCCAAACCTATCTTCTGGGAATGCTATTGTACAAAAGCATTCCCAGAACATCATCAGAAACTGCTTGATATTGGATTCCCTTCCTTGTGAAGAGAGATTTGAGAAGATTAATAACTAATAATTAATATTTTGTGGATGATTCAACTCCAAGTAGTTGGAATATAGGTCAAATACACATCAAAGAGTTTTTACCTTCAAGTGAATGTCAGGGGATGCATTCTGTGATGGTTTTACTTGATAAGAACATAATGGCTCTTTTGATGGCTACATTTGACACATTAAACATTTCAAAACCATGTCAGCAATAGGTGTACATACCAGGCCAGCAAAGTATTTCTCTGGCTCTTTGGAATAAAAATGTTCTTGGCAAATGAAACATATCATTTCCTTGTTTGAAATAATTGGGGTTCTCGCTCAAAAAATATGGCCAAAATTTTCAATCTACTTTTAAGCCCTTAAAATCCATGTTAACTTACATAAGTGGCCTGATTGTTCAAAGACAATGTTCTGAATCGGAATGAAAACTAAAAAAAGTCAAAATTTCCCACAAAACAATTTTGGAAAAAAATAATTTGGGATCAGTCAAAATGTTCCATTTCAATGAAATTGAAATGTTTCTTTTCATTGCTGACTTTTGAAAAGAATAAAATATAAATTTCACAATGAAAAATCATTTTAAAATGATCAAAACTTTCTATTCCAATAGAGGTTGAAACTGAGCATTTTTAACCTTGCTGAAATACTTTGCTTCCATTCTTTTGAAAACAAAATTGTCAAAAGTGACACATTCCCATGGAAAGTTTTGATGTCAACAAAATGACTTTTTCCCCACAGAAAAATCTTCCATTGGAAAATATTTGATCAGTTCTACTGCTCACCCACTGAGGTCAAAACGCACACATTTGAAAATATTACCTATCTCACTAACTCCCAGAAACTGCTCCACCCACACAGGAAAAGGAAAGATGAGCTCAGGATGAGATCTATCTCTTGCCTCCATCCATCCCTCAAGTATCCTGTTTCAGACTTGCAATTCTGCATCCTCAAAACAATCCATGTATCAGTTCCTGCAGTTTGATCAGCTGGGATCTGTAGGTTTTTTCAGTGAGTATATTCATTATGCTTCTGTACAATGTTACAGGAGACTCTCAGTTTTCTGGTAAATATGAGATTTTAATCTGCCTCAACTAAAGTTTTACTTGAAACATGCCTGGTACTTTTTGTAATCTCAAAAACAATCTTTGTATTCTGAAGTCTGTTCCATTCAAAGGCTTTTTTAATGATAGCTTCTAAGGCTTTATGGTCAGTTTCTATCTCATTGTTTATGGTGACAACATGCTGATGAAAACCATTCACATCCTACATTTCTTTTTATTGCTAGATTCATGCAGGATTTAAAATCATGCTTATCTGCCCCCTGAGTTATCCCATTTTGATTTAGAGGCACAGTGGGTCAGATTCTAGGGTCCAGCTGAACTTCATATAATGTAAGTCAGAAGGAGTGTATCGGAAGCGCAAAGATGGCATTATGCTCTTCTGGTCCTGAGTCTATATTGTGTGAGGTCTGTCCACCAGTTAGAGCAGTTCAGGCTGCTCAGATTTATGTCAACTGCAAATGATCTCAAGGGCCAAAACAGCAGCCAAGAATCAATGCACTTTCAGGATGTCCCATCTATGCCCCCTTCCCCTGCTAAGCCAGCAATTGGCCGCTGAGCGTGTACAAGCCTCTATGATGAAGGATCCCCGTTGAATTGGGGTGAACCTACTCAGGCAGGTCAAAATGGTTGTTTAGCCAGATTTTAATGTTGGGCCCAAGTGCAAGTTCCATTAGAGTTTAAGCAGCAATGCCCACTTGAATACCGCACCTTAGAATCTGGCTCAGAGAATCCATAACCAATACTATGGGTGGGCAAGATTTTTGCCATTCATAAACAAAGCATAATGATGATTTATATCTATTTTCCCCCAAACCAAGACTTCATGAGCTAATCTCCAATGAAGTCTTGGTTTGCATTTAAGAAAAACAACACACCAACATTCACTCTCTTTCACAGATATCTGTGCACTTAACATTTGTCAGAAATTAAATGAAGATGAAAAATCATTCTAACAACAGGTTGACTATCTCAGGTTTTATACTGCTGCCCATCATCGTAGTATCTGAGCACCTTCCATGAAAAATCAATAGCCATAGCAAAATTCCTAGTGAATTTTATGCTGAGTCTCTGGCACTAGAGAGGCTGAAGTTGAAAAAGACAACACAAAGACAACTGATTTTGTGCATCCCTTTGGAAGCGTCTGATGACAAGTATCTGCCAGCACCAACTGTAAAACTGCCTCTACCTGGTGGAAACCCTGAGGACAGGAGATATCAACTGCTCCTGCCCCTTCCCTTCATAAAGGAATTCCCCCCCTGTAGTTCAAGGAGCCGGCTAACTGAAAGACACATAAATTACACCTTCTTCAGAATCTTTGAATCCAGCTCTGTGTGGTAAATTTTAGCCAGTTGCAACTGAAACAGCTGAAAGTTATAAACTCCTGGAAATGGAATTAATAATGGAAAAGCTTCAGGCAGACACCCAGAGTGTTGCTGCAAGGTGCCAGCATCACAACAGAATGGACCTTCCATATCTAATTTTACCAGTCTGTGTCACAGAAGCAGTATTATGACTGCAATAAACACTAAGTGACCTCTATAAATGTTTCATATGTCATATAACTGGTGTCAATAAAAAGTTGCAGTCAGCTAATGAAACATGCCAACTCTCCAATCTGCTGCCTTACTGACCTTGAGATTTCCCTATAAAAGGTATTAAAAGAAAAAAAAGGTGTGACATGGCGCCTATAGTTTAGCTCTGGATGGTGTGATTTGTGTGCCATCTTAATGGGCCTAGATTAAAAATCTTATGAAATGATAAAGTATTTTTGTGGAAGGTGCTGGCACCCACTGAAGTTAAAGATGAATTCCAGTTTCATTCTCATTTTTCAGTTGTTTGTCACTTTCTTTTTTTTTTTAAACAAAGTTCCTATTGGGATAAAATTGTCCGTGCTGATGCTCAACTCAAGAGTGAAATTATGTTTTTTGAGTGAAATGGGATAAACCTTTGAATTCTTCAAGCATTAAAAAAAGCGCTTTTCCCAATATAATATGATTGGGTATTTTGTGCTATCTCCAGCAAGCTAAAAACTTCAAAGTTGGCTTGTTTTGTACATGTACATCTCATAGAGGTGTAAATCAGTGTAACACAGCTAAAGTCAATGTGGCTACACAGGTGTACCTGAGAAGAATCTAGCCTTCTGACTATAGAAGTAGTAAGTGGCCTCTCAGGAAGGACTTTGGGGGATTTCACTCCACATCTTCAGGGAGTCCCTTCTCTGATGTTCTAATGTGGGGTAGGTCCTCTCTCAGATGAGCAGTTAGAGGTGCTTTAGCCTGAAAACTTGCAAGGCCAAATTTGCAATGCTATTTAGGCACTTAGTGGGATTTACAAAAGTGCCTAAGCAGGTTAGACACCTCACTTTCTTGAAAGGTGCCTAACCTAATCTGGCCCTCAGAACCTCTCTGGTTGACAGTTTCATTCTGGAGATCAGGAGGTATGGGGAGAACTCACAGAGCCACTGCTGCTCTGATACTGATGAGCAGGCCACCCTTCTTTCTGACTATTAAAGTATCAGCCAAAAGGGAGCAGAAGAAAAATCATGTAGATTCCAAAAACTGGTGAATGAAGAAGAAGGTCTCCCAGTGTGGCAGAATCGATGGTCTTTAAAAACTTGCACATCCAGAAACACCTTCAGGTATTTTTCCACTTGATTCAGCATTTAGAAAAAAGAATATGAGAAGCTTGCTCTGATGACAAGCTCCTCTAGTTTTCATACAATCTCTATTTCTTTTTGTTGGTTCCCTTTATGTTGGATCCTTGAAATCTCTTACAAACATGCACTAAAACTTAATGGCAGAAGATGGCCAGATTTGAAATGAAGGTCCTGTTCAGCGAGACTGCTCACATAAGTGTGGGAGACGACTTAAACATTTCTCCTTTAAATTCCACAACCCTCATAAGTGGCAGTATGCGCTCTGAACACGAGGCAGAATTTGATAGCTACAGATAAATAAAACCTTAGCCTCTCCAGAGATTTGTTCTTTGTAGTCAGGAAACATTTTGTGGATTCTACAGAGGTCCATGTTAATGGCACTAAGCAGGTGTTTACAGTATATTTCTGAGCCACAGAAGGGGAGCAACATATTAACAGTTTATGGTATACTGCTTCATGGAGATTTGCTAATGGAGTGAACAAAGACTGATACAACCAAAATAATTTTCACCAAATGTAAGGCTTCGTCTACACCTCAGACAAATTAAAAAACATTCCAACCCATTTTAGATACTGCCAGCAGTGTCTTGTGTACACTAGCACTCAAGCAATTTTAAAACGGATTCAGGTGAACCAACTGCCTGTTTTTTTGAGTAGATGTAATTAAGGTCAATAACAGAAAAAAGCAGTCAAAGTAATCTTGCATCTGGTTATAATATTATAATACACACACACAGAGGTAGAATATGTGTGTGTAATATTTGCTTGTGATTTCCAAAGACGTTACCGACCATTTTTTAAATAGAAATACTATTGCCAGATCAGTCTTTGCTGAGTTAGGCCTGATCCCGCAAGCACTTGAACATATGCTTAACTTTAAGTACATGCATGTCTGCAGGATCATGAACTTACAGCTTATAGTAACTTTGCTGTTTATAGGTCATTTTCATGGGAGTTACTAAAACACACGTATATATATCATATATATATATCAGACTTGATCTCTATGGCTCTTCATAATAATATGAGTTTTATTTTTAAAGGGCCTGTACTTTAAAGGGAAAAAAAATGTACATTAAAAACGGCTTTAAATGTTTAACAGATCAATCTATTTGTAATAAATTGAAATGGTGCTCTATAAAAAAAGTTACAGCAATTAGGGTTTTGATCAACTTTTTTATATTTATGGAGTTTGGCTATAAGGCTAGCTACAGTAAAAACCTTTTAAAATCTGAACTACAAAAGCACAGACCTAAAAATACTAATGCCTGTGGCTTTATCTGCTTGGAGTTTGAAATATGACAGCAAAGGAAGGTTAAAGTAATCAGTGACGTTATAAATACCACTTAAGCTAAGTGTCACGTATGGTATTTTAGCAATATAGATGGATACAATGAAAACTGAGATTGGGGTCTACATCTGTCATTAAACAAATGTACGAAATCTTTTCTCTGAAATATAAGAATTCAAGCGATCATCTATAATAGAGTTGTAACAACTCCAAATGATGAAACTAGTGCTAGTATAACACCTTTTTGCAGCTAACATTAACAGAACAGACTCCTGTGACTATTGTCTTGAGAGAACAGGCTGTGTGATATGTCATAATCAAGCACACATCTTTAGATCAGCAGCTCAAAAGAACAGCATACTTCTACAAGGCACCCTCTAATGCAAAACCAAGTGTAATTTGTCGCATCAGCCCAGACACCATTACAGCCAAGATGGTCATATGGAATTTTTCAAGCTTCACAGGACAAATATTAGAATGGGTGTATTTTAAAGAATAATTCCTAGCTCTTGCCAAGTCATGCTCTCTGTGGTATCTGCCAGAGTGGGAGGGAGGCATGCTCTCAAGGGGCCTGTGTTTCATGGTCATCTCAGGCAGGGGGCTGCAAAGTTCATTAAATGAGGCTGATCTTATCTCTCTACTAGTTCTGTTCAAAATAGCCTTGATACGATGAAGGATTTATGTTACCCCCACTTCAAATAAAAAGTACTGAGGGATGGATTTCATTGCTGCCCTGTGGCACTGTAGAAGCCAGGGCTGCACTTGCAATATTCATCACTGGTTTGTGTCACACAGAGGATTTATTGCAGGAAGAATCCATCTCCAAGGTAAGTAAGGATTTGTTTTTCATAATACATTTCATCATCTTAATGTCGCAAGAGGTAAGTACCTTCTCTAACTTTAATTCTTATACAAGTATATTCAAATAAAGGTCAAGGTGTGAGGCAAGCCAGGGAATGGTGCCCAGTTTAACAGCATTCTGGAAAAGATTAGAAGTATTGACACAGAAAATATATTTTAGGATGAGGTCCCTTGGCACAGCACTGGACAAAACACCAATGGGTGTCTCTGTATATTCTAGATTGGTGTGCCAAATGGCAGCTGGGGTTACACATACTTCTTCTGCAAAGACTTTCAATCATTATCCATTAGATGGAAGATTTTTTTAAAAAAAATAGACACCCAAACCTGAGTGTGGACCTCTCTCCTGTCTGGTATGCTGTGTCAAAATTCTCTCATCTGATGAAGAACATGAGCTGCAGACAGGATCTGTTGTCTTCCTTGATCCCACAGCATCAAGCCCTCCCACTCAACAATCATCATTTAGGATCTTAACATAAGTTTTCATAGACAATAATTTATGCTATTTACCAAGAGCCCTAAATTCAGCAAATCACAGGATCAGGTTTCAGATGGGACAGGTGGGGAAAAACTCATGTACTACAGACAATACTTGATCAAGAAAACAAACTACACCTGCTTTAAATTAAAAGAAAGTCAATAATAGATGGACAGAGTGATGAATAGCTCAGAAAATGGTAATAATTCAAACATGGTCTGATGTGCTACTCTTGTGTAAGTGCTCATGCACATAAGTAGTCTTATTGAAGTCAATGGGTCTACACTCAAAAGTGCTCATCTCAGTGTAAGGGTCCCACATGCAGGCCCTAAATATTTTTGACCTTTGGGAGGGGAGGACAGAGAAAATGAGGCCAACTGAGGACAAAGATAACTGAAAAAAACCTTCAGTACATGACATTATAAAAGCATTGATGCTGCTGTCTTAGACGGAGTAGTCTCCACTCTCCAGAGATTAACCATAATAGCAGCATTACAGATATCATACTACACGAGTCAGCTGCCAGTAGCCTTGCATTATTCCAGATTTATTTCACACAGTGCTATTATGTGAGAAAATGTCTCAGGAAAACTAGTCTGTGCTGTGTTTTAGGGCAGTCTGCCAAGAATCAGCATGTTCAGATTCTGGCAAATGGGACAGAGTGATCAATATTTTGCAGAAAACAAAAGTCTTACAGTGGTGCTATTAACAGGAAGGACTGGCAAACTTTAGAGTGTTGTGTGATACTGGTATGCAAATGTTTCCTTCTAACATGAATGTTTCAAAAGGAGTACTTGTGGCACCTTAGAGATTAACAAATTTATTTGAGTGAGCTGTAGCTCACGAAAGCTTATGCTCAAATAAATTTGTTAGTCTCTAAGGTGCCACAAGTACTCCTTTTCTTTTTTGCGAATACAGATTAACATGGCTGCTACTCTGAAACCTGTTATGAATGTTTCAGTGTCTATTCTCTTGATGTATGCAAGTAGCTCCCATTAAAATGAGTCAGAGTCATACTCAAACATGGTTCTTATTCTGAAGTTCTTGTGCACAGAAAACTCTCCTTGACTCCCTTGGGATTTACACTGGCCACAGATAGGAAAGAGAACATATGCTTCAAATATTACTTCGCTCAAGTCCCCTTGTCTGTCTAATATTCTGGGACCAACATGGCTACAACACTGCATACCTCGAATTCTGTCAAGTGTAGAAGGAAAAATAGATGTGTGCAAGGGAATAAAACAATCCAGAGTTCTGTTCTTTCACTGATGTCTGTAGACAGTGCTACGCTGAACCATGCTACTCTTATCTAAGTACTCGATGATTCTTGGGTCTAAATGAAAAATTGTGCTTATCCAAAATACATACATAAAAACCACCTTCTTTTTAACTACAGAGATACACTGCAATATAGATACACATTTGGGTTTCTAAGACGAAGTCCCATTAAAATAAGTTCTAGTATTGTAGTTTCAGGAAGACCCCAATACTACTGATTTTCTGAATACCATTGGGGGATAGGCTGTGCAATGCAATTGCCCTGTAATGATGAGAGTCCAGGTACCAGTGATTCTAAAGGTGGTGTATTTTATTTCATTGAAAGTCATCCTGTTTGGAAAATATATTCCTCATAGCTTCTAGCCATACGACTCATGATGGACAAATCCTGACCATACTTTGCAGCTCCCCAGCATGCAGCTAGCCAAAACTCTATAACTAGCCACTCTTTCCTTTCTCATGAAGCTTCCCAAAAATCAGACCAACTCCCTGTGTTCTTATATTTTGGCCCCACAATGTAATGACTGATAGAGCTGGCTGGAAAATGGATTTTTCATACCACAAAAAAATTTGAGATTTCAAGATTTTGTTTCATCCCAATTCAGGACAAAAAGTCATAATTGTTTGTGAGCTGACATATTCCAAAAAAAATTTGTTTGGACTCAATTCACTGAATATTGAAAAATTTGAAATGTTTTGTTTCAATTGTGATCTGTTTATTATTAATTATTATTAAAATATATAAAATATAATAAATTTCAAAACGAGAAGTCATTTCAAAATGAAAAATCAACGTTCTGTTCTGAAAATGTTGAAAGAGCAGACCTCTTTGAAGTGCTTTGTTTCAAAACATTTTTTAAAAGGGAAAATGTTGTCAAAAATCAACACATTCCCCTGAAATTACTCTGTTTCAACAAATCATCATTTTGCAACATAAAAATATTCCCATGGAAAATTTCCAACAAGCTCCAATTACTATGCACCCCAGAATTTACAGATAAAACTCTTGATATGTCTGCAAACATTGGTACATTTCCTTAAACCCACAAAATTGTTGCAGCTTTTCCATCACAAATTTTAAAGGAACAATGTCTGGTAATATTTACTATACAACTTCCGCGCCCCCCCCCCTTTAAATAGGGAACATTTTCTGCTTTATCCTTGCAACTACTTTTCTTCCCACATACAGATTTTTGTCCAGGATCTGAAAACCAAACTGAGATTTAAAACTATAATGGAAACTGGTATTTCAGATCTCGTAATACAATAATTCTTTGCGTATCGATGGGATCTAAAATGAATCCTCAAACACGCATCTGAGATAAGAATTGCCACCCCTATTTTGCAAATGAGGAAGTCAGTGGCAGAGCCAATAATAAAAATGGGGGGGGGACACATCCTAATTACCAGTCTTACTGTCTACCTCTAAACAGCATTCCTAGTATTTCAGTCAAATGTCAACAATGACATTATATATATATTTCCCAGATTTCTCTGCTGTGCAATTTCTGTATTTATCCAGCATATCTATATTATGAAGTGTACTTGCTAAGCAAACTACATGTAAGGGAATATGAATACACAATTGGAATTTTATAGCAGGAGATGAATAATACCTAGAAACCCCAGGTAGAATGAATTGGCAGTAGCAATCTGGATATGACCAATATAGAAAGATTTTTTACAGCAATGAGAAAAAAGCAGATAGTGTGCAGTACTGGTGATGACTATAAATACTTTTAGTACACTCTGTACTGGTCTGCAAGGAACCACAAAACTTAAATATATCATTACAATAAATTCCAACAGGATCTCTTTCTTTGTATAGCATTCTCTCAGTGTCTGAGACATGAACTCTCAGAGATCTTATCAGAACCATTGGTTTTTTATTTTTCTTCTATTATTTATATCATTATATTATTTAAATTGTCTCTGATCTCTTTGTTGCAGAGTTCTCCCTTTCCGACCATCTCCTTCAACATTGCCATCAGCCCCCTCCATCATGCCCAGGCTCTTGGCCTTTCTGTGATTTCCAGGGCCTCTGTGCTAATGATTTCCTGTCTGCTTTCAGCCCTCTTCTCCCTATCCTCTCTTCCCTTTCTTCATCATGGTTGCTGACACTTCCATTAATCACTCTGCACCACCCTTGATTCTTTTGTCCCTCTCTCCCATCTCAAGGTCAATCCTGCCAACTCCCAGCCCTGGCTCACTCCCAACATCCGTCCACTTCCTTTGCTCCTGCTCTAGTGTTGCAGAGCATCTGTGTTGGAAATCCTATGATCAGGCCAACTTCCTCTGTTACAAATTCATTCTCTGCTCTTTCAGTTCAGAACTCTAGTTCTCAAATTTAATTGAATCTTTCACCCACAATCCCAGCTGCCTTTTCACAACCTTTGACTCATTCCTTAAGCCTTCCCCTGTCTCCACTTCTCTCTCTGCACAGGAACTTGCTGACTTCTTCCAAGAGAAAACTGACAAAATATAATGTAACGTTCCCCCTCCTGTTAGCTCACCTTCCCTTTCCCTGTAGAATCCTTTCCTGCCTTTTCCTGATCACAGGCACAGAAATTTGTCATCTGCTCTCCTCCTCTAACCAATCCACTTGCCCCAGTGACCGTGTCCCAGCTTCAGATCTCCCTCGTACCCACTCTCAACTCCTTCCTTGCTCTTTTCCTTAACTTCTCACTCTCCTCTAGTTCTTCCCACTCACAATACAAGCATGCTCTAGTCTCTCCCATCTTAAAAAAAAGCAAACAAAAAACTTGATCCTACTGGCCTCTGCAACTAGAACCCCATCTCTCTTCTCCCTTTCCTTGCTAAGATCATTGAATGCCCTGTCTACAATTGCTGTCTCAAGTTCCTCTCCTCCAATTCCATCCTAGACCTTCTCCAATCCAGCTCCTGCCCCTGACATTCAACTGAAATCACTCTCATCCAAGTCTCTAACAACTTCTTCCAATCTAAAACTCAGAACAAGTATTCCATCTTCATCCTTCTTGACAAGTCAGTCGCCTTTGACACAACTGAACATGCTCTTCTTCTCAAAATTTTGTCCTCTCTTGGCTTTTGTGACTCTGTCCTCTACTGTTTCTCCTTGCACCTTCATAATCATTCCTTCAGTGTGTCCTTTGGATCCTCCTCATCTATCCTCCAATTTTCTATGAGGGTTCTCCTGGGGCTTGTCCCTGTTCCTTTCTCTTCTCCTTCTACACCTTTTCTTTGGGCAATCTCATCTGCAAGCAAAAATTCCAATACCATTTCTATTCTGAGGACTCACAGATTTGCTTCTGTATTTCAGACCACTCTCCTTCTGTCCAAACTATAATTCTGGCCTGTGTCTGACATCTCCTTATGGATGTCTAGCCATTGTCTCAAGGTAAACATGACTAAAACATAGCTTCTAATCTCACACACACACACACACACTCTCCCTTTCTTGACCACAGTGGGCAATGCCACCATCCTGCCTGTCACTCAGGCCCATAACCTAGGCATCATCTTCAACTCAGACCTCTCTCTAGGTCCTCACATCCAGGTTATGTCTAAATCTTGCCAGTTCTCTAAGATACAGCCTTTCCTATCCATCCACAGAGCTAAAACTCTTGTCCAAGCTCTCCTTTTTTTACATCTCAGTTATTGCAACATCCTTCTGTCTGACCTTGACAAGAGAAATGTTGCCCTACTCAGACCCATTTAGAATGCTGCTGCAAAGATCATTTTCCTAGCCCATTACTTTGGCCAGAGCACTTTTGTTTCTAAATCCCCACACTGGCTACACCGTCTCTATTGTAACAAACATAAGCTGCTTGTATCCACTTTCAGGACCCTTCACAGTCAGTCCCCATCCTACCTATCATTTCCCTATGATGTCCTGGGTCTCAGTTCCAGGCCTGTGAGTTTCCAGACAGCCATCGCATCCTGGCTACCAACTGACATCTGCTGAAACCTGGAGGGCAGAGGAGCTAGCAGGACTATAGCCTCAGCCAAGACACCACCCTTAGGAGCCATGATTGGAGAATTGCCCAGCTCCACCAATTGGTCCATCCATGCTATTTAAGCCAGAAGGAGGCACAGGAAGTTTTCTAAGCAACTAGATAATTCACTGCAGCTACTTTTGCCTGTTTTCTGCATTCTGCACCCAACTCTGTGGCTCCAGCTCTGGCTCTGACTCTCTGCTTCAATTCCTGACTCTGATTCTGGCATGACCCCTGGCTTTGGTAATCGGCAGTTGACTCTTGTCCAGATCCTCAATTCCATTTCCCAATCTGGATGCCTGCTCTGCCCACTAGATCTGACTCCTGGTCTGACCACTAGGAAAGACTGCCTACATCCCAGGATCCTATACTCCCATTCAGTATTGAGCTATCAATGCTGACCTCCAGTTGGGTGACACCAGCCTCCTTTGCCCACTTGTTACATTTTCAAATTCCTTTGTGCTGTCTCCCATGTCCCACTCTTGAGAAATGCTCTCCGTAAACATCTGCAGAGCTACCTGATCATGCACATTCCAGTCCCTCCTTAAACTCTCTTTTGCCAGGACACCTGCCAAAAAAATTGACAATGGCTAGGCTGCTGGTGTGCAGAGACCACAGCCTAACTCACTCACCAATAGTGTCTAATTGTTTCCTTGTACTCCCTTTCTATCTGTCTGTCCCCGTCTATTGTCTCATGTCTCATGCTTAGATTGAGGGCAGCTAACACCTTTTTGGTTCTGTGCTTGTATAGCACCTAGCACAGTCCATGACTAGGTCTCCTATGTTTTGTATGGTCATACAAATAATAACGAAAGAAAAATAATAGGCCTTTTCCTTGTAACAATACTCAAGAAGTTGAGGCCTTGCTACGGAGAAGACATTCACCTGAAGTTAGCAAGAAGAGCATGAGGTATTGCAGGGTCCAGTGGCCTTAGCAGCACCGGATTTGTAATACCATCTATGCAAGATACATAAATTAAGTCTTGCTTGGGTTTAGTCATTTCCCAATTCTGGCAGAAAACAACTTGGGGTTTATGCTGGTATAAGGGAAAGCAGAATCTGGACCACTCTTGTCCCCAGTAGTGCTTCATCCCTGATGCCTCAGAGGAAGACAATGACCCACCAATTGCTCTAGATCAGAGGTTCTCAAACTGTGGTCCATGGACCACCAGTGGTCTGCGAGCTCCAGGTGGTCCACAGATAGTTCCCCCTAAGGTGCACGCCTGGGTGGCCGCACACGAGAGAATGAAGGGCCACCCACCTAATTAGTAGAGCCACACAGGCGTAGCTCCACTAATTAGGTGGCTGGACCCTGGAGAAGATGTGCATGTAAGGTGAGGTGGTGGCCTTGGGGGGGAATAGAGGGTAGGTGGCAGAGGGCAGGGGGGTGAGAAGAGGGTGTGGGGGGAATTTGGAACGTGTAGGACTGTGGTGGCCAGAGAAAAAGGTGATTTTCCCCAGCTCCAGGGCTGCTGGGGAGAGACCCTGCTCCTTCCCAGCCCAGCTTAGTGGCTGCCACAGCCCAGGAAACCCCCTCCTTCCCAGCCCCAGCTTGGGAGCTGCCACGGCCGGGGAGAGAGGGCACATCTATCTCATTAGAAAGATTAAGACTATGGATATTAAAATATGAGTTGTGTGCTTTCATTTGTAGAACAAAAAAAGTTAATTATTTTTAAGGTTTTTTTGTATAGCACTTTTATCCAAAGCGCTTTACAATAGTTAGCTAACGGTACAAACATCATTTGGAAAGACCATTAAGTGGTCCGCCGAGACCCTTAGCAATTTTCAAGTGGTCCACGGAAAAAAAAGTTTGAGAACCACTGCCCTAGACAACTGTACTGTGATTTATACATGGAGAAAAAATGTCTTTGTGACCCCTGCAGGTGAGTATACTTATACTAAAACATGACGGATTTAAAAATCTTGTAAAATGTTGAGTTGTATCCCTGGATATCAACTTTCTATCTATGCTAGCGAAGCCCCTTTTTATCTACTCTTTTCTAATAAAGGAACTTGAGTTCCAATTCCTTATATGGAAAGGTATTTTTCTGCTAATGGTAATTGTGTTTCATAGAATCAGTGAGTTCCAGCCTCTAGCTATTGATCTTCCACTTACAGAAAAGTCAAGGTGTCACTATTTAACTCCTCTTGTATTCCACTTGTTAGTCCCAATAACATTACTAGTGTTTCCAAATAGCACTGTCAGTAACATAGTTTTCCTACCCTGGGAGGTATACCTTTGCAAATTAAATTTAAAAATAATCAATGCACTCTAATATGATTGAATCTAAAAATAAGCAATCATATTAATCTTGTGTAGGAAAAACCCCTTCTAAAGTCATTCCAGCTATTTCTTTCATTTGGGAGCAGTCTGTTTTGGTCCAGCTTGTTTTCAGCCAGGGCTATGTCAAAAATGATTGCCTGTGAGTGAGTTTCTCATTGTCCTTTGGAAGGATTGTCACCAGAGGCTTAAAATTAAATCTCTTTCAGTCAGAACAATTGCAGTTATGGCAGGCCAGCTCAGGTCAGTCCTAACTCCTGAGATTTACAAGAGGGCTACTTCGAGCTCTTTACATACTTTAACAAAACATTACTGTGTTACTGTACACATTTCATTACATGCAGAGATCCTGAGTTCAAGCTGTGTTCAGTGTCCACTTCCAAGTCAGCATCTCACTTCTCCCCTGTTCAAAGTTAGCATCTCACTTCTCCCCAGTTCTTCTCCCCTATTCTCACCTCTCCCCTCTCCTTTATCTGAGAAGCTCTTTTATGTTTACTGTGTTAAACAAGATTTTTTAAAATGGAAATAGAATTTGTATGGAAGACGGGCCCAATTTGTCTTTGCTGGCATAAAGGGAAAAGAGGGCAGGGTTAAGGTCCCCCTGCTGAGTGAATAGAATTGACATAGCAACTAGACACTCATGCCCAGCCCATGCTAGGCAACTCAGGCTTGCACAGCTTGGGCTACAGGGCTGTTCAATTGCTTGTAGACTCCTGGGCTCAGCCTGGGGCCAGGCTCTAGGACAGAAGTGGGCAAACTACGGCCCGTGGGCCACATCCGGCCTGCAGGACCCTCCTGCCTGGCCCCTGAGCTCCTGGCCCGGGAGGCTAGTCCCTGGCCCCTCCCCTGATGTTCCCCCCTCCCATGCAAACTCAGCATGCCGTGCCGGAGCAACGCTCTGGACGGCCAGGAAGCACAGTAGCAGAGACGCAGCCTGACCTGGTGCTCTGGGCAGCACGGCTGTAGCGCCGCCAGCCACCGGTGCTCCAGGCAGCGCAGTAAGGGAGCAGGGGCGGTTGGATAGAGGGCAGGGGAGTTGGGGGTGGTGGGTAGGGCACGGGGGTGTGGCTAGGGGTCAGGGGTCAGAGGGCAGGAAACAGGGAGGTTGGATGGGGCAGGCGTCCTGCGGGGCAGTCAGGGGTGGGGGATTTGGGCGCGGTCAGGGGACAGGGAGCAGGGAGAGGTGGATGGGGTAGGAGTCCCGGGGGAGCTGTCAGGGGGTGAGAAGTGGGGGGGTCAGATAGGAAGTGGGGGCCAGGCCACACCTGGCTGTTTGGGGAGACACAGCCTCCCCTAACCGGCCCTCCATACAATTTTGGAAACCGGATGTGGTCCTCAGGCCAAAAAGTTTGCCTGACCTTGCTCTAGGACCATGCAGAGTGGGAGGGCCCCAGAGCTCAGGCTCCAGCCCAAGCCCAGAAGTCTACTACACAGCAATGAAACAGCCCTGCAGACCAGCCCTGTGAGCCAGAGTCGGCTGGCACGAACCAGCTGCAAGTTTTTCTTTGCTGTGTAGACATACCTATAGAGGGCTTCTCAGGCAGATGCAGATCCACTCCTTGCAGAAGCCCCTGGCACAGGGGCAGCATTCTGTTACTGGCCAGAGATTAGCAGGTGGAGTAGCCAGGGTATCCCATTGTGCAGCTGAATTCAGATACATGAGCATGTGAAGGACCAAGAAAACAAGAGGTCAATCATTTTGGAAGGTTTGGGGCAGGAATCCTATAAGCATGTGTGTTAATTGAGGCAAACAGTAAAAGCACTGGAATTTGAAACAGATAGGAAGATTCAGTTTTCAAAAACTACTGAATATTCATGTGCTAAATTTTCAAAGCTCTGGTGTTAAGAAGGGCAGTGAATAACCCTTTTATAGGGCCAGACTGTGTCCTGCATAGGTGGTGCTGCAGAGCTGCAATGCCCAAGCAGCCCTGAGCCAGATTCTAGGTTTGTCCAGCTACAAGAATGGGGGAAAAAGCCTAACCGCAAATTAATCCACATTTGAACATACAATAAAAAGCTTGATACGAGTGACAGGATAGGCTAGATCTTATTTTACCTGAGCAAGTGAACCCACCTCAGAATGACTCATACACACAGAAAAGTGTCATGATCCAAATGTAGCATACAGCACATTAATAGCACTTCAGACTCCAGACTGTTCTAAAATTCTTCCCAGTATTTCTGCACAGAATATCAGGTGACTTAACAGTGAAGACTAATGCAGAACCCCTTCTTTTGATAGCTTACAAGGTGTTATTTCAACATATACTTTGGTTCTTTTAATGGTTAAGAACAAACAAAAATCACTATTTATATCAGGAGCAAGAAGACAGTCAATAAAACTTGAAAGACAGGATAGTTATAACAGATAAAAGGAAAAACTTTTTTTCTGTGAGTTACATTTAGCCTTTGGAACCCATTGCCACAAGGTATAATTAAGACCAATAGCTCAGCAGGATTCAAATAATGAATGGACAATAAGAACATTCATGGCTATATTAATCAAGAATTTATAAGAATAAGAAAGAACTATAAACCCTTATGCTTCAGGCTATAAGCCCACATCTGACTGAGGAAGTTAGGAAATAATGTCCCCTATGGAAAAATACTCCTAATTGCTTGCTTACGGGCTCTTTTTCTTTTTCCCTTTTTTTAAGAACCTGATACTGGTCATTCTCAGAAACAGAATACTGGACTAGAAGGACGATTAGTCTGATTGAGATTGGTAAATGCTGAGATATACTCCTACATTTGTAACATTCTGCTGTGCTTAGAGAAAACTAGAAAGAAGTAATTTTTTTCATTGACACATGAAACAGAAAAAGAAATAAGGAGATTTTCAAAAGCAACCAAAACGTTTGTGGGCATAACTTTTAATCAAGAAATAATGGAACCCATAATTTTCTTGCAGCATACAATTGTACCTGCAATTAATCCCAAATACAAATGTCAGCCCACATATATCTATCAGATTTACTGAAGTGAGCTGTAGCTTATGCTCTAATAAATTTGTTAGTCTCTAAGGTGCCACAAGTACTCCTTTTCTTTTTGCGAATACAGACTAACACGGCTGCTACTCTGAAACCTTACTCAACATGTCACCTTCAGAAAAGCGACTACCATAGTGAAGTCTTTCTGAAAATCAGACTTAAAATGAACAGTCCCAATAATTCAGGGGAAATGGGTTGGCAAATAAGGGGGTTTTCAAACTCAGAAACTCAAGAAGAACACAAAGTCACAGCAAAATCTCAAAAAGAAAAGAAAACAATCCCTTCAAAAAAAGAAAATGAGTACTTGTGGCACCTTAGAGACTAACAAATTTATTAGAGCATAAGCTTTCGTGAGCTACAGCTCACTTCATCGGATGCATCGGAAAATGCATCCGATGAAGTGAGCTGTAGCTCACGAAAGCTTATGCTCTAATAAATTTGTTAGTCTCTAAGGTGCCACAAGTACTCCTTTTCTTTTTGCGAATACAGACTAACACGGCTGCTACTCTGAATCCCTTCAAAGAGGCTATTTTTGTTCTGAGCTCCTAGTCTCTTTGTAGTATGTGTCACATTTTCTCATAAAACAACTGAATCTCTAAATAGATTATATAAACATTACAAGCTAAAATTACATAAAATTACAAGCTCCCAGCTTTGCTTTTCATACCATGCCTGGCAGGTGAATGGCAGCAATTTCTTCAAGCTTTTCCAAGCAAGCCTATAAGGACTATTTTACTAGCTCTCTGCAGCTCTGATTAAAATAAATTACAAATAATTGCTACAAATTCAGACAAGGCATAAAAACCCTACATACTTGTTAAAAATTAAATGTTGTGGAAGATGGTTGTAATGACATTTTCATGCAAAACCACATCATTTGGAAAGCAGGATGTATAAGTATAATCTAAAACCCGTTCCATGCTTAATGAAGACTAGAAAGGGATATTTTTGGAAATAATGACATTTTCTAGCTGTAACATGGGGCGCAGAAGCATTGCTATTAACCCGTTAATAGTCCCATTGAGAGAGAGAGATTATTATTTTATAAAATTTGTCCCCAAATTTATTTCTCAAGCTGATGTTGAATGTAAACTGCCTTGAAGGTACAAGATGACTATCAGAAAGAAATGTAATAAAAGAGACAAAATATATTCAATTAAGATGGCTTTGTTTTGATTTTTTTAAATAACTCATGGGCTTTTGCAATTTTGCATCCTGTATAATCTTTAACCTTCCCCATTTCTGAGAAAAATAAAGGTAAATGCTGTACTGATTAATGGAAAGACCAATAGAACTCTATCCCTTCAATACAGTGGCCTACTGTAGCCATTTTACGGTCTCTAGTACAAGTTCAACAATAACTCAACTTCAGAATGAATAACCTGCTGTCTCATTCCCCCATGCTATTATTGGTCAGTAGAGTTTCTCATTCTCTCTTTGTCTCAGGCTATGTCTATACTAGAAAGATTTTGCTGATACAGCTATAGGCCATGTCTACACTAGTGAGCTTAAAGCAGCACAGCTGTAACGATGCAGCTGCGCCACTGTAAGATCGCACGTGTAGCTGATCTTTGCTGACGGGAGAGAGCTGTCCCGTCAACATAATAAAACCACCCACAATGAGTGGTGGTAGCTATGTAGGTGGGAGAAGCTCTCTCTCCGACATAGCGCAACGCATACTATCACGTATGCCGGCAAAATATATGTCGCTCAGGGATGTGTGTTTTTCACACCCTGAGCAACTAAGTTTTGCCAGCATATCTGGTAGTGTACACATGGCCGTATTGGGACAGCTATACCAGCAGAGCCTCCAGTGGAGATGCAGCTTATATACCGTCATAAGGAAATCTTTTGAAGGTATAGTTAAACCACCTTCCCAGATGACATAAGCTATAATGGAAGAAGTGCTCTTTTGCCAATATAGTTGTGTTCACACAGAGGTTGGTTGGTTGGGTTTTTTTGCTGGCATAGATATGTCAGTCAGGGATGCAGATTTTTCCACACTCCTGACCAATATAGCTATACTGGCAAGACTTTGTAATGTAGACCTGGTCTCAGGCTATGTCTACATTAGGAGTGCTTTACTAGTATAGGAATACCAGTATACTATACTAGGCAGCAAAATGCTGCTAGCATGGATGCAAACTATACTGGCAAACTGGTGTTTTATATTGGTACCCTCCACAACATGCCTGAGCAAAAGAAAAGCATGAGAAAAATAGCAACGTGGCCACAGCAACAGTATTCAGGAGGTCAGGTGGGTTTGTGCTCCTGCAGGTAACCCATGCTGCTGCATATGCCACCATGGCCACACTCATACTATTATTTTTAGTACATTAGCTCAAGCAGAGCTAATACATATCTGTCTACCCTCCCAGCTGCTGTACAGACTTATCCTACTGGCAGAGCCAATGCCAACCCCACAATGCTGCAGGAATACCACTAAAAGAACCCTCCTAGTCTCTATAAGCACATGAATGTACCACTTGTAATAGTTGGCCAAGCTTGCGAGGCCCTGCCCTCAACTTGATGGAATTTGTCTTTTGTGCCATAACTTTTGAATGCCACATCTGATCTATTCCAAAATTTCAGGAAATGTTCTAGACATCAGTGGCCAGAACCCTCTTGATTTGGAGGGCAATCAGAATGCCAAAAGAGGGAAAAGGGGGACACATAGAGCTCCTGTCATCTCACGATGGCACTCATTAACCCCTTGTAGCATAACATTTCCCCTGTTCATATCTCAGGAGAGTTTAATATGTTGACACACTGAGGTTATGTCTACACTTACAACACTACTGCAGCTTTGCCACTGTACTGTAGCACCTCTGTGTAGACGCTCCATACAATGACGGGAGGGGCTTTCCCATTGCTGTAGGTAATCCACCTCCCTGAGAGGCAGTAGCTAGGTCGACAGAATTCTTCCATCAACCTAGCACTGTCTACATTGAGGGTTAAGTTGGCTTAGACACGCTGTTCAGAGTGTGGATTTTTCACACCTCTGAGAGACATAGCTATGCCAATGTAACTTTTCAGTGTAGACCTGCTGGGGAGCGATGAGGTAGATTCTTAGCTTGCAGGGGCAGCCAGAGGGAGAAGAGAGAGAAGGCTTCATTCATTCCATCTTCCTTCCTAATGTCCTGCCTTCTTAGCCTGCCCCAAGTGGGAAGAAAGATGGCACCAGCCATCCACCCCCTTCCTTCCAATCTGGGAGAAAGAAAGGCAGTCTGGGGTGAGGGAAGAAGAAACACAGGGCTTCACTGGCATGTTGCAGAGAATGGAGGATCATAGCAGAAATGGGGAGAGAGCAATAGAGGAAAACAGAGCTCTAGGTATGGTGAGGAAAATGTGGGACCTTGATGGGGGCAGTGGGGGAGGAGAGAAACATAGCACCCTTGACATGGTGTAGACTAGAGAATGGGGGACCCTGGTGTGGGCATAAGGGAGATTGGACGGGATCAGAATCCCTGACATGCTGTGAAAATGAAGGACCCTGGTGTTGGGGGAGAAGGGAATGGAGAGGAACAGATCCGCTGGTATGGCATGGAGAATGGGGGACTTTACTGTGCAGGGGTACACAGAACCATTAGTGGAGGAAACTGGGGGACCCTAGTGGGGGACACTGCAATAGGGAAAAGAATGGGGGACTCTGGTATGGGAGGAAAGAGATTGGGGGGCACACAGAGACCCTAGCAGGGAGGAGTTGGGGGGAATTGCAGCAAGTCCCTGAAGTAGATGGGGACGGGAGGAGGGAACACGGGGAACACGTTGGGAGCATGAAGGGATGCCAGGAGCATGGCCAGCAGAAGCAACAAAGCATGTAACCCCCTAATATATGTTGTGATTTAGAGCATAATTATGTTAACAAAACAGTAAAGACTATGCAAAAATGGCATTGTCTTATTCTACGGGGCCTATCCAGGAAGGCACTTATTTCTGTATGTAACCTTAAGCCTGGGTACGTGATCCAATACCTTCCATATTCAGGGCCCAGATGTTGCCAAGTTATATCTGTTTTATTTTGTTGATTCAGACCCCAGTGCTCCCATTGATGATTGCACTTAATCACATGCCTGGGCCTGCACTTATGCCCACTTATGTTAATGGCACTTTGGATAGGCACAGAGGTACGCCCTCACGCAGACAATTGCAGGATCAGGCCTACAACGAGGAACACTTCATGAGGCTACCCCTGAAGGGCTACCTCGATTCATTCCATCAGGCTGGGGGAAGGTTTTCACTCACCTCAGTTGTTATTGTTCCCCTTTGCCAAGCAGTAGCAGATTTTGACTCCGACAGATCAGTTTCCCATTTGTAGCAGAAATTGTGGAGTCAGTATTTTCTAGGGAATTTGTTTCCTTACAAAATGTACACACCATCCTGTTTCCTTGAACTAAGATGGCAACACACTGCACAAAGGCAACTGTCTTTTGCATAAACCCTAGCTGAGGCACCGCTTTGCTCCAGCCCCAGAAGCAGCTACCTCCCTTCAATCTCACTGCAAAACTCATGCTTAACACTTAGCCCTCAAGAACAGAAACACAACTAGCCCAAAACTCTTACCAAGAACATCCCTGGCCAGAAAGGTGAACCCTTAACCCTCCTTTTGTGTACTTGCTTTGCAATATAAAAGGAAGCTCTAAAAGGAATAATAACTACACTGAAAGTGCTTTAACCCACACAATACCCTTAACGATTGAGTATGGTTATTGCCTGGCACCCTTAACTCTTCCTCTGGAGAGTTTCACCCTGTTAACCCCAAATGTGCAAGTCATTAACACCCTTTGTTACAACACTACAAAATGTCTCAATATCAACTACAATCAGTGGAAATAAAGTGGAATGAAAGACTAAGCTATTAAGAGTGCTATTAATTTCACGGTAAAGTCTTTGGCCTGTGGAACTTTGGGGGACGTTTCTATAATCTTTGTATAAATAATTAAATAGTCAAATAGAGACGTGCTTGCCTACATCTTGTGGAAGTGTAAAGATACTATGAGAACATACTTGCCAGAAATGGGTTTACTCTTTATCGCAGGTGTTAACATGAACTGGTAATTAGCCTGTTGACAATTTACTTTCAGAGAAACCTTGGAAAAATCTTACAAATGTCAGTTACTTTTACATATATCTCTTTAACTTATGAGCACTGCACACACAAAAAGTCTTCATCATTATGCTAAAGTGAGTGCAGTAACTTTATCCCGAATTGTGCGCTAAAAGGTCACAACCACAATTATATGGAGGTGAAAGATATTTTACCAAAGGAATCATAATTACTGTAGTACAGCATATACCTCAAGTGCCAGCTTTCTGAATGATGAAGTAGAAGCATGATTCATTCCCATTAAGTTCTTCTTTTGCTTCCATGGTAAAAAGACTGCATGTGAATTCAATGTTGTAAAGATCTAAAGCATGCTGCAGTAGCACCATATTCCAGGCAGCAAAATAGAAGAGGACTGGTAACTGGTCATTTGAGTTTTCTCCTTTACAGAAAATGAATAGTCAATATGTGCGCTTTGAAGTGTTTGGATGTGAAACTGAGGAATTAACAGATTTCTGGGAAAAGACAATTGAAAAACAAACTAAGCATCTCCAAATTGAAAAAGAACGTCAACAGAGAAGTGCTCTGCCAAAGTAAGTTGCGTGGGGTGAGGGAAGGGGTGCTTGCTTCTGTGCGTTGGTATTGTAATCCTTTAAAAAAAAAAAAATAAATACATTTAGTGCATGCAATAGATGCCAGGACAGCCCAGGAAATATGGGTTCTCTGTATAATATACAACAACAAAGCTTCATGCGCTGCCCCTTGCCCTGTGTGCCTCAACCATGACCTCAATGGCCATCTCATAAAGACGAGAGAGGGTAGTTTATTCTTGGGCCCTGCTCAAGCCACTAATGCTACCTTTATCCCTCACTGTCTGGTGCTGTGTGGAGCCTCAGTTCAACCACAGTAGAGAATCTGGCCTTAGATCATTTAGCCCGTCTAGCATTGTGTTCTCTAGGAAAAAATGTGAGTTCTTAACTCAGAGTAGCTAATGTAACTAATACAAGGTCAATCCCTAATTAAAACAAGGCAGCTGTAGTTTCAACATGTGTCAGCAGGCCAAGGCAAACCCTAAACTCCTCTCTAGTCTTTACCTCAGCCTGCTAACCTGTGAAAACTATAAACTGCCTTGTCTTCAGAGGATCTTACCTTGTGCTGGTTACCCCGAAGTAAGAACACGCCTTTTTTTTTTTTTTCCCCTAGTGAAGATGCACCTTTTCACACAAGCTGGTTCCAAATAAAGGAAGCGTTCAAAATTCACCCACCCTTTCCCTTTTTTTTTTTTTTTTAAAGTTTAAAATCCAACAGAAGAGGAAGGAAGGATGGATGGTGTTGCAGTTAGTGCCCTGGTCTAGGACATATGAGAGCTCAGCTAAGTTCAGTTCCTGGCTCTGCCTTAGATTTACACTGTAACCTTAGGCAAGTCCCTTAATTTTTCCATCCTCAGCTCCCCACCTGTAAAATTTCTCCCATCTTTTGTCTGTCTTGTCTATTCGCTCTTTGGGCCAGGAACTGTCTTACTATGAATCTGTGCAGTGCCTAGTACAGTGCCTTGATCCTTATTGGGGCCTCTAGGTACTACTGCACTAGAAATGAACTCACACCTCTCGCCTAACTTATCTGGTCAACAAGTAAGAAATATTGTTCCTGGCAAGAATCTTGTAGATTTAACCGTACACAGTCTCTCCTTTGCTTTCAATCTAGTAGTGCCAAAGTAAACCAAGAAACTACTGTAAGAGGTTGTCCAGCAGGTGGCAGCAGCCAATCTTGAGAAACAAGGGATGACATCACAAAGTAGTTTTGTCAGGCCAGGAGAGATGAAAACTAGAGATGACTGAGCCCCAAAGCTCAGGATAGGTTTCCTCATCATGTTAACATTATTCTCAGGGGCATTATGCTCAAAGACACTCCAGATGAGCAGGGTTTGGTAGATCTCCCACTGTTGCTACTGCTGGCGGAGCAGCACCAATGGTAGCAGTGGTGGAAAACGTTAGAAAGATGAGTTTGGTGGATTATCTCAAAGCCCGGAGATGTGCAAGACTGGAGTCTTTTTGGTGATACCAGTGTTTATGTTTCCTGTCTTAGACTCAGAACTGAATGGAAGGAGAGGTTGGAAAAAAGGATACAGATGATGAAGACTCAAAATGAAGAGCCTGCTAGTTGAAGGCTTCTTACACATTTGAGAAAAGAAGGAAAAATGTTTTGCAGAAGAAAACCATAGTGTACCCAATTTATTTTTATTTACAAGCTTACAAGATTTATTTTACAGCACCATTATCATGTAGGGAGTTCATATGTGAAACCTCAACTACTGCTTATGAGACCTATTATCTATGTGACCCCCTAATTCAGTGAGGAGAGAATAAATGTGTATGGATCCTAAATTGTGGTTCCCTAATGCAGACAACTGCCTGGAAAAGGAATTTAATATCATTTTAACGAAATGCTCATTGAAATAATCTCCTGTGTATTTTACTAAATACGCTATTATACGATATTTTACAGCAATTTAATGTTGTGGTTTTCCGTTGAAATTGTTTAATACATTTTTGGGTTTTTGACTACTATGAAACCACAAATATACACAGAGAACAAATACACTTAAAATATATTCATTTATTACTAATACACTTTGAGAGCAGGTCCAATTCCTCCTCCTTATAAGACGGATTGTTTCAAAGTGTATCCGTCTAACCCCTACCACAAATGTGCAATAGCCTTTACTAAAATGGAAGTTTTTCAGTGGAATAATGCTATCCAGTTGCTTCTTTTTTAGAGTGACTGCCACAGGAATAATGCACGGCAAAATGGGTTCTTACAAAACACACAAAAAATCCCTTTCCCTCAATTGCTCAGCTGTCAGTCTCTTGCGATGACATCATTTGACTAAAAGAAAAGGAGTACTTGTGGCACCTTAGAGACTAACAAATTTATTAGAGCATAAGCTTTCGTGAGCTACAGCTCACTTCATCGGAGGCATTTGGTGGAAAAAACAGAGGAGAGATTTATATACATACACACAGAGAACATGAAACAATGGGTTTATCATACACACTGTAAGGAGAGTGATCACTTAAGATAAGCCATCACCAGGGTGATGTGATCACTCTCCTTACAGTGTGTATGATAAACCCATTGTTTCATGTTCTCTGTGTGTGTGTATATAAATCTCTCCTCTGTTTTTTCCACCAAATGCATCCGATGAAGTGAGCTGTAGCTCACGAAAGCTTATGCTTTAATAAATTTGTTAGTCTCTAAGGTGCCACAAGTACTCCTTTTCTTTTTGCGAATACAGACTAACACGGCTGCTACTCTGAAACCTATCATTTGACTAGTTCTCCAGCCTCCATATTGTTCCAGGGTAGACAAAATTTGTATTGCCAAGGGGGAGGAAGAATTTGTATTGCAGAGGAGAAATCAGTAAAAGCAAGATTCTGGTTTTTAAATAGCTTAGGTAAATTGTTATCGTAAAGCACGTTTAAAATGTTATATTTTCCTTTGTACATCACATTTCAAATATACAACTTTGGAGTGACCTGAGGGCAAAAAACAAATCTGGCATTCAACAGGAGTTGTGCATATGGAAATGACAGGCTGATCTGGAGCCTGAAAAAAGCAGTTCAAACATAAAAAACTACCTTGAACCACATGCTCAGACATCAAGTCATCGCAACTTTTGAAAAGAATTTCCCTGTGGGCTGAAACTGCCTAAAATATGCTATGCTCCATTTCTTCAATATGGTTTTCTTACACTGCTTTCAAAGTGACATAAGCTAAACTGGAAAGGCACTCTTATTTCACATCTACATAGGGAGTTATAACAGTATAACTATAACCATATAATTATATCTGTAAATTTCCTCATGTAGACAAGCCTCAAGGGAGTTAAGCACACAGCTCCCATTAAGTTTTAGTAGGAGTTAGCTCCTTTGACAATCCCAGGCTGTGCAGCTCAATTTTCTCCTCACTTGCCTGTGCTCAGCACCTCCTAAAGCCAAGACCAAATTCTGCTCTCAGGGTTGCACTAGATTTTACATTGGTGTAGCAGAGATCAAAAATGGGACTCAAGGGTCAAAGGTTATGGCTGCATTGCAGTTTAAATCGACATAAATTATGTCATTCAGGAGTGTGAATTAGCCACTCCCCTGAGCAACATAATTTATGCCGATTTAAGCGCCAGTATGGACAGCGCTATGTCAGTGGAGGAGCGTCTCCCAGCAACATGGCTACCACCGCTCATGGGGGCTGGAGAAATTAAGCTGATGGGAGAGCTCTCTCCCATCGGCTTAGATCAAAGGTCGGCAACCTTTCAGAAGTCTTCATTTATTCACTCTAATTTAAGGTTTTGCGTGCCAGTAATACATTTTAATGTTTTTAGAAGGTCTTTTTCTATAAGTCTATAATATATAAGTAAACTATTGTTGTATGTAAAGTAAATAAGGTTTTTAAAATGTTTAAGAAGCTTCATTTAAAATTAAATTAAAATGCAGAGACCCCCAGACCGGTGGCCAGGACCCAGGCAGCGTGAGTGCCACTGAAAATCAGCTCGCGTGCCACCTTTGGCAAGCGTGCCATAGGTTGCCTACCCCCAGCTTAGAGCAGCTTCATTAGAGAGCTTACAGCAGCACAGCTGAATCAGTGCAGCTGCTAAAACGTGCAATACAAGAGAGACTCAGACTTACTGTACCTGAAAATCTAGGAGTGAAAATTTTACTACAGGATTCAGATGGATTGACTACTTTCCATACATATTCTCTTCCAGTTAAATGAATCATGGGGAGGAAACCTGTCAGAATCCACTAGGGGGAAAGAGTAAAAAACAGAACAGAGTGCCTGCTTTCCAAAGTATTTTCCCAAGATACTTCAGGCTCCTGACGTCACAAAACTTTATTTCAGTGATATCACAGAATGATGCATAGTGGGATGTCTTGAGCAAATTAGGATGTGCCAATAGATTTGAAGAGAAGTGAATAACATATATTTTTAAAATAGTAAACTGAAACTTATCTTTGTGCTGAATGCATCCTCCCCAGCCTGGATTCTGGGAGCTCTGAGAACATATTTCTGGATTTAGCCCAGTGTTCAGTTTAGCTTTGCAATTTACCTTGAGTGTTTAAATGAATTATTTTGGGTTCAGGTTTCACAGTGTTAGATTTAGGACATTGGGCCATGTTGTCATCTTTATTATCCAGGTGGTAGCAACCCATTTTGATTACAAACTCAATCTCTTTTTCCAGGGCAATCTGACTAGTAGCTTTATAAATTAGTAGTAACAAAACAGTACATTCCCACAGCAATATATACGATTTAAGATCAATAAACAAAAACTAAAATACGATAAAACTGAAATTCAATGTCAAGAAACAAACTTAATCAGAAGCAGGAGCAGAATGTGAGATGAAAATGTTTGGGGTAAGTTGAAAAGATGGGAGTATAAATCTTTAATTCACCTTGAAGGTCATTATAAAAATCAAAAGGAAGTGAAGAGTAAAGACAAACTTTAAGACAAGCCAAAACACTGAAAAATGTTCCTTACCTCTAGAGACTATAGGACTGAAAAGGTTGTGGTTTAGTTATTGATAAAACTATGTGGGCACTGTAGGATCATTATTGCTTAACAGAATGAGCCAAAGATCCCTCTGGATTATTTATCAGTCATTCTTAGTAAAGGCAGAGCTTTTAGCAGAGTGGGATGTGCAACCAATACAGTGAGATCTAGGAATTTTTATAAAACACTTCTTCAAAGGTCCACTTCATTTCATTTGATTTTTTCAAACCAAATGAGTATAACAATGGGATATTTCAACTATGCCAATCCATTTTAATTATTTTTTGTGATTAAAATATGATATGTTTGTTTATCCTTTCTAGCTTTCATTATTTTACCATTCGTCTTCCTAACCTGGATACCGCGTTCCTAGAAGATGTATTATGCCTGTTTTATTACATATGCACGATTCAGAACAACTTTTTAAAAGCTTATAACACAGACAAAATCAGAAGTAGCATAGTTTTATCATCATCTAAAACAATCCAATCCCTCTCAGGCTCTATTTATGAGAAGTATGTTCAATGCTACCATGGGAATGACACATACTTCATTTTACCTGTATTAATGGCCCTTCTATTGTGTGGATAAGGTCTGACAACTGTAAAACTGTGTTTAAGGGAGAGTTTAAAGACAGTTCCTTAACATTGTTCCTGAGTCCACTGTTTTCCACAAATTAGGAATTGTCTTTATGCTTGTTTATGCAGTGCTTTGAACCTGAATGACCTACTGAAATCAGAGCAGAGTTCTTTCTTGCTAATACAGTAGTGTCAATTTTGTCAGCGAGTCCGAATGGGACTGGGTGAACTTTCATAAACCTGACCCAGCACAGTTTCCTTAGGGTTCGTCTACACTGGCAAGTTTCTGTGCAGTAAAGCAGCTTTTTGCGCTCAAACTGCAGACGTGTACACACTGCCAAGCCACTCTGTGCGCAGAAACTCCTCAGTTGCAGCGCTGCAGAAAAACCCACCTCGATGAGAGTCGTAAGGCTATTTGCACAGAAACTCCAGTGCTCTATTGCCTGTGTAGACACTTGATTGCTTTCTGCGCTGTAATTGGCCTCCGGAGCTATCCCCTAATGCCTCAAGTGACCGCTCTGCTCATTGTTTTGAACTCAGCTGCCCTAGAGACATGCGCCCCTCTCCTTGCAAAGCACCATTTCTGACAACCTTTGCAAGCTGTGCTGATCTGCTCTGGGACACAAAGCAAACCATTAATGTGGAATGCTCTTGTTGTTGAACACAGAGGCAGGTGTGTGTGTGTGTGTGGTGCAGAAAGCCCAGGAAAGGTTTTCCCCTCCCCCGCCTTACAACTGGCTGCTTCCTGCCACTGTGTGAACTTACAAGACAGCATGCTGACACACTCTCTGTCCCCCAAACACACTGTCTCTCTCCCCTGCTCCAAACACACATTACACTCTCAGTCACACACTCTTTCTGCCCCCTCCACTTCATTGCCAGCTGCTTTTCAAATGGAACAATGGGATTGGGAAACCTGCATCATGTGACGCTGTGCCTGCCCCACGAGGCATTGCAAGCCCTTCCCAAAGCACCCTGAGGCCAGTTGCCCAGTGGGATGGCTACCACAATGCATTGCTGTTGCAAGAGCTGCTAATGTGGATGTGCTCCAGCATCACAAGGAGCACAGTGTGGACATGCAACAGCGGTTTAATTCCAGCGTTTTAATGAAAGTGGTATAACTTGTGGTGCAGAAACTTGCCAGTTTCGACATACCCTTAATGAACTGTATGTCCAGCTGCTGCAGAGTGCACTCAGTGTTTGGGTTTTTTCTTTTAATAGTGGCAGCACTACCTAAAGAAAAGAAAGACAGACAGACGGAGCTCCATCCCAGTTTAAAGATAAGCAGGTCATGCATCATCATGAGTCTTACTAGATACTCTATACTGTGTTAAAGTATTGGAGTTATTTGTATTACAGTGGCACACAGAGGCCTCAACCAAGATCAGGACCTTCTTTGGGCTAGTCACTATCCATACATTTAGTAAGAGACAGTCCCTGCTTCGTACAGATTACAATCTAAATAGGCAAGACAGAAAGAGCAGGAGGGAAAAACAGAGGCAAAAGAAGTGAAGTGACTTGCCCAAGGTTAGTGGCATAGCTGTGTTATCCCGTCCAAGTACCAAGCCCCAATCCAATGTCCTAACCATTGGATCACATTGCCTCCGTTCATACAACAACCACCACTCTCTCATAATCCAGAGAAGACATGAAGCTTGATATTTGAAAAATAAAACCATCCAGGGCCCAGAACCATCAGAGATTGTGGGATCTAGTGAACATATCATCAGGAGTGGATTGGGGATTCCTGAGAAGCAAAACTATGTGGGCAGAAGGTAAAGAACAAGAAGACTCACTAGACCCAGGCCAGATGACTGAATTTAAAGAAGTAGGATAGATAATTTTTAGAAAGGCAGTCAAAGATTTTGGAAGGAGGGGTAGTATCTTAAACAAACAGGGCTTAGATGTGGTTCATTTGAAGGACTAAGATTCAGGACAAGTGTTATTTTGAACTGGCCCGTTCATCCCTACTTATTACACCTGTGGTCTCTGAAAGGCATCACAACTCTTGTGTTGGTCCACCTGTTGCACATACACATTAAGGGCCCCATTTTACAGAACTTGGTCTGCAGGATAAAACCTTTAGTCTTTGGAACCAATTTTCAAACTTGGGCAACCACTTTGCACCAGAGTACTCCAATCACCCCTCAAGCATCTGTTTTAGCTGCCTACCTGCCAATTTGAGCTCCTAAATGTATAATTGTGCACCCTAAATTAAGTACCATTTCTTTTGGGGCATTTTATAATCTGTGCAAGACCACAGCTGAGAGCTACACAACACCCCAGTGAGCATGGACAGCCTTATTTTAATCAAACCTTCTCACATCCTGCAAACAGTACTTGTGACAATCCCAAAGAGTCTTCTGGACTGATGCAACAACTTCACATGAGGCCTGATCTGAGCCTATTGAAGTCAATTGGAATCTTTCCATAGACTTGAATGGGCTTCAGAATTAGGCCCATTGCACCTAAAGGGAAAGTCTCAGGGCAGACAGCTGTACTATGTGTAGCTTACGAATGTTATGACTTGTTGTCTGTGTACAGCACTTTTACATGTCTAGAAGTTTGCTGTCTGCAGCTGCTTGGCAGCCATTTTGAGCAGCAGTGTTCTATACAGTCTGCCACAGAGATGACACACACAGTGTGCTCTCACACAAATGTTACTTTTGTTCTCTCTTGACTTGCTGTTTTTCAATATAAAATGTCATTATCATAAAGTTTGCTTTTTGTTTATGTAAACATAACCACCCTTTCCACCACTCTTTATTACTGCAATCCTTCCAGTTTACCCCCAGGATTTTCCTTACAAACCCAATCTCTTCTAACCATTTGGTGACTTACTTGTGGAAACAATGTGCATGGCCTTGTCTGCAGCCTGCCTAAAGAATGCCTACACCTTCCTGAGAAGTGTACTTTAATCCCCTTCTCCCTCCTGCTTGAAAATAAGGCTTTGCTTTATCCCATCATTCTTCTGTCCAAGAGAGCTGAGTGGAGTAACCTTGGTGGCAGGAGTCACTGTTAGGTGGAGTTCACTCTGTGAGTTGAGTGCATTGCTTCTCTGACCCTCCCGACCCCTCACTGCCTAGGAAATGAAAGGCACAAATCCACAAATCAGTCTAATAATGACCTGTGAACATTCACTTTGGAAAATAAAGCTGTTTTTGAATTGTAGGTGTGGGGAGCACTTTAAGGAACTGAGTTCTACCATTTTAAATCTCAGACAGCATCTCAGAAATGGCGAACAGTAATCAAATGTTTAAAGAAAAATTCTTCTTATCCTGGGATGAGACCTTAATACCAAATTCCATCACAGAACAAATTTTTATGGACAAGCTATAAAGCCCTTTGAAACTAGGGGCTTATAAGGGGAATGCTAATACAGACTTAGCCATGGCCAGGGAAGAACAGCTCTGCTATGATTACTGAACACAATCTATAATCTGCATGGCGCGCTGAGTCAAAAGGAAAATGAGAGGCTTTGCATAATGTTGAAAATCAGTCAGGGCTTTGATGTCGCTCTAATCTTACACTATCTCATAGTTCATTTCATGTCCAAGTGATGTGTCATGTCATTTAAGATTATTGTAATTAGAAGGAATGGATCAGAACCCAACAGGAGAAAGAATATGCTCTTTATTTGATTTGATTTACTTAAATTAAACACTGTTTTTTCAAAACATATAAGCGGCGTCTACTGTTTTAGATGGTGTTTTTAAAGGAAGAGGTGGGAAATTATCAAGTAGTCTATTCATAAAGAAAAGAAAACAGAAAGCAGCTTGTATAATCCTTGTACTGTTTACAGGTTATTAATATGCAATGTATGCATTGAAAGTCAAATCCTGGGGCAGCCTACATGCCCACAGAATGCCCCAAATTAACTTCAAAGCCACGGCTCAGCTGTGCAGAAAGGCAATAGCAGTGGAGATTTTGTGCTGTGGGGCCATGCACCATGCTATACAATTACAAATGAGATCTCAGTTGATAGCCTGAGCTTCCACCACCAGAAGGAGCTATGTGGACAGGCATGCAATGTGTTTGACCAATGGGGCCATGCAATACTTATTTAGATTTAAAATGAAGCCGTCTAGCCAATGCTCCAGGCACCGTAATGCATCATCAATAATACAATAAAATCCCAACAGCATTCAAGTAATCATTTCAAAAGAAACTCAGCTAGCCAGAGGCCTACTGAAACTCCTTTCCCCCACTTCATCTTTACTGGAAACTACAGATGTATGGGAATACTAAGATTCAGTAGCACGAAAGCCCTATATACAGTGTAAACAGTGAGCATCGGCTATTCTTCTCAATGGCCTGCATTGCAGCCTGTGACCTAGGTGTGCAGACAGCTTGGCTGCTTGTAAACTAAGGATTCTCTCCCCCATACCCTGATATTTTCCATGCCTTGCAGGACTCTTATTACACAGGGCTTTCCCCCACTCTTAGGTTTCACTCTGTGAAACAAAAAGGAGGACTTGTGGCACCTTAAAGACTAACAAATTTATTTGAGCATAAGCTTTCGTGAGCTATCATTGGCATTCGATGAAGTGAGCTGTAGCTCACGAAAGCTTATGCTCAAATAAATTTGTAAGTCTCTAAGGTGCCACAAGTCCTCCTTTTCTTTTTGCGAATACAGACTAACACGGCTGCTACTCTGAAACTCTGTGAAATTTCGCAGTTTCAGATTTCAGAGATCAGTGGTACAAGGCTTTTTCTTATGCTTTCAATTCACACAGGATCACAACCCGAGTCTTGGGTTCAAACAAATCTAGCCCCTCCCCCGCTCTCTCCCCCCCCCCAGCCATGCCCCCACGCAGGCAACGCTCTGGGCGATGGGGCTGCGTGCTTCTGCAGCAGTGCGGCAGCATGTCTGGCTTCACCGCCATGCGTGCGTCATGCACCTTTCTGGACCAACCTGCATTAATGTCCGTGAAACACCCACGGTGATCCACAAGTGCCCGGAGAACCATTGAGAAATACCCCTTCTGATTAATGTACTCGGTGGCTAGGTGGTCTGGTGCCAGAATTGGAATATGCGTCCCATCTATCACCCCTCCGCAATTAGGGAAGCCCATTTGTGCAAAGCCATCCACAATGTTGTGCATGTTTCCCAGAGTCATGGTCTTTTGGAGCAGGATGCGATTAATGGCCATGCACACTTCCGTCAACATGAGTCCAACAACTTTCCCACTCCGAACTGTTTAGCATCCGATCGGTAGCAGTCTGGAGTAGCCAGCTTCCACAGTGCAATCGCCACATGCTTCTCCAATGGCAGGGCAGCTCTCATTCTCGTGTCCTTGCACAGCAGAGCTGGGGTGAGCTCATCACACAGTCCCATGAATGTGGCTTTCCTCATAAGAAAGTTCTGCAGCCACTGCTCATCATCCCAGACATGCATGACAATGTGATCCCACCACTCAGTGCTTGTTTCCTGAGCCCAAAAGCGGCATTCCAGTGTGGTCAGCACCTCTGTGAATGCCACAAGCAATCTCATGTCGTAGCTGCTATACATGGTGAGATCAATGTCGCACTCCTCTTGCCTTTGTAGTTTAAGAAATATTCCACTGCCACTTGTGATGTGTTGGTCAGAGTGAGCAGCATATTGGGATCCATTCCAGCAAACTGAAGCAGCAGAGCGCGCAGTACACAAACTGTTGAAAGATGGCAGCAAATGCGGATGGAAGCACAGGGAGTGCTGGGATGCGAAGCAATTCATCACGGGGCATTGGGACAGGACCCAGGATGCCCCGCAAACTCATCCACCTTCCCACAACTCTTAGCAGCGGAAGAGGAAGAGATGCTCTGTGACTAAATCTTGGGGGTGCAGGTGGAGAGGACTGTGGATGGGAAGGGGGTGCTGGCCCAGGGTGGGGGTCACCAGCTGCCTGGGGCTGCAGGGCCAGGGACCACTGCTGGGGCTGCCCGAGAGGCTGGCTGCAGAGCTGCTCCAGCAGCAGCCCATATGGCTGTCCCTGGGGCCACCTGAGCAGCTGGGGTCAGCCACACTGGACACTGCAAAAGTCACAGAGGTCGCAGAAAGTCACAGAATCTGTGACTTCCACGACCTCTGTGACAAAAACAGAAGTTTTTACTGCAGCTATGTGAAAAATATATCGTTCCTAAATCAAGGTTAAAGGAATGTACTTTTGCCATTATTATTTGTTGTATTGGGGTTCAAAATATCCCATACCCCTTGGAACAGTTCTGTGCAAAGCAGCTAAATAAACCCTCCATGATTTATACATTTAGAAGATATATGGGGACTGGAAAAATCATGGAGCAGGTCCTCAAGGAATCAATTCTGAAGCATTTAGAGGAGAGGAAAGTGATCAGGAACAGTCAGCATGGATTCACCAAGGGCAAGTCATGCCTGACTAATCTAATTGCCTTCTACGACGAGATAACTGGCTCTGTGGATGAGGGGAAAGCAGTGGACATGTTGTTCCTTGACTTTAGCAAAGCTTTTGACACGGTCTCCCACAATATTCTTTCCAGCAAGTTAAAGAAGTATGGGCTGGATGAATGGACTATAAGGTGGATAGAAAGTTGGCTAGATTGTCGGGCTCAACGGGTAGTTATCAATGGCTCCATGTCTAGTTGGCAGCCGGTATCAAGTGGAGTGCCCAAGGGTCAGTCCTCGGGCCGGTTTTGTTCACATCTTCATAAATGATCTGGAGGATGGTGTGGATTGCACCCTCAGTAAGTTTGCAGATGACACTACACTGGGAGGAGAGGTAGATATGCTGGAGGGTAGGGATAGGATTAGACAAATTAGAGGATTGGGCCAAAAGAAATCTGATGAGGTTCAACAAGGACAAGTGCAGAATACCATGCACCGCTACAGACTAGGGACCGAATGGCTCGGCAGCAGTTCTGCAGAAAAGGACCTAGGGGTTACAGTGGACGAGAAACTGGATATGAGTCAACAGTGTGCCCTTGTTGCCAAAAAGGCCAATGGCATTTTGGGATGTATAAGTAGGGGCATTGCCAGCAGATCGAGGGATGTGATCATTCCCCTCTATTCGATATTGGTGAGGCCTCATCTGGAGTACTGTGTCCAGTTTTGGGCCCCACACTACAAGAAGGATGTGGAAAAATTGGAACGAATCCAGCGGAGGGCAACAAAAATGATTAGGGGACTGGAACACATGACTTATGAGGAGAGGCTGAGGGAATTGGGATTGTTTAGTCTGCGGAAGAGAAGAATGAGGGGGGATTTGATAGCTGCTTTCAACTACCTGAAAGGAGGTTCCAAAGAGGATGGATCTAGACTGTTCTCAGTGGTAGCAGATGACAGAACAAGGAATAATGGTCTCAAGTTGCAGGGGGGGAGGTTTAGGTTGGATATTAGGAAAAACTTTTTCACTAGGAGGGTGGTAAAACACTGGAATGTGTTATCTAGGGAGGTGGTGGAATTTCCTTCCTTAGAGGTTTTTAAGGCCCGGCTTGACAAAGCCCTGGCTGGGATGATTTAGGTGGGGATTGGTCCTGCTTTGAGCAGGGGGTTGGACTAGATGACCTCCTGAGGTCCCTTCCAACCCTGATATTCTATGATTCTATGATTACACACATTGATCAAAACTGAATCTGTAAAGAAGACTCAACGTAGGCGTCTGTTTGGGGAACTGAATGAAAATGTTCATTGTTTATTATCTTTTTCCAAGCCGGTTCACTCACCCCAATTATTTTCATGTTAAATGGATTAAATCAGGAAGCAGTTGTCACTGGGCAGAGGCTGTTTTATGCAGCCAACTAAACCATCGTCCTTTACAAATAGGTTATGGACACCACAAATTATTCTTATAATTAAGCTGACCTTGATCTCCTTTTTTATAACTTCATTAAACTCAAGCTCAAGGGAATGTAAATAAAAGTCTTCAGCTCCTCAGTACAAATGAGTTAAGACAGACTTGAGTCCATCCAGGCATATCTACGCTAGAAAATTTTACAGATAGCACTTTTGCCAGCACACAGTTCCCACCATTGCAACGTCAGCCAGGATAGCATTCAGAATCACAAGTCAGGATCAGCAGGGAACCAGAAAGCTCAGAGTGTGGCCAGACCAAGAAGTGATTTACAAAAAGAGTGTACATTTTTCCTGAATCTCTCACAAAGGATTTGGCTTTGCACTCAAATCTGGGTGAAGTTTCTTATTTATCCAGATTGGTTCTCCCACAACTACTTAGAACTGTTGAATTTGCTACCACTAGACTAAAAAAGAGGAGTACTTGTGGCACCTTAGAGACTAACAAATTTATTTGAGCATAAGCTTCCGTGAGCTACAGCTCCTGAAGTGAGCTGTAGCTCACGAAAGCTTATGCTCAAATAAATTTGTTAGTCTCTAAGATGCCACAAGTACTCCTCTTCTTTTTGTGAATACAGACTAACACGACTGCTACTCTGAAACTAGACTAAAGGTTACTCTATTTGGTCAGGCTCATATTTACAGAGGGGAGCAGTCAGCACACATCAGTCTCAACGAGGGATCTAGAGTTGCTTCTGTGCTACATTAGTTAGTCCTAGAGCTAACTGGAAAATTGATAATTTTTTTTTACTTCTCATCAAAATTTCAACTTCTCATCAAAGCCCCAAGCCCCCAACTTCAGTTTTTGGCAAGAAAATTGAACAGTTTTGAGGAAACGACACACTTGGGGGTCAGAGAGGTGCAATTGAAAATCCAATCTTCCATTGGAAAAAGTTTTGCTGTGAAATTTTCAAACAGTGCTAGTTAGTGCAGCTGACTCAAAAGCACCTGATTTACCTTAGTCACAGCCAGAGTGTATACCTGTTAGTAAAGGAGATGCATTTACTGAATAATCAGTCCATTTTCCTATTTCGAGGTATGGGAAGAAATAAATGGTTGTCACACAATGATCACAGGCTAGCTAACCAGCTTCTACATCTTTTAAATATTTATTTGCACTAATGGCCAAGATTTTCAGAAGTGACTAGTCATTCTGCATGCCTCCATTTTTGGGTGGCCAACTTGAAATACCTCTAGAAGGGTGCTCATAGTCAGAAGATGCTGAGGTTCTAAGTACTTTCTGTAAGTAAAGGACCTTTTAAGGAATCTCAGGTTGAGCCCCCAACAAATTAATCACCCAGAATCACTATGAAAATCTTGATCAGTCTCTTTTTAAAAGGTAAATTTAGTACTTCTGAAAGCATGGACTTGACAAGCCTGAAAGACAGGTTCTTTCTCCATAGAAAAGTTAGAGCATGGACAGCAGCCCTCCAAGTTTCCATACCACACTGTTGATATTCTTAAACCCTGAGCAACCAACCCATAGGCACAAAAGAGTACCTTCATTTCCACATCTATTTAGTCTTTAGCCTCTATTCTGAGGCTGGCAATAAGAATACCTTGGGCCATCTGGGCTGCTGGCTTGGTGATGGACACACCTGCCCACTAAGGAATGACACACACAAAAACAATCCAAAGATGATACAACACTTCAGTCACTGTCCCAGTGACCTAAAACCAGAAGGTCTCCATAGCTCTTTGCCAGTCATATGAGCCATGATGCCTGCCAAAGCCCTACGGCGCCCTATCCAATGACGATAACGTAAAACTTCTGTGAAGCCATATGTCAATTTCAGGTCACTCTCTTTTCAAAGATTCCATATTGTTTGAATTGATTTGAAGACTCATGTCAGACTAGCCAATAGCAAATTACTTCTTAGTCCAGTCCAGCCCCATGCAGTCCTTACACAGCAAGCTGTAACAGGTAGAGGCAAAAAAGGAAATGTGTGTTGGAACAAGCCACCGCCTAGCAACTCCGTAGTCACATAAGCAGTTCTCACTCACACAAGAGTTTCTATTGGCTTCAGTAGCACTCCTCATGTGAGTTTGCAGGCTCAGATCTGTTCTTTGGAATGACTGAATATCAGACTTGCCGTTCACACATATATCCTTCCTCTCAGCCCAAGATGTGACTAAAACTCAGCCCATTGAGACTGGCTGTGGCCCAGTCTCAAAACCTGGTGAACATCATCCATAAGTACTGAATGGAGCAGACTTCCCAGAGATAACTGGGAGGGGCATACCATGCTGGTATCAGTCCTTGGCACCCCACAGGTGCTGCTCGTATTCCCTCTGTTGCTTTGCTGCAACTGCCTCTGATACATCCAGGTTGTTTTCCTGAGTGAGAGCTGAGCATTCATCCTGGCATCTCTTTGGAGAAAGTACTTAGGAAGTGGCACTTGCTTCAGTGACTTGTGGTACACTTCTCTAATGCAAAATACACCCACTTAGGATGGATGGGCCTACACTGTAATATTTTACATTGTTTGAACATAACTGTGAAGAATCAAGTTAGCTGACATGATGTTGTGCATGATTTTTCAACCAACACAGACCGTTAGGGTTTAATTACAATTAGATGACATGATATGGAACATGAAAGTTGTGGTCAGCATCATATCAACTAGCTCAATTTTTAACAACTGTGTTCAGTGGGCAAAGTTTTATAGTGAAAGACTACAAAAAAAAAAGACTCGGTGACATAAGCAATAGATGTAAGAGTTAACGACTTTAAATAATGCCTTCATTTCTTCATTTCCTTCCTCCTTTTCTTCCTCCCAAAAGTTTTACAGTTCACCTTTAGAAACTAATTTTAATTAAAGAGGAAACTACAACTTTTAATCTATTAATTAATGTACTACTCCCTATGATGGTGCAGTAATAAGGAAGGTAATATAATATAATGTTCTGACAATCTGCCTCTTTAGAACACTCTAATTCTTTTTAATTGCTTTCGAAAGTGACTATGATTCATTGAGTCACTTACTTTAAAAGGCAATAGTAAAGTAGAACCCAACAGTGAATAACTAGAAGGTTCCTAATGCTACAGGCTAAATTATGCCACTCCCATTGTGAGTTTGCTAGAGTGGGGAGGGAGTATACACTGTCACAGGGACCAGGTAAAATTTCTCTCCCCATATTGTGGAATGGGGCTAGTGATGGGTACAGCATTGACTAGCCCCAGAGAGTGAGAGAGAGAGAGAGACTGTGAAAGGTGCAGCTTAGCACATCCACCTCACCATCTGAGGACACCCACTACCTCTAGTACAAGGAAACCCCTGCCAATATGCTGCTGCTCTTCCCCAGGTCTTCTTTCAGGCCTTCTCATATGGCTTCAGCTGAGCCTTTCCTGTGCTTATTCCCTGGTTCTCTCTCAACAAAGGGTAGTCCCAGCCCTGGTCCCTATAGAATTTCAGCACCCCCACCCCCTCTTGTCCCTCTCCACTGGGTAGCATTCCCTCTTCCCAGCAGGCTTTGGTCCCAATTTATAGTGAGTTACCCGATCCCTGTACTACAAGTAAGTAAGATGATGTGCACTTCTCCCCTCCCCTCTTTTTCTGCAGAGGCATAATTAAGCCCTATCCCAGGGGTCTTTTGGCAACGTTTCCTGCTCAATTTCCTGAATTTCATTAGCAGGAAGTTCACTCATCTTATTTTTTGTCAGGTCCATACATGACCTCTCTAGCAGTCAACTTTTGAAAACCAAGACATTTATACCTTCCATTGGAACTTGATTAGGATAGTTATTATTCTGATCAATGATTACTAAATATTCAATTAATTTTTGCTTGAATTTACACTGTCCATGAACATCAACTGATGTTTAAATCGTTGGTAAACATGGGATCTCCCAGAGAAAGTGCATGGGGTTTACCAGCTTTTCTAAAGGTACATTTAAAAGGCCTAAACAGCTTATGAGCGTCTCTTTCCTTCAGAACCTAATTCAGTATAAGAAGCAATTTAAATGAACTAGAATTTTTTTAAATGACCATTTAAACAAGTAAAGCAGTTACTTTTATTGTGGAACCTATTTACTTTACTATAAAGAACATCCAATTAGCTAAAAGAATCACAATCTATGATACAATTCACACAATTCATTTTCCTAGGGTAGGCAGATCCTTCAAGGCTACAGAATGTAGTTCTAATGTGGAAAACCCAGGAGAACTCCAAGGGGCATGCTCAAAGAATATATTTTATATGACCAATACTGCATGTGTTCACTTGATTTACGTTGGCCATGATTTGGTTTTGCCACCCTCAGGATATACAGATGGATCTGTAAAGTATCTCTGGAAGACTGACACTTGGCAATACTCACCAAGGGTGAAAAGTCCATGAAGCTATGGAGTGCAAAATCTCTCATTATCACTACAAGGCATGAGCTTTCCTCTGACATATATCAGAAAGGTAGAACCTATAGTCTTGATAATGGTTTTCAAAGCCATCTTATCCGGGGCAAACCCAGGTTATAAGAAACTGTTTATACCTGGTTTCAGAGTAGCAACCGTGTTAGTCTGTATCCGCAAAAAGAAAAGTAGTACTTGTGGCACCTTAGAGTCTAACACATTTATTTGAGCATAAGTGAGCTGTAGCTCATGAAAGCTTATGCTCAAATAAATGTGTTAGTCTCTAAGGTGCCACAAGTACTCCTTTTCTTTTTGTTTATACCAGGGGTTCTCAAACTGGAAGATCAGAACCCCTTAGGGGGTCATGAGGGTACTACATGGGGGGGTCACGAGCTGTCAACCTAAACCCCAAACCCCGCTTTGCCTCCAGCATTTATAATGGTGATAGATAGATAGATAGATAGATAGATAGATAGATAGATAGATAGAGTGTTTTTAATTTATACGGGGGGGTCGCACTCAGAGGCTTGCTATGTGAAAGGGGTCTCCGGTACAAAAATTTTTTGAACCACTGATTTATACAACTAGTTTGCCAGCTACTGTTAATTTATAGGTTTCTCTAAGAATGCACATCACTTCACATACATTAATGACACTTCACAATACCACTGTGAGCCAAGCAAAAGCATTTTTATCCGAGTTTTACAGAAGGGAAACTGAGGTACAGAAAAGTGAAGTAACTTGTCCAATGTCAAAGTGGAAATCTGTATCAGAGCCAAGGACAGAATTCCTGTAATTCAGTCATAAGATCAGGTTTCAGAGTAACAGCCGTGTTAGTCTATATTCGCAAAAAGAAAAGGAGTACTTGTGGCACCTTATAGACTAACAAATTTATTAGAGCATAAGCTTTCGTGAGCTACAGCTCACTTCATCGGATGCATCCGATGAAGTGAGCTGTAGCTCACGAAAGCTTATGCTCTAATAAATTTGTTAGTCTATAAGGTGCCACAAGTACTCCTTTTCTTTTTTTGAGTCATAAGATCATCCTTGAATAGATAGATCTTTTTGTGTTGTGTAGGCATATCTTATGATTCTCTAGACACCAGTTGACATATTCAGAACATGTTCCACTTAAACTTCCTTTATACACTATGCTTTCATGCAAATAACTGGGTACAGCATGCAAAGTTTAATACAGCTAATAGATTTCAGAGTAGCAGCCATGTTAGTCTGTATTCGCAAAAGGAGTACTTGTGGCACCTTAGAGACTAACAAATTTATTTGAGCATAAGCTTTCGTGAGCTACAGCTCACTTCATCGGATGCACACAGCTAATAGAGTTTACATTTACATTGCTATTAGGCTGCTATACCATAGCAATACACTGAACTGATAGTGCCCTTGGTAATAAATACACACTAAAAAGGAGGGGGAAGATTAAATACTTTCTTAAGCAGTAAAACTCATTCAAAAATCAAGCACATTAAGAAAATCTGTTAATTCATACTGATGGAGCTGAAATAATAATGAATGAGTTAACTATTGTGATGTAACAAGGGGTCTGGTGGCAAGTCTCTTGAGATTTAATCTATGCCTTTGAGAAACCACACTGGTTTCATACAGCCAAGCAAATGACAACATGATAATAGAACCCAACAATAACAAAGTCAAGGGTTCCTGGTGCTAATTGTCTTGCTAGGCCCAGGCACACCAGCACACCTGAGCTATTAGCTTTTAACGAGCTGCTAAATTGTATTGACCGCCTCCAGAAATGTCAGTTTTCACCATGTTGCTGCATTTAAAATCAAAAGTAACATAATTCAGAAGAGAAAACAAGGAGATGCATTTTTCATTCTAACATGAGCAACAGCATCTCCAACAAATCCATCAGTGAGGTTTTTCAACTTTGTTTTTTATTAAGCTTTATAATAAATGTAGATATCTGAAAACAATGTCTGATCTGAAGTTACCGGAATCAGTAAGAAAACAATTGGCCAAAAATGAATACCCTTCTGATACTGATCTTAGCAAACTTAAGCTACAAATAAAAGAAGAGAAAATACAAAAAAAAAGGTTCATGTATGTAATAAACATCTTGAACAGTCAACATTTATTCATTAGCTAACCACAACCACATCACATTAACCATTCCATTAGCTATATGTTGTTGAGGGCTTGTGATGGCCACTATATAATTATTTTGCATCTTCAAGAGTAGGAGATTCAGGGCTTGTCTGCATGGGGAAATAGCCCAGAATAAGCTATTGCAGAATTCCTTTCTTATTCTGCACCCAGAATACCTTTGTGTGGTTTAGTTTAATCTACTTCTAAAATGCATTAAGTTAAACCACAAAAAAAGCGACTCTGAAGCCTGGTTACACTAGAAAATTAGGTCGGTTTAACTATGTCAGTCAGGGGTGTGAAAATCCATACCCCTGAGCTGAGTAGTTAAACCAACCTAAAGTCCCCATGTAGACAGCACTAGGTCAACTGAAGAATTCTTCAGTCAACCTAGCTACCACCATTCAGAAAGGTGGATTACCTACGCCAAAGGGAGAATCCCTCCTGTCAGCATGGGTAGTGTCTATACTGGAGGGCTACAGCAGTGCAGCTGCAGTGGGGAAGCTGTGCCACTGAGGCGTTTTAAGTATAGACAAGCCCTCAGACCGTCTCTGCATTAGAAAGCTGTACCACCAAGGAGTTGTTTCAGTATAAATGTGTTTTATATTGGTACATCTTATTTCAGTACAGGTAGGGAAACAAGCTATTATACTATAAGATAGCTTAATACTGGTCTAATTGTGTCCATATTAAGGTTTGTACTAGTATAATTACATCAGTAAAAATCACCCCCTTGTTGACATAGTTATCCTGCTTTTCAGAATTTTCCTCTTTCAGAGGAAGAAAAGTAAAACCAAAGACAGCTTGTGGTACTTACAGCTCCTCTAACACTTTAACAAGAAATAGGAAGGTTAGGCCTAGTGTCTCGGATGAATTCCCACTCAAATAATTGCATTCCGCCTATCTAAAAGGTTTCAGAGTAGCAGCCGTGTTAGTCTGTATTCGCAAAAAGAAAAGGAGTACTTGTGGCACCTTAGAGACTAACAAATTTATTAGAGCATAAGCTTTCGTGAGCTACATCCGAATGCATCCGATGAAGTGAGCTGTAGCTCACGAAAGCTTATGCTCTAATAAATTTGTTAGTCTGTAAGGTGCCACAAGTACTCCTTTTCTTTTTGCCTATCTCAAAGTCTCCCTAGACATTCAGATATGTTCTTCACTTTCTTTAATCCTTTGCTTTTCTTCACTTTCTGTTCTGAACTATGGTGCATGTTTGCTATGTTCTTCCACCGCAGAAGTGACTAAGATCCCAGTCCTGCAAAGACTGTGTTCTGGTCTACACTTAAAACTTAGGCCAACATAGCTTTGGTGCTCAGAGGTGTGAAAAATCTAAATCCCTGAGCGCCATAACTATGATGACCTAAACCCTGGTGTAGATGCAGCTAATTCAATGGAAGAAAGCTACCATTGCTTGGGGAGACAGAGTTTCTACAGTGACGGAAAAACCCCTTCCTATGCATACATTATGGCATTACAGCAGCAAAGTTATGGTGCAGTAGCTATGCCCTGGCACTGTAGTGCCTGTAATGTAGACATGGCCTTATAAACATGCTTAACTTTACGCACTGTTGAACTCCTCACTGTATGAAAAGTTAAGTGTGTGCTTAAGTCTTTGCAGGAGCCTGCTCACCTTATCTGTGATGAATAATCCCCTTGAAATGAATGGAACCACTCACATAAGTAAGTGACCCATCCTTTGAGATCTATAAAAATCAGGTACTAATTATTCTTTACCATCATTATCCTGAGTTAAATTTCATGGAAACAAATACTACTTCAATTTGCAAGTCTTTGACTCTCCTTAGGTTGTAAACTTCTTTTTTTTTAAATGCAGAGAGCTGATGAAGATCATTGTTTATCGGCCACTTGTATGTGTGTGAGAGAGTAGGATCATGGAGAGAAAGAGGATCAATTTTGGGGGTCAATTAGGGAGGGAATCATTACAAGAAGAATGAATTGCTTTGTAAGATTAGTGAGTACTGTAAATTTCTCCTTCCTTATTATACCTTTACATAGGCACTCTTTCATCAGTGAACTCTGAAGGCAAAAACAAACTGGACAAGACTGTTACACCGGCTCCTGTTTTTAATAGACACTCATTGGCCCCATTATATTAACTTACTTACTTACTTACTTGAAATTAAAACATCAAAATGTTTGGTTTATTTCTGAGGCACCATTGCAGAGTTTCTACTTCTTGCAATTTTGCTGCACACCTCATGATGTTTGTGATTTTTATTAAAGCCTATGCTCCTGGATAATATGAGAATTTTAGCCTTCATTTAATACAAATTAAGTTTCTAGCCTTTGTTTTTGCAGAGAAAAGTGGAAAATATGAACCTTGAAAAGCTCAAAAACTCAGAATTTATTACTGTTTAAAATCATACTATTTTTTAAAGCAAATCTCTCAATTTTACTCATAAATAATAAACGCTTGGGTAGACAATACTGCAGCAGAAATAACAGGAAACCACTTTGAGATAGGCATACACCCAATAAGTGCAACAGGCCTCCACTAATATAGAGCATGGAGGGTCTTCTGCAAACATACTTGCACTCATTTAGTCAAACTGGTTTAGTTAAAGTGCAAATCCCTGTGTGGAATTATTTCAGTTTCATTCAAACCTGTTGCTTAAACTAAACCAAAATAAAGCATGGTTTAAACAGAAACAAGTGTGTCTACGTGGCCTTTTGCACAAGTGTAACTAAATCTGTTTAAAATCACATCTTAAGTTAAACCCATGACATTCTGCATGTAGACAAGCACTTATTTAGGGATATGCACATTTTATAATCTAATAAATAATACATTATTATTGCATCCCTCCCTTATCTGTCAAGGTCCTTATGGGACTGCACAGTTAAATAATAAATTACCAACCATTAAAATATTGTATATAATATTTAAGAGGCCCCAAACAAGGTAGCATATTACACAAAAACAAACATACAAAAACTCAAAATATGGTCCCTTTGTTGGTTCCTGACTCATTTTATTTTTTTCTGGGCTCTATCAAAAGGCTCCAAATTTGCACCATTAGCCCTATCATCCTGCATCCTGATGCTGCACAGAAATTTTCAAGACATTCTGAGTGTGCATGTGGATATTAGAGCACTTTGAAAGTTATCTTTTAACTGAAAGTTCAGTTCAACCTTAACTATGGTGCCCCAGGGCCACCCCATAATGGGGCCAGTATAGCATCACCCCTCTGGCCTCGTGGCAAATTGCTGAGTTAATGAGAAGAGGTCAAGCAAGGAGGTGGGAGGAGAGAGTTGGAAGGTGCTAATTGTAAGTGACCTGATGCAGGGAGCTAGGGAATACATACAGTGTCAACTCAGTGTTAAAGCTCAGGGAGATAAGCATTACCCTGTGAGCTGAGGTGTGCAAGGGAGTAGCTTTAGTCTACCTTCTGTGTTCCCTTCTGTCAGAAAGAGTTCTTCATTGTATGGACTGTGGTGTGAAAAATACAGCAGAGGGATTTCAGGCTTAAGGAAAGGAAAGAAATACAGACTGACCTGAGGAAAAATGCTGCTTATTAGGTAAGCTAATGCTACTTTATATACATAGAGTCAGTCTGGAAAATGCCAATGTTCATTCATTCTAGTGAAGTGTATTGACATTTTATAAAATCTTATATTTAAGATCCTTAACTTCAATTTAATCTTTCTCTATAGCTATCTTTTTCCTTTGTACTCCTCAATGTAGTACTGTATGTAGGTGTTGATTTCCCTTCCTCAAACCCTATATTGCTCCAGGACTGTTGAGCATAATAAATTCTAGGTTTATTGCTCCTTTGATGGTGTAATTTAACTCCTTTTAGTGAGATCAGCATTCCCTTATATGTATCATTTTGTGTTTTAGGTTTCTTTTAAGCTTGGTGCTATCTTTACAAATAATCCAATTTGGAAATGGTAAGAGAACTCCTCTCCCCCTTCTCACTCCCATTTTGCGTTTGCTGGTTTTCTTAAATGAAAAATGTATTTTTCTGTGCACTTTGAATACTTTTACTTGTAATACAAACCAAACACTGCTTTTACCCTCACCCTGCAAACACTTGCATATGTGAATAATCCTAAATGCTTCTCTCATGTGAGTAACATTAAGCATGTACCAGATTGTTTGCAGGATTGGAGTCTTCCGTTAACACTGCACACTGAATCAGTTGCAAGCTCCACTCTAAACACAACTGAGGACAAAAAAGAAAAGGAGGACTTGTGGCACCTTAGAGACTAACAAATTTATTTGAGCATAAGCTTTCGTGAGCTACAGCTCACTTCATCAGATGCATCACGAAAGCTTATGCTCAAATAAATTTGTTAGTCGCTAAGGTGCCACAAGTCCTCCTTTTCTTTTTTGCGAATACAGACTAACACAGCTGCTACTCTGAAAACTGAGGACAGAAAGTGGCTCAATTCTGATGTCTCAGGATATGTACAGTTTTTTGGGGGGCAACTTTTAACTATGTGTGTACAGTGGCTAGCACAATAGGCCTGAATCCCTCGTTCGGAGATGCTTGATACTATTGTAATACATACTACTAAGCGTCAGCAGGATATTTCAGAACATTCCAAAAAACCTTTTCCCTCTCCCAACTCTCACTGAGAGCAGACAATGAGAATTAGATCGGGCCCTGGAGCAGAAAAACAGACAAAAGGTAAATAAAATACTGACCAGCTTCCATACCACGATGGAATAATATCTTCACCACCACTTCAAACTTGCATGGGAACTTGATTGGAACATCATCTATTGCAGCTGTCAAAGCTAAATCTACAGTTTAGCCATCACTGAGAGTTTGACCTAATTTTTGTTGTTTTTTAATATATATTTAAAGGCTGTGAGGGGGAGAACTGTGATGATAACCCAGACCAGAAAAATCCGAACACTTCCTTAACCACCTTTAATGATATAAATAATCTCAATTCTGAGAGGAGGAGGAGGAACCCCTCTGAAGTCTTACCTTTCACTGGGCTTACAGATGGTAAGTTATTCATTGTATTGGGAGGCAACAGGTTTTTCATGTCCAATGTGAACTAGCTTCTCAACAAGAAACCCTTTCACGCAAGCACCATTGCATAATAACCTGACTTCTTTATGTTAAAAAAATCAAGGACTATACTTCTGTGCCCACCTGTTGGATGCACAAAATTCTGTATTTGCATACATAGTGATGTTTGTATGAATAACCTGTGCCATTGTACATAGAAATATATACTTGCATGAAAGGCCCTTTGTACTAAATAGAAACGGAATCTAAATTCTGCAGGAAGATATGGATTCCACAGTAAATTCCATGGAATCATGGGGCTCTGATTATGTTGTGCATTCATCCCATACGCACGCAAGATACACCTTTGTGTGTGAAAATGCATGTTTTTGCATATACGTATTTTTGCAGATTGACCTTGCTGCATGTGGCCACATTTAAAACTTTTAGAGCCCATTTTTAAGCAGTTACACAGAATAAATGAATAGCAGCCAAGTGCCCAGAAAGTGGGAAACTCTCAAAAGTCTAGTTTATGATCCGATTAAATGCGGACTTGAAAACAGAAAATTGTACAGCAGATTAGATTTCTTAAAAATTGGAGCTACTCACAGGTAAAAGTTAAATATAAACCATGTGGTCAACTCTAGTGGCTTAGAAATGAGAAGGCAAATATAACTTTTTTTTTTTTTTAAATCTCCTGATTTGTATGCCACTCATGATGTTTTCGGTGTGACGCTTTTGATTTTTAAATACTCGGACTTGGCAACACTGTATAAATCTAACCTCAATCTGTAATTTGTCAAAGTGTTATATGGCATTTAGCCACCCAACATCCCATCAAAATATCCTGTGGCACTTGGAAAATGTAGCCCCATGGATAATCAGAAAATGCTGCTAGTCCATTTCAGCACTAATGCTATAATTGATGGAAAGGATTAAAGGTGATACCTCATACACATCATTCTCACTTTTGCTGTTTGCAAACAGACGAAGGGGAAGTTGGGGAAGTTGAGAAAGTTGGCTCAAATCATCTCTTTTGGGGGGAGCATGGCATTAGGGTTTTGTTGCCACTTAATTACTTATTGGTACATAATCAAAAAAATATCCGCAAAAAGAACAGGAGTACTTGTGGCACCTTAGAGACTAACAACTTTATTTGAGCATAAGCTTTCGTGAGCTACAGCCCACTTCATCAGATGCAATGAAATGGGCTGTAGCCCACGAAAGCTTATGCTCAAATAAATGTGGTAGTCTCTAAGGTGCCACAAGTACTCCTCTTCTTTTTGCGGATACAGACTAACACGGCTGCAACTCTGAAAAAAATATTATTTTCTATGCTTACAGTTCTTATATTTGCATTCTCGAGGTGGGGGGGAAGAGGAAATCAAGCTTCACTGTGTACATGATCCAAATTTAACTATTTGTTTACAATAACTAAAGAAACCCACTGATGAATCACTGTCTAGACTGGTGCTTTTTGTCATTAAAACTTTTGTCGTTCAGGGGTGTGTGTGGGTGTGTTTTTTCACACCCCTGAGCAAAAAAGTTTTAATAACATAAGTGCAGTGTAGACAGTAGCACAGCATATAGTCTAGTCAGGCACTGTAGCTAAATTGTTTTAAAGAGGCTGCCTAACAGTGTGACTTAGAATTTATAATTGTGTATGCATGCTAAAAAAGAATCATTTTGCACACTTCTGGGCCTGAACTATGGGGGTTGAGAAGGAATCTCTCTCATGTACAGCACTGCAAAACTGCTTAGGTGCACTATGGAAGCAGGCAAGACTTTGTTCTCTGAAACATCAGGAATTCTCATTACCAGACAGAGGATACCACACTAGGTGGATCAGTAGTCTGACCTGCCTTGCAAAATCTCATGTTTCCAGGTTAAAAAGAGAAGTCTGAACTGTGTGATATAACTCTTAATTGACTTGTTCTGTGTTTGTATAAGGCTAGCACAATGGGGTCCTGGTCTGTGACTGGGGCTCTAAGCCATTACACTAATACAAATAATGAATAATTTAAGAATGCTGCACATGATGTAGCTTATTAGCAGCAACAAGCTACAATGTATGTACAATTGTCAGTCATAAATATCACATTCTGCAGTTAGAACTGCTCCATGAAAATAGATATGCCCCTCCGCATGAGGCCATGCTTGAAGTGTACAAATCTATGAGAAGAATTCAGAAATAAGTGCTTCTCTGGCATTTGAGAGCCATTGCCACTCACATTAAATCTTCTTATGAATTCTTTTCTTCCCAGAAATGCTTGTTTTGGTTTGATTGTTATTAAAACAACTGGGAGGGGACGACCCACACACTAGAAGAATGGGAACAAACCTCTGGTCTATCTAAATATGAAAACGCTCTTCATTATGTGAATATTGAGGGAGCTGTGCTGAAAGCTATTGCCATGATTCAGAGAGCATGTTCTTGTAATTATTCTTACACTTCCCCACCTCTTTAGTGGAAAACAAACTATAAAGAACTCTTTAGAGGTCAGGCTTCATGCATATTAGTGGGTGAGGTACTTTTAAACAGCTGTTGCCTCTGCTATACCTGTTCTGTAGATAAATAGAACTTAGTCTCCATTGTTTTAACCCAGCATATTTCAGAAGAACTTCTAAAATGTGTGTTAGCACAGAGATTATATATCTTGAAATCTGTGTAATATCTTCCTACTGCTGTTACTTCATTTTGGAGTCCAGTCCTATCAGAGCTATCTGATCTACGCTTCTGTACTTGTTTGTTTGTCCCCCCCCCCATGAAAGATCTCTAGCATTCTGTTGTAATTTGGCACAGTCCATATTCTCTCTGTCAACCAAACTACCTTTTATATTCTCAATAGTTCACATGTAAATATCTTACCAACAGATGTAAATGTTTTGAAACACTTCCTCTACTTTAAAGCAAGTTAAGTGTTTGTTTGTGAAAAGTACTAGATTAACACCTCTGGAGACTGAAGTTCTCTACTGCCTGCAAAGCTGGGCTCTAAAAGAGACCATGTCTGTGCAGAGGAACCAAAATTTTTTCAGAAGATAGGCACAATGCAAGGTACCTCTGGGGGTTCCAGGCTCAAGTTTCTTCTTCCACAAAACTCCCATCCAGAACAAGGAAACAAAACAGTGTCACCCACCAAGACCCATCACTGGGCCCTAAGTAAAATCCCCTCATATCCACTTTCGACCCAGGGCTCCCTGCTGTACCTCTCCCAGCCAGCTCCCCGACATGGGCACTCACCGCAGCTCCCTGAGCAGGTCCTGGGGCTGTTGATGAGTGAGTCCTGTGGACAGGGCAAGGCTCCAGGGGATGGAAGGGGTTGCCATGACACAGGAGCTAGCCCCACAGTGACGAGGAGGAGTAGCGCTAGCCATTCCACTGCCTACTTAGGTTTGGCACCGGCTGCCCTCTGTCATCACAGGGGAGTAGAGGGATCAAACGTGAGAGTGACATTGAGACCTGGTGCATGGAGGTCACAGCGACACTCATGTTTGGCCCCATGGCCCCTTTGTCGTGACCTGAGCAGTAGCGCTGCACCACCAGTGTGCCAGGTCGCAACTCTCTTGGTTTTGGTTCTGGTGCTCCCCTCTCATGACGTAGGGCTGTGGGGCCAAACTTGAAAAAGTAGTGGGGCAGCCAGTGCTGTTCCTCCTCACCACTGCTGTGGAGCTGGCTCTGCCCCTGCCAATGGTACACACCACGTGTACTGCTCATATGGCTGTGGGCATAACGGCCTCTGTGAATGTGAGGATATCAAACCTTAATTTAGGAAGAAATTAATTTCAATCTTTGCTTTATTTGAAAAGACTAACAAATTCAGCCAACTGTAGTGGTTTCTTCCCAGTAGACAAGTATCTTCTACAAAGAACTGGACCCTAAAAGCCATCAGATGGTAACTCTTTACCAGACAGCTTCCTAGTGGTGACCTAGCTATGCATGCCAAGTCTCTCTGTTTGACAGTCTGGTTCCTTAGATAACTTGTAGTTCTTCCTTTCTGCTCTCTCTACTTTTGACTCAAGCCAGCAAACTCAACAGAAGCTGCTGTCAGAATGGAGGAACCTGTTTCCTGGGGAGTTTTTGCATATGTCCAAAACACTTTACTGGCAGACACTGTGAACGTGATAAACGGATCAGGTAAGTAACAAACAGGGATTATCTCCCAGTGAAAGAGAAAGAGGAAACTCAATTTTCAGTCACAGCACTCCTGTTTATGGAATCTTTTCTCCTCCTGCAGTAGCTGCGGTGCCATTGGCCATGGAGAGTGGACCCAAGAAGGATGTTTGTTCTGCCAATGTATTTATGGGATTCTGCACTGTTTCCCTCAAGACCAGGAAGATGGTTGTGGTAAGAAGCATCATGATTCCTTTCTAAAGTACAATTCATGTGAAGTTAGTCACATATCTATTGCATATTTTTACTATTCACAGCTCAACTCTGTCATATATTCAGTAATCAGCTATGAGGGGAGTAAACACTTGGGCAGTATCAGGATTATTCAGAATCATTCAAGAAGCAGCCTCAGGTACCTCTCAAGACAGGAGGTCTGACTCAATGAAAGGGAGTCTCTTGAGTTCTGACAGATACCAATACTGGGAATAAAATGAAACAAATGAGGATTCCAGATGTACAGAATAAGGGGAAATTTAACACTTTGCCTGGACCAAACTTAACATTGGGGTCCAGCCTAGGTGAGGAAAGTGAGTCCAGACACTGAGGCCAGGCGTCAGGAGGAATGGATTTGTCAGGGAACTGGTACTAATGCTATACAGTCTTTTTTTTTTTTTTTTTTTTTAAACCTCTGTTACCATTTCAAGTGCCAGCCTGGGTAAGTAATGACTTATCAGTGGCCTAATTAGACATTCATGGTCATAGGGATGAGTGTTGGACTGTATTAGAATGAGTTTGCTTTTAATCCAGAGACCAACGATTACACTGGCATCTCTATATTATTAGCCTTCTTGACAGAAAATTTCCCACCATTGCCAACATCACTGCACTCCCACCAATCGTGGGAGTGCTAGGCCATGTTTACATTATGGGTCCTAAAGAGGCACAGCTACAGCACTACAGCTGTAACGCTGTAACGTAGGGACTTACTACAGTGACAGAAGGGTTTTTTCCATCTATCACAGGTTTCAGAGTAGCAGCCATTAGTCTGTATTCGCAAAAAGAAAAGGAGTACTTGTGGCACCTTAGAAACTAACAAATTTATTTGAGCATAAGCTTTTGTGAGCTACAGCCAAAAATACCATATTTTCCACTGAATGCATCCGATGAAGTGAACGGTAGCTCACGAAAGCTTATGCTCAAATAAATTTGTTAGTCTCTAAGGTGCCACAAGTACTCCTGTTCTTTTTCCATCTATGTAGGTAATCCACTTCCCTACGCGGTAGATAAGAAGTTGACAGAAGAATTCTTCCATTGACCTAGCCATGTATACACTGGAGGTTAGGTCAGTTTAATTATGGAAGTCGGTGTTGTGAATTTTTCATGCCCCCAAGCACCGTAGCTATGTCAACCTAGACCAGGCCCTACTGTATACTGCCCACTGGCAGTGTAATCATTCTGTCATCTAATCCTGCTCAAATCAGATCTAGTTGACACTGTGATTAACACATTGACAGTTGCTGGGGTCTTGGTTAAGTTGGAGTTCTTACTGTTGCTATCATCAGTGGAAACCCACCAGTGGTAGCAATGATGGGAAATTTTTAGAAAGATAAGTGTAGGGATTTGCCTTCACTAGAGGTGACCCCTCTAGCCCAGTATGGAGGCACACTGTCAGGATATTATGGGAAAGTCTGTACAATCTCTGACCACAATGGACTTGACAGGTGGATAAATAAGAGATTTTGTATGTCAACCCCTTTCAATAGCACTAAGTTCATGTTAATATTTTTGGTTTTTAAAGATTTGGATAAGTATCTGGAGTGTGGGGTGGAATACTAAACCTCTCGGAGAAAGTTAATGGAGTGAGAGGTGATGTTCAAGAATTCCTCAGTTCCCCTATACTCAGAGATTAATATTTTTTAATTTAGCAGATCTCTCTGAATTGAGGAGGAGTTACAGGGTACACTTCTTTTTACATTTTATTTATAGATAGATATATTTGTGACCTATATTTTATATGCATTATAGCATTTTTTATAATATATATTACACACACACACACACACAGTGAAAATCTTTATATAGTACATAATGTAACAGAAAATTGTTCCTTCCAGATTTCCTTTAATTTAGACAGAGATCTGCTAAACTATAATTTATCTGTGTTTGTGTGGGACAAAAGAAAAGATCTCTCTTCATTAAATGTTTACCATGTTAAGCCCTTAAGAAGTTAGAATCCAGGTAAATACAAGGGGCCAGCATTCTGATTAGCAAAAACCAATTAACCTGGAAAGACCAAGTGAATTAACAAATTTGGTAATCTCTTTTAGAAGGAATTTTTCCATTCAAGTTCCCTGGAGGCTTTTATTTACAAAGGAAAAACCTGAAAGCTTTTAGTACTCTGACATTTTTCTTTCACATTAAAACCAGTTTCTGGGTCTCTAGGGGGAACATTACCTCCATGTACTTACTCCATATGCACTTGCAAAGAAAATATGGCAGTACTTAAAAGCAACATTCTGGCAAATATCTGGGATTTACATACGAATACCTGGAGGTTTTCTCTCCGGAGTGTCCTCCAATCTCATCAGTCATTTCTTAAACGTTCTCTGAGTGCTGCCATTCGCAACTCTTTCAGAACTGTAAACACTCCCTTGAAAGAGTCTCCATAGCTGGGTGTTCAGCTGAAGCCTGAAAGGAAGTACTTTGGAGCAATGAAGTACATGCAAATCATACCTTTTTCTGTTTAATTTAAAGGAATTTAAATTCATGCTTTGTTCCTTCAGGTCCTACAAAGAAAAACATGCCTGCTTGGATTCATCTTGGAATGAGTTCTGAAGGACTAAAACTTCAACAGACAACAGACATCCTTATAGTTTCATTCCTGTTTCCTCTGCTTTGTCAGCTCCTCTAATGAGTAACAAAGATAAGAAGCAAGAAAGGTAGTTACTTTAACAATGAGAAAGTAACATGAATATGAAGCCTTTTGTTTTATCTTTAATTGTATAATGGAAAGCAGCAGGAACTGATTATCTGCACTTGATATTAGTGTTTCATGGATGCCAACTGTCTGCTTTATTAGGTGCTTGGTTAGGAAAAGAACAGAATTTTTATTTTATCCTACAACAAATCCATCTATTCCTATGCATTAAAACAGGGGCTATAAGTATGTCTCTTCCCCCACCCATCTTGAAGTGGCCCTATTAATTGCTTTCAAATATTGGCTTCTATGATGTTTAATATTGAAAGATCAATTCTTCCAGTGGAAGATGGTATATTTACACATACTTAGGCTAAGACAGCCATAATTGTATTGTAAATATGATTTTGCTTTAAATATCTATTTTTTAATAATTTATTATCTCTTTTGGCTATTTCAGCTGTTGAAAAGACAGAAAAGTAAGTCATTAAGTAATGGTTTTCTTGTCAATCTGGATTGATTTGTTTTCCCACTAACTAAATTAAAACGTTGAAAGAGCCATCCTAAAGAGACAGTCATTTGTATTACAATAGTTTCATACTTGAAGATATTGTATAAGTAATCATTTCAGCCACTATCCCTACATGCAAATAAACGTTATTTTAAAATTTTTAGTCCAAACACAATTTTTCAGAGGGTACAATTTTTCAAAAGGGCCTTTGTTGATTTGACTGAATTACTTTGGAAAATGTGTTTCCAGAAAGTGGATTATGTTCAAAAGACGTTTCCTACACACATCACTAAAGAGTATTTAGTCAAGATTATGGATGCTTATCCATTGTGTTCATTTTGTTAATTGTCCCTCCCCCACCTTAGACTGTCTAGAATCATCAGCAGATCTGAATGGCATTTGAGGTCCTAATTCTTTTCATCCCCACCCCTTTCCTTCCCATGCCCTCTCACTCAATTTCACTTTTGAAAACCATTTTTGATGTTTCACAAGTCTCAATAAGTTATGCATTGTTGCACTTCAATAAGTAAACTGGATTAAGTTTTTGTTATGACATAAGAGTGTTCATACATAATATTCAGGAATAGTTATTCCAGAACTTTATTCCAAAACAGCTATTCTGGAATAATTCCATGTGTAAACAAACCCTCAGTTATCAAATTATGCAATTCCTTGCCCTTTAGCTGAGTGGATTTGATTTGCTTAATGTCTGTATGACTGTTTCTCAATAATTGTAAAGTATGCAAATGCAGAGTTTCTTAATGGCCCTTAGCCAATCAGGACAGAGGGATTTGCACATTCATTGTATTGTTAATCACTAGAATCATTTTTAATACCCATACACGATTATACATGATTGAAGCTAAAGTTCTCAGAACTCCCAACACATATGCCATCCACAAACATGTCTGATAACTTCTGGATCCTCTCCCTACCCAGCCAGTTCACTCTTATTTGGGGGAAAAGAGAAGGACTGAAATTACTATCCTGTCCTCAAGAGCTAAGGAGGAATCATGAGGGAAGATATTGCAAAGGCTGAATTTAGATGAGGCCACAGGATGTGGATGGGATCAGAGGCTCAGGATCTCGCATACATTGGAAGGAGCTGGGTGGGGAATTGCAAGGGAAGCAGCCATTCTGGATGTAGGGGCTACAGATGGGAGAGCACAGTCTCCACCCACATATCCCTTAGGGAGGGGGCAGAGACAGTGTAGCTGGACAGCAAGTAGAGCCACTGCTCCACATTACTGCCATATCCTCATAGGGGAGGGTTGAAGGCAAGACCACTCCTTCATTAACTACATCAGTGGGAAGAGTGCACTGTACAACCTGTCCCAGGTGGGGGAGCTGCTGCTGCAGTTGTGGCAGGTGGTCACTGGGAGTCCTCATGAGCAATTCTTCCCTAGAAGCTCCTATTACAGCACAGCTTCTGTGGACAAACCACCTCTCCCTGTGATTGGAATATGGTCTGTAGCTTCAAGCCATAGCACATTCTACAATGATTAGAGAGTCTAATATTGAGGGTTGTTGAGCAACCAGTTTTCCTTAGTGACTTGGGAATACTCAGCACCTATCAGGATAGGGCCCATGCTTGTTAGTTCCTAGTTATTATGGGACATTGTGGACAAAAAGCACGTAATATGTCATCATTTATGATGCACTCAAGGGTCTCAATCAAGACTTGGGCACCATTGAGCCAGTCCCTGCCCCAAAGAGTCTGCAAACAAAAAGATAAATGAACAAATGGAAAGTGAGGGACAGGGACATAACATTCAGGCACGTGGTCATGGTGGTGACTGGCACCAGTGGCAGTGTTAGGGGAATGACAGGATCGAGGAGGGCAAGGCAAAATGTAATGTCACAACTCCGTGACTTGAAGTCCATTTAGAATCCTCCCATGAAAGGGGAATTAAGTGCAAGGAGCAGGGGCCACATTCTTCCAACCACTCAGAATTCCAGGATCTACCAAAGATTCCCATCCCAATTCCGGAGAACTCAAAGCATCACTGTGGAGGCAATCCATGCCCAGTATTGGACTCCCCATTGACAGCACACCTAGATCTGTGCCTATGACACCATTGATTCTGGCTCAGCTGCTATTCTGAGTTCCACCACCAATTCAGAATGCAGTCGAAGCTACAAAGTAGTAGTTGTTGCTACCTGCACCATTAAAGGCTTGGTTGTATTAGAATTGTTTGCACGAATGCAGATACACTGGTGCAAACCCCACTCTGTAAATGCACTGCAACACCAATGCAAGGCCCTTTTACATCCCTGCAGTGCATCTACACTGATGATTTACATTACATGGATTTTTGCTGCTGCAACAAGCTCTAACTTAGACAAGATCTAATAATTTGTACTCTACCTTCTATTGAAATCTATGTGTGAGCTTTGAAGGAAGCATTCCACCTACAACCACTACCACCTGGTTCTACCCATCCAAACCCTTTTCAACAGCCATGGAGACGGACATTCTAGATGCTTATCTGAAGCAAGATTCCCCCATCAGTTTGCAATATATCCATTGAGCCATAACAACCTAAATGTTAAACTGTATTGATATCATCAGAAAAATGGAAGACCCAATATCCTGTCTTACAAAAATAAAAACTACAATACTATAGAAGTCATTGAGATTGTCCATTCCTGTCATACAAGTCAACTCATACTCTTCTCAGCTGTATTTCTTTTGGCAGGATTGGGGAATTCACACATACCAGAAGTGTTAACATCCAAAATGGTGTCTTTCAATTTGAATGGTATACACTCTGAGCCTTTGTACAAGCAGTCGTGTTCCTGCATTGTAGAGCTGGCATTTCCTGATCTTTCTTAGCTTTGGCAGATAATTTCCTGACTGAATTGCTTACTTTACACTTTAAAGAGCTTCCTTTTAAACTACAGAAGTGCCAGAAGGACTCAAAATTTAGTCACATCGTATTTACATTATATAAGAGTCAAAAGGGTCAGAGACCATCATTTATTGTATGTTTGTAACATTGTGTGGCATAGTGGGGTTCAAACCTGGTTGAAGCCCCTAGGCACTACCATAGTATAAATGTTGATTTATTATTATTTTATTCATTATTTAAGACTCTTTCTTGTAAAAACTAACTTGATTTTTCCACATATCTTTTAACTGCCTTGGGATACAAATGTCTCTGTGGTGGATTTTATACTATTACTGTCTATGTAGAGGACACCATATGTCTTAGGGCTGCACTTTTTAATCAGATCTGAATATGTTGGGTTCTGAATTAGTTATAGGGGTTTGACAAATGTTTGTAGAAGTAAATATAAATATTATGGATTATTTGATTTGGGATATTAATCAGATTTTTCCAAAAGTATTCTTTTTCCCCCACAAAGATCTTCCTACCTGATGAGTGAGATCAAAGGATGTTTTCAAGGCTGCTTGTATATCTTAAATCAGGAACATTTAAGTATCCCTTATAATACATTATTTCCCAAAAAATCTCTAGGAGAGTAGACCTAGATGTTTCCTGATTTGTACATCCAGTGAGATAGATTTACAAACAACAAAACATATTCTCCGTCCCCTCCAGGTATCCATTGAACAAGCAGTTGTGTTCATTCACATGCTAACTTTGTCTATATTGAGGATTTCACCAAAGCAAACCACCATTTGCTTGCTAGCCCTTGTCTACAGTGGGAAGAGGAGCTAACGCACATTTTATCTAGCATAACATTAGACCCTATTGTGCTCTTAGCATGGACAAAGATGGACATGTTTAAAAATATGCGAGCTGAACACAATAAACAATTTATTCCTGTCTGCATACTAAGTGCTATATCATGTACAGTATCAGTTTAGTTAAAAAAATTAGCTAATACATTTTCTAACATAATGTGTTTTCTCACAGTGCATATACCACTTAATGTTTTCTGTCCTCTTCTTTAGGAAGGCTTAACTAATAATTCCTTAATTCTTTTAGGCTTTTGTAGAGATAGGGTAACAAACTCTGAAATGCAGTTGGCATAATTACACAAAAATACAAAAAGAAAAGAGTACTTGTGGCACCTTAGAGACTAACAAATTTATTTGAGCATAAGCTTTCATGAGCTCCAGCTACAGCTCACAAAAGCTTATGCTCAAATAAATTTGTTAGTCTCTAAGGTGCCACAAGTACTCCTTTTCTTTTTGCGAATACAGACTAACACGGCTGCTACTCTGAAACAAAAATACAAGTGGCAAATACCGGTCATTTTTTCCAGCTAGGCGTTGACATTTATGGGGTCGCATTTCATGTATTTTTTCATCTCAGCCATCTAAAATTAACTTAAAATAAAGAAAACTTATTTAATCTGTGATTTGCTTTTTGTGTTTGAGAATGGGAGAGTGCAGAGGACCCCAATTAAATTTTGACATCTCTCACTTTGCAAAGGAGGTCCCTAGCTATCAAGTACACGTAGTGAAAATACACCTACCTGCTTTAATAGTAATTAAACTGGATCGACATATTATCCCACTGTGGTGGTGATCACTAGTTTTCATTTGCCAGAAAAAAGCAAGGGGATGGAAATGCTAGTAAAAAGAGAGCATATATTTGTATTTCTGCTTGAATCTACACTAGAATCAATCCTCATTCATATGCCAGTTATCCAGATGACTCATCACTCTTTCTAAACTCAGTATTTTTACTCAGTTTATTTTTTTAAAAATGAGTGTTAATTGTATTTGAAGACAGCAGGGTTTCCATTTTGCTCTGTTTCACATTCATCCTCTCTATCCACCTTTATGGAGCCCTAAGTCGAGGCTACATGAATAGGCAAAATTTCACTACAGTAGAAGAGACTTTCCCCCCCAGTCAGGCATGAAACACTTGCCCTGTCCTCACTAGCATGTCAGGGGAGGTATTGATCATGCTCTCTGCTTCCCTAGCTGTCATCCCTTAGAATCTGAATGCCATAGCTGGTGTGGCAGTATCACAAACTCTGCCCCTGGGAATGGGGAGGATTTTGGGAACCGTATGTTGGGATATATTAACAGGGAATATCTGATGTAGATGGAAGAGTGTCTGGGTGCAGGTGTTGTTGGTGGCCTGTACTATACAGAAGGTCAGACTAGATGATCTAGTGGTCCCTTCTGGCCTTAAACTCTATGACTCTATGTAAGATACAGCAGATACTTCTTCTGCTGTGCTTGACATTGGTGAGGCCTCAGGTAGAGTACTGTGGCCAGTTTTGGACACCACCCTTTAAAAACAAAAGTAAGATCAAATTGGAGGGAGTCTAGAAGAAACCAAAATATATATATATATATATGACAAGAGGTTTAAAAACTGTGACCTATGAGGAAAGAGTGAAAGAACTGGGCATGCTGCTTCTCCAAGGTCCCCCCTCCCTCCATCGCTTACTGTTCCCCACCCTCACTCACTTGCTCATTTTCACCGGGCTGGGGAGGGTCCTTTTCAACCAAGTGCTCCGATTGAAAACCAGACACTTGGTAACCCTAATGTTTAATCTAGAGAAGAGAAGACTGAAGGGGCAGACATGATAACAGTCTTCAAATGTGTAAAATGTTGTTATAAAGAGGATGGTGATTAATTGTTCTCCATGTCAGCTGAGGGTAGGACAACTGGTAATCAGCCTAATTTGCAGCAAGGAAGATTTATGTTAGCTTTTAGGGAAAAGCTTCTAACTATAAGGATAGTTAAGCACTGGAACCAATTACTAAGGGAGGCTTTGAAATCCTCCAAGTTTTTAAGAACAGGTTAGATAGACATCTGTTGGGGTGGTCTAGGTATATTTAACTCTGCCTCGCTGATCTCCTGAGGTCCCTTCCAGCCCTACATTTCTATGAGTCTATGCAACTGTCTTTATGTGGCTGCTACCTGGCCATTGCTTCCCCCTTAGGTAACAGAATAGCTGCTGCTGAGCAGCACAGGTGAGCCATGCATTGCCTACATAGCCATATATTGTTTATGGGGTGGGACTGGACCTTCTCAGAATTTTATAAACACGTGTTTTATCTGGAAATAAACTCTAGCCATCACCCAGCAATCTAACTGGATGACATTTATTCCATCTGAGGGGCAATGAAACCACAGGAACCTTTTGAAAAGAATTAAGTCCCTGAGAAGAAAAACTGCAAAACTTTGTTCTGTGAACAGGATCTTGCACGATCAAGTTTTTGGTTCCTTGATTTCCTTCATAAACTCAACAGGAGAAAAAAAAAGTCAGAAAGTCATTTGATATGCTACCCTGAGAAGTCATGTCTCCTAATGTATTATTATTGTGTGTCAGTCATAGCTGCCCAGTGCTGTGCTGTCACTTTTCAGATCCACCTCTTCGACAGAGTACAACTACAAAGAAGTTAGCTAATTCCTTATGCCAGGGCGAAGGGTTGGTAACAGTAATTTCTTTGGCCATCCACTCTCCTAACTTTAGATTGTGACTTTGTAGTATTGTAGCAATGGAAATAATTTTATAACATTCATAAAAGTAAGACCCAGTCTTAAGCTCTCCATGTACTGAAGTCCCATGTACTTGAGTTCCACAAAAGGACCATTTACAAGATTAGCCTTTATATTTAATGTTATTTATTACTTATATTATAACCTCATTGTGCTAGATATTGTCCATGCAAGCCTGAATGAGCAGATGCTCAGGTGATGATTTTGAGGTATGCTGCCGACCTTGCCATCTCACATTATTAACAAAGTTTTGAAATACTATTTCATTTTTAAAAAGTAATCTACTTAGCACTTACTGATAATAACTAGGGTTGTCATTTGGATTAGACAAGAATCTGAATGAAGTCCAGAACAGCAATAAGTATATAAAATATTCAGCTTAATTTTAGTTTATCATTAGTACTCAAGTTTACTTTATCACAGGCTTTTCAGAAGTCTGAGGATGGTGCTATACAAATAATATTTATATAGCAATATAGTATAGTATAGTATTTTGTTGGCATTTCACATAGAAAGAGATACGCAAAGAAAAAGCTGAAGTCCTTCCTCTGAAGATATTACACAAATTTTTAAATACCTTGTAAAAGCAGCATTCCTTATGCTTTAATTGAGTCTAGATGATCACTTTACATGTTATATATCAATGTCTGATCACATAGTAAGAAGCACAATCCAGGTTTAAACATGCATATTAGAACTAGACAAAAATACAAAAGATGGTTTACAAATATTTTCACAAGTAAATGTGATAAATTTGCTACACTGATATTCATGGTGTCATGTGTCCACAATAATTTCTTCCCACCAATTGGTTTTGAATCCTGAAAGTTTCACAATTTTTAGCATGATTGATTACCTGTCTAAAGTTTTAACTTGTTATTCACTGCTCATTTTTTCCCCATTCCAATCAAATAGAAACAATACCATGTGACTGAGATGACCAATCATACAATAAGAATAATGATTAGTAAATAGCTAGTGACATCTGTAATATCCACAAATCATGAGTTGAAATGTATTCACATAAACTATGTGGATTTGGATTTAAAAACTGATAGCACAGTCTATCCCTCTATATTTTAGAAAATTTAGTCACATTTTTCTTGTGTAGAAGCTGGGAGGTTCTTGTGAAATCAGCCAGCCAGTAATGTGTAGGTTGCCAACTGCAGTGAAATCAAAGATCTCTTTCACAGTATAAAATTACCACCAGAAAAACTAGTGTTACAAACCACAATGCTGCCAGACACATTCTGGCATTTCTCTAATCAACAAAGCTATATAAACTCATATTGCCTTTCAAAACCAGCCTACACTGGTTTAAATGATAGGGGCTGACATGGAGATACTGCCAAAGAACTATGATGCAGTCTTGTGACCTATTGGACACAAGGATTCATTCTGTTGTCATGTTTTACTATAATTAACTGTCTGTTCAGTCATTTATAGTACGACTGAAAACCCTAACTGAAACAGTGGTACAGGGAACCTAGCCTTTTCAAGTAGTGCTTAAATATAGTACTGACAAGACATGATACTTAGGCTCCTCAGTATGCATAAATAAAGCACTCACTTCTGTTCCTCTACTCCATCCATCAGAGTGTTTCCCCCCCACCCTTCCTCATTTCCCCTCCCCAGTTTAGAAACTCTAACATGAACAAAAGGCCCAGTTTTTTAAATCCTGGATATTCAAACAAGCGGAGGGTGAGTAAATTGGCTGACATGTGGTGTAGATGCAGCCTATGCTGACTGACGGGATTCTTCTGTCAGTGTAGGAACACCACCCTGAACCAGTTAGTTACATTAATGGAAGCCCTTGCCCATCAACACAGCTGCACTGGTGGTTTTGTTGGCATAGCTACGTCTGTATATGCCAATATAACTTTTCAGTGTAGACTCAGTCTTACTTTCTTCTCCTATTCCTTATGGGATAATGGCTGGATGTGTTTCAGCAACTGGATTGGCTTGAGAAGTCCACAAGGCTAAAGGCTCTTGAGCCAGTGCCTCATCTCATTTCACATAGCATTCAAGGGCAGGAAATCCCAAACCAATTGAGGCCTGGTCTACCCTTACAACTTATACCAACATAGCTATATGAAAAAACACACTCCTTAGTGACACAGCTGTGCCCAATGTAGATGCAGCTATGCCAACAGAAGAAAGCTAGTGTCCTCCAAGGAGATGGTGTTCCTATACCAGCAGAATGTCAAACACTGCACCTACACTAGGGGATTATGCCAGCAAAGCTGTGCTGACCAGAGCTCTTCAGTGTAAACATATACCTCAAACTATTGAATATAGGCTCTAAATAGGACAGGAGTCTTGATTTATACCTCAATACAGCCCTGCTGACTAACATGGGAGTTGGATCAGGCCCTTAGTTTTTGTTTTGTTGGCTAGGTCTACACTGAAAAGTTAAGTCAATGCAGTTGTGTGAAAATGCATACCCCTTGAGCCGACCTAACCCCCAGTGTAGACAGCATTAGGTTGACGGAAGAATTTTTCCATCAATCTAGCTACTGTTTCTCAGAGAGGTGGATTAACTATGGTGACAGGAGAACCCTCCTGTCGCTGTGGTGCGTCTACACTGAAGTGTTACAGCAGCACAGCTGAGCACTACATCTGAACCACTCTAGCATTTCAAGCAGAGATTAGCCCTTTGTTTTACTGAATCAGAACCCTTAAATACCATCCAACAAAAAAGGACCAACACATTATAAAAATCTCACAAAATGAATGCTAAAGCTATGGTTTGGCTAGAGATATAGAAATCACATAAGCAAATTATTGTCACTGACCAAATGGTAACACAGATTCTATCTGGTCTCAAACCAGCATAACCTCCTTACTTCTTGCAATTCCAGGCTTTTTCCTCCTCTTACCTGCTTCATTCCTTGGGATACAGCATCCAAATGCAACATTTTATCGTTTTACTAACTGTTTTCTAAATTAATGTTTACATGTTGCTAAGATGTTATTAAACAGTTGAAAGAAATCTGTTTAATTGTGAAATATAGCTTAAGAACTTCAGCAGTATCTGGGCATAAAAGATGATTGAAAGAAAAATATAGCAGTGGGAATACAACAACACACTATGAGAACATTAGAGTGATCCTGTAATTTGATATACTAGGTCTTTAAAAGAAATAGAATGGCAATAAATTACCCTTTCTGCCTGGGTAGAATTTCACTTATTGTTTTGTTTCCACTAAAATAATAAAAAGGAAGCTTAGAACACAGCAGATGAGGAAAGCTGCCCAAAATTAAGGTGTGCTGAAATGCACTCTCATAAAAAGAGAAAGCCGTGTACTTGAGGGCTAAATTTGAAATGGATACCAGAAGCAAGATTCTCCTGAAATGGAACCTGAATGGCAGCTGAAGTCTATATGCAAACCTATTGTATATGACATTTCAAGCTTTTCAGAACTTTTAGTTATACCAGTAGTCCTATCCCAATGACTGGGTATCTTAAAAAAATAATGTCTCCCCATTGGTTCCTAGCAATTGGTTCCAGCCAAGTCCTGCCTGCTCATTCTTGGCCACCAAACCCTGAAACGGAATAACTATCCGAACCCTCTTTTTATTAACTACCCCCATTTGATTTGGCATATTGTGTGCTGACAACCTCAGGCCTCACTCCAAATCAGAAGAAACTGATTGACACACATGTCACTGCAGGAACCAGAGCCACTGAAGAACAAAGAGAAATGTAAGGATTCAAATTTTCAATACAGTGTGTTTCAAAAAAAGGCTCAAAATGAAATACAATTAAAAAACAAAAATGGAGAGAGATCAACAGAAGATTTTATGGACTTAGGCTGTGTCTACAGCTGGGCTTCTGTAGTGCTTCACTTAATACTTTTGTAATTGTAGGATAAAGTAGGGTTAGTAGGCAGCAGGGTGTGTTACAAAGTATGGTTATGAGCCATAAAGCCACTGTCTCTGTTAAATCCATGGTTTTCAAGTGTCCAGTAGAGTTATGAATTTAAGTTCCCAGGTTTGAGTTTAAAGAAGGTGTTTTTCAGGTTTTCTTTGAGGACAAGGACTGAGAGGTCAGAAGAACAGAAGGAAATATAAGGATGCAAATTTCAGTACAATGAGTTTCAACAACAAAAAAAGCTGAAAAAAAAACAACAAAAAACCCTTCGCAACACTAACAGTAAAATATAACATTCCTGGAAAATATGCCCTGCCCAAGAGGCTGAATGTACATACCCAAAACAGGGACCCTATCTAGCATTATGCAGATTTAAGGGAGATATGGTAGAGAGAGAGAGATGTAACATAGACAGAACAGCAATAAGATGGAAGAATTGTCCAGTGGCAGCCTGGGACTCAGGAAAGCCTGGTTCAATTCATTCCCTACACATGTAATTTAGTCTCTCTGCCTTGGTTCTCCATTTATAGAACAGAAATAATTATATTCCCATACCTCAGAGGAATGGTCTGGGCCTAAATAAATTGAAGATTGTGAAAGGTGTTGGGTACTACATTAATGGTGATTATATATGTACCTAGGATAGATAGAATTGTTAATGCTGGATCATGATAATGCAGAAAATAGTGAGGGGTAAGGAGGGTGGAAATTCAGCAAGAACAGAGAACATTCCTTAGTGAAATGTCCATATTAGACATGTTTACAGAGCTACTGAGGTCTTACCATGAGGGCAGACAGATTTCTCACACTTCCTGAGTTTATCTGCGTTGAAAAATACCACGGAAACATCTTTTCTGTAACATTTCTGCTTTTCCTCTTGTGGCCAAAAGAAGAGATGCAGAGATAAGTGAGGGAAATAGTTCACCAAGTGATTATGAGTCTCAAAGAATGTTCAATTTGTGCATGAACTAAAGTAGGTTCAGATCAGTTACTTAACAAATGAAATCTAGTCTCAAGTTTGCTGCTGACCTGGTGTGTGACCATGGACAAGTCACTTCAACACTCTATGCCTCAGTTTCCCCATCTATAAAATGGGAATAATTATATTTACCTTCTTTTGTAAACTGCTTTGAGACCTATAGATGAAAAGCACCATATACAAACTGAGCATTTATTATTATACATTATTAATTCCCCTGTCCTTGATCTCCTCCAGCTTGTCCAAAAAAAAAATAAAAAGTCATGCCTCCTGTACTAATTCTCTCTCCCTTTGGCTTATCATTTGAGATGGAATATGTTAGTTCTGTACCTTACAAGTCAGCAGGCTAGATGTGCTCAACAATTTTCTTTTAATACTTACAATGTAATTGAAGCTTATTGGAAAATTTGTTCACATATTGCGGGCTTGGTATATGATTTGCTGGATATTACAAAACCTAATAAAAAAGTAACAAAAATATTAAGTTAAGAAAAGTATTACATAGATGCCAACTGCTCCCAATTTGGAGTCAGTTCCTATTTTTCACCAAAATGTTTCTTACATCCATTCTGGCCCACCAAAAAATAAATAAAATTTAAATAAATAAATTGATTCCAGTGCATTTCAAACGGAAAGAAAAGTCCCTCCAAAAATCCTGATTAATAGCTTTCAGAAATTGACATCTATCTCCATATATAACTCACAAGTTTTCAAAACATAACTAGATTGGAAGGAAAAACAGCAGCTGAGATATTAGAAAACTCAACCAATGTGAAGTGCATAATAGATGATGCTCCATATGGCACTTAGTAACATTAGGAAAAAAAGCTTCTCTTTTCCTATCAAAAGAAACCTAACCTAATTTTTTCCATCAGGCAAGGAAATCAGAAGATACACAGCTTGAAAGGAACAATGTCTTCAATATGCCAGACTAAAAGGGAAATCTTTAGAGAGGGTGGTTTGCCCCTGAATGAGATACTGGGCCAGATTATGTTAAACCAGTAAAAATTTGGAGTAATTTCTCCATTGTGTTCAGTGGAGTTATCCTAGATTTACAGTGACAAAACTGAGTTCAGAATCTGATCTACTCTTGTTTTTGTGGATATCAAACATAAAAAATGACATGTCTGAAGTAATTACTAATCTAAGGACTAGACTCATAATAAAGAATTTGTAAATTAAAACATCAAGCAAACTAACATCATTTGATAAACTATGCTGTGCATCAGGATTACAATTTTAAACCCACTCTAGTAGCTTGATTATAAAGGACAATTACAGCATTTATAGTCAGTTGGGGAGAATATTACTGGATTCAAATATAAATGTTAAACTAAACAAAATATAGCATAACAGCAGCAAATGAACCCACAATACAATTTGTTTGGTTCCCAACATATGGCATTCCCTTATTCTTAGAAAATCTAGTTTTGCAAAATAGTTGGTATTGTAACATTTCACATTATTGGATTTTTCCATCTGTACTTTCTAAAATGGTTGCAACCATTTCCTTCTGGGGTGGACCTACAGATTATTGCAATATGCTCTTCATGGAACTATGCCTGAAAAATTCCTGGAAACTTCAGCTCATGGAGAATAAACCCAACTGAGAGTATTTAGTAGTGTTCTCTCAGCAGCAGATTACATTGGTTTCTGTGCTCTGCAGTGGCTCCTACTCTGTTTTCAGATGACTTTAAGGTGTCGGTGCTGACCTTTAAAGACCAGGTCCTGTTACTTCAGAGATCAATTCTCACTGCAAATGTCAAAATTTTCACATAATCACCTATGGAGCTGGAGCTAGTAGTTCCTTTGTTTAAGGAGGAGCCAGCTGATGATTTCAGAGAGAAGGGATCTTCACTGTGGAATTTACACTCCTCCCTACATCCTCCACTTTGTCCAGCACAGCCAAAATTTGCTGACCTCAATGGTAGGCTGTAAAGCATATTTTATTTCCCATGCTGTTGAGGGAATGCATGAAAGGGTTGAATGTAGGTTAAGAATGCTTTTATGTAGATATTGATTGAACTGAATTGCTTTGGTATGTGATTTCATAAAGGTTAGGAAGGCATACTTGATCTAAATAAAGTTAAAGACTAAAAGAGAGGATTATTCAAAAGAATCATAGACAGTAGAGGTGTAAATGACCTACTTGTTCACTTTGTCCATCTCTCTGAGAAATATAGAATTGTTCCCTACTATGTTTTGCTAATGCATTGTCCAGCCTAATTACAAATGTGATATAATGAAGCTTTCATTACACTTCCCTTGGGAGAATACTTCAGAGTTCTATTTGACCCCACTGTAAGGAATATTTTCTTGATTTTCCGCCTTAATTTATCTTCTTCTAGAGCTGACCAAAATTTTCAAACAAGGTTTTTCTCCCCCCAACCAGAAAATGTCAAAAAATATTTATCATGAAAAATTGTCAACCTTGCCAAAAATTTAGTTTTTAATGACAAACTTCATGCTTCATGCCAGTCCAGATTTTCTATAAATGAAATTTAGGTGGTAAATAATGTAACAATTGCAAAATATTAAAAAAGAGAACACAAAAAATGTCATTTCAAACACTTAGAAACATATTTGTGGCTCCCCATGGAGGCAATGGTGCATGGCATGGGGAGGGTCAGTCCCCAGAGCGAGGGGCCAGCCAAGGGCAATGGGGCATGGCATGGCAGGGGTGGCCCTGCCCAGTGCGAGGATACTATGTACAAACCGTTAGTTCCCAGATGCACTGGCCCGCCTGGCACTGTGCTGCCAGCATGCCCCTTCCCCTCGGGGGTGGGCCCATGCCGTGCCACACATCCCCCTGCCCAACACAAACACCCTCCAACTCTCTATACCCAGCACCCCCCCGACCCTGCCACAAATGCACAGCACCCTGAACAATACCACCCCTGTTCAGCACCCCCTGCCCACAGCCCCAGCACAACTGCCCAGCACACCACACACAAACCCCACACCCTAATGCCCCAACACACACATCTTCCCCACCCCCTTAGAGCCCAGCACCACCCCAGACCCCCCTCTCCCATGCCCTGCCTCCCAGCTGCAGTCACCACCCTCCCGGGATGTGACTGTGTCTGCTGGACTAAGCCAGCAGTGCAGCCAGGGCTGGTCCCAGGGGGGGCAGGAAATCACTCCAGCCCCTTAGGAGTGGTGCGATCTGCCAGGCTAGGGCCTGCCCCAGCCAGGTTCCCTCAGGCCCACTTGCCTGGAGGGGCCCAGCCAAGCACTCCCCGCCCCAACATCTCCCCCCACCTGACTGAAACTGGCCAGGGTTCTGCACCAGACCCAGGCAGCTCAGCTCTGGGGAGACAGATGGGGCCCCACAGGTGATGGGAAGCAGAGATTGCCCAGAGCTGGAAGTGCACTGGGGTCCGGCCAGGAGGCTGAGAGGAGCCCTCAGCCGGCTGGCAGGCAGGCCGAGAGCAGCAAGTGGCGGGTGCGGCTGGCAGAGTCTCAGGGGGCAGTGCAAGCAGAGAAGGCCGGGGCCCCTTCTGAGCATGGGCCCAGCTACATGGCACCATTGTTAACCCAGGAGTGCCTTCAGATACTGTTTTGCTCAGCAATACATATTTAGCTCTTTTAACATTTCATAAATCACTTTCTTCCGGGGATTATCAGGTATTGTTTTAACTATTTGATAACTGGGACATAATCCAAACTTAATGTTTTTTAAGAATACAAATTGCATACTATTTCTAAGTAGGAAAAAAAACCCAGTTCATAGCCAATATTTACAGAGACAATTAAATTATGAGGACACAGCTGAAAATATGTACATCACAATCTAAGAAAAGAGTAAGCCAGTCACAGCAAACGGAAAGTGTTGCATATGCCTAGCAATCCAAAATCATTCACATTTCACATCTGCAGTAGGTAGTCATCTTACATGAAATTGGAAAGGAAGAAAGACCTAGCAGAAACAAACCTATTGGGCTGTCAGACAGATGGAAGGAGGGGGGATAGATCTTTAACTGAAAGCTCTTGAAGATTCCAAAAACAGAGTCAAGACAAAGGAACTGCACAAAGCCCCTGGAATCTACTGACAGAGTCAACCATTTCTTAGATGAGGATATGTAAAACTCATCTTGTGTAGGATGCAGGTGGAGAGGAAAAGTGATGGACTCCCTCAGACACAACGTCTTGTCTACACTTACAGCACTGCAGAGGCACAACTGCATTGGTCCAGCGGCATCACTGTAGCACTTAGTGAAGATACTACGTATGCTGACAGGAGAGCTTCTCCATTCAGCATTGGTACTCCACCCCTTTGAGAGGTGATAGCTATATTGATGGTAGAAGCCCTCCCATTGACATAGCTCAATCTACACTGAGAGTTAGGATTTTCCACTCCACTGAGGATGTAGTTATAGTAACATGAGTTAGACCAAGCCAAGGTACTATTTGCAGCATATCTGAGACTTAAGGACCTATACTGCTATGTGCACTCCTTTGTGGGTATTGTTGAGAGATGAATCTCCTGCTCACACCTAGCTGTCCCATCACGTTCCCTTCAGCTAAGCACGTTCACATTTCATCCTCTTCTCTCCATAAGCATAAAGCCCACATCGTGTGCTAAAGGCATAATCTAAAGAAAATAGACAATTGTCAAAACAACACACAGCTAGAAGATAAAATTCCATTTTCTATTCCAGAAATCCATTTCCAATTATCTCTAGCAACTGGTTATTTTGCCTTTTGCAAATTTGGAGGAAGAATGAAGTTAAAGTTGGGTGGACAGTGTAAGTCGGGGTAGTCAATTTTTTTTTGTCAAGGTCCAAATTTCTTGATCAAGATATAGTCAAGTTACAGACTCCAGAGAAAATAATAAAAAGACCAATAATTATAATGATAATAAGTAAATTAAAAGATTTCCGGGTCCATTCAAAAGCATCTGGCAGTTCAGATTTGGCCCCCGATCTGCCTATTGACTACTTCTGGTGTAAGTCATGTGGAGTGATTAAGAGGTTTATAGCACTGGAAACTGATTAGACCTCCTAATGCTTCATTACCAGACTTCTTAATGCTTTTTATGAGGCAGGAGAGTTGAAGTTGTAGAAATTGTGTTAAAATTCTCTCTCATTTGGGAACTTTGTTAACTCTCCATTGAAACACATTTGCAAGATTCAGGAGGCCTAGAAGTATCGTGTATCTAGAAGATGTTGCCCCATTCCAGTTTTCAAGGAAGAGTTCTGATTTTCTAGAGGATATCCCAGCTGGGTCCTGCAACCTATGCATTCAAATATTAAGGAATTCTAAAATAACTTTGGAACTGATGCAAAATCATAATGGTTTAAGATTTAAGAATTTTGTCCCAAAGGTTGTCATTTTGAAAGTGACAAGATCTTTCGCGGACCCAGTAAGTAGCTACAGAGACTGATTTTGCTTGCACAGGCCTTAGATGCATAGGACCACCATTCCAGATCAGACCTTTCATCCATTATGTCCAGTATCCAGCCTCAGTAGAAAAAAAATCCATAATACACCTACCCAATAGTGCAACACTAGACTCAAAAAAAAACCACCACCTTCTTATCCCCTGTGGTGATGAGTTTAACTCTTGAAGAATGACATTTTACTTCCTTTATCTTAACATAGTAACCACAAATAAGGAATGGAACACAAATGAAATGGAATATGGAATCATAAAAATCATAAACGGAAAAGACCTCTAAGGTCATCAAACCTATTCCCCTGCCATTTCACGATTGTCCCTTAAAGTATATTTTGTAGTGTTTTACCTAGTCTAATTTTAAAGTATCTTAAATGATTGTGTTTCCATCACCTCACTTACAAATAGAGGCTTCATCAAATGTCAGGAGAAATTACTCCTGCACTGTGTATCGGATTGGGTGTTATTACACTTTTCTATTATTTGGTTTCTCTCTGCTTGCCTTATTGTAAAATTAAAGTATAAAAAAACCTCAGATATTTCTAAAGCTCTTATCATTCCAATATTTAAGTATTGGAAGGAAGGGTAAGTATAATAGATGAAATAATATTTCATATTACAGTTGAACCTATAGATCCTATTAGGATCAAAGCCCCATGTATTAGGTGCTGAACAGAGTAAAAGATGGTCTATGCCCTGAAGAGTTCACAATCTTATTAGGATACAATAAATGGGTATAAAACAAATCTACAAGGATGGGATGACAAGGGAAACAATCATGAGAAAAAACTCTCTGCATATAATCTGCAATAATCACTTAAAATTCTATTTCTCAAAACTTTCCTGCCCATAAGCTCATTTGCTGGAATATTACCAGCTAGTGAACATGAAAGAGTAGTGTTTACTGTATAAGTGATGTTGCTTAAAAGTTCAAACAGAGTATTAACAAATTCTGTGTATCATTCATCCAGCTTTCTTTGTGGATTAATTAATTAAGGAAGGGACAAATAAAACTTCAGAGGAGTAAGCTGCATGTTTATAATGTGTTACAAAATACTTACTTGTCCTGAAAAAGTTAATGTAGATAATGAATTAATTTGGGAATTAACTATCCAAATGGAATTTCTTTCCATCTGTTACCTAAAATAGGGTAGCTAATAATGTAGCTTGTCTACATGGGAGATTTTTCTAGTTAAACCGTTAGGGTAATACATCTAGGGCTTGTCTGCCCAGGGAAGTTTTACAGGTATAGAGGTAGTGTGTGAATTTAAACTGATGTATACTGCCATAACTCACCCACATGGACATTTATTCCAGTAAAAAAGCTTTTTTTCCAATTTGCGTTATGTCACTTTGGAAGTAGTTTGAGCTAAATTTAAAAAAAAAAAAAAGCCGCTTACACTGGAATAAGAGTGTCCACATAGGGAATTATAGCCCCATAACTATGCTGATAAATTTCCTCATGTAGACAAGTCCTATTACTGTATAAGCCAGTACAGGGCTGGTAATTTCCTAAAAGAATTCTGATCACCTGGAAATGCTCTTTAAGATGTGGGCCTGCTTTAAGCATATACACTCACACACCTGTGACCACAGGGGGACTCACTAATGATCTATCCTAAGTAGCGTGAACTTCCCTGTTCCAAACACAATGTCTACGTAGTGTCAAAAAGGCAACATCATGACATGACGGTGCAATTATGCATGATGCAATGTTATATCATGAAGACACAAACATTGCAAAGTGATTGTTAGTCTGGGGGACTCAAATCTTTACATCAACGCTGTTTATGTTCTCCTGCGTTTTTTTAAATAGCACTCCTTTTCCTATTTTTGTTGCACTGTATGTCTCATACTCCCCATACCTAGCATGCTTTTGCCTTCTCCCTTCCCCATTTTTCCCACATTGTACTAAAATTATTAACTAAAAATCTGCATTTGCAGAGGTTCACTTTTTTTGTCTGAATAAGAGTAGCTGCTAGCAATGCATAGATGTAAAAAAACTGCTTAAGTTAATCTCTGAAAGGAGATGAACTATAAATGGTAGTGTTTCCTTTTACATATCACATGCTGCACGTTATGCTATTAAACAAAAGGAGCCCTTTTAAACTGGTAACGTAGAAATTTTGGCCAAAGTTTTCAAATTTGTCTGATGAAAGTTTTTATTGCTCTACTTAGGTTGCTTCTCTTTTAGGTGTTTACAGATGGGTTTAGGAATTTAATTTTACGTCCCTGGTTTTGATAATGTTGATCACTTCTACACAACCTAGAAACGTGCTATATCATAGCTCATTAATTGTATGGACAGGTTAAAGATCCCCTCGGAGAAAAATAGGTCTGAAAAGTCCTCCCCTTAACCTTGCCAAACCTGACATTACTGACTTAATGCTCCACCCATTTGGGTGATACACAACTGCTACAACAATGTTTTCAGCCTGTTATGTAATTGCTGCATCTGTTAAACTCTAATTAGAGCTTTCCTTGTACAAGAAGGGCTAACATCTGTTTGCAGCTACTAATTAGTAACACCAACATTCTTGTCAAGATGGCATAGACCTTGTCTACACCAGCATTTGGGGGGAATCTTACCAAATTACAATAGCACTGGTGGGAGCATTAGTGTAGACATCTTATTCTAGACAGTCTCTCATCTAAGTATGACTGCCTGTACTCTGTCTATGCTAATGCTCCCGTATTGATACCACCAGTGGAGTTGCCTCAATGGGAGTATGAGGGAAGATTTCCAAAAAAGTGCTAATAGAGACACAGCCATAGTAGGTATTTTTCCTGTAATTATTACTGTAAAGCGGCCTAGAGGAAAGGTTCCCCACTAGATAACTTTTCATACATTTTTGCTACTTTGTGGAGAATGGAAAAACTTGCATGTACATATGAGAGCCTTTATATTTGCATCCATCCTTATGAAAAAGCTCAGTGGCATTTAATTCAAAGTTATGTTTCTACAGTATTTTAACAAAGGAAAGAAGTCAATTAAATTCTGTAAGATGCTTTTCAAATGTCTTTAGAGAGACAATATCCTTTCTCTAGTCATTCTATAGGTTTTTAGAATAATTTCTATGGATCCCTTTTTAATTTCTGTAAAACCCTATCTGTTTAATCCCTATCAAATTCTATAGTTCTTTTTCATAACAGCAATTATGACATATTTCTGAACCATTTGCCACACGTGGAGAAAGAACTGGAATTTTGTTGCTCTCTGGGACCAATGCATGCAGTTAACAGGAAATTCTTTGGCACCTTTTAGTGACTTCTGCTGCAAGGTACAGAAATAGCTGTGCCTGGTTAATCCCTTGCAAAGTCTGCTGTTACTAACAGAATTCCAGGAAGCCTTTGGCTGTTCTAAGCACCATAAAGTCATTCCTTCCAGCTATGGAAAATACCTAATCCTTTCAGGACATTTGATTACACAATATACAAGGACAATGGAATATCACAACAACGCCGCAATCTTAAATATCTTGGTTTCAGTGCAACCCTCCTTATCCAAACAAAATTGCCTTTGACATGGGGAAGGTTTTGTAAGATCTGCACATGGTCAGTGTTTGCTTAACAGTTAGTTGCATATCTGGGGCATACTTAAACATGTGGGTTTAGTTTCATGTTCCCTAGTTCAGTTGGCTAACAGTGACCACTCTCCATTGATCTTCAACCATTCACATAAACAGAATCAGAATTTGTGTGTATCTGTAACAGGATCAGAAAAGAAAGTCCGATATCTAGAGATAATCCATCGTGGCACTAATGTTGCCAACTCTCATGATTTTGTGGCACGTTTTATGCTGTTTGGTGTGTTTCTTAAAGACCCAGCTCCTGAAGTCACATGAATATACGAGAATCTCAGCTCTCTCTCATCCCAGCTATGTCCCTATCCCTCTCCCCAGTGAGTGTCTGGGCCTGTGGAGAAAAACTTGAAATGTGACCAGAGTATACCATAAAGATTAAAAAAAATGTAAATGAAAAAAACATTTTTAAGCCACTCATGTTTGGGAGGGCAGAGGGGCTGAATGATGATTTGTGAATGCTTGGGGTTTATCATACTGTACCTCAAACAGCAGGCTCAACCAAATATATGAGAACAAACAAAAAAGTAGGTAATATCTACAACAGGAATTCAGGACCGTGAATCCAGATCACTAGCACCAAAAGCTTAAGCCAATACCAGAAAATGCTGCACACAACTATTAACAAGTCTAATGAATGGAAACAAATGTGGGCATCATAGCAACCTTGAAAGATACATGACACATCACTATGGTCATGTATAATAGCATCAAGTATTTTACCAGAAATAACCCCTTGACTCTATACAGTCACAATGATGCATGCAAAATAACTTTGACCTGACCTGCATGCCACATGCCCGCTGATGCAGCAAGAAATTGTGATAGACTGTGTGGTATCACAGTGTCATACAGTGACAGTTTTTCCCTCATACATAGTTCTCAGTAATGATTCACAGACCACCATCCTCATTTGGCTCTGATCAAGGTGGGAATACTTCTGGGATAAATAATGTGCATTCATTTTGTTCCCTGTTTCAGAATGTCTTCATGTTGACCATTGAACCTGTTGATATTTCAACATCTTAACATATGATCATGTGGGATTCACAAAGTGCCAACAAGTTGGCAGCTCAAAACTGTGGTCCAAAGAATTTCTAGTTAACGTTCTTAATTTCTATTATCCGGATTCTGGTCTTTATATTAGCAAATACATTTGTGGCTCTCTGGACAGGTTCCCAATGTTTAAAGGTGTGGTTGGTGCAGTTCAGGATAGGGTGCAAAGGTGATGTTAAGCCATTTTCACATCCCCCTTGATCGTGGGGCTAGGCACCTCCGATAGGAGACTATAGGCTTGATCCTATGGGCTATTCTGGCAGGCGAATGCCAGAGCACAGAGGTACCCCAGTCATGCCTCTTCTTTCAGACGGGTGATGGCATAGCAGCTGCTACTATATCTCTTCACCACCTGAAGATTCCCCCCAGGGAGGTGGGGTTCTCAGGCAACTAGATCAAACACGTTTCTAGCTGTTCTGTACCACCAGAGCAGCTGGAGCAGGGACCAGTATCTGGTACAACATGTCCATCCATCTCTAGATGCCATTTTTGCAATGGACCCAAGATCTTCCCTATGAATCTGAAGAGATTTTTTCCCTGCAGGAGGATCCTAATGGTTACACAATACCTTCTGTTAATTTAAATCATATGTTAATGAATGACAGCATGTGGGAAAGGAGGATTGAAGGGGTTAAAGTTATTGGTTGAGTACAGTTTTCTGAGTTTTTATAAAGCATAAAATATTAACTATGGACTTTTTATCTTTAAATTAATCTCATGCTACTGCATGATTGACTGGCCTGGACATTAAAGTAATCTGTTGATTAAAAGACTAATTATAGCATGGACCATGAGATCACTACCTGCCCATGATTGTCTTACCATTCTGCCACTGCTGTCTTGGTGATTACTATGCAGTGGGTACTTGTCCACTAGAATCTGGTCTTCAGCCACCAAACTTGTCTCTTGTTTAGTATAAACAGCCAGCAATAGATAGCAATTGCTTTCAGTCCCAGAGTTGAACTGGTAAAACAACTATGGGCTGTTTCAGAATAGGCTATAATACTGCCAAATATACAAATGTATCTAAATGCTTTTCAAAGCAGGAACTCATTCAGAATAATGGTTCTTTTGTTATCACTATTATGGTAAATCTGTATATCAAGAAGTTCTGAAGTCAAATGGTATTCATGGTAACTGACTATATCCACTGCTTCAGGGTCACTGTGGTCTATTGTGTCAATCTCTATTCAGTGTCAGATTGATAGCGTGTCAAATTAGGAAGGCCAAAAAAGAATTTGAAGAACAGCTATCCAAAGACTCAAAAAGTAATAGCAAACAAAATTTTAAGTACATCAGAAGCAGGAAGCCTGCTAAACTGGTTAAACGGGTCTCTCAAGGAAACTGCGGAACCACCTGATCAACATCCTCTACAGCAAACAGGGAAAGATTAAGAATGAGCTCTCAAAACTGGATACTCTCATAAAGAACCAACCTTCCACACAAACTTCCTCGTGGCTGGACTTTACAAAAACTAGACAAGCCATTTACAAAACACACTTTGATTCTCTACAAAAGAAAAAGGACACTAAGCTATCTAAACTACTATATGCCACAAGGGGCCACAACAATGGTTCCCGTAACCCACCCAGCAATATTGTTAATCTATCCAACTATACTCTTAGCCCAGCGGAAGAATCTGTCCTATCTCGGGGCCTCTCCTTTTGCCCCTCCACCCCCACGAACATGATACAGTTCTGTGCTGACCTAGAATCCTATTTTCGACGTCTCAGACTCAAGGAATATTTCCAACACACCTCTGACCAACATATTAACCCACAGAGACCTTCCTGCCAACACTACAAAAAGAAGGATTCTAGGTGGACTCCTCCTGAAGGTCGAAACAGCAGCCTGGATTTCTACATAGACTGCTTCCGCCGACGTGCACGAGCTGAAATTGTGGAAAAGCAGCATCGCTTACCCCATAACCTCAGCCATGCAGAACACAGTGCCATCCACAGCCTCAGAAACAACTCTGACATCATAATCAAAAAGGCTGACAAAGGAGGTGCTGTCGTCATCATGAATAGGTCGGAGTATGAACAAGAGGCTACTAGGCAGCTCTCCAACACCACTTTCTACAAGCCATTACCCTCTGATCCCACTGAGAGTTACCAAAAGAAACTACAGCATTTGCTCAAGAAACTCCCTGAAAAAGCACAAGAACAAATCCGCACAGACACACCCCTGGAGCCAGGACCTGGGGTATTCTATCTGCTACCCAAGATCCATAAACCTGGAAATCCTGGACGCCCCATCATCTCAGGCATTGGCACCCTGACAGCAGGATTGTCTGGCTATGTAGACTCCCTCCTCAGGCCCTTCGTTACCAGCACTCCCAGCTATCTTCGAGACACCACCGATTTCCTGAGGAAACTACAGTCCATTGGTGATCTTCCTAAAAACACCATCCTAGCCACTATGGATGTAGAAGCCCTCTACACCAACATTCCACACAAAGATGGACTACAAGCCGTCAGGAACAGTATCCCCGATACTGTCACGGCTAACCTGGTGGCAGAACTTTGTGACTTTGTCCTGACCCATAACTATTTCACATTTGGTGACAATGTATACCTTCAAATCAGCGGCACTGCGATGGGTACCCGCATGGCCCCACAGTATGCCAACATTTTTATGGCTGACTTAGAACAACGCTTCCTCAGCTCTCGTTCCCTAATGCCCCTACTCTACTTGCGCTACATTGATGACATCTTCATCATCTGGACCCATGGAAAAGAAGCTCTTGAGGAATTCCACCATGATTTCAACAATTTCCATCCCACCATCAACCTCAGCCTGGACCAGTCCACACAAGAGATCCACTTCCTGGACACTACGGTGCTAATAAGCGATGGTCACATAAACACCACCCTATATCGGAAACCTACTGACCGCTATTCCTACCTACATGCCTCTAGCTTTCATCCAGATCATACCACTCGATCCATTGTCTACAGCCAAGCGCTACGATATAACCGCATTTGCTCCAACCCCTCAGACAGAGACAAACACCTACAAGATCTCTATCATGCATTCCTACAACTACAGTACCCACCTGCTGAAGTGAAGAAACAGATTGACAGAGCCAGAAGAGTACCCAGAAGTCACCTACTACAGGACAGGACCAACAAAGAAAACAACAGAACGCCACTAGCCATCACCTTCAGCCCCCAACTAAAACCCCTCCAACGCATCATCAAGGATCTACAACCTATCCTGAAGGACGAGCCATCGCTCTCTCAGATCTTGGGAGACAGACCAGTCCTTGCTTACAGACAGCCCCCCAATCTGAAGCAAATACTCACCAGCAACCACACACCACACAACAGAACCACTAACCCAGGAACCTATCCTTGCAACAAAGCCCGTTGCCAACTCTGTCCACATATCTATTCAGGGGATACCATCATAGGGCCTAATCACATCAGCCACACTATCAGAGGCTCGTTCACCTGCGCATCTACCAATGTGATATATGCCATCATGTGCCAGCAATGCCCCTCTGCCATGTACATTGGCCAAACTGGACAGTCTCTACGTAAAAGAATGAATGGACACAAATCAGACGTCAAGAATTATAACATTCAAAAACCAGTTGGAGAACACTTCAATCTCTCTGGTCACTCAATCACAGACCTAAGAGTGGCTATACTTCAACAAAAAAGCTTCAAAAACAGACTCCAACGAGAGACTGCTGAATTGGAATTAATTTGCAAACTGGATACAATTAACTTAGGCTTGAATAGAGACTGGGAATGGATGAGTCATTACACAAAGTAAAACTATTTCCCCATGGTATTTCTCCCTCCCACCCCACCCCCCACTGTTCCTCTGATATTCTTGTTAACTGCTGGAATTAGCCTACCTGCTTGTCACCATGAAAGGTTTTCCTCCTTCCCCCCCCTGCTGTTGGTGATGGCTTATCTTAAGTGATCACTCTCCTTACAGTGTGTATGATAAACCCATTGTTTCATGTTCTCTGTGTGTGTGTATATAAATCTCTCCTCTGTTTTTTCCACCAAATGCATCCGATGAAGTGAGCTGTAGCTCACGAAAGCTTATGCTCTAATAAATTTGTTAGTCTCTAAGGTGCCACAAGTACTCCTTTTCTTTTTGCGAATACAGACTAACACGGCTGCTACTCTGAAACCTGTGATTAAAAGATAGGAAGCAAAGGATAGGAATAAATGGTAAGTTTTCAGAATGGAGAGAGGTAAATAGTGGTGTCCCCCAGGGGTTTGTACTGGGACCAGTCCTATTCAACATTCATAAATGATCTGGAAAAAGGGGTAAACAGTGAGGTGGCAAAATGTGCAGATGATAACTATCTTGAGTAGTTTTCTAAGTCCCAGCAGACTGAAGAGCTACAAAAGGATCTCTCAAAACTAGGTGACTGGACAACAAAAAGGCAGATAAAATTCAATGTTGATAAATTCAAAGTAATGCACATTGGAAAACATAATCCCAACTATACATATAAAATGATAGTGTCTAAATTAGCTGTTAACACACAAGGAAGATCTTGGAGTCATTGCGGATAGTTCTCTGAAAACATCCACTCAATGTGCAGCAGCAGTCAAAAAAGCAAACAGAATGTTGGGCATCATTAAGAAAGGGATAGATAATAAGACAAAATATATTGCCTCTATATACATCCATGGTACGCCCACATCTTGAATACTGTGTGCAGATGTGGTCATCCCATCTCAAAAAAGATATATTGGAATTGGAAAAGTTTCAGAAAGGGGCAACAAAAATGATTAGGGGTATGGAATGGCTTCTGTATGAGGAGAGATTAATAAGAGTGGGACTTTTCAGCTTGGAAAAGAGAACACTAAGAGGAGGTATGATTGAGGTTTATAAAATCATGACTGGTGTGGAGAAGGTAAATAAGGAAGTGTTATTTATTCCTTCTCATAAAACAAGAACTTGGGGTCACCAAATGAAATTGGCAGCAGGTTTAAAACCAACCAAAGAAAGTATTTCTTCACACAACTCACAATCAACCTGTGGAAATTCTCTGCAGAGGATGTTGTGAAGGCCAAGACTATAAGAGAGTTCAAAAAAGAACTAGATAAATTCATGGAGGATAGGTCCATCAATGGCTATTAGCCAGGATGGGCAGGGATGGGGTCCCTAGCCTCTGTTTGCCAGAAGCTGGGAATGAGCGACAGTGGAAGGATCACCTGATGTTCACCTGTTCTGTTCATTCTGTCTGGGGCACTTGGCATCGACCACAGTTGGAAGACAGGATACTGTGCTAGATGGAACTTTGGTCTGACCCAGTAGGGCTGTTCTTACAATACTTGTATGTCAAGTCTCAGCCTGCAACATATTTTAATTACCTAGATCATAAAATGGTTTGCTGTTTTTTCTCCTGCACTGCCCTTGATCTCTGTGCACTTTAGTTTATTCCTCATTCACACTCATATTCATGCCCAAAAACACAGTTGCAAACAGATTTCCATTGGAAAATGCCAATTAGTCCAACCCAAAGTATTTCATGGAAACCGTTGTAATGAACTGTAGTCAAATCACAGTTCCCTTGCAAACTGGTTAGGTTCCCTGCCAGCTTGTCTAGGATTCTGAAGTCTGCACTCTGGGGCTTCCATGCTCTCTGTGCAGAGCTAGGGTTCTAATGGATGATAACCAGACCCACAAGACATCACCCCTGATCCACTTCTTCCCTTGAGGCCCCACCCCCAACACTCATAGGGTCTTCACCAGCATGGCCGAGGCTCCCTTGCTTGCGACCTGTGGGATGCACAGAGCCATGCGCTGCAACAAGCTGCATGAGCAGCCTGGCCCCAGAGGCAGTGCTGCTGCACTGCCTCCTTCCTTCTATTTAGGGTTGCCACATTTTTCACGGATTAAAAACAAACAAAAAAAACGCCACAATGGATATCAGGGCTTGTCATATGGCACCTAGACACACAAGCCAAAACCCAGATGTCCAAGAGCTGGGAACCTGGCAGCCTTGGCTCAAGCTGTGGACCCATAGCAGGGATCCTGGAAGCCCTGAGACCCTCAACTGGAGCTGGGCCTCTCAAGCCTTCTGGGCTCCTTGCCACTGACCCAGAAGCCTGGAAAACTCCTGGGCCAGCTGGGAGTCACACAGCTAAGGGAGTTGCAGGCACAGCAATGTGGTAGCCTTAGGGTACATGGCCCCAGAGCAGTCCTCATGACGAGCTTCTTTAGAGCCCCAGACCCACCTCCCAACAGTGAAGCTGCAGGGGATCATATTTTGTTTCAGAAACACCATGTTTAGGTATCTCAAATGAAACTTTTTAAACCCTTGGATTTGTGACAAATTTCAAAATTTCCTGTAAAGATTCATTTAAGTTTTGGCCAGCTCCATAATAGACCAACAAATTCCCAAGCAGAGGTACCAAGAAATGCCACACTGCTGGTGATCTCATGTAGCCTCAGTGGTGTGATACAATTGCCAATGATGGAAATACACTGAATACCCAACCAGATCCCCTTAAGGACCTAGGCAGAGATCAATCTCGGTGGCACTCAATCTGTAAAGTGGCTGGATCCCCTTGGCATTTGCCAGGATCATGAGTTATGACAGACTGAAAAGGTCTTTCTCTATTTGAAAAGAAATAAAGAAGCTCCCCTTCCACTTTGCTAACCTCATGCTTTTGAGCAGTGTATAAACCCTACAGGACTCTACCTCCCATTATTATTTATCATTTGTATTACAGTAGTGACTTGGTCCCCTTGCAGTAGCGTAGCTGTGGGGGGGGAAACAGAGCAGTGGCCACTCCCCCACCGAGCGGAAGTGGCGCCTTTTTAATTTTTATTCACCTGGCAGCGCTCAGGGTCTTAGGTGGCGGGTCAGGCGGCGCTTCAGGTCTTCAGCAGCACTTCGGCGTCGGGTGCTTCACTCGCTCCGGTCTTCGGCGGCATTGCTGTGGGGGAGGGGGTGTCCTTCAGAGCCGCCAAAGACCGGAGCGAGTGAAGGACCCGACACGGAAGTGTCAGTGAAGACCCAGAGTGCCGCCGGGTGAATACTGGGGGGGGGAAGGGGCACCTTTTTTAAATCTCCACTCCCCATTTTCTCCACCTGGGTATGCCACTGTCCCCTTGTGCTAGGCACTGTACAAACAGATTAATAGACAGTCTTGCCCCAAAGAGTTTACAATCCAAGGGTTTGTCTACATTTACAGCAGTGCAGTGGCATAGCTGCAATGCTGCAGCGCTGAGTGAAGACACTACCTACGCTGACGGGAGAGCATCTTCTACCAGTGTAGGCACTCCACCTCCAAGACATAGTGGCTATGTAGATGGGTGAAGCCCTCCCATCTACATAGCACTGTCAACATCGGGAGTTCAGTGAGTATAACAGTGTTGCTCAGGGGTGTGGACTTTCTAAGATAGAACGTCGGAGAAGGGAATATAGTATATAAGCAGAAAGAATAAAATGATGGTTTGAAAGTCTCAGATTTGCATTAGTAGGCGTGGCATTTCCATGGATAATTTCCATTAAAGGTGGCAGTGTTGAGTGTCTCCATTAGCCAGTCTGTATTCACAAAAAGAAAAGGAGTACTTGTAGCACCTTAGAGACTAACAAATTTATTTGAGCATAAGCTTTCATGTTATTGGAGGAGTGGGATACTATTCAACATTAGTAAGTATGGCAGAATCTGGCCCATAAAGTGCAGGTATGGAATACTCTTTGCTGCTCAGTCATTTTATTGTAATGGAAGTACTACACTTTGTCACACATTCCTGTAGAATATGAATCCAGCTGCCCTCCATTTGAGTTCAGATTCCCATGCTATTCACAGCATTAACAGCTTAGCTGGAGTCCTGTCATCTAACCTACCAGGTGTTCCGACAGAGTGGCAGTTCAAAAGCGAAAAAAATATTTCTGTCAGTCACTCAGTAACACAATCCTGAAACAAGCTGTGTTATACAATTGGCACTGTTCAGATCTCTCCATTTCATTGGAGGGGACAACACTGAATACTTGCAAGTCACATGGAAGTCATGTTCCAGTTATTCTTTGACAAGTGCAGATTACTGTTTCCCTAAGCCAAGTTATGACATCAGTGGTACCTGCCAGAAATTATAGTGCAGCTCAAATGTGGCACTCCTCCTCCCTCTCCCCGCTACTGAACTGATTCAAAATAGCTCATGTCACCAGTCCCAAATAAAAATGAGTGACGGATGAAGAAATCTCAGTGGTTACTCCCACTGCCCACAGTGAGCCTCATACAAAAGAGGAACCTAGAGGTTAAAATTGACAGTATTCAATAATCCCACAAGAGAATCCATGTTTTGGCAGAAGAGGAAACTACTGTATTATAAAAGTAAGCTTTGATAATTTAATAGATTACATTTTGTATAGAGTAAAATATGATTTTCTCTTCATATTTTGATTTATTACACAACTGGATATATAAGCAAGTGCCATTTGCCTTTTTAGATACTGAAAAGTTTAATATTACTTTTTTCCCCTTTTCTAGGTTTGATTTTTTAAAATTTTATAGGAAAATAATGAGACTCTGCTCAATTGATAAAGTCTCAGATGTACTCTCCTTCTAATTTGTTTTTCTCACTTGTATTAATTCAGTTCCTTTGGGTTTTTTTATTTTGCTTCCTCATATAATATGTCTGTGTGTTATATGAGAACTTGTGTAGTTACTCACAAAAGAAAATCTGGAACCTTATAGATTTGTAGAGAGACACTTTTAACCTAAAGATGCATCCTACATACGTATATAAGCACATTTTAGATCCTTATTAAAAAACAGTTTTTAAAAAGTACATTAAGTGTACTATTTTAACATCTCTACAGTGCTGTATAAAGCTACATTTAGGCAAACAAATCTTACTTGATGTCACTAAAAGTAGAAGACTAATTAGTGCTTGATAAAGATGAGAGCTCAAGGGGATGATGTGGCTTGGGCCCCCCATCCCCATACAGCTGTCTGTCATCTTCAGTGGACTAGGTGCCTAGGACATTCCGATCAAAATAAGAGACCCTAAACATTCATATTCAATGTGCAATCAAACTGGTTGGACAGTCAAGCTGGTTGAAAATTTTCTGACTAAGCCTCTTTTCAAAAGGAAAATGCTTTTTAAGCCAAAATAAAATATTGTGGGAATATTTTTAGTTTGACCAAGGTTTTTTGTTTGTTTGTTTTCAACACACATTTTGGTAACAAAGCTCTCAATTTAAAAAAAATAATTTGTTTCACTTGGAAGGGATTCTCTCCTGCTCACTTCCCTCCTTTCCCCAATGGAAAAAAGAGCGAATGTATGATTTTCCCCTCATCAACACACTGTTTCAGCGGGGAAAAAAAGGGAAAATTTAGAACAAGGAAATTTTATTTTTTCCACAAAATATACTCCTTGCTGCATCAGCTTTATTGAATACACTAAAGCATTAATGAAAGCAAACGTGTTATGAGAAGAGTTTCATATATTATTAATTAGCAGATATTATCTATGTATTTTAATATAGGTCTCAGTTATGGGGGAAGTCAACTAGAAACATTCAAAAGATATATTTGTATGAATAACTGAGAGAAAAATTGATAAAAAGTTAAAATGTTTTTCCTCTGTTTTGACCAAAACCAGCTATTTTTGTTAAAAGCAACAACCAAGATTCATTCCTAGTTCTACAGGCTTCTACTGGTATAGACCATATCAAAAAGGTTCCCCCAATGATTGATCACCCACACACCTCACTCCACCATCCTCCCTGCAAAAAAGGAGAGAGTAAGTTGCAGTAGCAAAATACTGGTTATCAGCTCCCTTACACCTTAAAGGGGACCTGCAGTTACCCAAACTAAACCCACAAAATAGTAGGATTAGTGAAGGGGTGTGGTCAGGATATGCAGAAGTGTATTGATTTAACACCTTCCTGAAGTAGCTTTTGCCTGCAGACCAAAATTTACAGGAATAACTAAGCTATACTGACAAACATCTTTATACTGGTAAAAAAGTGTGGCCTCACTACAGGGTTGTACAGCTGTAATTATATCAGTTTCTAAGCCAGTGTTATGATAGTGGTACAAAAACCATGTGCAGATCTGTTTCCAGCAGAAATCAAAGTTGCTTCCAAGCAGAAGCCACAAGGGAGAGCAGTGAAAAACCTATCAATCTCCTTTAGAGTGAATTTCCCTGGACTACAGGAGACAAGGTGCAGGGATGCAGAGACTATCTTTACAGATTTCATGCTACATTTTTCAAGTGTGATTTGCAAACCTGATAGGACAGCTGTGCATTCCAGTGCACTGCACAACCCAATGACTTAAAATTTGACTGCATAGTTATGAGGTTACTCTTTTACAGTGACTGAAGTTATCCTTGCCAATGTGCTGAAATCTTATTCTGCAGTGCAGAGCCAAATGTAGTAAGTGACCTGTTTCAGCAAAAACACAATTTGGACTATGTGTAATTATTAAAATTGTGTTTTGCCAACCTAACTCACATGAAAAACAGGCTATTAAACCTCAGTGATGCATTTAGTATTATATACCTCAGACAAATATCTATTCTTATCTTTTGAGAGAAGACAGCAAGCTTAGAAAGATACTATTAAACGCAACCTCTTTCACGTATACGAGGAGATATATAAATAATGGACTCTTCCTGCTACAAGGGACACACAGACTAGTGGTCTCAAATATGTTCCTCACGTGAATAGATTTCAGAAAGCTCATTGCATGAATCTTCACTCCACAACCATCACTCACATCCGTCCCAAGCCCCCCCAATTAAAGTTCTATGGGCCCATGATAGTTTTATTGTTGTGTAATCTTCAGCTATTTTAGGTGCTATTTTACAGTTGTGTCTTTATAGGGGAAATCTTGTCAAATTAACCTTTAGCAGACAGAAATTTGATTCCTGACCTTTTCTTCCATTTCTCTGTTTAATGTTACATCCACTGCACATTTCAAAGTGCATAGGGCCATCTAAAATGAATCGGGGTAAAAAAAAAACCACATTGTTTCCTGGATTCCTTGCTCTCTTCTTACTCAGGCAAAACTCCCAGTGTCTGAGCAAATACTTCAGGATTTGGCCCATAATGAATTTGGATTCTAGCTGACTTCAGTTGAGTTACTGTTTATTAACCCCAGTGTACATTAGAGGAGGATTGGGCCCAAGAAGGGCAATTTTGACTTGGAGATGATTTAACTGCCTTGGTTCCATTTGAACAGTGGGGTACCCAGAGGCGATTAGGCAGAAAATGCATATCAGCAACTTGAGTAGAATTTGAAATGTTATAGTCAATTTTATAGAATTCCAGTGATCTATTAGGATATGTATTTAAGAAGTAGGAAACTAATGGTAAAAGGTTAATGAAGGAGCACTAAAGAATGTGGGTGTTCAGAAAAATCATTCCCATATGGAGCTACCTAGATAATCCAGCTGAACTTTTAAATAGACTTAGAGGGGAAAGGGCTATTATAGTGAATGTGTGACACCTACCCATTCTTCTGAACATGGGTGCTCCAACATCAATCCCACAGAAAGGGTGCTTTCAGCATCAGAAATGCTGAATGGTTAATACTGTGAGATGTTACGTTCCATATATCAATCATATAGAATATCTACAGAGCAATGACACCACAGCAATGCAATTGGGGTAATCACTCACATTAGAATTTGTGAGAAGTCAATGCCATTCACTACCCACTTGTTTTAGAAAGGAAAAATGTGTTAATGGGAAGTATTAACCGAGTAAATGCCACTGGCCAGCAGGCAGGCTCAGAATCACACATCAGAATCATGATGGATCACAGTTTTCAGAAGGACCCACTTATGTTGGAACCAGCATAACAAAACCTAGTGCCTCGAAGCTGGGCACCCAAAAAGGGAGGCATCCAAAACTGGCAGCTACTTGTGAAATATAAGACAGTCATTGGAGCATAAAGAAACCCCTTACTGATACCACATGAAGAGTTTCTAATGGATTTTTAAAAATCAAATGAAAGTTCAGTATGTTGCGGCAGAATCAAATGCGAGTCAAAGGAGAATAGCCTTTGGAGGGCAGACCAGCTCAGATAGTTCATCAGGGGACATCTGAGGAAACAGCATAATTATCTGAAGTGTCAAGTAAGTAGCTGCCACCGCTGGAAGAGTCTTTTAGTGTTGTAATGATCCACTCTGCTAAGGAGTAACTATGAGTAATACAATCATATTCAGTCTCTCATAACATATCACTGGAGAACATATTCTAATGTTTGCACGATACAGGTTTTGTTTCTTTATAAGATTATAGCATTAAAGATAGGGAAAGGGCATGTTTCATTGAGTCATTGATGTATGCTTGTTTTTTTAAGATGAGGCCATAAACTGGAGAGCAGTACAGTAACTCCTCACTTCCGTCTCAATTAACCTTGTTTCGTTGTTACATTGCTGATCAATTAGAGAACATGCTTGTTTAAAGTTGCGCAATGCTCCCTTATAACATTGTTTGGCAGCTGCCTGCTTTGTCCACCGCTTGCAGGAAGGACAGACCATTGGAGCTAGCTGGTGGGGGCTTGGAACCAGGGTGGACCAGCAGCCCCCCTAAGTTCCCTGTGCAGCAGCCTCCCAGCAGATTATCAATTGCCGGCAGTTCAGCTGTCCCTCCCACCACTGCCATGTGATGCTCCCGCCCTCTGCCTTGGAGCTGCTCCCAGGAGCCTCCTGCTTGCTGTGCAGGGGCAGGGGGGTTCATGTCAGGATGTCCCCCTCTCTCCTGCTTCTGCACCCCATTTACTCCATCTTGCATAGAGCAGGGGGGACACACGACAGGGCTCAAGACAGAGGGAGCTTCCTGGCAGCAGCAGCTGCCTCAGTTTGCTGATTAAATTAAAAGGCAGTGTACTTAAGAGTGGAGTCAGGTACTTAAAAGAGCAATGCACATCTCTCTCTCTCTCTCTCTCACACAGACACACAGGATGTGTGTCTCTATCTCCCATGCTGTCTCCCCTCCTTCCATTCCTGCTGCCTTGTAGAGTATGAGGCTACATTAACAATGAGTTAACCCTTGAGGGCTCAGCCAATTGCTAGTTCATCACTTAGTAGTAAGGCATCCCCTGGGAAATATCCCACCCTCTGACTCCTCCACCTCAACCAAGCTTCACAATCATCATCACTGTGCAGCCGATGAAATGAGCTGTAGCTCATGAAAGCTTATGCTCAAATAAATTTGTTAGTCTCTAAGGGGCCACAAATACTCCTTTTCTTTTTGCAAATACAGACTAACACGGCTGCTACTCTGAAATCTATCAGTATACAAGCATTCAGACTCACCCAGCAGTACCTCCTGCTGGTAAGTCTTGGGAATTAGCTCAATTTCCAGCCCAGAGCACCCTCCACAGGCCAGTGATCCACCTTACCTTTGGCTCCTGGTCCCTCCCAGGACCCAGTGCCCTTGCCCTGGGTGCAGCCCCCCTGGCAGTACCCCCACTCCCTGGGTCTCCCCACCCCAGGGAACCCTCACCCTCTATCCCCACATCACTTCAGTCATGGCTACTGCCAGTCACTGTCTAGCCCATGCCCTGGAGTTGACTGCAGTGTAAAAGCCAATCATCACAGGCAACAAGAGGTTTGGACTGGCTGCCTTTACCCACCCTCAGGCTGTCTCTCTGCAACCCCAATACCTATATGGGCCTGGGACCGGGACCGGGACCGGGACCGGGACCAGGACCAGGCCCAGCAGCCTGGGAAGTTGCAGGCCGAGGCCGAGGCCGAGGCCGAGGCCGAGGGCTCGGGCTCGGGCTCGGGCTCGGGCTCGGGCTCGGGCTCGGGCTCGGGCTCTTCCACAACCAGGCCTGTCTCTCTCTCCAGCCAGAGAGAGTCTGCCTGAGCTTCTCACTCCCAGCCTTTATAAGGGCCAGCTGGGCCCTGATTGGGGTGTGGCCCAGCTGTGGCTACTTCCCCACTCAGCCCAGCTTCTAGCCCACAGCCCTCTCCAAGGACTGGCTTTTCAGCCCTTCAGGGCAAGAGCAGGTGACTACCCCCCACTACACAGTATTAAATTGTTTGTTTAAAACTTATACTCTGTGTGTGTGTGTGTGTGTGTGTTTGTGTAGTCTTTTGTCTGGTGAAAAAAATTTCCCTGGAACCTAACCTCCCCATTTACATTAATTCTTAAGGGGAAATTGGATTCGCTTAACATCGTTTCGCTTAAAGTCTCATTTTTCAGGAACATAACTACAATGTTAAGCGAGGAGTTTAATACTATTGTGATAGTGCCCCAGTGAAACAAATTATTATTAAAAATGACATTATTATTGACAAAGTACTTTAGACAAAAGATGCTAATAAAACAGATGATTGGCCCCTCAGAGTTTACAATGAAACAGCTTCCTATATATCCTTCTGTGTCAAATGTTTACTCATCCAAGATTTCACAGAAGGGATAGATCCTAGGTCTTTCTTTTCCAAACCTGCAGACACCTCTTGACCTAGAGGAAAATATTTGCTTGCTCCAGTACCCATCAGGACCAGACAGTAGAGGACAACAAACACAACAATCAAGCTGGTGTGATGTTCCATCCCATAGATAATTATGCTATACATACTCACTGGCCAGTACATGCTCACTTCCCCACTTTCTGCAGTTAGACAACACTCATCCTTGGGCATCTAGACTTCTCAAAGGAAAATGATTGCATCTGGAAGTTGGTTTTCAGTCGTACTAGTTTGCCAACCTCTTTGGATGGACTGAGCATAGAGTTTGACCAAACTATTCATTATGATGGAATTTTCATAGCCAAAAAAAACCCAGTACCAAAGTCACCCCTCAGATCATAGGTTTAAAGGCCTTTTAAAAGATCTTTAGCATTAAAATGCTATGTTATATGGGAAGGACTTATACTTGCCCCTTTCCCTAACTTATGCCACATCTGATTGTTCCTTCCTGCTTTGTTGATCTACTAGTGGCAGCATGGCACCCTTTACAGGTCATCCAATAACTATACAATTCAGATTGGCCTTCTTTAGTGTAGCTTTATTAGATTTTCATAAAAGTATATTTATAAAGGTTGACACCTTTCTTAGAGCAGCCCCACAAATACCAACAAGGACCTATGAGGCAGTGGGGATTATCAGCCCCATTGTAGAAACCTGGGAAACAAACTCTATAGCTAGCATAGTACAGGTAAACGGTTGATGCAAGGGACTTCAGCAGCAGATGGCAACCAAGGTGCACACTGATCAAGATGAGACTATAATTAGTAACCCCAGGAGCATATTTTTCTCTCCCTTCCTCCCTTTCATCTCATGCACTTGATTCTGTGAGGGAACTGGGGGTTATTTAAGGAGGATGATATGTGGGATTCTGTTTCATGTTCGAGGCAGAAGCGTTACGTACTAATGAGATCATATAATGCATGGTGCAGTTTTTCGGTTCATTTCTTTTGGGAATAAGCAACTGACTGAGCGTAACTTTTCAAAGTATCATTAAGGCCTGATAACCCTATAAGCATTCGGTGGTATCAGTAGGTACCCTAGGCATGTTGAGAATTTTAATACCCACCAGAGTTTGAATATTGTACATTTAACAAGGAGAAATCTCCCTGCCTTCTGCCCTTTTTCTTATAAACTCATCTCTCTATTTTACCAAAGCTGTGTTTTTAACAGTATTTAAACTGGCATTTTGATAAATGAGAGAACAAGGACATAAGCTCCCTAAGGCTTCACACAATGTGTGCTTCACATTTTAGATGTATAATTCTCTGGCGCATTTTGTGCTTGATATTATTTGGAACAGTAACAGGAATTATTTGGAACAGTAACAGGAATTATTTAAAAGTAACACATACCCTACAGATCACCACCACCTATGATCTCTTGTAGAACCACAGAAGAGAGAGAACCTAATGGGTCTTTCCTCTTTCTCTAGCCTAGTCTTTGATGAGGGCAGCATTGTTTCCTGCAGAATATTTTCTAGTGGATTGGTCAGTACCATTTTAAGTGTCTTACATATTGGGGCCTCTACAATGTCCCTTGGAAGACTATTCCAACGGCTACTCATTCTGTACCAAAAATATAGGAATAGCATGCAAATAATTTCTAAGCACATTTCACTGTCTGATATTTTATTTCTAGGCAGAATAAGACTCAATTACCAATTTTTGTATGACTAGACTATTGCTTTATTGCATTTTATAAGAAAGTATCCAAAGTTTTTGCAGGTTTCAGAGTAGCAGCCGTGTTAGTCTGTATTCGCAAAAAGAAAAGGAGTACTTGTGGCACCTTAGAGACTAACAAATTTATTAGAGCATAAGCTTTCGTGAGCTACAGCTCACTTCATCGGATGCATTTGGTGGAAAAAACAGAGGAGAGATTTATATACACACCCAGAGAACATGAAACAATGGGTTTATCATACACACTGTAAGGAGAGTAAGTGATCACTCTCCTTACAGTGTGTATGATAAACCCATTGTTTCATGTTCTCTGGGTGTGTATATAAATCTCTCCTCTGTTTTTTCCACCAAATGCATCCGATGAAGTGAGCTGTAGCTCACGAAAGCTTATGCTCTAATAAATTTGTTAGTCTCTAAGGTGCCACAAGTACTCCTTTTCTTTTTGCAAAGTTTTTGCAATGTGTCATGTGCATCAGTTTAGAAGTTTTAACAAGGAAAGGACTTCTGACCTTTGGCTTACTTTTCAGAGAATGACTAAGACTATCAGCTTCAGACGCCCCGATATCTTTGTCCATGATGCAAAAGAACTGAAAAACTTTTGGGAAAAAATCATTGAAAAACACACTCAGCAACAACAAGGCGAAGACTCTAGATTAAGCAGAAGTGCCCTGAAGAAGTGAGTTGCATTTTTTCTTTTGTAAAGCATCTCGGTCATATTTCCACATGATTCATAATAAGGCAGACCATTACTAGTTTGCTTTATTCACAGCACACAATTTGCTGCTAGCTGTTTGGCATTTTTTGTCCCATATTTCCATAGCTCTCCTATGTGGAAACTCAAATGCCCCCTCACCCTTGGGCCCCTGGGTTATTCTTCAAAGGCTTTGGAGCACAACCACCTAAAAATTAAAATGTATTAATATTATAACTTGTGACAGCTGGGAAATAGTGAGATTTCTACCTGGAGTTGGGACAATGAGTAAATGAAAATTGTTAAATTAAAGGGATAGACAAACTGTCCATTAATAACTAGAGTAATAATGTACACTTCTATAGCACCTTTTAATGTATTTCATAGACTTAACATTTATGAAGCCCCACAGTACTCCAGGGACGGAGTATTATCCCCACTTTACAGCTATGGAAATTGAGGCACACAGAGATCATGTGACTTATTTAAGGCTATGTCTCAAGTCAGTGGCAATGCTAGAAGTAGAGAAACTCAGAAGCCTTGCTCCCAATGTCCTTTTAACTACTAGATAACTGTCCTGGTGTAAGATAATCAGGTTGTTGACAAAGTGAGAAACTTATTATAAGCAGTTAGACATACAGCATCCCTCAAATGACTAAAAATCTACAGGGTTACAGTTCCACAAAAAGGGGGCCATGCAGAATGAAACAGCTCCCACGGCAATCACAAATCATGCTATTTGTGTGGAAATGACATGGGTTTTTTTCTTCATTTGAGTTTTTTAAAAGTGAATTTTGTATAAAGAATAAGGTGCACAAAAAAGATATTTTATTTGCTGAGTGTTCCAGAGCAATTCTGGCTGCATCAAAATAGAACCAAGCAGGTCCCATTCAAGATAAGCTTGACCAGTGCCTGAGCTGTTCATAAACTGTTCTAATTCACACAAAGTTAGCTTCAGGAGGCTATGTACATTGATATTGCAAAATCTGCAGGGTTGCTGACTACCATAGCTGATATCCTGGAAGCATCAGCAGCTTTAACTGAAGATGAGTGTTCTCTCTGTTCCTTGGGACAGTAGTTAACAAGGAACAGCAAGGAAAATACTGTGTTTTGAATGACAAATTTTTTGGCTAATTACACTGATTTCTGAGAACCTGAATATGCTTACTTGAGAATGCCAATGTCAGTGTAGGACAGATCAATCTGAAAAGGTTAAACCATCATTTGCAGTCAAAACTGGAAACCAAATTAATATAAGTAACTGTGTAAAATATCCACAACCTTTACTGCTGGGTAATTCTGAAATAAAATTGCTAGCTGCTGTCCTTATTGATACATCAAATGTAATTTGCAAAAAATATCCAGTGCTATCTTTAGCTTCATGATGTGACATTTGATCCCATAGTATTATCTTTGTCAAGTGTTTGATACCCATCATTCCACTGGAAAACTACAATGGCAATAGATAACTTGCAGTGGTCCTTATGACATTTCCTTCCCTCTACACCATACTGAACCTTAAAACTCTGTGGCTTCTCTCCCTCATGACATCATTCCCTTCATTATATACATATAAGGTTTGATGACAATGAAGAAAAAGGATTTGATTACGTTTAAAGGTTCAGGACACAAAGTAACATCACAATTACAGAATGATATACATAGGCCTTTCCATGGTTCTTTTTTCTTCTCCAGTGCAGCATGGTAAATTATGTTTTCTCAGTGCAACTTTAAATTTGCATATCGCGTGACCTTACCAGAAAGAGTATTTCTGTGTGGCCTTGAGAATGCCCCAGAGGAGAAGGAAGAGCATTTCATACTAATGAGAGTACTTCAGCAGTTGTTTGACTCATTAGGAATCCAGGAATGTCACCCACTGTTGAGTGATACCATCATTGCCATCACCATGCTCTGTGTTCCTAAACTAGAAAGCCAGAGAAATGCCTACATGGTAAATAAATCTAAGGCAAGAGCCTTGGTGATGAAAGAGAGGAGAAAGCTTTGATATCACTAAAAAGATCTAGATACATTTGAAAAATTTGGCTCAACGCTTACTGATAAGAGTGTTTGTTCCTTGTTCCCAGACTCCGACATGAATGGACCCAGAAGCTGGAAGGCCGAATAAAAATGCTACAAAAGTCCTGTGGAGAGCAGGAAGCACAGATGTCCCTATTATCAGTTGAAACATTTCAGCCAATAGATAAAACAGCTGCATAAAGTTACTATTGGAAGATAGGTTTCAGAGTAGCAGCCATGTTAGTCTGTATTCGCAAAAAGAAAAGGAGTACTTGTGGCACTTTAGAGACTAACAAATTTATTTGAGCATAAGCTTTCGTGAGCTACAGCTCACTTCATCGGATGCATTCTACAGCTCACTTCATCCAATGCATTCACTGAATGAATCCGATGAAGTGAGCTGTAGCTCACGAAAGCTTATGCTCAAATAAATTTGTTAGTCTCTAAGGTGCCACAAGTACTCCTTTTCTTGTTGGAAGATAGGAAGTATTGGTCCTGATTCTGATTTCATGTATACCATTGTTAACCACAAGTAACTCCACTAAACTGGTGAGAGATCAGAATCAGGTCCATTGTTTCTCAAGAGCTCAGCCTGCTCCAAAAGCTACTGTAGGTAATAGTAAAACCCTGTAGAATTTCAATAAGTATTACAATGAAGATGCAAGACTATAGTACATGATTGCCAAGTATCATCAGTTCTACATGATATATCATTTTGATGCAGAAGGACTTAGCTTTGCATTTTGAAGTGCGACATAAACACACATAGGAAAGAAGATCACTTATTTAATGGGTTTAATACATTCAGATGCCTGGGGGTGAAGTTAACTTGAGCAGTTTGCACATTTCCACTTACCGAGATCAAGCATACTGTGCCTGACTTAATGTAGATACATGCTGTTCTGTCTGCTTTGATGAGCCGCCTGTGAAGTGAGATAAGAATTACTGTGTCAGCAGGTTAGAAGTAGCAAAAAAAATGGAATCAGGAAAAAAAGAATGAGCACTTTTGGTCAAAATACAGGTGATTTTCCAAATCTTCATTTTTAAGTCAAGGGAATAAAGGATTTTGGCCTTGGTGTGAGTTAGATAAGAACAAGGTTATGAATTAGCATCAGGAATGTCTGGGTAGGAGAGTAAAGAAATTGAAGTTTGAAGCAGAGGCAACAATGCAATGTATCACAGTATTCATGCTCCACAGCGTATCACTCACCAATCTGAGATAACGCAAACACTTGCTGCATTTTCTTTAAAAAGAAAAAATAGGACAGATGAAAGGTAGTGAAATATGGATTAATGATGCATAAGAATATTTCTGTAGCCACTCTGACACTTTGGCAATTCTTGGATTACTTCTTGTGCATAACAATCTATTAATCACAGGTTTCAGAGTAGCAGCCGTGTTAGTCTGTATTCGCAAAAAGAAAAGGAGTACTTGTGGCACCTTAGAGACTAACAAATTTATTAGAGCATAAGCTTTCGTGAGCTACAGCTCACTTCATCGGATGCATTTGGTGGAAAAAACAGAGGAGAGATGATGATGTTGGTGATGGCTTATCTTAAGTGATCACTCTCCTTACAGTGTGTATGATAAACCCATTGTTTCATGTTCTCTGTGTATGTGTATATAAATCTCCACCAAATGCATTCCACCAAATGCATCCGATGAAGTGAGCTGTAGCTCACGAAAGCTTATGCTCTAATAAATTTGTTAGTCTCGAAGGTGCCACAAGTAATCTATTAATCATTTCAATTCACTGTATTGACTGCCACTTGCTGGAAAACAGTGCACAAATGCAAAGAGTTACTTCTATAGCAAAGCCGAGCCTTATTCTCCTTAACCTTGCACCCTGTGTAGTCATTTACATCAGAACTAACAGAATGTAAATGTTACCAAAACCAGCATGTTAATGACTACAGCTGGTCAAAACCTGGAATATCTATTCCATGGGAAATGGACATCATGAAATTTGTTTTTGTTCTGAATTGGAACTAAAGCAATTTTTTCAAACTTTCCCACAAAACAACATTTTTGAAAAATATTGTTTGGGGTTAATCGAAGCATTCAGGTTTGATAAAAGTCTAACATGTCATTCAGATTTTGGCTTTTTATCTCATAATTTAGACTATAAAATAAAATAAATTTCAAATAAAGTCATTTTGAAACAAAACTCCCCAAATGTCCCATTTTGAAACACATTTTTCATTTTTTTAAACCAAATTTCGACAAAAACAATACATTCCGGCAGACAGTTTCTCTTTTGACAAAAGGTACATTTTCAGAAGGAAAATGTTCTGTCAGAAATTTTTTGACCAGCTCTAGTAGTGACTTGCACCAACTTTTTTACAAGGGTAATGCACTCCACAAAGTACAAGGCCCTCTTTTGGGCCCATCCCAACTGATATGTACTGTGATTGCATGCTTTTCAGCAGACTATGAACTTAAAAATCATCAATATGCTGAGTTATAATAAAGGTGTAGTTGCTTTTAACTGTGCAATATAAGTCTCCTCCTTGTGTGCTCATTTAACCCAAATACTTGTTGCATTTCCTTTCTTTTTTTTTAAAAAAAGGGATAGGCTAAATGAAATGTAGTGGAAAATGAATTAATGATGCACAAGAATATTTCTGTAGCCACTCTGGCAATTCTCTATTACTTGTGTAAATTATTAGGAACTCAGTTCTGTGTTTTGATTTAAACAAAATAACTTCCTGAGGGCTTCCTATTCCATTCTGTATAAATTCTTATACTGACTTCATCACCATCAATTTAAGACAACTTTCCTCTCGTATGGCAAATTAAACAGGATTTGAACCTGCACCCATTTACACACAAAAAACAAATTCCAGCCACCCTTCCACTAAGCTGCTATGGATGTCTATAGGAGGTGAGATCTGATAATCTATGAGAGTAGGATTCCCTTTCTACAGCCCTCTGTCCTGACTGGCCACTCACATTTTTATAATGTTGCAGTTCACTAACATTAATAGGGGTTATTTGCATCTTATATTTGGTGTGAGAGGAGAATCAGGCCCTTTGTGTTTATATAAGGTCAACTGATTCTTTTCTATTAAATTTCTTAATGAAAATATTTCTAATGTACACTAGGAGTTTTATTGAATTATATCTGGTTGCTTAGAAAGTTAATAGTAACATTATGTGAGGCAGCTGAAAAGACTAAATGAATGAGAGCAATCCGCACATTCGTTTAGGAATTCAGCACTCTCTAGAGAGTCCTGGAGACCCACATGATGCCCCTGAGCACTAGAGTTTCCATTTGGATCTCTGAGTGGGCTGAGGGATGTGTAAAATCATTTCTGTTGCAAGCAGATAGCATCATATTGATTACATATCCAAGGAGTCTCATGAGCATTGTTTATGCCAGCAAGTATACAGAATGTATTTCACTTGTGAAATGTGCTCATGATACATTCATTGCAGGAGAGTATGCACATAGCTGGCATGAAAAGCTAAAATCCTCCCACTTCTAGTCAAAATGCAGTCCTTTGGAGAATCTGAGTGTACATGCATTAGAGGCACTTATCTGTCCCAACACATTTTACAAGACAGCAGTATCTTAGCAACCCTACAGGATTGAGCAGCAGCTACTTTTAGCCACCAAATACATATGTTCTGCCACTTTTTTGGTGCTACTATACATAAGGGCCAGTCTGAGAAAAGAATCAAGTGCTAGAAATTATTAAATTTAGGAACCAGATGTAGCTTTACATAATGGACTCGGCTATGGACAAAACCCAAGGCAAAATGTTATACCAGCACTTTAGATCGTGCCCTCTGCTTTGCAATTATTAGCAAACATCTTTGAAAGCAGCAAGCATAGTTTTTGTGAAAAATTAGTCAAAACAATTCCAGCTGGAATGGACCATCCAAAAAATTGTGTCTCACTCATCTCACTCTCAAAAAAACCCAACAAAACACAAAAACACAGATTATACAACATGTGTAATCTGAGCCTAAAGGATTTTCCATTAGTTATATGCTATGCCTATAATTAAGGGCATCTACATGACATACTATTTCTCACTTGAAATTCCTACGTTCTGTTAGGATACATCTGCACTGCAGTTAAACACCCGCAGCCAGCCAGGGCTCAGGCTGCAGCCTGACTCTGGGATCCTCCCATCTCTCAGGGTCCTAGAGCCCAAGCTCCAGCCCAAGCCCAAATGCCTACTACAATTAGACAGCCTTTTACCAGAGCCTTAGCCTGAGTCAGCTAAGGGCCAGTCACAGATGTCTAATTGCACTGTAGACATACTTTTATTGACTATAGGCCTTATCCTTAAGCTATGTCTACACTAACCCCCAAATTGATGCTCTGGGGATCGATGCACCAGGGTCAATTTAGCAGGTCTAGTGAAGACCCGCCAAATCGACCGCAGATCGCTCTCCAGTCGACCCCAGTACTCTACCTCAAACAAGAAGAGTAAGGTAAGTCAACAGGAGAGTGTCTCCTGTTGACCCAGCGGTAAGTCAGCCTAAGCTATGTCAACTCCAGCTATGTTATTCACGTAGCTGGAATTGCGAAGCTTATGTCGACTTACCGCGCTAGTGTAGACATAAACTAAAAGTACTTACTACCAGACATTGACTTCAGCAGGAAAACTCCTGGCAGTAAGCATTACTTTAAGATGTGTTTGCAAGATCAGGCCCATGATAATCATTTTCCAAAGCAGTTCATTGTAGTATCAGAGAATTATAGCTTCAAAGGAAGAATTAGTAGCAGGAGCAGATGAACTCTCAAGAAATAAAGATCCAGTAAAGATATTATCTCACTCAATTTGTATCTCTAAAGTGTTTTTCTAAGAGGCATCAGTAGGTCTTTGAAGGAACACTGTTAAATTTCACCCAAAAATACAAAATCTGTAAAAACTCACTTTACTATTAATTCTCCCTCTCTCATATACACACACCCACACACAGTGGAAACTTAAAAGAAAGAAAGAAAGAAAGAAAGAAAGAAAGAAAGAAAGAAAGAAAGAAAGAAAGAAAGAAAGAAAGAAAGAAAGAAAGAAAGAAAGAAAGAAAAAGCTAAATTTCTCTCCTGTTGTGTTTACAACTCAACCACTGAGACCCTGTACTAAGATATGAGAACCTGAATGTGAAATTAATTAGAACCTGGCCAGAATGTAACTGATAGTCCATTCTATTATCCTTGAGAACAATGCAAAAAACAAAGTAAAAGAAACTCCTTAAGTTCAGTAGTGAAAAATAAGTTTTCAAAATTCATTTAGTTTGAATATCTGTAAATATAGGAAGATTTTTTTAATTAAAATAAAAAACCCCAACAGGTCATGTTTAACCTGACAGGCTCCTTTAAACATACCTTAATGCTAAAGAAACAGGTTTTCTACACAATTTTATTAACATTTTATTTTTGTCTGAAATCCCATTCTAGTTAAACTGTGGATTGTGCTTAGAGTTTTTGGGTACAAAGTTTGCATCTGTACCTAGCTAAGAGAACAATATCACCTGTGGAGTGATCACTTGCAACTTCTGAACATAATCTTTTGGGAAAGGACCTGCAGTTGCTCTAGTGACTTCTGAATCTTAAGTCATGTCTGCACTCCAGACACTGCAGTTAGTATATCACTTGTACGCATGCTTACTTGGCTTCTTGCATCAGCACTACGCAAACTCACAAAGAGTGCTTGTGATGATGCACACTGTAGTGCACTATGGGTAGATATCCCAGTGTGGAACCTGCCACCATCCAGCACAGCGTCTATTCAGAAACTTTTGGCAATGCACGGTGGGGCAGAAATGAGTCACGCAAGGTTGACTGGGAACAAGGGGTTAACTTGCCAGCATGCAACTGTCTCTATCCCATAATATCAACTATATCCCATAATTCTTGCATCTTAAAAAAAAAATCACCATGAACCCAGGAGGCTCTCCTCATTGTCACCATCTTGGACAGAAGCGTGGAGCCTGCACAGCTCTGTAGTAACAAAACCACAGCACAGAAAATCCTGTGCAATTTAAAAGCAAATACATTAAAAACTTAAATGAATGGAATAGAACTTACGGGGAAGAGCATTCATATCTATTTTACCTACACAAAGAGCAATCGTGGTTTTCACACATCCATGTATGTGAAGCTATAGTTGTCCTTAATGTCCCCAGGGTGGAGTGATGGGGTAGGGATGTGGCCCTTGATACCATGTAGAATGTTAAGGGGGTTTTGGGAGGTGCTGTAATGGATTTCTCCATGGACTGCAAAGGAAAGTGAACCTGTGATTGTTGAACCTGCAGGTCCACAAGAGTGTCTGCAACTAGCGTGGGACAGATGCTGGAGGACCTTAGGTCTGATCTACACTACAAAGTTAGGTCGATGTAAGCTACCTGGCATTGACATAGTTGTGCATTTATCTAAACTTAAGTATGTCTCCCACAGATATAAGTGCCCCTTTACAGCGACACAATAGCCCCAGCTCTCTGAGTGGCCTTGAGCCATGGTTGATGTACTGAGGTCGACAGCACAAGTCGAAATGCTGTGTTACCTACACAAACCCTAACAGTCCTCCATCACCTGTCCCATAATGCCCAACACTGACCACTCTGGTCACAGTTATGAACTCCACTGTCCAGGGGTTATGAAGACTGGAAGAATCCACATTGTCTCCCCCTGCACTTTAAAGCCCCAAGAGCTTTTAAGATGCATTTTCCTTATTGTCTAGCTTGGGGAGCATAGCTAGCAGCAATCCATCATTGTGTGCAACTGCTCAGCTGACCGTGCCGGCTACACACTCCAGAAGCACCTACTTTGGAGTAGACAGGAGATATTGATCTCCTGGGCCTGCAGGGCAAGAGGCTGTGCAAGGGCAGTTATGGACATCTTCAAGCAGATGCAGGGGATGCAGGAGAAGAGGTACAACAGGGACTCGCCAAAGTGCCATGTGAAAGATGAGTAACTGCAGCAGGCATATCAGAAGGCCAGGGAGGCCAACAGTTGATCTGGTGCTGAGACACAGGCCTTCCGTAATACAGAGAGGTGCATGCCATATTTGGAGACATGAGCACCACCCTATTCTCCATCATGGGTACCTCTGAGGATCTCAAGCCACAGGCCCCTTGTACAAACAGCAAGGACAAGGAGGTGAAGGAAGGATGGACCTGCAAGATGGTCTAGTTGTGCTGTGAGCCAGGACCTGTTTGAGACTTCCCCACAGTTCAGTCAGTCTTGGCAATCAAGCAAGGGCAAGCCCGATACAGGGGAAAGAACTTCAGGTAAGTGTGTAATTCTATTTCCCATTACAATGATGTACTACTGATGGTGCCCCCAATTTAACAGGATACAACTATTGACTTTTTCATTAATCTACTCATACTAGAAGTAGTGGTGGTGATTTGCTTTTCATTCTGCTTTTCAGCTGTGAACCAGTTTATATATACAGGGATGTCCCTTGAATGCTCCTTAGAGATCTCGACGAAACTTTCATGGAGATATTCTGCAATCTGCTCCCAAACGTCTCTAGGGATGGCTGCCTTATTTCTTCCTCTGTGATAGGACACTTTCCCACACCAGGCAACATTAGCTTCAGCAGGCACCATTGCAATACACAGGCTAGCAGCATACAGCCCCAGCCTGTGGAAGATGGTACTAATATTCAGTGCCATTGCCCTATATTCATAATTGCTCATTTTTATGAAGCTCCCTCCTCATTTTCCTCATTCTTGGCATGCCCTACCCATCATGGCTGGAGCTGCGAGGGGCACCATACACAATCATTCCCAAACAGAAGTGTCAATATGCATGTCTTCTTTAAAACTTCAGGGGAGCAAGGGAAGGGAGTTCTGAATCTTAAGTTTCGATTTCCATGGTGACTATATTGACAATGGTACTTCTCTGTTTTATCTTCAGCTGCTGCTGTTGAGGTCTTGAGGGGTTCCCCCTCCACACCTATGGAGCACCTGAGCCAGATAAGGGGAAAAAAAGAAAAAAGAGGTTTTCTTGGGATAACATGTTCAGTGAGATCCTATAAGCCAGTGCTGCATCAGACTGTGAGCAAAGCATCTGGAATGTGAAGCTAGCCAGAGGAGATAAGAGTACACAGGAGAAAGTCCCAGCAGGAAGAGGAGAGGGAGATGTACCAGGACATAATGGGGCTTGTCTGGCAGCAGACACAGATGCTGAACACTCTTGTGGACCAACAGGTTCAACAATCACAGGCTTGGTTCCCGTTTCAGTCCATGGAGAACTCCCTTACAGTTACCTCCCTACACCCTCCCTCAACATTCTATGGAGTATCAAGGGCCACATCCCTACACCTACCACTCCGCCCTGGGGGAGAGTGAGGACAACCACAGGTTCACATGCACAGATTTGTGAAAGCCACGGTCGCTGTACGGGTAGGTAAAATGGACATGAATGTTCTTTCACCTGTTAAGTTCTGTTCCATATTCATTTAAGTTTTTAATGTATTTGCTTTTAAAATACACCGATTTTTCTGTGCACTGGTTTTGTTACTGCAGAGCTGTGCAGGCTCCATGCTTCTGTCAGAGATGGAGACAGTGGGAGAGCCTCTGGAGTTTGTGGGATTTAAAAAAAAACCCCACGAATTAAAGGAATATAGATGACATTATGGAATGGAGACTGTTGCACGCTACAAGTTGACCCTTTGCTCCCAGGCACCCTTGCATGCCTCATTTCTGCCATTCATTGCCAAAAACTTCCCAAAAGACAGTGTGTTGGATGGTAGTTGGTTGCACACTGGGATACCTGCCCACAGTGCACTGCAGTGTGCATCAACACAAGCACTCTTGGTGAGTATGCGCAGCACCGACACAAGGAGTCAAGTATTCCTAGGCACAAGAGTGGCAGATTTTATGCCAACGTAACTTGTGTGGACCAAAGTTTGGAGAGTAGGTATGGCCTTACAGTTGACAGAAGTAGTGCAGTATCTACCCTTCTGCTGCATTGACCTCAGTATATCAACTAGGGCTCCATGCTGCTCAGTGAGGTGGTATTTACAACATCACCATAATGGGGCACTTACATTAGTGGGAAACAAATGTACGTGTAGACATATTAGCCGCTAGGCTGATGCAAGGTGGCTTACATTACAAAGTTAGGTCATTGTAGACCAGGCCTTGGTATGTTTTCAAGGTAATGCTAATTTCAGTGCAGTTCTAGCAGGGATTAATTTTGGCCCTTTGTACTGTGTTCTCAATTATGTGTACCAGCAGTTTTATATAGGGAGAAATGCTAGTAAGCGGAAAAAATGTACAATCAGTTTTACACACACAGGTTTCAGAGTAGCAGCTGTGTTAGTCTGTATTCGCAAAAAGAAAAGGAGTACTTGTGGCACCTTAGAGACTAACAAATTTATTAGAGCATAAGCTTTCGTGAGCTACAGCTCACTTCATCGGATGCATTTGGTGGAAAAAACAGAGGAGAGATTTATATACACACACACAGAGAACATGAAACAATGGGTTTATCATACACACTGTAAGGAGAGTGATCACTTAAGATAAGCCATCACCAACAGCAGGGGGGGGAAGGAGGAAAACCTTTCATGGTGACAAGCAGGTAGGCTAATTCCAGCAGTTAACAAGAATATCAGAGGAACAGTGGGGGGTGGGGTGGGAGGGAGAAATACCATGGGGAAATAGTTTTACTTTGTGTAATGACTCATCCATTCCCAGTCTCTATTCAAGCCTAAGTTAATTGTATCCAGTTTACAAATTAATTCCAATTCAGCAGTCTCTCATTGGAGTCTGTTTTTGAAGCTTTTTTGTTGAAGTATAGCCACTCTTAGGTCTGTGATCGAGTGACCAGAGAGATTGAAGTGTTCTCCAACTGGTTTTTGAATGTTATAATTCTTGACGTCTGATTTGTGTCCATTCATTCTTTTACGTAGAGACTGTCCAGTTTGGCCAATGTACATGGCAGAGGGGCATTGCTGGCACATGATGGCATATATCACATTGGTAGATGCGCAGGTGAACGAGCCTCTGATAGTGTGGCTGATGTGATTAGGTCCTATGATGGTATCCCCTGAATAGATATGTGGACAGAGTTGGCAACTGGCTTTGTTGCAAGGATAGGTTCCTGGGTTAGTGGTTCTGTTGTGTGGTGTGTGGTTGCTGGTGAGTATTTGCTTCAGATTGGGGGGGCTGTCTGTAAGCAAGGACTGGTCTGTCTCCCAAGATCTGAGAGAGCGATGGCTCGTCCTTCAGGATAGGTTGTAGATCCTTGATGATGCGTTGGAGAGGTTTTAGTTGGGGGCTGAAGGTGATGGCTAGTGGCGTTCTGTTGTTTTCTTTGTTGGGCCTGTCCTGTAGTAGGTGACTTCTGGGTACTCTTCTGGCTCTGTCAATCTGTTTCTTCACTTCAGCAGGTGGGTATTGTAGTTGTAGGAATGCATGATAGAGATCTTGTAGGTGTTTGTCTCTGTCTGAGGGGTTGGAGCAAATGCGGTTATATCGTAGCGCTTGGCTGTAGACAATGGATCGAGTGGTATGATCTGGATGAAAGCTAGAGGCATGTAGGTAGGAATAGCGGTCAGTAGGTTTCCGATATAGGGTGGTGTTTATGTGACCATCGCTTATTAGCACCGTAGTGTCCAGGAAGTGGATCTCTTGTGTGGACTGGTCCAGGCTGAGGTTGATGGTGGGATGGAAATTGTTGAAATCATGGTGGAATTCCTCAAGAGCTTCTTTTCCATGGGTCCAGATGATGAAGATGTCATCAATGTAGCGCAAGTAGAGTAGGGGCATTAGGGGACGAGAGCTGAGGAAGCGTTGTTCTAAGTCAGCCATAAAAATGTTGGCATACTGTGGGGCCATGCGGGTACCCATCGCAGTGCCGCTGATTTGAAGGTATACATTGTCACCAAATGTGAAATAGTTATGGGTCAGGACAAAGTCACAAAGTTCTGCCACCAGGTTAGCCGTGACAGTATCGGGGATACTGTTCCTGACGGCTTGTAGTCCATCTTTGTGTGGAATGTTGGTGTAGAGGGCTTCTACATCCATAGTGGCTAGGATGGTGTTTTTAGGAAGATCACCAATGGACTGTAGTTTCCTCAGGAAATCGGTGGTGTCTCGAAGATAGCTGGGAGTGCTGGTAACGAAGGGCCTGAGGAGGGAGTCTACATAGCCAGACAATCCTGCTGTTAGGGTGCCAATGCCTGAGATGATGGGGCGTCCAGGATTTCCACACACCACACAACAGAACCACTAACCCAGGAACCTATCCTTGCAACAAAGCCCGTTGCCAACTCTGTCCACATATCTATTCAGGGGATACCATCATAGGACCTAATCACATCAGCCACACTATCAGAGGCTCGTTCACCTGCGCATCTACCAATGTGATATATGCCATCATGTGCCAGCAATGCCCCTCTGCCATGTACATTGGCCAAACTGGACAGTCTCTACGTAAAAGAATGAATGGACACAAATCAGACGTCAAGAATTATAACATTCAAAAACCAGTTGGAGAACACTTCAATCTCTCTGGTCACTCGATCACAGACCTAAGAGTGGCTATACTTCAACAAAAAAGCTTCAAAAACAGACTCCAACGAGAGACTGCTGAATTGGAATTAATTTGCAAACTGGATACAATTAACTTAGGCTTGAATAGAGACTGGGAATGGATGAGTCATTACACAAAGTAAAACTATTTCCCCATGGTATTTCTCCCTCCCACCCCACCCCCCACTGTTCCTCTGATATTCTTGTTAACTGCTGGAATTAGCCTACCTGCTTGTCACCATGAAAGGTTTTCCTCCTTCCCCCCCCTGCTGTTGGTGATGGCTTATCTTAAGTGATCACTCTCCTTACAGTGTGTATGATAAACCCATTGTTTCATGTTCTCTGTGTGTGTGTATATAAATCTCTCCTCTGTTTTTTCCACCAAATGCATCCGATGAAGTGAGCTGTAGCTCACGAAAGCTTATGCTCTAATAAATTTGTTAGTCTCTAAGGTGCCACAAGTACTCCTTTTCTTTTTACACACACAGAGACACACGCAAAGCTTCAATTGACATGTTATATTATAAATATTGGGTATTGCTTTAGCAGTGGTTTTATTAGAGCCTATCTAGTGATAAAGCAGTAACTTATGAATTGAACTCCAAAGCTTTATAGATACTCTGCTTTCATTCAATACGTGTGATTGCTGATTTTGTTCAGATGGTCCTATTTATAACAACACTAACCACCACCAAAAAGTTAGCCCAACCAGCAGCAACAAGGGCAGCTTAATATATAATATCAGAAGCAGCAGTTATTATCCACCATCTCAAATGAACAGCTAATAACCTGGAACTAAATCCCTTCAGGCTCCATTTATGATATGTACATACTTCTGCTGGAGTGATGACAAAATACTCCATTTTCTCAGGACTAATGACCCTTCTATAATATGTACTTTGGGGCTGACACTCCTATGGAATGATTCGTGTGTCAACAAAGTAACAGAGTGCAACCACATTTGGAAAAAGTTTTATGCCTAATTACGGGCCTGGGATTTCAGCACTTCTAGCCCAGAATAGGCCCCTCTGGAGCTCTATGAAAGCCGTGCAGCATGGTTTTGGTCAAGCAATTCTCTGCAGCTGGTTTGTTTATTTGGTTTTGATTTGGCTTTTAAGGTTCAATAGGAGCTCAGGATGGAGGTAATTAGGGTGATCAGATGTCCCAATTTTATAGGGACAGTCCAGATTTTTTGGGGCTTTGTCTTATAGAGGTGCCTATCATCCCCCACCTCAGTCCCAGTTTTTCACACTTGCTGTCTGCTTACCCGAGAGGTAATGAATATGTGATACTTCACTGTGTAGAAATGAGATACTAGAGACTATTACGTTTTGTTGGTTCCAAAATGTACTAAAGAACAGTCTGCCCTCATTATAATGAACACCCCAAAAGACAGACTTTTTTCAGCCCAAAGCACCTTTTGAAGAGGATTTCAAGCCTAGATACTAGTATGTCCTACAGCTTCCTGACATGGATTTTGACAGTGATGGGTTAATATATTTAGCACAAATAAAAAAAGATTAATGATGCAAACAACCAAGTACAGCTTCAATTGTATTAGCTATAGTGTTTGCCTTACTAGAGGTTTTGGCTACATCTCACAGAATCATAGGGGCGAACAGGAGTTGTTGATTATAAAGATGCAGACAAAAGGGACATGATGTGCCTGTAATCATCTTGCACTAATCATGTCATATGCTTAGGACACCTGCTCACATGAACACTCTGTCTACTAGAAAATCTGAGTATATACTAGCTACCTCACCTGTAAGACAGCTTTGAAAAGTACAGTGTTAGTACAGCTAGCTGGGAACTGTTCAACAAAATATTTTTTCATATAGAAAACGCTGATTTGTGAAAAATGAACTTTTCTGGTGAAAGTTACCAGTTCTGATGGCCCAGGATGGAATACTGGTCTGAAAGAAACTCCCAACCCCAGTGGTTAGGGCACTCACATGTGATGTGCAAGACCCAGGCTTAAGTCCCTACCTGATTCAGACCAAAGACTTAAACCTGGGTCTCCCATATCTCAGATGAGCGCCCTGAATACCAGGCTACTGGCTCTTCTGGGAGCTTCACTTGTCTGTGAAAATTTTTGGAAAAAGTCTTGGTTTTGTTCCACATCCTAAACATAGAAATGTTGAAATCTTGATATTTTCATGAAACAAAAATCTTGTTTTACATCCAGCTCCAATATTAAGGCCAAATTCTGCTTGATTTTCAATGGTACTATTGCTAAAAGCCCAGCCAATTGATTTTGATTACACTTGTGGTTCAATATTAAAAATGTTCATGCGGCCAAATACCCAAGTTTAGGCAATTTACTGTCTTAAATGAATGGAATATAGTAGAAAAAGGAAGTATGCATACAAGGGAAATATGGTCTCAATGGATCCTCTATAAGGTGGATCAGTGCTGGGTCCAGAACTAGTCCATATTTTTCATTAAAGACTTAGATAAAAATTGAGGATGACACAAGCTCAGAAGGGTTGCAAGCACTTTAGAGGATATGATTAGAATTTAAGACAAACTTAACAAGTTAGAGAAATGATCTCAAATCAGCAAGATGAAACTCAACAAACAAGTGCAAAGTACTACACTGAAGAAGGAAAAAAAATCAGATGCACAACTACAAAATGGGGAATAACTGGCTTTGGAACTGGAAAATAGGAAACCTGTCAAAGGCAAGATACACTTTCTTTCTCCTGGTACAAGTTTGGAGGTATCTGCACAGGCAACTTGTTTGGAATGTAATATTCAAAAGAGAAATAAGGAAAGGTATACCATTTTACCAGAAGAATAAGACAAAAAGCTGATTGATAAAATTTAGTCCTGGGCCGGGGGGGGGGGGGGAGAGATGTACAGCATGCTTTTAGCTATGATATAAATATAGGTGTGGGGGGGGAAGTTATTTTAGAGCAAATCTTCTGTGTAAGGTACACCGTGTTCTGAGAGAAACAGCTTCCTGGAGAGAGTGGTATGGAATCATAAAAATGTAGGGCTGGCAGAGACCAGTGGCACATTAGCCCAAGCTTCTCTTCTCTGTTCTCATGGCATTCAGCTCAGTCCTGGGTAGCCCTCCTGGGTGTGTCCTTGCAGTATGCAATCTTATGGTGAGAGAGGGAATATGCAGGTGAGGCATAAGAGAGCAAACTGACTGAAACAAAAACAAAAGAGAGGAGAGTGCGAATGACTGTGGCAGGACATAACACTAGGATGCACAGGATGAGACACAAGGAAGCCTATCCAAAAAGGAGTGCCAAAAAAGAAAAGTTTTGAACCATTATTTTATACCCTTCTCTGTACAAAAAAAGGGCATCTGAGATTATGAGTCTGACTAAATGTTTAAAAGTGCTCTGGTTTGTGCCATGTCTTCCATATTAAAATTGCTCTCCGGTTCTCTTTTGCTTGAGTTATACAAAATTTTAAACAGAGAGATAAGAAATTAACCCCCAAACCATTGTGCAGTATTGCTCACCTCTACACATTCAAAGTCATGAGCCAGGCCCCCCAGAAAATCATGAGATGCGTGGGTTTTTTTTAAAAAAAAGCCAAACAGATTTAAAAAACATTGGGAGCTTTATATTAGCTTTCTGGTTTTTGAGTTTAAGGTGCCTTTGGGTCACATTTTCAGGCTTTTCCTGCAACCGTAAAGGCTAGAAGCTTAGGGCCAGATTTTTACTAGGCACATTGAAAGTCTCAAGGTGCTTATCTGGCCCTTATTGTCATGGCCCCAGCTACACGGGCACAAGTTAAGCATGGGTCCTGGATTGGAGGGGACTCAAGAACATGGTCCGACTCCGAATCCAGCCTAGCGGTTGAAGGCCAGAAGCAGCAGTCTGTACCAGTGTCGCACACTGTCAGATCAGCTCAGAATTGAGCTTGATTAACTGTACTAGGTCAAAGCCACGTAAGCCAGCCAAATTAGGGTTAGTGGAACTGAGGCAGGAGTGGAGCAGGGGTTCAGGAACCAAGGCCGGGAGGCAGCAGGAGATGGGCTTGCTCCTGACCCTTAGTCTCCTGCTCAAGTATCAGGACTGCTTCGCAAGGTCTGTTTGCCATAAACAACCAGGGATCCACCTAGTTGTACAGACACCCTGCAGGTGTTTTTCCTAGGCCTTAAATAGTATGCCTGGGCCAATCTAGGAATACAGTTTGCTCCAGTAGTCAAAAATCTCCCTGGGTGGGACATCCAGTGGTGCTTGAACCCATAGGGCTTATAGGCTGCAGTTTCCCACTTTGCCTGAGTAGTCAGGTTGCAGTGTGGACATGGCAGCCAGCAGCAGACCCAGGTTTCAGATCCTCACACTTGTGCCTTATTTTTAAATGAAAGCTGAGATTCTCATAAAATCGCTAGACTCCAGAGCTGGGTATTTAAGGAGGGAAACAAAAGTACCAAATACCACAAGTCATGATACAATTGCCAGACCTTCCAATATCAATTGAGAGCAGCATACCCACATGGAATTGTTCCATTGAAAATACCAGTTGTTACTTTTCTCTGATCCAAAGCCAAACTGTTCTAACAGCATCATCTTGTGACACCTTCAAATGAGGCGCACATTAGCACCAAGCTTGCAGATCTTGCTGTTACAATACTTACCTACTTCACGGGTAAGGCAGATTAAATGTTCTGAAACCACAACATACTACGAATTTTAATTAAATGCACTAGCTATTTGGACATGATGCCTTTCACCATCTCTGACTATCCAGGCAACCATCATCCACACCTTTGTTACCTTTATCCATGACTACCATTATGGACTGTAGAGCTACTGCTGAAGTCCACCTGGGAGATCCAATCAGTGCAGAACACAAATTGTGACCACCAGCTTGATCATAGCAAACATGAACATCTAGCACTTATATACACTGGTTCAGTTGGTTTCAAGGTGCTGATTTTTAAGCCCTGAATGATTTGGGGTGCAGTTATCTCCCAGCCTCTTAAGATTGGCTGGGAAACATTTGCTGCCAGAACCTACGTTAGAATACTTTGACACTAGTTCTAATCTTGTTTACACCAGTGAAAAAGCCTGTGCATTCTACAGTTACTCCTGATTTACACTTTTATGTGAAAGAAGACTCAGGCCTTTCATGTCAACTGGCAGGACTTTTTCAGCTGACGGCCTTGATCTTTGAAATTCTTTCCCTCTTGGTGTCTATCACAGCCCAAATGTAGTAGCCTTCAGACTACAGAGCAGGACATGAATATTTTATTCAACTGGCAGAGCAACAGCGCTACAGAAATTAGTAAAATAATAATTCACTGTCCACTGATCTATTTAGATAGCATGAAAAGAATCAAATATGGATAGACATTCTTCGTAGCTTTATGGCCCCTTTGACAAAATTCCAAAGATATGTTAAAATCCAATTTACACAGAGTGAGTTTTCAATAAAATTTGCATCAAGGAAAGGAGAAAAGCAGAAAGAACTGAGTGGTTCAGAAAGACCTCAAGTACAAGATTCAAAATAAGTTGCAGGCAAACATTTAACATCGCTAAGGTTATGTCTTCAAATCAGAGTTTATGAATATCCAGGCTGCCTCAGGGCATGGCTACACTGCAGATGTAGAATGCCAGGAGTTAAACCAGCCCTCTGAGACCGCAGCAGGGAAAGCGCTGCCGCGTGTTCCCACTGTCAGCTGCAAGCGCAGTGGCAAGGCCACATTTGCGGCACTTGCAGCAGCATTGGGAGCCCTGTATTATGGGCAGCTATCCCACAGAGCACCTCTTCCCATTCTGGCGCTGTGGCTTGTGGGAAGGGGGTGGGGAGTGTAGGGCATCCTGGGTCCTATCCCAATGTCCCATGATGCATTGTTTCACATCCCAGCAATCCCTGTGCTTCCATCCACATCTGGCGCCATCTTTCAATGGTTTTTGTACTGCGTGCTCTGTCTTCCCTTTCAGTCTGCTGGAATGGATCCCGAACTTGTGAGGAATATGCTGATGGGTCTCACCAGCATGTCACAAATTGAAGTCGAGTTACTCCTTAAGCTACAAAGTGACAGTGAGAAGTCCAATGATGTTGTCGACTCACATAACGCATAAAACACGAGATTGCTTGTGGCATTCACGGACATGCTCACCACAGTAGACTGCCACTTTGGGGCTCGGGAAACAAGCAGTGAATAGTGGGATCACATCGTCATGCAAGTCTGGGATGACGAGCAGTGGCTGCAGAACTTTCGGACAAGGACTTTCATGGGACTATGTGCTGAGGGCGCAAGGACACAAGATTGAGAGCTGCCCTGCCGGTGGAGAAGTATGTGGCTATTGCAATCTGGAAGCTGAGAACTCCAGACAGCTACCAATCAGTCGCTAACAAGTTCAGAGTAGGAAAGTCAGCCATTGGAATCGTGTTGATGCAAGTTTGCAGGGCCATTAATTGCATCCTGCTCAGAAGAACCATGACTCTGGGCAACGTGCGTGACATTGTGGCTGGCTTTGCACAAATGGGTTTCCCTAACTGTGGAGAGGCCATAGATGGGATGCATATTCCAATTCTGGCACCAGACCACCTAGCCTCCATGTACATAAATTGGAAGAGTTATTTCTCAATAGTTCTTCAGGGACTTGTGGATCACCATGGGCATTTCATGGACATTAATGCAGGCTGGTCCAGAAAGGTGCATGATGCACGCATCTTTCAGAAAACGGGCCTGTTCAGGAAGCTGCAAGCTGGGACCAAAAGATCACCATAGGGGAAGTCAAAATGCCCATTGTGATCATTGGAGACACCGCTTACCCTTTAATACCATGGCTCATGAAACCATACAAAGGGAGCCTTGTCAGCAGCAAGGAGCGGTTCAACAACAGGCTGAGTCAGTGCAAAATGACTGTTGAGTGTGCTTTAGGCCGTTTAAAGGGCCACTAGCGCTGTGTATGGGAAGCTGTAAGGATTAGGGATGCCTTGAGGGAACAATTTGATGCTGAAAGCCACCAGTAATGTTTGGTGCCCTGCACGGGAGCGAAGTGCAGTAGTTCCAATGCTAGAAGGCATCTGTGTTTGCTATGTATGTTGCACTGACTTGCAGTGCCTGTTGCTTTCCTGGGCTACAGTATCTTTTCTTAATGCAATAAAGAATGTTTGCAAAGCCAAAAACTTCATTTATTGAAAAGAAACAACTGCTGGGGAAACACACATGGCATGATAGATGTGTGCTATGTGGGAGAAGGGAAGGGGATGGGGTGGGGAACAGGACAATCACAGATTTGCATATGTCCTGTTATCATATTCAGCCTTCCTGTCTGGAATGCCATGCAATGAATGCTGCACTTCAGGCTAGCTAAAATGCATGGTGATGGGGGTTGAGTGCAGTGAGTAAGGGTTGTAGTTTGCAGGGCTGGGTGGTGAAGCTACAGGTAGTGGTAAGAAACCAGATGTTGGGGGAAGTGAGTTGATGGTGACTTAGGGGCACAAGGAAAAGAGTTTTGGGACAAGGGCTGCATGGACACAAGGGCACGGATCTGCTCCGTCTGCAGTACTACGAGTGCCTGCAGCGAGTCCGTTTGGTGCTCCATAATGCTTAGGAGCCACTCAGTGCTTTGGTGCCAGCAATCTGCATTCTGCTGGTGGAGCCTCCTTTTGGAGTCCCACCACTTGTGTACTTTTTGATTTTCAGTAACTTCATGCAGAAGGTCCTCCTTGGTTTTTTGCAGCTGCTTCCTGATTCTTTCCAGCCTTTCGGCTGTTGATAACAAGGACAGCTGGGAGCTCAAGGTTGCATCTGTAAAGCCAAAATACAACACTTAACAGAGGCAGCATTATTCGCACTAGATAGAGCAATGATTCGGCTGAACTTAAGACAAGCACAGTACACATAATAGCAGAAAGTGCCCATCCCAAAGCGAGTGCACATAACCCACAAGAGCCCCGAAATGGTGAGTCAGCACAGTGTCAAGGCGGACTGATTGTTTCAGGGCCATACTGTCCTCTGGGGTTCTGTGCCTTGGGGAGAGCCAACAGCTGCAGGAGGTCCTATACTGAAGACTGTCCCCACATTTTCCACAGGGTGAGTTAGTCCTGGAAGATATCTCGCTGCTGAGGATGACCTGGGAAGCAAGGGAGGGTCTTCTATTACAATGCGGCTTCTACCCTGGTCCTTATGCCACTAGCCTGTGTGCAGCAATGGTCCCCCTGTCCCTCATGGCACAGTGGTGCGGACATGTTAGCCTTACTGGGACAAGGAGCACAGTAGCTCTGCCAAGGAACCTGTGCAAGCGGGTTGCCCAGCTTCTGCATGAGACCTTTGATAAGATCAGAGGCCAATTACCGCAATGTGAGGGAGCACTTCAACGCCCCCTATTCCGCATCTAGGCATGCACACAGCCCTAACCCTTCTTTATGCAACCCTCCTTGCCCCAAGAGTCTGCACCAAACAACTATCTTCTAAAATAAAAGCCGCTTACCAGCCACCTCCTCTGCTGTTTGTTCTTCCACAAGCAGCATCCGCTGCAACTGGCTACCTTCCTCCTGGCTTGAAAACAGCTCCTGGCTGCATGCATCTGGCTCTGGGCCCCCCTCCTCCTCCTCTGCACCCTAGTTCCCGCTTTCCTCCTCCTGCCTTGTTAACTCTGGGCTGCTACGGCCTCTGAAGTGTCCATGGTGCTCTTCGGAGCGGAGGTGGGGTCACCCCCAAGTATCATGTCCAGCTCTTTGTAGAAATGGCAGGTCACAGGGGCAAAATTGGAACAGTTGTTTGCCTCGTGGGCTTTGCGGTAGGCATTCCGCAGCTCCTTTAATTTAACCCTGCACTGCACTGCACCCTGGTCATGGCCCCTTTCTATCATGGCCCTTGATATCTGCCAGTAGGTATCGTAATTCCTACAGTGAAAGCGCAGCTGGGACTGGACAGCTTCCTCCCCACAAACAGTGATGAGGTCCAGCACCTCGCCATTGCTCCATACTGGGGATCGCCTAGCACATGGAGGCATGGTCACCTGGGAAGATTTGCTGAGAGCACTACATGCCTTGCTGAGCAAACAGGAAGATGAATTTCAAAATTCCCAGAGAATTTAAAGGGCAAGTCTGATGGTTGGTCACCTGAGGGCAGGACAGTAGACCAAAGTGATGACCATAGTGGCTAGAACAGGTATTGTGGGACACTTCATGGAGGCCGCTCAGAGCACATTAATAAACCAGGGCGTCCACACTGGCACTGCGGCGCTCCAGCCGGGGCACAGCAAGCTTTATGCTTCTCGTGGAGGTGGAGTACCAGGGGTGCTCCAGCCGCAGAGTCCCGGCGCTCTACATGCCTTGCCAGTGTGGACACCTCAGGAGTTAGGGCGCCTGGGCTGATTAAATGTGCTCTAACTTGCAAGTGTAGCCAAGGCCCTAGACAATGCTTTAATGCTAGTACCAGTATAAAAGAATTATAAGCAGAGTGCAGCATATATATTTGCATGTATGCTTGCTAAACTTGTAATCCCAGTTTTGAATAAATTAGTTAGCACTAATCAGTTAAATCCTCATAAGAATATATCACTAGTTTCATGTTTATTTCCTTTCTCCCACTTGGAATCTATCTTGGATCACACATGGGGAGCAGGGAGGAAGAGAGGCCAGTGAAGTGGCATGGTTTCCGCCCTCAATTGAATCAAAGGCCACATCCTAGCGCACAATATACTCCATAACAAATACATTGGTCATAAACAAGCAAACCCCTCTCACTTACATTGCAATTCTCCCTTCCCCCGCAAATAACAAACAGCTGCTTCTTGCATGGCTGTGGTCCTGTTCCCCAGGCCCTTCCCCAAACAGGTTGATGAACTCCAGGCCAAGGCCATCCTCCAGTGAGTCCCTCTGGCCATGTGGTCTGTTACAGTTTCTCTATTCCCTCTGCCACAAGGGTTTCCTCTGGCTTTATTAGTCTGTCTACCCCCAGTCTAAAAATCAGACTGTTCTGCCTCGAAAGCCCATCAAACATGGCAGAAGGCTCCACGTTCAGGGTGGTGCTGAGAAGTTGGTCAAATTCCTCATAATAGGGGCAGGTTGACAGGGAATTTCCATTCCTGACTTCAGTGTCTTTTGCCTTGTGGTACACACCCTACAGGTTTTCTATTCTATACCTGCACTTAATTGTTATGCAAGACCTTGGTATGTACCTCTGCCCAGCTAGCAGCATACGGCGTTACAGAGCTCCTGGATGAAGCTCTGGAAAAGAGACTGTTTGAATTACATGACCTGTGCAGAGATGGAGCAGGTCTGTGGAACAAGGGATTTGAACACCAATCAGGTATATATAAATGGTTAGGTGGCTTCTAGTGCCTAGAAGGTGAGTAGGTAGAAGAGCAGGAAATACAGGGAATTCTAGGAAGGCACTGGAGGACTATCCCAACCCAAGCACTGTAACTCAGGCTATAGCTGCATCCATATTGCAAAACGGGCAGAAAGCAAAACCCAGGATCTAACCTATAACCCCAGCTGGGTAAGCAAATCCAGGTTCAAATACACATAAACCAGAATAAAAGTTTGTACGTGGACAGTAGGGGGGAAACAGAGGGTTGGGCTGAAATCCAGGTGAGAGCGTGAGTTAACTCTATGATGAAGACCCTAAAGAAAGGGAGCATCATTAGAACATGATGCTCACTACTACTTTGAGGGAAAGACAACTTTGCCCATTTTTTAAGTTTTGAGAGTTGAACTTTGTTTTGTTATTTATGGTTAGATCAATACTCCAATTTGCCACAATTCATTTTAAGATTTTGTTTTAAATGCATCTTTCTCCTAAACAATTCTAACTTCCGGAGAATGTGTCAGAGTTAATTTACCTTCTTCCTGCCACAAGGTTTTGCTTTCATCACACAGGATTTCACTATTCCTGATCAGGAATTTAAAAAAAAAAAAAAAAAATCTAATAGGAGCTGGCTCTGATTGGCTATAAAGCCCAGGAGGTGCACACAGTACAAGGCCTTTCTGAGAGGATACTACGATACTCTAATAAACATCTCCAAAAACAAAACAAAAAACCCCTAAAGGCACTCAAGAAAAGTATTTGTAAGATACCTTTTCTGTAGGAGAAATAAACTAAGCTGTTTACTATAGCACAGCACAGGGCATATTTGCTGCCAAGAGTTTTCTTGTTCATAGATTTTGTAAAAAATAGATTTCTCTGCCGTTTATACTCCCCTCCTTCACTCCCCATTCAATCCTTGTAAAAAGGTAGGGATTTAAAAAGTGAGAAAAACTTTCATCCCCATCAAACTTTCCATAAGTTTCTCCTCTGCACCCCAAAAAGTCAATTAAGATTCCAGCTTCTCTCCCATTTTCAACAATTATTACTTTGTCCCGCTCTATTCCCGTGTTCAGGTTAGCACATAGTCTGAACAGGTCACTTAGGCCAAAGTTTTCAAACATGACTGAAGCTAGGTATCTAAATCCATAGAGCCAAGCTATGCCATTTGGGAACTGGCCCAAGTGAGGATGGTACAAGCTACTCCCCAGAGTCCCCCTTTGAATACAAACTGCAGTTGTGCCTGGACCTTGTGAAAGCAACACAATGAAAAGATTTCAGAGTAGCAGCCGTGTTAGTCTGTATTCGCAAAAAGAAAAGGAGTACTTGTGGCACCTTAGAGACTAACAAATTTATTAGAGCATAAGCTTTCGTGAGCTACAGCTCACTTCATCGGAATGAAGTGAGCTGTAGCTCACGAAAGCTTATGCTCTAATAAATTTGTTAGTCTCCAAGGTGCTACAATGAAAAGAGACTCCTTGCATGCTCTTCTTTCTGTCTGTACTCCAATCTCACCACAGTAACATAAGGGCCATTCACTATATGGCCCATTTTTAGCTTGATATTTAGACAAAGTTTTCAAAGGGATTTAGTACCCACAGCTACCATGGGAGGAAAACAAAAAAACAAAACAAAAAAGCCACAGAGGAGCGGAGAGTATTTTCCACCTTCAGAGATCAGATCTTTTTATTTGGGTGCCTGTCTCCAGCACCCGAGTTGGAGAATGTTGGCTTTACCATCTCTGTGCTTCACTTTGTCCACTTATAAAATACAGATTCCAATCGCTGCCCTGAGGTAAAGTGTTCTTTAAAGTACTCTGGGGATCTCATACAAGTATATTTTGTATACTTATATAATACATTAATTGCTGCCGCTATTCAGAATGAAAACTGACCTGTTGGTGCAATGCAAGCAAAGTTTAATTACTGGTGTTACTAAATCCCATTCCCAAACTGATAAAGGAGAACCAGCCTAGCAAAAAAGAGGCAAGTTTGGTTGGCATATCCAGCACCAACAGCAACTTTTCTCAGCAGATAGACAAGGAGTCTTATTAATACACACTAAATGGCCAAGGAGCCAGTTAGCATTATTAGAAATAAATAAGGCTAAGTTTTTGTCATGGTTATTTTTAGTAAAAGTCACGGACAGGTCACGGGCAATAAACAAAAATTCATGGAGCCTATGACCTGTCTGTGACTTTTACTAAAAAGAACTGGGGGCAGGGCTAAGTAGGGAGGAGGAATGGAGTGCCATGGGCTGTGGGGGGAGGAATGATTGACAGGCTGCTGACAGCTGAAGCGGACGAAGTCACGCAGGTCCAGTAAAGTCACGGAATCCATGACCTCCAAAACTAAATTGTAGCCTTGGAAATTAATAACTAGAAATGGGAGGCAAGGGGAAGGGGAAATGTGGAAAAGATCTTAAAAAGTGTTAGAGCCTTCTAACTATCACTAGGAACGCACAGTAAGGAATAGAGCCCACTGCATGGCAATTGTACATTAATGAATGTTCTCCACTCATCTGCTCAAACACCCAGTGTATTTAACACTAGGAACAGATGAACTTTTAAAGCCAATATAGGATTGAGCGGTGCACACATGCCCATGGAATCTGCTTCATGGTGCATTTTAAAGAGTTTATTTCCTCTGTACTAAAGATAAATCAAGGACAAACAAGCTGGAAGACAGGGAATACTGCCACCGCTTTTGAAATTGAATCTCCCTGATGTTTTCATAACTCTACCAATTTGGGGGTGGGGAAAATTGCGTGGTTTAATTTAGGTTTGGGATTCCTCAGCAATGATGCCTTCCCATAAACCTGACTGGGAGGTGGGGGAGTGGAAAAGGGAGAAATCTTTTACTAGAGTCCTAAAAATAAAGTGTATTACACACTGTCCCACTATAGTACCATTTAACTTGTGTAGCAGATTCATCAACCCAAATATAAACAACTCTAAAAAATGGTGAGGTATTTTGACCAAACAGATGATTTGAAGGGCATGGCAAAGAAGCAATCTGAACAGCTGTCAAAAGGGCAGTCTTTCCACAATGTGGTTAATGTTCCACAAAGTTCCCCATTATGTGCCTGTAAACTGCTTTCCAGAGAGGCACTGCATAGTGATGTATTGTTTCCACATATCCATGCTCACTTACCCTATCATTAAAAATAACTTCAATAAGAGATGCAATTTTGCTTTGATCATGGAGAATTGTAATAGAAACAAATCCCATGCCCGTTCTTGTAAAAGCTTAAGTTAATCTACACAATGCGAAAAATTTATTAAATTAATGACTTCTACATTTGGCTTACCAGCCTACACCATGTTTCTCTGAAATACATTTTTATCCTTCAGCAATCTGGATCGTCATATCCATAAACCATTCCATTCTGTGCCTGTTAGGAAACTAAACCATCTAGAGTTTTGCTAATGCTTTCCATATTATGCATATTTCCTTTCAAATAAAGTTTCCTCCAGAACAGATTTCTCCTAACAGTTTTTGAGGCAATATTTCCAGAGCTCATAATTCAGCCAATATCCCACAAATTTAGGGATATAAAAATTAGCTGTTTAGCTAGCAGCAAAAGTTCCGCTTAGGGAGATTACAAACAGTAGCTACTGTCAAAGTTATATAGGGTCATGCATTTTCCTCCTATGTAAAGATACACAGAGGGGGAGGGAAATCACAAACCCATGTGGATTTTGATGTGAAACCACTGAATTAGATTCTGCTAATCTACCAACTGTCCTCCATCCTGCACACCCCCTCTACAGTACTAATGAGATCATGGTAAAGGAGTGAGACCATAAAAAGCTGTGAAGACCAAAGATCCATAGGAAATGCTGATCTCAAGTCTGCAGCTGCAAAGCAGGTAAACAGAGGGACTGAACCATTTCACCAGGCCCCTTCCAGCACCACCCTTTTGATAATGGCAGCATAACTGGTTTATAGCCATGCTGCCACGCTGTGCTCTGTGATCCCTCCCCTATTGGCTGTAGACTCATTGACTTGCATTAGACTACTTACAGTTCATGGAATGAATCACATATGTAAGTCTTTGCAGGACTGGGGCCACAGAGTGCACAGGAGAGTCCAGGTATTTTCCACATTAGCTACTTTTCATAACAGAGCGTGGGTAGGGATGGAGTGCCATGAGATGAAAACAGAGCCCCCATGAAGTCAATGGGAGTTTTGTCAGACTTCAGTGGAGCCAGGGTTTCACCCATAGCAATTAAGAATACCACTTAAGGAATGATGTGGTGTTAGGTTCAATAAAGGTTCAGGTTAGAGGATTGTAACCAACCCAGAATCTCTCACTATTATTTTGAGAGAAGACAGACAACTGCCACAGTTTCCTCTTCCCCCACACTGTTCTCTTTCTACTCTATCCCCGCTTCCTCCCACTGTCTGCTTCCACCGTCCCCCAATTCCTTTTTGTTGGCCAAAGGTGGCTCAATACCTCCCTTGAAGTTCAGAGAAATACCTGTCCATACCCCCAGAGGATACTAATGTTCTCTGTGAAGAGAAGATTGCATCGCACACATCAGGAATCCCAAAACGCCTATCGGAAAACCAAGCTTTTTTCAGGGGCTGGTGAAATTATACTCAAATCATTAATGTGATAAATTTCACAATATTTTATAGATAAATGATTCAACATTTTTTTTCATTCTTTCCCCAGTTGATAGATCTGAGCATATAATTTAGGAATAGACACCAGGGGTGAAAGTAGGCCGGTCCAGCATACTGGTAAGAAGTGTCTGCCGGTACCGGCCCATACGCAGCTGATGTTAAAGTGCTGCTGCGGCCCCAGGGCCTTTTAAATCACCAGGCCCTGGGGGCAGCTGCCCTCTCCTCCCCCATTAGCAGCCCTGCGATTTAAAAGTGTGTGTGTGGGGGGGGGGGGGGGGAGTGGTAAAAGGGGCAGCTGTCCTGGGGCCAGGTGATTTAAAAGGGCCTGGGGCTCCCAGCCACCGCAGCAGCAGCCAGAGCCCCGGGCCCTTTTAAATCCTGAGCCCCTGGCGGCATGGGCCAGGCAGCACGGATGGATTGGCTGGGGGACACTGACCCCAACTCTACTCCTTCTGCTTGAAGCCCCAGTAAGTCATCTGTGCTACTTTCACCCCAATAGACACCTATTGTGTGAGATGTCTAAAATACAAGTCAATGTTTCATGATTTGCCCAGCCAACTCACTTTTTGCAAGAGGACCCAAATACCATCCTGCTTTCAGAAACTGCTATTGCACCACCTATTGGAAATAGATGTAGAAATGAAAAAGAATCTTGGTCACTTACATACGAGTTAAAATGATTATTTCCTAGTGTTTGTTTTAATTATAATCAAGTGAAAATGTTTTACACATATAATTTTAATGTTTGAATAGTTTGTTTATGTAGAATTTTAAATAAATACATTAACTTAAAAATAAGTCACCCTAATGTGCAAAGTACTGGAAATTGATGGCGATTTGAATGTAACCCTGTAGAACTATGCTGATTTGTGCCAGTGTAGGATCTGAACAAAAATGTTAAGCTTCAGAACAAAGCGGATCCATATTGATATGAAGGATTTTGAGCTGCTCTATTTTGTTTCCAAGCACAGCACAGAAAAATGTTACTTTATCATCATCAACAGAGAATAGGGGGAAAACCAAAATAAAATTAAATTGGTAAGAAATAAGGTGGCAGTAGTAGACCATAACAAATACATATACTGCATATTTTAAAGATGATGGTTTATAGTTCAAAAGTCTGTTAATTTATCTGTTGACACACAGCCAAGGGCAGTGGGATAGTAGTTCTAAGCAGCTGAACCTATGGCTGGTGTGTTGCTGGGCAAATGTGGAGCGAGATTAGTTAAAGATCACTCCAAAACTGTAAAAAAGGGGTCAGCTAGTCCAAAAACAAGTGTGGGTCACCATAGATTTAGCAGTTATGATTGGTCAAGAACAGGAGTGGGCAAACTTTTTGGCCCGAGGGCCACACAGGGGTGCAAAACTGTATGAAGGCCAGGTATGGAAGGCTGTGCCCCCAAACAGCCTAGCCCCCATCTCCTCCCACTTCCCACCCGCTGACTGTCCCCCTCAGAGCCCCTGACCCATCCAAACCCCCTGCTCCTTGTCCCCTGACTGCCTCCTCCTGGAACCCCCCCAACCCAAACTGCCTCCCCCAGGATCCCACCCCCATCCAACCCCCCCTGCTCCCTGTCCCCTGACTGCCCTGGCCTAGCCACACCCCTGCCCTCTGACAGGCCCCCTGGGACTCCGCCCCCTATGCAACTCCAACTGTTACCTGGCCCCTGACTGCCCCAGAACCTCCCTGGATCCAACTGCCCCCTGCTCCCTTTCCCGACTGCCCCCCGGGACCTCCTACCCAACCCCCCACCTGCCGTGCATGCTGCCATCCCCTTACCAAGCTGCTCTGAGCGGCAGGAACTTGCAGCCCTGCTGCTTGTGCGACAGCGTGGCTGCAGGGGAGGGGCCAGGGGCGAGCCTCCCAGGCCAGGAGCTCAGGGGCTGGGCAGGACGGTCCCATGGGCCGGATGTGGCCCGTGGGCCATAGTTTGCCCACCTCTGGTCTATAAGTATGGACCAATCAGAGAGGGTCTGAAGGCGATTAGAGAATAGGTATGCTAATGGTAGGACTGAAAAATAGCAATTAGGGATCAGGCAGGCAAAAGTTGGTTGGTTAGGAGCAGGAGAAGATCAGAGAAACCTATAAGAGTAAAGAATAGCAAGGAAGAAGCATCTCAGATATAACTATTTCCAACCTCCTTTGAGTCAAATTCTGCCCTGATTTATTACTTAAAATCAAAGTGGGTTACACATTTTAAATCGGCATAAATAATAAATCCTGGCGCAGTCTGTAACCTTGACATCTCTATCTCACCACCTTTAGAACAAGATTTGTGAAAATCACTGCCTCTGCTGAAGTCCTCAGGTATATCTTCATCTCCTCTTGTCTTGACAATTGCAGCTTCCTCCTCTGTGGCCTTACCAAGACCCAGTTCCTACAACTGCAGCATAAATAATAAAAATGTGCAGCATTCTATTTCCTGATTTCTTCTCAGAACAAAACATGCAACTGTGTTGTTCCCATGTTCAAATAATTCCATTGGCTACTCATTCATTTCAGGAGCCAGCTCAAAACTGCCCAATTCTGAGAAAACTGAAATTCTCAGAAGCTCTCTCTCTCTATTCCCCTCCCAAGTCTTTCTGTTTAACAAGCACTGGCCTCTTCTCCACAACCTCACCAGGGCAGCTGTAAGAGCCTTCTCCTTACTAGAGTAACAGAGACCATTCATTTTGCCATATTTTTGGCATATAGTTCACATAAGACATGCTGCAGAGCCTAAAGTTGCATTTGCTGGTATTCCCTAGTGTGCTATAGAAAAGAAGTGGCTTACCAAGAAAAATAGCTTATTGCAGAAACATCTGCATTAGCTTAACTTGAAATATTTTGCACCTGGGATAAAAATAGAAGTAGGATGCTTGTCAAATATTTTTAAAATTTTAATCCTCAGATTTACGCCTGTCATCAGCCTGTAGGATAACTTGAGTTACAGCTTCTGGATTCTAAAATTCCTGTCTTGAATTCATTGGCTTTTTCTAGTATTCCACAGTATTATTTTTCACAAAGAATAGATCCATTGAAATGTTACTAACATGTGCAAGAACTGAAATCCCTTTTCATTCATATTTCTCATAAAGCGATTAAGAAAGTGACCCTGAGAATAGTAGTGTCTTGTTCTGTACCTGGTTTGCAATCTCCTTCCCTTCAAACAAGTAGCCATAATGTCATTTCATTCTTCTCATGTGCGGCTGCCACCAGCTCCTCCTTCTGCTAACGCATATCACTGCACACTTTTTGTTCTCTACTTTTTCCTCTCTTCCCCCAGATATCATGCTTCAGGCTTCTCTGGTTTGTAAGAGACTTTCCCCCTCTTATGCTTTTCTTTGGAAACCATCATTGTTCCCGGTCTTCTCCTGTGGCATACACTTAAAAGTAAAAGCGGGGAAAATATAAGTCCATTACCTCCTACCTGGGATAAATTTACAACGGATGATCTGCAGAACCAAGAGTAACATCGCTTTGGAGCAACACTGTGTAGTATCATGTTTGGATCTTGAGAGTGTAGATCAGATGTTGCCAGAGGGCACAGTAAATAAAAACGTCCTCTATTGGTTACTAAATAGAAGTTAATCTGAACAGAAACCCAGTAAAGTCAACAGGTTCCCCCTTCCCACCCCAGTTCAAATGCCACACACTTCCCATTTAATAGACATGCTTAGTAAGCATTTTGGATGGGTAATTGGTAACCAAAGTATTTATTTTCATTGGTATTCATTTACTTCTCACTTAATGGAGAAGATTCTTTTATTAACAGGCATTTGAGATGGGATTAGTCTGTTGGAGATCAGAACCCTACATGTGAGAGTCAATCTGAAGTTGTTCTTTTTTTCCTTCAGACTGCAGGTCATTTAGATGGCAGATGTTTGCTCAGATGGAAAATTAGAATCTGAACTATTTTAATTTTTATCCATCTTGAGGTCTGAGGGAATACAAGTATCAAAGTGATCTTCAGAAATAGGTAGCTTATTTATATCCCTTTGAGGAAGTTCATTCAAGAACCCTCAGAAGTGTTACATTTTAAAATGTTGACAGGAATAATAGAAGATATACAAACAGATTGTCAGACAACTAGAAATTAAAAGCAGCATTGGAAGTTCTAGATTACTTATTCTTATTAGCCAGCCTAGATAAAAGCCCTGGGGTAGAGAGAGAAAAGGACCAAAGTAATGTTGGAGGGACATTGAACAAGCTATAATTAAAGTTCTTCCACTAAAAAAATTTGGATGGATGGATAAAAATACTAAGACCTGAAGCCTTTTTAAATCATGCTAGGTTATGTCTGATTCTATAACCTGATTGGAATACGTAGACCAAATTAAAGCACAGATGTCAAGTTTCCACATTCTGAATCTTTCCCAATTGACCCAAATATTTGTAGAAAGCTCCCACTAACTATGACACAAGCTATCTTTTGATAAAGAATTTCAAAACTATCAGCTTGGCATCATATTACTAAGAATGAAACCATATGTCACCTAATGACTTAGAGGGGATATTGGCATATGGAGCCTTTCACATTTTAGCTGCCAGTTTGAATCTGGCCCATGTCAGTAATGACCAAAAATTGCTACCATCTGAAGGCTATTTGGTAGCCTGTGTGAGATGAGTTGACCATCTCAAGCCAATTCTTAGAATTAGGATGTCTATCACAAACCCACTACCATAAATGGCTCTAACTGGAACACTTGCTGGTGCTCTCAGTTGACAGGCCAAGGACTAAACAACCCTAGAGAGTGAGCTATCTTCTCATTTTTGTAGAAGCTGCCCCTCCAAACAAGGGAGGAGATATTAACAGGTCAAAGCCAGAAGTTTGCACTAGTACTGTCTATCCTGTAGCTGTAGTATGGGTGACATCTAGCCCTGGGAAAAAAATTTCAGCCAAGATTTTTTAGTTATTTTATTTAATTAGGCAAAAATGCACATTTGGCAACACCAAAGTGTTTTGCAAATTCATAGCAGTTTTGCAAAAAATTGTTTATTTTGGGAGGAAAAAAGCCAAAGTTCTGAAAAAGCTTGAAATATTTTGTTTTGACATTTAGAACCACACGATTTCATTGTTTGGTTCAAAGTGATTTTATATTGAAAATTCCTTTAATTTTTTTTAAAACCCCAAATGTTTAAAAATTTCTCTCAAAGATCTAAATACATTTCATTTCAGGTCAAATAAAACTGTTTGACCCAAAATGAATTTAAAAAATTTTGATCAATCAAAAATGGGAAAAAATTGTTTTTGTCCAACTGGCAATGAATTTTCTGACTTTTGAAAATTGCCAGTGAACTGGGAAAAAAAATCCATAATTTGCTGATTTCTAGTGAGAGTGCTAGACACTGAAGCTGTAAAGTCTGGAACTTTTCACAAGCACTAATATTCACTTTATTCCCCTTCCTTTACAAATAAAGAAGGGAACAACGTTACGAGTAGAAAAGATTAAAATGTTAGAACAAGCGTAGAAGGATCCAAAATTATCTTATTGTATAATGGGTTAAGAGAATGGTAAGTGGGTAACAAGTAGTTAACATCTTTTGAAATAGCACTCCTGAAGTAGGAAAGAACTGAGGGAGTAATGGCAATATGTCGATTGCTTTGGTAAAATACCAAAAGTTCTGAGAAAGAAATTCTACAGCCTCTTGTGGGAAAAAGTTACTGGAAGACCTATCCCAGATGATCTAGAATTTTCCCTGTTGAATATGACTGCTCAGTTCTCTTAGCAGAGAAAAGATTACCTATATATGGTATTTTTGCTAGTTAAATTTAAAAAAAACTCTTATGCCGATTTAAAAAACTCTCAAAACTGTTTTATGCTGGAAAAATCTGAAGAGAGGGATGGGCATATGCAAAATGCATATGCACTGGCTACTGTAGAACTAGGAAACATGGAGACCAGGTAGATGAACAAGTTAGTTTACACTGGGCCTAATCTTATTTCTAATGAAGTCAATAGGAGCATAGTCATAGAGATGGTCAAGAATGGATGTATACTGCAGAAGAAACTAGAAGACTATTTTGAGAACAGGGCTCTTCTTCCTGAAGAGACTGCTTGTGTGTCTCATAAGGTTTGTTTTGTGCTGGCAGCTTTTTTCTAGTCACAGCCTGTGAATCAAACATACATACCAGAAAGCAACACCGTTTAGTTAGTCCCTTTTGTAGCAATTATAAATCAATAGTTGTAGAAAAATATGTACTGTACCAAACAAGTATTAACCTGACAGTGTCCTTTTTAAACACTATAGATAGTCTAGTTATTACAGTAATGTAGGCCACCTGAAGCCTTCTTGTGCTGTCAAATGTTGCTTGGGGCACAAACAAGGCTCTGCCATCTGTCTATTCTGGGCCACTCTTTTCATGTCCTCTATGTGGTTATGTCCCATAAGTTTTCCCTCTCTGAGTAGTGTTTGATGGAGAGATTCTTTTAGTTGGCCCTTTTTGTAGTTTCCTCCAGCTGCCCAATGGCACACCTGCCAGGGCAAACACTCTGGGGCTTCATTCTTAACACATGTCCCAGATACTTCCACCTTTTTAACTGGATAGCTTTTGAGAAGGTTGAACTGTGATGAATCTCAGCATGTGTCATTCATTCCATTTAATACTGGCATGTTTAAGGCATTTGCTTTTGAATAATCTGAATAACTAAACGAGTTTATATTCATTAAGTCGATACATTGCTACATGCTTATTTCCTCTTTGCTACTTATGCTATTTACTATTTGCATTTCACTTGTGTTAAGCACTGAAGTGAGACTCGCCAGTTATATTTAGAACTTTTCTAGTCAGCTGGCATCCCTCTCTCTCTTCCATGCACTGACACAGAGGTTTTGTCTGGTTGCAAACACTGCAAGAGACGGTTTAAAAGTTTATAATCTTCATTTAAAGCATTTTAAAAGAAAATAAAAAACATGTATATTAGGTTTGGATTAACAAACAAACAAAAACACAAACTAAAGTTTGAGCCTAAACTGGCAATAATCTTTAAGAAGAACTATAATACATGAGTAGACCCAGTAGTCAATAAACAGAGCAATAGTGTTGAATAACGATACAGACATCTATATTTAAATGTAATAGTGTCTATCTAAACACTTGGGCCTCTACACAATTAAAAACACAGCAAGAGTATATATCCTTAGTGCAGTTAAAATACCAAAACAGTTTTTAAAAATCAGGGGAAATGGCATCATTCTGGGATAGGTAATTGAGCAGCATGATGGGTCTGGCTCAGCAAGAGTTTTCAAGTAATTGATTTTGGTGTGAAGTGCAGGGATTTTTGAATTTGTACTGGTTATGGCAAAAGGAAGACCATACTGCAGCTGGTAGTTGGACTGGAGGACTAGCAATAGAGAGCATGCTGTGTGCCTGGAAGAAGGCTTATCTCCCCTTTGCTGTACTTGGAAAAAAAGTAAAATATTTCACAGTAAGTAGGTGAATCATTGATAAAATGCACATACCCATCATTGATCAGAAAGAGAACAGCCTGCCATCCCTCCTTTACAGATGGGTTTGGTTAAATAGTCAAGCTGCTGGCTGTTAATGTCCAATCAGACTTGAACACAAATGTTCCATCCTGTAAGGTGGATTCCTACATGAAGGTGTGGAAGTGTATCTTACCTGTTTGAACCTCTGATCAGCAGTGACATGATTTTTTTTCCCATTGATACTGATATAAGTTAACTGGTTAATCCTTTTTCAGACTTCATAACAATGAGATCCAGTCACTATGTAGACATTAAAGATACATGTGTTTTAGCCTGAAATTAGACATGTCCTGTTTATACCTAGTCAGGAGAGAGGAAAAGTTGTTCAGATTCCAGGGTAACAAGTTAATGTCAGAAATTCCAGTATCTTGAACTTTTATCCGGACCAAATTTGGGCCAAAAAGTCAAAATATCAATTTCCCCCCACAAAACAGAAAGTTCAGAACATTTTTGTTTGGAAATGTCAAAGCACTTTGTTTTGGTGAAGTTTGACACGAAACAGAGTCCACCAGAGCCGCCAGAGTAGGGAGCTGTGGTTCAGGTGTCTATGCCCCTATTTTCTTCTATAAGATAGGAAATGTAATCCAGTCAGGGAGGCTATGATGCACCACAATGGATCAACCATGCAGTGCCTTATGGGAGAGCCTGGCCCACAGAGAAGAATGGGTACATAAGTAGACTGGATCTATATTTATGCATACAATCAGTAACTTGAGTACATGATGAAAGCTTAAGTACTGTCAAAGACGCCCCTGCCAAAAAAAAAATTTACTTTCATCCCCAAATTCCCTATCTGGGCTTCACAAATGACTACACACTCTTCCAAGACAAGTATATTTCCTAAGTTAAAAATCCTGTCCATTCTGATTGCTACATAGGTCGGTAAGCTTGATAAGAATGGTGTTGGGGAAACAAAGTACACTCTGTGTTTACCCCAATGTCATAAGGAGAAGAGACAGGGAAGAAAATTTAAGAGGTAAGACGACATGCCCATTATTATATTTCTAAAGCAATACAGTTTCTTTGTGTGAAGTTGTGTTGCTTAAGTTCTGCATTTACCCAGTTTCCTAGTTATTGATTAGAGCCTCTAACTTCTACAATTTTTACCAATTCATACAATGCATCTCTACCAACTTGATCAAGACTTTTTCATGCTTTGGAAATGTCCTTTTATATCCTTCTCAGAGTTTTATCAATTCCAATAAGCCCCAACTCTTTTTTTTAATCATAGACTCTTGAGATGTATGCCCTAATAATATTAGATTCTGGATACTGGGTATCATCTTTATTGCCATATGCTGCACCCTTTTCAAGGTAATAAATAGCTTTTCTGTGGCACGGAGACTGATACAGCACACAGTATTCCAGTTGGGACACAAAATTCTGATCTCCTTCACATCCATAAAGGGACTTTGTTAAGTTTACGCAGATTGAATAAGAACATAATTCGGCCTAGGGAGTCTTATAAAGATCTAGAATAATAGTATGACCTAAACAGTTGGTTCTCTGCTCTGTACTAATATAACCAGGTAAACTACAATGACTCTAGTAATGTTTTTGTTGCTTTCAGAGTGGTAGCTGCGTTAGTCTGTATCAGCAAAACAACGAGGAGTCTTTGTGGCACCTTATTTATTTGGTCATAAGCTTCCAGGGGCTAGAACCCACTTCATCAGATGCATGGAGTGGAAAATACAGGAGCAGGTATAAATACATGAAAGGATGGGAGTTGTCTTACTAAGTGTGAGGTCAGTCTAACGAGACAATTCAATTAAAAGCAGGATACCAAGGGAGGAAAAATAACTTTTGAAGTGGTAATGAGAGTGGCTCATTTCAGACAGTTGACATGTTATAGGTGAGTAACAGTTGCCACTTTTAGGTCTGTTATTGAGTGACCAGAGAGATTGAAGTTTTCTCCTACGCCACTAGCCATCAACTACAGCTCCCAGCTAAAACCTCTCCAGCGCAACAAAGATCTACAACCTATCCTGAAGGACGATCCCTCACTCTCACAGACCTTGGGAGACAGGTCCAGGGCCGGTGCAACCACTAGGAGAACTAGGCGGTTGCCTATGGTGCCAAGTGGTTGAGGGCGGCAGTGGAGCGGAGGTGAGCTGGGGCAGGGGGGCGCAGGGAGGGCTGCCTGCAGCAAGTAACGGGGTGGGGGGTGGCACACAGGGGAACCGCTCCCTGCCCCAGCTTACCTCTGCTCTGCCTCCTCCCGAGCACTGCTTCTCTTCCTCCAAGGCTTGCGTACCAAACAGCTGATTGGCGTCGCAAGCCTGGGAGGCGGGAGAAGTGGCTGTGTGCTTGGGGAGGAGATGGAGCAGAGGTGAGCTGGGGCGGGGAGGGAAGGAGCAGCGGGGAGCTGCCGCGGAGGGGGGGGGGGCTACCTGGGCTGAGGGGAGGGAGGGAGAGAGGGGGCGGCAGGGAGCTGCTGCAAGGGAGGCTCCCTGGGCCGAGGGGGGCAGCGGTGGGGAGCTGCCGCGGTGGGGAACTGCCACGGGGGGGCGCAAGGTGGAAGTTTCGCCTAGGTGTGAAACCTCCTTGCACCGACCCTGGACAGGCCAGTCCTCGCTTAGAGAGACAGCCCCCAATCTGAAGCAAATACTCACCAGCAAACTACACACCATACAACAAAAACACCAACCCAGGAACCAAACCCTGCATCAAACCCCGGTGCCAACTCTGTCCACATATCTATTCAAGGGACACCATTATAGGACTTAACCACATCAGCCACACCATCAGGGACTCATTCACCTGCACATCTACCAATGTGATATATACCATCATGTGCCAGCAATGCCCTTCTGCCATGTACATTGGCCAAACCGGACAGTCTCTACACAAAAGAGTTAAATGGACACAAATCTGACATCAGGAATCATAACATTCAAAAACCAGTAGAAGAACACTTCAGTCTCTGGTCACTCAATAAACAGACCTAAAAGTGGCAATTCAACAAAAAACTTCAAAAACAGACTCCAACATGAAACTGCAGAACTGGAATTAATTTGTAAACTGGACTCAATCTGATTAGGCCTAAATAAAGACTGGGAGTGGTTGGGTCATTACAAAACCTAAACCTATTTTCCCCAATACTAATTTCCCCCTACTGTTACTCACACCTTCTTGTCAACTGTCTGAAATGAGCCACTCTCATTACACTTCAAAAGTTATTTTTCCTCCCTTGGTATCCTGCTGTTAATTGAATTGTCTCGTTAGACTGACCTCACACTTGGTAAGGCAACTCCCATCCTTTCATGTATTTATACCTGCTCCTGTATTTTCCATTCTATGCATCTGATGAAGTGGGTTCTAGCCCACAAAAGCTTATGCCCAAATAAATGTGTTAGTCTAAGGTGCCACAAGGACTCGTTTTTGTTGCTTTTGTAATTTTACTGTTCACCACATTTCCAGGGAAGTTTTCCTTGCTAAAAATAAGCCTACCTTAAATGTTATTTGCTATCAATACTAACTGTTTGAAATACTCCACTGATATAGTGATGAACAAGCTGAGTATAAGTACACCATAGATCAAATTATCTACCTGAGATGGTGGGCATATTAAGATCACTTGAACTTCATTTGCATGATCATTCTGCAAACATATTTGCTGTGCTGCTGACTGAAGCATTTTGAAAGACACTTGAAATTGCTGTTTAAAAATAAAAACCACCACATTGCATCATTGAGTATGCAGGAAATGAAATGTGTTACCTCTTATCAGTTTCAAATTAGGTTCAGCACATAACTGTCTGAAGTGACCACACCTAGCAATAGTTTACATGCATCTCCCAAGTAAGCTTTTTAATCAAAAGTAATCTGGTGTTAAGCATATTAAAAAGCCTTTCATTAACCAGGGATGGGTTTGATTTATTCATACACTGTGCAACATATGTTGCTTATGCTGTGGTCTACAGCAAATAAGTGTTTCAGTTTCTGATTGATGTTTTGGCATGCTGCCTGTTTTCAGTTTTTTTATTGTGCAAGGTATGTATTACAGTCTCCGATTGCTGGCTTTCAGTGTTGCATGGGCCTCTTAACATTATAAAAGACACACCCTTTGAGGGGAAAAAAAAAAAAAAAAAGACATTAGGTGGCACAGGCAATTCTCTTTTACACTAAAGGTCTTTTCACACTGCTCTAGCAATTGTAGGTTACATTAACATCCTTTGTAAGTTTTCAGAGTGGTAGCCATGTTAGTCTGTATCAGCAAAAAGAACGAGGCGTACTTGTGGCACCTTAAAAACTAAAATTTGAGCATAAGTTTTTTCATGTTCTCTGTGTGTATATATCTTCCTACTCTATTTTCCACTGCATGCATCCGATGAAGTGGGTTTTAAGCCCACGAAAGCTTATGCTCAAATAAATTTGTTCGTCTCCAAGATGCCACAAGTGCTCCTCATCCTTTGTAAGGCCACTCTATGCTGCAAGAGTGGTGTAAAATGGTCTTTGTCATTAAGAATCAGGCCAAAAGGTTTAGTTAAATAAGATGTTTCACGCATGTGTGCATGCATGCGCACACCAATTTATGTAACATTAGAGTTCAGCAATAATTACAAAAGCTTTACATTTTATGCAAGTCAGCCAGTCCAACAAACACCACAACACATGCATATCCCACACTTCTAAACAGAAGAAGAATGGTCAGGACAATCAGTACAGCAGGACCGGGCTCTGTTACACACTTCCTTGGACATCTCATTTTGAACCAGATTTCTAAAAGTATTTTGGAAATCCCAGTAGATGCCTATCAGCATCTTTAGGTGCTGAAATCTCCTTCAGTGGGAGTTGGTGGTAGGTACTTTTGAAAATCTCACTAAGGTGCCTATCTGCATCTTTAGATACCTAAATGCCTTTACAAATCTGGTCCTCAAGTTCTGTGCCTCAGTTTTTCCATCTGTAAAATGGAGAAAATAATGGTTTCTTTCTCACCTGGTTTGTAAGCTCTTTGGGGAAGTTCAGATAGATAGACATACACACTATATATATATATATATATATATATATTTTTAGAGAGAGAAAAAAAAAGCCAGGCTCCATTTAAATCAATGGGAGTTTTGTCAGGGCTCTGGTGTTGGTTGGGTTCTCTAGGTCAGTAGTGTTCAAACTTTTTTTTTGGGGGGGGGGGCGCAGTTGAAGAAAATTTTTGATGCCTGTGACCCAGCAGAGCTGGGGACAAGGGGTTTGTGCGGTGGGAGGGGCTCAGGGCTGGGGCAGAGGGCTGCGGTGCAGGGGTGAGGGCTGCATTGTGGGGCCAGGAATGAGGGGTTCAGGGTGTGTGAGCGGGCTCTAGGCTGGCAGTGCAGGCTCTGGGGTTGGGCCAGAGATGAGGGGTTTGGGGTGCAAGAAGGGGTTCCAGGTTTGAGGGTGCTCAGGGCTGGGGATTGGGGCACGGACTTACCTCTGGCTGTTCTCAGTCAGCGCCACAGTCGGGGTGCAGAGGCAGGCTTCCCGCCTGTCCTGGCACCGCAGGACCATGCTGCACCCTGGAAGCAGTCACTCTGGCTCCTAGGTGGAGGTGGTCAAGCAGCTCCACGTGACTCTCGCCCGCAGGCACCTGCCCCCCACCCACTAGTTCCCATTGGCCAGAGCTGGTGCTTGGGGTGGGGGCAGTGTGCAGAGCCCCATGCCTAGGAGATGGGCCCGCTACTGGTCACTTCCAGGGTGCAGCACGGTGTCAGAAAAGGTAGACACTAGCTTGTCTTAGCTGGGCAGCACCGCCAACAGGACTTTTAACGTCCTGGTCGGCAGTGCTGACCGGAGCAAGGCGACCCAACTCCTTACATGCTGCGACCCAGTAGTGGGTTGTGACCCACAGTTTGAAAAACACTGCTGTAGGTGGTACCATAATACTAATTATAACAGCTTCATATTTTTATGCTTATCAAATCACCAGTCAAACTATAAACAAACATTCATTCTTGATTAGAAAACTCACCAAGACACAGTTTAACTTTCAATTACAGCTTTCATTGTAATACCTTCTGTGGGTATGCTAAGTGCCTTTCACAAATCAGAAACTGAAAGGTAGATGCTTTGATGCATTGTCAAACTCCCATGCATTGTATAAACTCATTATGTGCAGAGTACAATTAAGCAGAGCAACAGCATAATATGACTTGTTCCTTACTTTGCCAAAATGGGTAGAGTGAGCTCAACTACATGCCAGATGCACAAATGAAGTCTTTACAGATGTGTGCACAGTTCTTGAGCAGCCTTAGGCATCTGGGAGCTAGAGAGTCATCACTGAATAAACAATGATACTACTTTGTATCTAGATAGCACCTTAAAGTATTAGCTAAATACTCCTAACATCTAAGTGAGGTTGGGAAGTAAACTTAGATGTCCTAATTTCACAGAGAGGGAAACGAGCAGAGAAGTGATGTGACTTGCCAAAGCTACACAGCCTATCAGTTGCAGAGTCAGGATTAGAACTTAAGAATGTCTAACTCTGTACCTACTACTTATTTCTACAGATCAAGCTGTCTGTATAATAGTCAAGGTACTAGTAATAACTCACAACAGCTGCTAAAATGCCTTTAGAGGTACAAATTGAAATCTAGGATGTGGACTTGGGAGGAAGAAGGGAGGCAGCTGACCCACAGGAATACAGGAGCAAGGCCATTTTTAACAGAGCTGAAGAATACACTTGAGATGAGTATACAGCATCCACCATACTAAAATATTAGACATGACAAATGCACAGAAGACACATTATCCCTGGCATCCTTAACAAGTGTCCTTGTGATTTCAAGGGAAGGAATAGAAGCTGAGTTTCTTCTCTGCCTCCTGCATCTCCCAGCCCACACTCCCTTCCTGTATTACCCCTTCTTTCTCCTTCCCACCTGCTGATCTACTGTGCTTCTTTGGCAAGCAGCCTCTTGAGCATGGAGTTATTCTGGGTTATAGAGAATAGAGAGTTCCTACCTGTGAGAAAGTGGGTCAGATTGCTATGCTGGGAAAACCACGGTTCTGTCCTTCCTGATAACAGAGCTTCCCTTCTGCCCAGCCCAGGACCCCCAGAGACCTCCCTAAGCCCTAGGAAACTGGCCAGATTTGCAGTGGTTTACAATCTGCATGTGCGGGCATGTTCCAGTTCTGCTTTGAACTGAGATGGAACTGAACTGGAGGAGTGTATGATCTAACAACAGACAAGATTCACGTGGAACCTTATTCCTTCCCTTCACTGAAAGTAATGATCAACTGAATTACAAATAAAGACAGTCACACTTGTATTTGAGATGCAGGCTCATCTGTGTCAATGACATGATACTTGTATGAAGAAAAACACAATTATAGTGATAAAGAAAAAAGATTAATTTTACACACATTAATTTGGCAATATTAAAAACATTGTAACATTAAACTAAATATCAAGATTTATTGAATTCACAGCATTGCCATATGGAACATTTTTATATTCTATTCTGTCTACAAACTTTAAAGTGCATCTATACATTTATCCAATTAAATCAGATGGAAACCTAATCTTAATAAATAGCACCATCTAGTGGAGTCCTTTTCTGAAAGCATCCGATGAAGTGAGCTGTAGCTCATGAAAGTTTTTGCTCATATACACAGCTGCTACTCTGAAACCGGTCATAAATTTGTTAGTCTCTAAGGTGCCGCAAGTACTCTTTCTTTTTGTGAATACAGACTAACATAGCTGCTACTCTGAAACTTTTCTAGCTAGTATACTGCAAAGACCTCAAGGAGTGTTTATTTAGGAACAAACCTGCTATAGCCGATAGGAAAATAAAATATAATTTAACTGTTAATATTTAGTATATTTAGTAGCCTTAACAAAATTAAGTATAAAATGATCTTCTGTAGCACATATGCAACATAATATCTTGAATGTTGATTGCACAAATTTAGAATTTTAGTACTTAGCTCAGTTGGGTCTAGGCCTGGATAGCTCAGGGGATTAAAATACAAAACCTACATACCATAAGTATCATAATTAAAAATAATCCATGTTATTCAGTGGCATATGTGAAATGGGTCCAGTTTCTAGTTGACTGGGTATCACATGATAAATCCACAACAAGTGGCACTAACTGTCAAACACTGACTGGAGACTGAACTACTGTTAAACATACAGAAGTGGCCCTTCAGATTATGGTTGAATGAAAATTGGTGGGCCAGTGAGGGAAAGCCTGAAATGCTGCTGCTTATGCTAGATCAACTGTCCGGATACAGACTGAGGGCTTTGTTTTACAGCCCTGTCAATCCAGCAGCTTTCCCCAGTGCCAAAATTACAAAGAAAGTAACAGAACGCCACTAGCAGTCACCTTCAGCCCCCAACTAAAACCTCTCCAGCGCATCAAAGATCTACAACCTATCCTGAAGGATGATCCCGCACTCTCATAGATCTTGGGAGACAGGCTAGTCCTCGCTTACAGACAGCCCCCCCAAACCTGAAGCAAATACTCACCAGCAACCACGCACCACACAACAAAAACCACTAACCCAGGAACCTATCCTTGCAACAAAGCTGTTGCCAACTCTGTCCACATATCTATTCAAGGGACATCATAGGACTAAATCACATCAGCCACACTATCAGAGGCTCGTTCACCTGCACATCTACCAATGTCATATATGCCATCATGTGCCAGCAATGCCCCTCTACCATGTATATTGGCAAAACTGGACAGTCTCTACGCAAAAGAATAAATGGACACAAATCAGATGTCAAGAATTATAACATTCAAAAACCAGTCGGAGAACACTTCAACCTCCCTGGACACTCAGTTACAGACCTAAAAGTCTCAATTATTCAACAAAAAACTTCAAAAACAGACTCCAACGAGAAACAGCAGAACTGGAAACCATTAAATTAGGCTTGAATAAAGACTGGGAGTGGATGAGTCATTACACTAACTAAAAACTATTTCCCCATGCTAATTTCACCCCTACTGTTACTCTCACCTTCTTGTGAACTGTTTGAAATGGGCCATGCTGATTATCACTACAAAAGGTTTTTTTCTCCTGCTGATAATAGCCACCTTAATGGATTGGTCTCATTAAGAGTTGGTATGGCAACCCCCATTTTTTCATGTTCTCTGTGTATATATCTCTTCATCAGATGCATGCAGTGAAAAATACAGTAGGAAGTGGGCTTTAGCCCAAGAAAGTTTATGCTCAAATAAATGCGTTAGTCTCTAAGGTGCCACAAGTACTCTCTGTTCTTCCTTTAAAAATTAAGAATTTTAGTACTAAGAGCTATGGAGTTGTTTTTCTTGAAATCAATGAGTGCCTGACGGAAAAAAAAAAAAAAAGTCATACAATCACAGTTTAAGGCCAGCAGATCATCTAGTCTGACCTCCTGTATAGCACAGACCATCAGAATCACCCAGCACCCACACACTAAACCCAACAAACAAACAAAGTATAACAGTCCTCCGGAGACTACATTACAATGTGCCATAGGCAGAAAATAGGAGGGACCAAGGTGCACCGATACCTGAGGTCTCTGCAATGGCAGGGAAATGATTAAGTGAGATACAGCCAGATAATCCTGGCAAGTGACCTGCATCCACATACTGCAAAGGCCAATCTGACCTAGGGAAAAATTCCTTCCTGACCCCACATAATGGTAATCAGTTAGACCGGGGTGACCAAGCTGTGGCTCTGGAGCCATATGCAGCTCTTCAGAAGTTTATATGTGGCTGCTTGTATAGGCACCGACTCCAGGGCTGGAGCTACAGGCACCAACTTTCCAATGTGTCAGGGGCGGGTGCTCACTGCTCAACCCCTGGCTCTGCCACAGGCCCTACCCCCCACTCCACCCCTTCCCCTCAGACTGCTGTGCCCTTGCTCATCCCCCACCCACCCCCAGAGCCTCCTGCATGCCATGAAACAGCGGATTGGGGAGGGGAGGGAAGGGGATGTGCTGATCGGTAGGGCTGCTGGTGGGCGGGAGGAAACTACTGCTGACGTATTACTGTGGCTCTTTGGCAATGTACATTGGTAAATTCTGACTCCTTCTCAGGCTGGCCACCCCTGAGTTAGACCCTGAGCAAATGAACAAGAACCAGCCAGCCAAGTGCCTTAGAGAAAGAATGCTCAGTGCCACCTCAAAGCCCTGGCCCTCCCCATCCAATGTCCTATCTCTAGCCATGGCCATCCCTGATGCTTCAGAAGGCGATGATAAAAAACCCTAACAGAATATATTACCCTTCCTGACCCCTGCAAGCGGCCAGCTGAAATCCTGAATTATAAGCTTTTAGGAACATAAAATATAAACTTGAAGTAAGCACTAGAGCTATTGAACCTGCCCCCTACCTTTATAAGCAACCCCGCCATACAATCCCATTCATAAATGCATCCAGCTCTCTCAAAACTAATTAAGTTGCTTGTCCCCGCAAATCCTATTGGGAGGCGGATTCCAGAACTTCCCTCCCTTACCTGATGATTGGAAACCTTCTTCTAATTTCCAGCCTGAATTTATTCATGGCTAGTTTATATCCATTTGGTCTTGTGCCAACATTGTGCTTTAGCTTAAATAGCTCTTCACCTTCCCTCATATTTACAAACAGCAATCGTATGATCTCTCAGCCTTCATTTTGTTACACTGAACAAAGCAAGTTCTTCCAGACTGCTCATATAAATTAGTCCCACCATTCTCCTGATCAACTTAGCAGCTCTTCTCTGCAACTGTTGTAGTTTGAAGTCACCTTTCTTGGCCAGAATTGTACACAGTATTCCAAATGAGGTCTTACCAATGCCTTGTAAAATGGCATTAATACCAGTGGCAATCATAACAGAGAAAAAAAAAGTGTCACCTGTAATGTTTCTTATTCTTTGTATTGATCTTTTTCAGAGTAATTTCAGTCTATTTCCATTTAATTTAGGATACCCAACCTTCTTGTATAGAACTGATCAATAGACAAGGCAGGTATTCATCCTACTCCAAGAATCTGTAGGGATGAATGGAAATGCTATGAAGTGGTTCAGAGCCCTCCCACTCCCCTTCTATCTAACCCAGAGGGTGTTATGGACAACTGTTCCTCTACTTCCAAAGAGTCAGTCCTCTCCTCTACATTATTTAGCATCCTTCTGTGCAATTCAGAGAGCTGAGAAGTCAACAGAAGCTGAAGTGGCAGAAATACAGGGATGACACTCAGCTCTACAGCTCTTTTATGTCAGAGTTAAAAGGCATAATCTCCCAACTTTCACAGTGTTTAGCCAAAATCAATATCTGGATTAAGAACTAGCTAAAAGCTGAACGCTGAGAAGACTAAGTTGACAGGCAGCAGTAGTGAAATGCTAAATTGGTGGGAATGATGATCAGCCACCACCTCCAGGGGATGAGCAGAAAGGTCTCTAAACTGGTGACATTTCAGGACCAAGGATGCACGTGCTCCTCTGGCTGAGTGCTGGGCATGTGGCCACACAGAGAGGAGAAGAGAAGGCTGATGCCTCAGGCCTGCTACTATGTGGGAAAACGGTATTCAGAAATGTATGATGTGATGTGTCCTTGTAAGCCACAACCAGCCATGCACTGGGCATTTGATCTACAAGGTGATGGCATCAGAGGTGGCAAGAAGCAACATCTGTACCGAGAAGTGGCAAGAAGCAGCAGCAGCATGGGGATAATGAACAGTAGCAGCAGCAGCAGCAGCAGCAGCAGCAAGGGTGGTTGAGGAGCAGCAGTGCCACAGAAGGTGGTGACAAGCAGCAACACGAGAGCAGGAGGAAGGGGACACAGCAGCAGGAAACGGTGGTGAAGGAGAATGTGCATGTTGCCAATGGCACCAGAGTGAGTATTTATTCAGTGCTAGGCTGATGGTCTCATGAAAGGAACTAGGACTATTTAGCACCATGACATGGACTTCTGAGAGACCATGCAACTGCTGACCAGTCACAGATGGAAAGCATGTCTAAGCCTTTATTACTGAATTCAACCAAGCTCTGTCCCAAACAGACATCTAGTGGCTATTATATTGCCTTTGAAACAAAAAAGTCTTTCCTTTTATCATTTTAAAATTTGTCGACTTTCAATTTGTTCAGATTTTCCCTTTTTCTTACATTATGGGAGAGGGTATATGAGAGAGTGAGTTTTCCCCTCTCTAAAACAAGGTTTGACTAATGTATTTTTATTAAAGCTTCCTCTGCAAAGACAATGCCACTATTGGGGAGAGAGCTAATTTCTGTTTTGTCTCCTTGTCACAGAGTTTACTCACCATGGGGGAAACCACCTTGTAGCTGAATCTGGGGATTAGCTCTGCCCAGTCAAATGCCTTCTGTTTCTCACCGGTGCCACAGCCCCTCTTGGTCTCCAGGAGTCTCAGGGGCTCATCTTCATGGCTTCACCCTCCAGCCAGGTCACTATACAGCTTTCCCCTTCCAGGTTCATAACAGAGTCTCACTGGACCAGCTGTCCAGGTGCTATCCCAGGCAGTCCTCCAACTCAAGACTGTGCCACTTTCTCAGTAGCTGGTAGTAGGAAAACCTATGCTGGCCAGCTAATCCAGGTTCCAACCCAGAGATCCTACAGTCATCAGCCAAGGTCTACCATTTCAACTCTTGCTGCCATTTCCCTGTTCTTCTTCCAGCTCCAACCTCTGCAGTGTTCTAAGTAAACCCTGTCCCCAAGAGTCAGGATCAAAGGGCTTCTACTTTACCAGGCCCAGAGAGTGACTACAAACCTCCACACTTCTTGGCCATATAGAAGTCACTGCCTACTCCTGCCCAGGTAGGCTACATCTTCAATTACTGTTTCTCAGTTAAGCCTAAATTTCCCCCCAGATGCAGCCTACCACATAAAATAGCCCCTTCTGAGACACCTTAACCCCTTTAGGGATAATGTAGAGCGAATACCTCATCACAGTCATACATGATCATTAAAATCATCACCTCAGCTCTAATTGCAGACTCTTTACTGGTCATGATAAATAAGACAGCAATAACGCAGCTTGAGTTTCAGATCCTTGTTAGAATTTGCAGGACTAGAAGTTAGAAAGAATTACTGAAATTTAGCACACAGGAATGTCACTAAAACAACAAATATGGTACCCTATGTGACAGGGTCAGGCCAGATGGCTACAGGAGAGTAATCCTATTGGGATCTGGGCAGGCGAAGCCCGTCCACTGCTAAAGGATCCCCCCCCCAGCCTAAAAGGGGGATCCACAGGACATAGATGCCAAAAAATCCCAGGGGACAACTAATGAAATAAACAGGGACAGGAGTGTGGTCAAAAAGGGTCAAACGAAGGGAACCAGACGGGGACACCGAGCAGAGAACCCCGGACAGCGCCCACTGCTCCTCAAAGGCGTCAAGGGAGTCAGAGGACGCCGCCCAGAGGAACTCTGCCCGGATACGTGAACGGACCGAGGATCAGAAATAGTCCCCACAGTCACAGGAGACTCCATTGGCCAACCTCCTCACTCTGGCCATTTTAGCTAGGGCCAGGAGGAGGTTGACCAGGAGATCCTGTGACTTTGTGGGGGCCATGGATAGAGAGTGCATAGATAAGAAGGTGAGGGGAAAAGTGCAACTAAAAGCGTAATAAAATATTGGTGAGGAGCCAGAATAGGGGCTGCAACCTGGCACACTCCAGGTATGCGTGCACCAGGGTTTACCTCACACCGCAGAAGGGGCAGGTGTCAGGGATTGAGGTGAACCGTGCTAAGAACACGTGCTTATGGCTCTGAGAAGAAGCTGCTAACCGACATCCCCGGCGGGCCTCGGGACTAAGATGGAACATAGGCTGGCCCACCGGGGCTCCTCACTCTCCAAAGGTGGCAGGAGATCTCACCATTTTGTATCGGGGCGGGACACAAGGGTGAGGAGCACGAGCATGTATAGATGTTTTCTTGGTGTGGTTTGAAAGCTTACAGTGAAGGGGTGAGGGGGTCGGTTGGGTCCACGGGGCAGGGGTCCAATTAAAAGGTCCGGTGGGCCTGGGGTAGAGGATGGGCGGGGCGTGCCCTCGTGCAGGACCCAGTCGAGATAAACCCGAACAGCAGGAAGCAGAGCGGCCTTCAACCTCCTGAAGTATGCGCCGGGGAGTACAAGGTCTGGAGATCCCCATGCGCTGAGTGAGCGTCAGGGGATCCAGCCAGTCTCCCCGGTCATAGTCCAGGAGGTCTCTGACTCTTGTGACTTCTGCCAGGACCAGCCTCTGGTGCACCGAGCAGGACTCTGCCACCTGCACACAGAACTGGGGGTTATGTAGCAGGGGCTCCGTGAGAAGATCTGCCCCCTCGGTGGCCGCCACGGACCTGGTTGTTGAAAAGAGTTTCCAGGTCTGGAGGAGGTCCTGGTAGAAGACCGGCAGCCCGGAGAGGTCTCATGGAAGACCTATCGGATGGAGATAAAGGAGCTGCCGGTCGTATCTGAGCCCTCGGAAGCGGCGCAGGAAGGCGTGCGCCAGTATGCTCCACGCTGGACTACCTGCGCCATAAAGGAGCCTCTGCAGGGCCTGGAGGTGGAAGACATGGACCTGAGTAAGCGGACATTTCAGGCCCTGCCCTCCCTCCTCCAGGGGTAGATGGAGAACCTCTACAGGGACCCAGTGCAGTCCTGACCAAAAGAACTCCAGAATCTATGTCTGGAGGTTGACCAGGAAACCCAGAGCCGGGACCAGGGTGTTGAGCCAGTACCAGAGCATGGACAGGACTAGTTGATTAAGCACCAGCGCTCTCCCTCGAAGGGAGAGGCACCAGAGTAGTCCTGTCCATTTCCGGAACTGCTCTGTCACCCCGCCCTCTAAATTCTTCCAGTTCTCCGGCGGAGAGGGATGCGTGGCAGAAAGGTAAACGCCGAGATAGAGCAGCGAACCCGTGCTCCACCAGATGGCCTGAAGCGTGGGTAGGGAGGGAGCTTGCCTTCCACCAGTCCCCTACCACCAAGCCAGAGCTCTTGACCCAATTGACCCACGCGGAGGAGGCTGCTGAATAGATGGCCTGGCAAGCCTCCACCTGTGCCAAGTCGCCTCGGTCCTGGACCACGAGAAGCACATCATCAGCGTACGCCGACAGGACCAGCCGCAGCTCTGGCTCTCACAGCAAGCCTTTGGAGGAGACAGAAGAAGGGCTCAATCGCCAGAGCGTACAGCTGGCCCGAGAGGGGGCACCCCTGCCGTACTCCTCACCCGAAGCTGACCGGTTCGGTCAGAGTCCAGTTGAGCTTGACCAAACACTCCGCGGAGGCGTACAGTGCCCAGAGAAAACCCACAAACTGGTGTCTGAAGCCAAACGCTTGCAGAGTCCTCAGGAGATATCCATGATATCTGATCTAAGGACAGGAGGGCGAACGACAGACCATCCCTACACCCGAGTTCCAAAAGGTCCCAGAGCAGATATTGATTGTCAAAGATGCTGCGGCCTGGGACGGTATAGATTTGGTCTGGGTGGACCATGTCCGCCAGCATAGACCCTAGCCGCAGCAAGATTGCTTTTGCCGTGACTTTGTAGTCCGTGCTGAGGAGCGAGACGGGACACCAATTTCATAAATCGCAGAGGTCCCGCTTCTTCGGCAATAAGGCGAGTACAGCTTGCCTGCACGAAAGAGGGAGGACCCTGCTCTGCAAAGACTCGGCCCAGACGGTGACTAGGTCTGGGCCGAGGATGTCCCAGAACACGCGGTAGAACTCCACAGTCAGCCTGTCCATGCCTGGAGATTTATTGGTGGGCATGCAACAGAGGGCTTCTGAAAACTCTGCTAGAGCGAGAGGCAGCTCTAGCCGGTCTCGGTCGCCCACGCTGACTGTCGGGAGCTCCTCCCAGAGCATTCTGCAAGCGTTAGGATCAGTCGGATCTGGGGAGAAAAGGCTTGCATAGAAGGCTCTTGCCCTCCCACACATCTCTACCGGATCTGTGAGAGGGGGTGCCGTCTTCTGCCAGAAGGCAGGTGACATGTTTCTTGGCCCCCCTCTTTTTCTCCAGGGTGTAGAAGAAGCAGGAGCCGCAATCCATCTCCCGAAGGAGACGGATGCAGGATTGAACAAAGGCACCCCGGGCCCGATGGTCCTCGACAGCTCGGAGTTCCTCCCGCTTCTCCTGGCACACTCCGCAGAGGGGCGGACCCTTGGGGCTGGCGGCCAGACGCCTCTCCAGCTCTAAGACCTCCTGTTCCAACTGCTCTATTGCCGCATCCCTCCGTCAGCTGGTGCGCTGGGTGTAATCATAGCAGAAGAGCCAGGCCTTCCCTGCACCATCACTGCACCGAGGGAAAGGCACGCCGCTGCCCTCTCCAGGCCAGCCAGAACTCCCGGAAGGATGCCACGAAGCCTGCGTCCTCCAGCAAGCTGTTGTTGAAATGCCAATAGGCCGGCCCCGGCCTCTCCACGCAGAGGGAGGCCGTCACGGTGGCTAAATGATGGTCAGAAAATGGGGCTGGTCGGATGCTGGAGGAGTGGGCTTGTGAAAGATGGAAGCATGATAAATAAATGCAGTCCAACCAGGAGTGGCTCGACCAATGGGCCTCCACCTGGACAAAGGTGAACGTGGAAGTGTCATCCGGGTGGTGGTCGCACCAGACGTCCACCAGGGAGTGGTGTTCAACTATCTCCTGGAGGGCGGCGGCGGTGGCCAGGCTCTGCTTGGTCCCCGAGTAGTCCCGCTTCTCGAGGGTGATGTTAAAGTCCTGTCCCAGGACCAGGTACTCCTGAGGATCCAAGGTGCCAAGGAAGGTGGACGCCTGCTGATAGAATTGCAGCTGCTCCGGGCTCACTGCCGGAGCATACATGTTAACGAGGTTGACTACGAGCCCCTCCATGCAGACCCAGAGGTGCAGCAGGTGGCCTGGCACAGCCTCGGCGACCCCCAGCACCTTGGGCCGTAGGTCGGGGGAGAACAGGGTTGCCACTCCAGCCGTATGAACTGTGAGATGGCTAAAGTAGACCCTGTCCCCCCAATCCAGCCGCCAGCTGTCTTCGGCGGTCAGATCCGTATAGGTCTCCTGCAGGAAAACTACAGAGTACCCCTCTCCCGAAGGAAGGGGAGCACCTGGGACCTGCGGACACCCATCCTACAGCCACGGATGTTCAGTGTTGCGATGGTAAGAAGTGCCATGAGGCGGGCTGGGGGGGGGAGGGGGGATCCTCGCCGGCAGGGATGCTCGCGGCTCCCGATGGGCCGCGCAGCAGTCCGTGACCTACCCCGTAGGTGAGTAAGGAGTCACGGAAGAGGCGGACCCGCTGGTGGGCCGCGGCGCCCTGCTTCCCGGTCCTTTTATCCGCCCCCATGAGGGCCCTTGCGGCCCGGAGGATTTGATTAAAGTCCCCCCATCGCTGGAGAGCAAGCTGTACTTTGTTGCGGGAGTCACGGACGTCTTCTAAAAACTCCTGCAACTCCTCTCGCAGCGCATGGAGGGGTGGGGTTATGGTCTCCTGGTTACTCCCCGACAGGGCCCTTGGTACAGCCCCGTGGCCCACCAAGACAGGCAGACAGGGTGCGGACCTCCGACATGGCTCCTGATGAGTTGGCGCCACTAGGTCCGCCTCAAACCCTAGGGCGATAGGGGGCGGCGGAGGGAGGATAGCAGCCCCTGGAGGGTCGGGACAGGTAAACACAAAGGCCGCTCCCTGGGGGTCATCTACTGGAAAAGGGAAGGAGACAGCCCCAGGGGCAGCAACAACATCTCAGGAGGTGGACAGGATAGGGACAGGAGTAGGGGCAGGGTTAGAGGCGAGATTCTGGGTGGGGAGAGGGCTCTCAGTGATGCCGGGTGCAGGCTCTATGGTGGATTTGGCAGCCATGGCATCATCAGGCGGTGGACTCTTCTGTAGGGCCCCCTCCCGGGAAGGGGGTCAAATGCTCCTCACCAACGAGGGGTGCCCCTGGTGGCTCGGGTCCCGGCCGCGTGGCACTGGCCGTCGCCTCAACAGGCTCGGTGGCCCTTGGTGGGGTGCCATCTCCAGGCAATTGATGGAGAAGTCCAGGGGCTCCTCGGAGGTGGGAGCGGAAGTAACGGTTAGGGGGAGGGAGCATGGGGAAAGGGGGGCTGGAGTGAAGTCGCCCAGATCGAGGCCTGCTGGCATCGGGTCATCCTCCCCCTGGATGAGCAGGGTCAGACCCAGGGCCTCGATCTCCTCATATATGGACTGGAAATCATTTTCCACCACCCCGGAATTCTCCCTGCCGGCACCCGACGCAACGGTCGCCTCGGGGCACACTGACGTTTCAGATGGCGCCAGGGCAGGGCAGGCTCCCTTGCGGGCCTCGGAGGGGAGGGACTCCCGTGGAGGGAGATACTGCCTTCTAGTGCTGCCACATCTTCCCCAGCCGGCTCTGGTGGATGGAACACACCCGTGGGTAAAGCGGAAGGCTCAGCATCGGTGCCCCCCTTCCTGGTCTTCCGGGGGGCCTCTGCATCCGATGGGAGGGGCAGAGGCGATGGCTCAGGGACTTGGGGGGATAACAGTGGGGCAAGACAAGGGAGGGAAGATCTCTTGGGGCGGGTCCTCTCCCATGCCCAGCGGTGTCCCTGCCGCACCCTCCTCTACAGGCCCTACCAGATTGCAAGCAGCAGGGGCAGGGCTCTCCCGCTCATCTGGGCATAGTTGGGGAGGTGCCCTTTGGGCCAGAGCGGGAGCAATGATGGACTGGGAAGGAGGAGGGGTGATTTCAGGTGCCAGGCAGCCAGGGGCGCAGGTGATGATGGGGCCGGTGCCCTGCTGGGGCTCGGGGGTCCCGGATGCCCCTCCTTGCCGGGCCAAGGGGTAGCCCCTCCGGACGTGCCCCATCGCCCAGCAGAGGAAGCACCGGGCCTCCCCCGTGGAATAACGCACCCGGTAATGGGCCCCCTGGTAGGGGACTAGGAAGGACCCCTCCAGCGCCTCTCCGTCATGCACCGCCGGCGGCAGTAGAAGCTGCACTTGCCGGCGGAACGAGAGGACATGACGGAGGGCGGGGTCTTTGCAGCCCAACAGGAGAGGCTGATGACAGAGATGGGCTTCCCCAAGGTAGAGAGGGCGGGTAACAGGGTGGCACTGGGGAGAAAGGGAGGGACGGAGGTCAGGACCAGGTGGACGCCCAGGTCCTCTAGCAGCCCAGGGGGACAAACACACCCCCCACCACAAGGCCCTTCTCCACCGCCTCCTGGGCGGCGGCCTCCGATGCCAAGAAGAAGACGACCTTGCCATACATTTTGGAGGTGACCACAATGGCCGTGGGCCCCACCACCCTCGCCAACGCCCGCACATAGGTCTCCACGTGGGGCAAGGCGGGCACCAGGAGGCAACGGACGTCGTGCTTCCTGGTCATGGTGGGAAAGGGGCCCCGTCCGCTATAGATGGTAGTGGAGGCGGTGGGCAGGAGAGATGACATAGTGGCAGGCGGGGGGGCTGCCACCACCTGGGCGTACGCCCTGGGGGCGGGACACCCGCAGAGCTGGTGGAGGGAAAAGCGGGGAGGGACACCCCAGCTGGTGGTGGGGCCGGGGCATTGGGGGCAGCCCCTGCTATGGGGGGCTGGTCTTCTTAGCAAGGCCCTTCCCCTTCTTCTTACCCTGGCCCTTCCCACCAGCTGGGGGGGCTCCCCCAGAATCTGAGGGGGGAAGGACGTGGCAGCAGTGGAGGTCATCCTGGTGCCCATCGCTGCTGGTGCCCCAGCGGGGGTGATGGCAATGATTTGGCAGCAGCAGCGGAGGTAAAGGCTTGGGGGGGTGACGGAGGGGCAGGCAGGGGAGGGGCAGCTTGGGCTGCTGGAGGGGCCCCACCCATCTCATCCCCCACCATCACGAGCAGGGAGGGAAGGGGAGACACCAGAAGGAGGAGGGGAGAGGGGAAGCAGGTCGACCACTCCTCCCCGCTAGGCTGCAGGCAGGGGAGGAGGGCGCCAAAAGGGGTGGGCTAAACGGGGGGGTAATCAGGAGTCAGTCATTGACACGGGGTGAAATTCCAGCTCCTCTTGCTGCACTAAGAGAGGGGAGGATACAACAACATTGGGGTGCAGTGAAGAGGGTTGAAATTAAAAGGGGGAGTTGCACAAGTGCATGGGCACACGGAGCAAGGGGCTAAGTGGACTGGAGTTAGGGCAGGGAAACCAAGGGGCTAGCTTCAGAGGCTGGGGCGGGGCAAACAAACAAAGGCTGCAGAAGGAAATGGGTGGGGCAGGCAAACAAACTGAAGCTAGTAAGCGGGGGCTGGGGCATAAGGGGGGGCAAAAGCTGAAAAGGGCAGACGGGGCAGGTTGCAAGGGCAAAGCTGTGAGGTAGGCAGTCTGGGGGGGGGGCACGTGCACCCACATGCACTTGCACAAAATCTGTTTAGGCTGGTTGCTGCTTCTGGGCCAAAGGGTGGAATCAGGGCATGGCAAGCCAAACAAGCAGCTGAGTCCAGAGGCTGGAGCTGAGGCAGATGGTATACAGCCAGTGGGGGTGGTGGAGGGGGCAGCGGTGGTGGTAGTAGTGGTGGTAGGGGTTGGGGGGGACACAGAAATGGATCAGGGGGAAGCTCCATACCATACCCCCTGTGTCCCTGGAAACACAATCAAGACCCCCACCACAAGAGCACAGTTTGAAAGTTACTCAGTCTTAGGGCCCCCTCCACAGTGGTCTGCAAAGTCTCTAGGTGCTCCCCCACTAGTAGATGGTCCTCTTCTTCTCCTCCTCGGGCTTCAGCAGCTCCAGGTAGCAGACTCCACAGCAGCAGCAGCTCCAGGAACTCCAGGTGGTGATCCAAGCAGGCAGAAAGGACCCCTCTTAGGTGGTGGTGGTATCCACAGCAGCAACAGCTGGGGTCCCTCACTCTCCCCCTCTGGGGAGCAGGCCAGCAGGCCCCCCCCCCAAGGGGCTGCAGTTGGAGCAGTAGCAGCACCCAAGGGCAGGAGGGTGCAGCAGCCAGCCAGCAACCAGGTAGCAGAGAACGGGGGGGGGGGGCAGGGGGGAGAAGGGGTGGTGTCTGGCCTAGCCAAAGGAGCAGCTGGAGCAATAGTCACAGCAGGGAGAGCTTAGGGCCTAGTAGTAGCAGCAGCCCTCTCCCTCCTTCTTCCTCCAGGCCATAGGGATTCAGGAGTGTAATCAAAGAGAGAGTTCTAGGTCCCTGATTAAGCAGATCTCTTTTCTCTAGATAAGGGAACAGGGAAGGTTCCAGAACAACCAGGAACCTTCTGGAGACAATTAAGACAGACAGGTTGATTAGAACACCTGCAGCCAATTAAGAAGCTGCTAGAATCAATTAAGGCAGGCTAATCAGGGCACCTGGGTTTAAAAAGGAGCTCACTTCTGTTTGTGGTGTGCATGTAAGGAGCTGGGAGTAAGAGGCACTAGGAGTGAAAACGTGGATTGTTGGAGGACTGAAGTGTACAAGCATTATCAGGCACCAGGAGGAAGGTCTTATGGTGAGGCTAAAGAAGGTGTTGGGAGGAGGCCATGGGGAAGTAGTCTAGGGAGTTGTAGCTGTTGCACAGCTGTTCCAGGAGACACTCTAGACAGCTGTATTCCACAGGGCCCTGGGCTGGAACCCAGAGTAGAGGGTGGTCCTGGGTTCCTTCCCAACTCCTGGTCAGACACAGGAGGAGTTAACCTGGACTGTGGATTCATGAAAACAGCCAAACTGAGGGCTGCCATGAAGCTCCAAGGTGAGCAAATCTGCCAATAAGCACAATACCCACCAAAGCAGAGGAGGAACTTTGTCACGCCTATAATGTCAGGGATACAGAGTCAAGTGTTGGACATACTGCAGTGACAGGAGCTAGAAAAATAGATTACCCAAATAATTCTCTTCAGTATACCTGTGATAATATATTTCTCTGGTTCCAAAAAGCTATGTCTAAAAATACTAACCTCTTTGCAGTGTTCACAGAGCTTTTTCTTATGACCATTGTAGGTTATGTTGATAGATTAGATTTGTCATTGACAACACTTATATGCAGTGTTATTGTAGCTGTGTTGGTCCCAAGATATTAGAGAGACAAGGTGGGTGAGGTAATATCTTTTATTGGACCAGCCTCTGCTGGTGAGAGAGATGAGCTTTCAAGCTCCTCTCTCTCTCAGCAACAGAAGTTGGTCCAATAAAAGCTATTACCTCACCCACCTTGTCTCTGTAATTGACAACAACTGGCGTTCAAGTTTTCTTCCTATGTACAGCCAATTCCAGAATTGTTTTGTGCCCTTGAATTGTAGAGGCTACAAAATATAAAGATTCTTGGCTCTTGCACAGCTAAATAATTATCACTTATCCTGGCAACAAATACACAAAGGGTAAAAATCACATGTCCTAATCACATTTGTACAATATTAATTTCCTCAGTATACAATTCAGCTTTTAGTTAACCTTGAAACTCATACAGCGCAAGGGTCAATTATATAAATAGGATATAAAACTGAACAAGTCAGAACACGATAAGAACCCAGAAAAAGTTTCACATACTCAGAAAAAGTAATAAGCAAAACTGATTTATTAAGCTACCTGCCATACAGGGTTATATTTTACTGTAGACGTATTGTGTAAGCTAAAATATTACTGTATGTTATTGCAATGAAATAAGTTCAAATGTCCTGGAGCCAGTGTCCTGTGCTACCATACAAGAGCTCTGTGTTTGATTCCAGGCTCTGTTGTTGTTATTATTTATAACTGTAGTGCATAAGATCCCAAACCAAGATTGGGAGCTCCATTGCGCTATGAAACATAGCAAGAGACAGTCTCTCACTTTCTGGATTAGTATGGGTTGAGAGCACTATATGAACATAGATTATACTAGCATTTCAACACTGTTACCTAGGAGTCTAACGTTATAATGGGTAAACCATCTGTGTGTGAGAGAGAGAAAAAAAGTGGAGTGGGGGCGGTTACATTTAGATCTGGCCTCTCTGACTCCAGAAAATATTGAAAGGATTCTGTCTGGAAATCAGAAAGAGGTTGGCACTCAGCCCCACTCCTATTTCCGTGGCTTCCTAACAAGCATCTCAGTGAAGTGTGTTTATTTAAAATCAGCAAATTGAATTGAGATTGTTGTACAAGTACCCCTATAGGCCTGTAATAACAGTAAGTACAAACCATCACCAGAGCATGGCAGCCAGAAACAGAGTGGACCTAATCTGCCTTCAGCTACACTGGTGTAAATCCAGAGTACCCCCCCTTGAAAAATAGTGGAATTCCTCCAAATTTATACCAGTGTAATTGACAGCAGATTTGGCCCAGCTTGTTCAGTGGCCACCAGGGTCTAAAAAAAATATGCAGTGATACACAGATGTGCAGTGAAGTTTGAAAAACATGCTCTGTCTTTTTTGAAAGCATGCACCATGAATATTAAACAACCCCCTGCCATTGCTGCCAACAGCATTATGTTCTCTGTTACATGCAGCATTCTTCAGAATTCTAATGACAAGTTAAATTCTAACATAGAACAGGCAGGTAAAAGTTCAGGGAGCAGCGCCAAGATACGGTGTCTAAGGGATAAAAGACTCTTCCATAAATTTACATATTTCTTTCTTTTTTTGGTCTGGGAATCCAAAATAATTTTTTCTAATAGACCCCATCTTGTCTCTAAATTGGTCCATTTTTATCAGCATTAGAGGTTTTGGAGAAGGATTCTGATTGCCAGACTGTGCAGTTCCCTCAGGCCTATTTTGCTTTTGGGGAAAGGGAAAGGCTTGCTGTTCCACTACCCTCATAAAAGAATGGGTCAGCCAAATGGGTCATAAAGACAATATATGCATGGGGCTGCATGAAAATTGTGGAATCTACCACAATTTTCTAGTGACCTTACAAATGTGTTGTGAATGTCTTTGCAATTGGATTTCAAGGCAGTAAAGGGATAAAATGATGTTTAGAGTAAATGTTTAGACAGAAAGGTAGTGGTGAGAGAGTACTGTGGTGATGTGATAAAGGACTGTTTGAATGACTAGAAAGTGTGCACAATGCCCTACAGTCCTACCACTCATCTGCTAATTAATCTAATTTTTTATTTAGATCTTCCTGAAATATATTGTATCAAATACTTTATAATAGACTAAGAGATATGAGAGGACTCCATTTCTCAAAAATTCACCACAGCTTCCAATTTATCATTTTACAACAATGATAAAATTTAACTATAATTTGTGATTGTTCATCTGCTTGAAAGAACTCGTTTTTCAGTAGCAATCATCTTAGATCAGGTGTGGGCAAACTACAGCCTGTGGGCTGCATCTGGCCCACCAGCCATTTTAATCCAGTCCTCGAGCTCCCACTGGGGTGTGGGGTCTGGGGCTTATCCCACTCCGACACTCCAGCCAGGAAGCAAAGTCCGGGGCCCCTCCGCGCGGCTCCCGGAAGCAGCGGCATGTCCCCCTTCCGGCTCCTTTGCATAGGAGCAGTCAGGGGCCTCCGCTCCACACCCTGCCCCTGCCCCTGCCCCTGCCCCAAGCACTACCCCTGCAGCTGCCTGTGGACGGGGCAGTGCGCAGCAGAGCCACCTGGCCGCGCCTCCACATAGGAGCTGGAGAGGGGACATGCCGTTGCTTCCAGGAGCCATTGGAGGTAAGCACCACTCAGAGCCTGCACCCCTGAGCCACCTCCCTGGCACCCCAATCCCCTGCCCCAGCCCTGATCCCCCTTCAACCCTCCGAACCCCGCAGCCCCAGCCAGAGCCCTCACGACCACCTCCTTTCGGATCCCCTTCCTGCCCCCTGAACTCCTCATTTCCGGCCCTGCCCCAGAGCCCACACCCCGAGCCAGAGCTCTCACCCCCTCCTACATCCCAATCCCAATTCCGTGAGCATTCATGGCCCGCCATACAATTTCCATACCCAGATGTAGCCCTCAGGCCAAAAAGTTTGCCCACCCCATCTTAGATGGTAGCAAATTAAAGCTAACACTTTAGTTCTTTGTTAGAGATGGTGCCTTCTATCACTGTGGCCTGTGCTCCTGAAGGCATATCCCATGGACCGTCATTTCAATGAGTCCCAATGTAAATTTAAACCCTTGTTAAATATCCATTTCTAAATGTCACATTTGAGTGAATATTTGCTTGAATAAGCAACCATAAAAGGTATTTTATCTCTGTTGCACTGAAGAATAACTTAGGGATGCTTGCTTGAAAGGTAAATGCCACTGCACTGAAAGATCAAAAGTAGACTATGGAACAGCAAACATTTTAACACTCTAAGGATGCAGGGATTTAGGATCTCCCAACTGCACAAAACCATACAAGTTTTTGAATACAACAATGGAGTATTCAGCACAACTTATTCCTTATCCGTTCAAATTCTTCTCTATCTTGAAGAAAGCCAGTGTACCTTTGCAAAGCTGTAATTGTCCGAGTGATGGACTGATGCCCCAACAGTTGGAGGTAGACTCAGATTTTGAACACCCTAAACATGAGGATATCTAAATCCAGGGGCTCAATTTGGACCCATTTCTTAGTTATTGATTATAAGCTATTTGCAAGAAGAAATAAAGCTGCTTTCTAGAATGAACTTCTAGACTTCTTCAGACTTCTGACAGAGTGCAGTGCTCTGTCAATTGGGATGATGTAGCCTGCTCCGCACCCACCTCTCTCCCATAGTATGCTGCACACAGACCAGAGCAGAGAGGAAGCAGGGCCATGGCCCTACCTCCTCCCAATCTCCTCTGGGGTCATATGTTTCCCTGGGAGCACTCTGAGAGAATATCCCTGTGTTCCCGCAAGAGCAAAGACTGCAACCGTCCCTGGACTTTACATTGGGCATACAAGGGAAATGTGTGTGTTTGTTTGTGTGTGTGAAAGAGATCCACTGAATTCCTCCATGCCCCTGAGTTCTCATTCAAGGGCCAGGGGACTTTCTAATCCCGAGACATGATGGATCAACATGATTTCTTAAAAGGAACATAAAAAGGTTGCCAGTTAATTATCCTTGATATTCTTCTTCTTTGGGTTTATATCTCCCCTTTTCCAAATTAGGACAGCAAGGGCTGGGAGGGTTTGGAATTATTATTATTTATGCAGAGTATTACCACAATACTAAATTAACCATAAATTCCTTTAAGTCCAAAGGCCAAATGGTATTTTATATAGTTGCTGTAAACATGCCTAAAAAGGCTAAATAATAACCAATTTACTACATCCAAACAGTAACAAAACATTTATAAGCATTTGATCAAGATATTTACAAACAGGCTAAACCCAGCGGTGCTTAGAGCCATATTGGTCAGCTCCAATGTTGTCAAGCAGGTATTAGCAACACACCCTTTAAGAATTTAGTTTTTAATACTCTTTAACAAATAAGTGATGTCATTGCCACTTATTGACTTCAGTTAGAAACCAATTTGACAGTTCATCCTTATTTCCAGTCTTAATCCAGATAAGATTTACAACCGCCTTTCTTCCCAAAACCATTCCACCCTGTCTCCTCCCATCCTACTTGCTGACCAACAGTCTTTCCATTGCACCTGTGTTCACATAAGCTTTAACTTTGGCATGTGAGTTGGCTCATTTTAAGACAGATTCTTTCTGTCTTACTTAAAACCATCTGCAGTCAGATGGTCAGAGGCCTTATTTCTAGAAACTTTCCCTTATCCCATTAGTTATTCTTTAAACCAGAAATCCTCTCTACTTTATTCCTCCTGGCCTTATTATTTTCAAGGCCTTCCCTTCTACTTGCTAGTCCAGGCCTTTCTTTACAACACACACACATATATATATTTCCTTAACCAATTCTAACCAAAGTTAACCCTAATTCTTTAATTTTATATTTATCCTAAAGGGGGGTTATTAATTCTTTTTATAGATGCATATTTATGCTAATAAACTCTCCTGTATGAGTAATTTTATGACTCTAAGTCTCATTTTAAAAGATGCATTCTTTTACCTATTATCATAATACCCTTTTGGGAAATTATAAGCATGCAAAACATCCCAAGGGAAAAAAAGCACATCTCTTACGAACAGCTCCTGTCAGAAACCTTGCAGCAGACTTTCCACTATGATAACATATTGCAGATAAAAAAGAAAGGCGAAGTAAAAATGGAAGTTAATGATGCACACGGAAATTGTCATAGAAAACAGAAATCGGAATAAGAAAAAGCAGAGATGGTCTTTTGTTGAAGCACCATCTTAAAAATAAACCCAAATGCTGTTAGCTTTAACTGACAGGTTGACTGATTCTGGGAAAACAAGACATAAGAACATATAAGCAACAGTGTGCTGTGCTTCTATGACACCAAGTGGTTAACCTGCAAACTTGCATGCCAGTTATTATTCTGTGCTCCTGCACTATAGGCCAGTGACACAGCTCGGCATAGAGCCCAGGTCTTGTGAATCCCAGCCCAGTGTTCTAGCCACTAGACAATACTGTTTCCCCAGCCTCATAGCTGCCCCTGTCTGTCTCCCCAGATACCTGGGACCAAAGTTCTCTCTTCCAATAGACCACCAGCAAACAACAATTGCGATTCTTATGCTTATTCACTCCCTTTCACCCTTCAATGGGGTGTTCATTTATTTGTACTCAAGATAGTGTTCACTTTGGAGAGCAAAATCAATAGATTAAAAAGGAACAATCTCTTAGGAATCACACAAGCAGTCTGTGGCTACAATAACTGGCAACTGGCCCCATCCAGTTGTTTTTAAAAATAGCTCACAAAACAAGAGATTTTGTTTAAAAACTGTTTAAAATGAAAAGCTTCAAACCAAAATGACAATTTCTCACAGTGGGCCACAAATGGAAAGGGAAAGATTAAGTCCAGGGCCTTGAATTGGCCCTGGAAGTGAAACGGAAGCCATGGAGGACTTGGGTGATGTGTTCTCTGTTTTTTCTGCTAAGGAGGTGAACTACAGCATTCTACTGGTAGTTTCTGTGTCCACCATTAACCCCAGATATAATGAGTTACTGTACTCCTGTGTTGATGCAACGAACACAGATCACAGTGATCAAATTTTCATCCTAAAGAAATAGGCATGATTACCAAGCAAGCTGGATGTGAAAGAAACATTTCTCGCTCCTAATGCTAGCTCAGAGCCCTGGGTTTGTGAAAAATCAAGTAAGACTGCGCTGCCTTAGGCAGGCAGAGGGTAGATACCTTCAATGGAGGTCAGCCTCATGTCTGGATCCTTGAAGTATTTCTCTTCTCACCAGTATCACTGCAGTCCCACCTGCATCAATTGTGGCTGCTCTCTGTCAAGTTGCTCATCTTTAGCACGCAGTGGGACACTTTAGTGGAGTTGATTTCAAATGGATTAGATTTTGTTGTTACCAAATAAGAAATGTCATTGCCCTGCCTGTGTGTTTTCAGTTTTAAGTGTTTCCTAGAATGTAAATGTGGAATGTAAATGTGACTCTAGGTGAAACAAACTGAAATATAGCAGAGGACACAGTTTGCCAGTTAGGCATTGGCTAACAGTGGATGTCATATGGACCTGTATCACTGAAGTGAGAGTTTGTGCTTCAGTGAGGCCCAATAATTCTTCTAACAACCTGGTGTGTAGGGAGATTGCGCCTGCTCCCTTCAGCAGGCTGGTGGGGGGGTGGAGCCATGGTCCCACCTCAAACCTGCCCCTGTCAACTCCCTCTGAGGCAAGATGCAGCCCCACGTACACAATCAGTAGACTCTGCACTCCCCAAAGTGCAGGAAGCGAAACTGGCATTTGTGTGAGGTATGCATTTGGGGAGGCTCCATACACCCCAGTGCACTCCCCAACAGGAGGCCAGTCTCACTCTAGGCCTAAGAGTTTCATAAACTTTTATTTGCTCAGCAATGTTACTACATGTTGTAATTCTCCAGAAGAATGTATTACCTGGTGGAGTTTCTTCCTTCCTTCCTAGGAAGCAAACGTCACTGACATCTAGTACCATTTATCAAAAGCAGAATCAGTATCAAATTAATACCCTGAGACCATATTAAACTAATATCCCATGGTGTCAGGGTGAATGCAATCACTAGAAGTCCTGTCTTTCAGATGAGATATAAAACAACCTGAGATCCTGAGCACTTGTGCTAATAAAAGATCCCCAGGCACTTTAGATGAGGGCGCAAAGTTAGCCCTGAAATTTTGGCTAAATTACTTCTTTGCAATTGCATTCCATCAACCTAAATGAATACTGCATTCTTCTTTACTTCCCAGTTCCCATCGTACACTTTGGTGTAAAATTGGTGTGCACTATTAAACAGCTGACATGTGCCACCCCAGAGGTGGCTTCAGCAGTGAGTGGTTTATAAAATGCTATGGGAAGGAAAGAATAATGTAAATATAGCAGTTGTAGTAGTAAAAGGGCGTTATTCAACCTTTGAATGGATTCAACCTTGAGTAGGTAGTCCTGAGACCATGGGCCCCATTCATTGGGCATGAATGGAGAGAAGCCAAATGTGGCAGAATTAATTGGAGGTATTTGAAAGAGAGGGACTGCAGCATTGCCAACACCAAACACTCAAACATCATAAGTCAGCCCCCCACCCCAATGATCTTTTTAAAAAGAATACATGTTGGGTTCTTTATTTGCCTTCTGTTTTTGAGTCTTGAAGCTGCACTTGGGTCACATTTTCAAGATTTTTTCCATAACCAGGAGGACCGCCACATTTTTTCTCATTTAATGGAAGTTGTGATTCTCAGGTGATACTTGTCTCCAGGAGCTGGGGCTTTAAGTGAAACACCAGATCACAAACCCCACAATAAAATAATGAGAACTAGCAGCACGGTGACTGATGTGTCCACAACATGCTTCCTCTCCATCCCCTCCATTCTATAGAAGCCTTTTCATGTGAGTTTCATATTGTCAATGCTCCATGAAAATTTGGGAGCAGATGTTGATGGACTTAAGGAGTGGCTGTACTTTACAGCATGCTCCCATCCACATCTCATGAATGTCGAAGAGGGAGTTAATACACACTAACGGGAAAATGTGCACAGAAAATGGGGGATTACACTCCTGCAACATGTTGTCCCCTTCATTCTGACTGTACAAAAACCCTCTGGGGGATGCCATGGCCATGTCAAAACCTAAGGTGTAGGTAGCAAGGTGGTTCTTATCCCAGAATCTGTAGGGGAAATCACTGGAATCCTTCCAACAGGGGAATCTTTCTTTGTTGCAGGGGGCATTCCATAATACTGGCTCAGCAACCCAACTGCAAATCCCCCTTTCCTCCGTTCTCTTCTTCTGGAACTGGAGACAGTTAAATAACTCCCTCTACAAGACAATAACATTCAGAAACTTCCCAGAAAGAACAGCCTAATTCAGCCCAGGTTAGATAAAACAAAAAATGTATTTGCTGTAAAAATACACAGGAGAAAAACATGCCGAAACAAAAGAGAGATTTGTTTAAGTGACCTGCAAAATTTCTATGAAAAGCTGAGTGTAGAGTAGCTATTCCAAAAAACTATTCCAGAATAACTTCATGTGTGGACACTCTTTTTCTGGGAATAAGAGGGTCCTGTTCCAGTTTAGCTTAATCCACTTTGAAAGTAAATTTAAATAAGTGGGATTCAAATGTGTCAAAAGTGTTCACACAGAGTTATTCTAGAATAGTTATTGCACTTTAAATTTACACCCTAGCTTTCAGATTGTAGACAAGCCCTTAGCTACCAAGTTAGAAATTAGATGGTTACTGTGATTTAAAGCATGTTGACACAGAGACACTAGGAAAGTAAAAACAAATTAAATAAAGGTGTGAATTTAAAGCACATTGAACTATTGTAAACCCCTCTACGGATGATCTCTCTCTTTCAGAAGTAAAATGGCCTTAGTTCACTTTAGCTTTTAATTCACAAAGGTTGGAGGATCTGGCCTCATGCAGTATATTTATAGTATGTCTATGTTTAAATAAGAAATCTTCCTTCCATTTTCCGCTTCCTTCATAATTGCATTATTTGCTTCAACAAGGCTGTTAATCTGCTTCAAAAGATACTATTTAGCTTCTTAATGAAGATGAATTATTTATATAGTTCCATACTTTGCCCTATTTCTCAGTACTTTAATTAATCTTTCTTCTTGATACATATATTTCTATTAGAATTTGTATTTTTATGCGCACACACAATGCTAACAGATAAAAGGGGGAAATGCAGTAAATGCAAGTAAAATGTACATTTTTAAGTACTGGGAATCATGAATAAAATGCATTAACATATCAATGGTAACACACTCCTACATAATTGAAGTGTCTGTGAGTGATCCAATGTTATGTTTGTAAATTGGTAAAAGAGTCACTGATGTTAGCTATCCTGACTCACATATTGTTATTTTATTATGCCATGGTTCTTTATATTGAGTCAACTCGTACAACAACCTTCCATGCCTACCTCCAATGATTTCACACATGAAGAAGAACAGAAAACTAAAACAAGAAAAGAAAATTACAAGAGAATCACCAGGTTGATCCCACCCTAGTATCATATCACTTCAACCCTGCAAAAAGCCCTGTTAGAATCTGCTTGCATTTTTCCTGCTATGCCTTTATAAACTTATTTCCATAAACACTTACATTGTTGCCTTTAAATTGTTTCATACATCAAAATTTTACACAAAGCAATCTCTGCCATTTTTCTATATCAGTCTTTGACACTGGGATCATATAATTTCTCCATCTGAGTAGAATTACTCTGTTGGCACAAGAAAGAACAACTGATATCCACTGTTTAAAAATTCTTGTTGGAACCTTTGGCATTTCATTACAGAATGAATGCCTCATAGACATCCACAACAAGCCCCATCGACTTCTGTAGGGTTCTGCTTATACAGCATAATTTGCAGGATTGGGGCCTAAGTAGTTTTATAACAAAATTATCTGTGCCAATGCTGGCTACCCTTTAATTCTGCCAAGTAAAATTATGAAAAGAAGTAATAAGTTACCGTGCAAATTCAAACTATATGGAATCCCATTTAAATCAGTTGGAGATCTGCACAGAATTTGAACATATCTTGCTACATCTCCAGCAATCACCACTTTCCACTAATCCAACTCGTACTCACGTAGCCTCTCTTGAGGGGCTACAGACTCTGTTGCTGCTCTGAAATGGGAAGTCCCTCTAGCGCCAGGTGGGAAATGGAAGCAAGACCATCTACATGGCTTCTCCGATATGTATCCCATCCTACTTTCACCCCCAGTCTCTCTGCTAATGGTTCAGGCTACTACTACAGTTCTGGAATGGGGAGACCATCACCTGTAGGCCACCATTTTTATTCCATGCAGTTCATGACTAGATAATTCAAGTGAATGGTAATAGGAGAGAAAGTCCTTCACCTTTAGGCCACCACATTTATTGTTCATTCGGGAAGGGCACAAAAGTGAAAACTATACAGTTTATAGTACTGGGGTAAGCACATATATCACCCCATGCAGACATGTAATCAAAAAAGTTAATGGGGCAACATATTTTATTCATTTTCATTAGGGAATATACCTGTGTATAGTCTCACAGGTCTGTAGTCATTAAAGGTAGAAAAAAATCCCTGCTAGACTGGGCACTGGCAAAAATTCCACTGACTACAGTGGAAGTGGAATTGGATCCTAAATTAATTCCCCCAGCAAAGACAGGACAGGAGACATCTTTTATATTAAATTGATGTTACCCTTGCATATAAATTAAATTTTAAAAGGTCTTTTTAAAGCATTGATCTGTGCTAAAGTTAGCAAGAGCTTATGACCTCCAGCTACTGTATTGTACCATTCATTGGCCCCAGAAAGAGAATTCCTAAACCATAGCCAACCATCATAGCTGCTATAAGTAGTGGAACCACCCTGACTGAATCCATTACACCCAACTCTCCTTTATACACAGAAAATATGAATATGAAGAAAAATAGAAAAATTATTTTCTATGGTATGCTCTTCCAGTGTAGCCACAGGCAACATAGTATTGAGGGAAATCTGGCTTCAGATTACTTCACTGTGAGCAAAATACTTTCTCTTTATTGAAAATAATTACAATGTTTAACCTTTTTAGAAATGTATTATGTATTTGGATAATCAGACGCCAATGTAGGAGTATTAAATAAGAGGGCTAAATTCAAGCCAAAATAAGTATGTAATAACCAATCCCCTTCTACTCTTGTGCTTCACCTCATAATCCTTTAATTTAACTTACATTACAATTTAAATGTTCAGAATATTTAGCTTACTTCTAAAATCCCTAAATGCTAACCAGCCATATGACAAACTATCCAGTTACTTTGTATTTATGTTGTATCCCATTCCTCATGCCTTGTTTCTATTTAGTCTATTTCTTTCAGACACCATACATACCAGTAGCACTAGATTTTAAAAAAGTGAAATAGTTTCTCATCATGTAATTAACTTGATTCAACAGCATCTTCTCCTTTACATCCAGCTGGTCACCTCTGCTCCTCATTTAGAGCATATGGGGTGGGTAGCTCCATAACGGAAACGAAGGGAAAATTGTGAACTCTGATTAAGTACATTGAAGGCTGTGCTTATACTGTGAGATAATATCTGCATGGTGCACATTTTGCTTGATATTGCTATGTTTAGTTTTGCTGTGAAGTCTGTAGTTACCCCTAGAGTAACTACCACCAGTGTTAACATTGTGAAACCAAATACAGACAAGATCCATGGGAATAAAACTACTTTTCTCCACATATAACTATGATTGTTACCCTTTAAGAAAAAGATATTTTAATAGTGTTAAAATTATTGGTGCAAAGGAGGAGGTGACTAATTCAGACAATTCCTATTATATTTAAACACTCTCACTATGGGCCCAGTCATGTAGCCCTTATTATTATGAACAGTCCAAATAAATCAATGAAATAAGAATGAAACTCATAGAAATAAAGATTGCAAGTTCAAATAGCTTATCTGGAAATTGTTGGGTAGGGACTGAAAATGTAGCATCTCCTCAGGGATAATAAACGGAAAACTATATCAGGAGATGAGACTATTTTCTATCTGAGAGAGGGAGAGAGAGAGATGAAGCAGCTAGCTGCAAAGTGACATTTTGAAGGCTACAGCTGACTCTCTCTGCCAGTTTTAAAGAGCCAGTTCCCAGAACACCACGCTGGCAAGAAGCTTCTATCACAGGACAATAGGGGAGAGTTAGTAAGGAACATAAGAATGGCCATACTGGGCCAGACCAAAGGTCCATCCAGCCCAGTATCCTGTCTACCGACAATGGTCAATGCCAGGTGCCCCAGAGGGAGTGAACCTAACAGGTAATGATCTAGTGATCTCTCTTCTGCCATCCATCTCCATCCTCTGACAAACAGCTGCTAAGGACACCATTCCTTACCCATCCTGGCTAATAGCCATTAATGGATTTAACCTCCATGAATTTATCAAGTTCTCTTTTAAACCCTGTTATAATCCTAGCCTTCACAACCTCCTCAGGCAAGGAGTTACACAGGTTGACTGTGCGCTGAGTGAAGAAGAACTTCCTTTTATTTGTTTAAAACCTGCTATCCATTAATTTCATCTGGTGGCCCCTAGTTCTTTTATTATAGAAACAAGTAAATAACTTTTCCTTATTCATTTTCTCCACACCACTCATGATTTTATATACCTCTATCATATCCCCCCTTAGTCTCCTCTTTTCCAAGCTGAAAAGTCCTAGCCTCTTTAATCTCTCCTCATATGGGACCCGTTCCAAACTCCTAATCATTTTAGTTGCCCTTCTCTGAACCTTTTCTAATGCCAGTATATCTTTTTTGAGATGATGGGACCACATCTGTATGCAGTATTCAAGATGTTGGCATACCATGGATTTATATAAGGGCAATAAGATATTCCCTGTCTTATTCTCTGTCCCTTTTTTAATGATTCCTAACATCCCGTTTGCTTTTTTGACTGTCGCTGCACACTGCGTGAACGTCTTCAGAGAACTATCCACGATGACTCCAAGATCTTTCTCCTTGTTAGTTGTAGCTAAATTAGCCCCCATCATATTGTATGTATAGTTGGGGTTATTATTTCCAATGTGCATTACTGTACATTTGGCCACATTAAATTTCATTTGCCATTTTGTTGCCCAATCACTTAATTTTGTGAGATCTTTTTGAAGTTCTTCACAGTCTGCTTTGGTCTTAACTATCTTGAGCAGTTTAGTATCATATGCCAACTTTGCCACCTCACTGTTTATCCCTTTCTCTAGATCATTTATGAATAAGTTGAATAGGATTGGTCCTAGGACTGACCCTTGGGGAACACCATTAGTTACCCCTCTCCATTCTGAAAATTTACCATTTATTCCTACCCTTTGTTCCCTGTCTTTTAAGCAGTTCTCAATCCATGAAAGGATCTTCCCTCTTATCCCATGACAACTTAATTTATGTAAGAGCCTTTGGTGAGGGACCTTGTCAAAGGCTTTCTGGAAATCAAAGTACACTATGTCCACTGGATCCCCCTTGTCCACATGTTTATTGTCACCCTCAAAGAACTCTAAAAGATTAGTAAGACATGATCTCCCTTTACAGAAATCATGTTGACTTTTGCACAACAATTTATGTTCTTCCATGTGTCTGACAATTTTATTCTTTACTATTGTTTCAACTAATTTGCCCAGTACTGACGTTAGACTTACCGGTCTGTAATTAACAGGATCACCTCTAGAGCCCTTCTTAAATATTGGCATTACATTAGCTATCTTCCAGTCACTGGGTACAGTAGCTGATTTAAAGGACAGGTTACAAACCATAGTTAATAGTTCTGCAATTTCACATTTGAGTTCTTTCAGAGCTTTTGGGTGAATGCCATCTGGTACCGGTGACTTGTTACTGTTAAGTTTCTCAATTAATTCCAAAACCTCCTCTAGTGACACTTCAATCTGTGACAATTCCTCAGATTTGTCACCTACAAAAGACGGCTCAGGTTTGGGAATCTCCCTAACATCCTCAGCTGTGAAGACTGAAGCAAAGAATCCATTTAGTTTCTCTACAATGACTTTATCGTCTTTAAGTACTCCTTTTGTATCTCGATTGTCCAGGGGCCCCACTGGTTGTTTAGCGGGCTTCCTCCTTCTGATGTACTTAAAAAACATTTTGTTATTACCTTTCGAGTTTTTGGCTAGCTGTTCTTCAAACTCCTTTTTGGCTTTTCTTATTACATTTTTACATTTAATTTGGCAGTGTTTATGCTCCTTTCTATTTACCTCAATAGCATTTGACTTCCACTTTTTAAAAGATGCCTTTTTATCTCTCACTGCTTCTTTTTCATGGTTGTTAAGTCATGGATCTGTTAAGGAGCAGATAATCAGAAGGGGGGAACCCTTGGAAAAGGGATTGCAGAGGCACATCATTTTTGTACCATAGAAGAAAGTATTTTGTTACGATAATTTAAGAAATTATCATTCCAAATGTACTTTTAAATACTTAAGAAGCACATATATCTATTGTATCGATCTACATGTATCAGTAATGTCACATCAAAATATATATATATAGCTACTGAAAATGTAGGTTTTCATTTACTTAATTGCTCTTATTTTTATTAAAGACACTGTTAACAGAAGTCACTTAACTGTTATTTAGAGAATTACTTTTGTATTTAGTATGAGATATTTTTAAATCTAGGACTCCTAGGGCAGATCCACAAAGTTACTTAGGCACCTAAACCCCAGACTTTGGTGCTTTAGTCTTGGGTTTAAGTACTTAAGTTCCAGTTTTGACTCCACTGTGATCCACAAAACTCCCACTGAATCCTGTAAAGACCTAAACTCACTTGGTGCCTAAGTTTGCAGGGTAGAAGTTTCCTAGATGCCTATGTATCTGCCTCTGGGCATATGCACTACTGCCTCCTTCTAGATCTGATCACCTATCTCCCTGCCCAAACCCCAGAGCAATTCACACACAAGGGAAAGATAGGCATTTGTCCATCTAAATCACATTCAGGGCCCTGTCTGGTAGGCATGCTCAGAGGCCGCCTACCAGAGCGGGTCCCACTCAGATTTCACCTACCACAAGAGGAGAAGGCAATGTTGCCACCCACCTTGTAACTTTTAGCTCAGCAGTTAGAGCACTTGCCTCTGATGTGGGTCTATGGCGAGAAGAGGAAGCTTTGATCCAGCCATAGAAACTTTGACATCTATGAACAGATTGTTCAGTGCGTGAAGGAGAAAGGCTAAAAGAAGGACCAGCAACAGTGCCAGTTGAAAGCCAAGGCACTGCAGCAAGGAGTCAAGGAGCTGTGTATCAGAAGGCAAGGGAGGCCAACAATCAATCTGGTTTAGAGTTTCAGACCTGCTGCTTTTAGAAAGAGCTGCATGCCATCTTTGGTGGAGACCCCACCATGCCCCCAAGAGCTCTGTGGATACTTTGTAGGAGCCTCAGTCACAAGCCCCTGCCATGAACAGCAAGGAGGAGGAGTATGGGGGACAGGCAACCAGGGGATCCAGCTGCACAGCAAGCCAGGACATGTTTTTGACTCTATCTCAGTCCGGCCAATTCCCACAGTCGAGTATGGCTAAGCCTGATGCAGCAGGGGAAGGGACCTTTGGTACGCATGCAGTTTGCTTTGAAATTACAAGGATGGAGCCCCCAAAGTAGCAGGACACATCTGTTGATTTTCTTTTTTACTTGTGCGGAAGAGATAGTGAAACAACCAAGAGAGGTAAAGTTGCTATCTGCTTTTCATTCTCCTCCAGAGTTAGGCAGGGGGGCCATGCGGAGCAGTTTGTTTACGTGCAACGGAATGACCTCTGAATCCTCCGTAGACATCTTGATGAAACTTTCATGGAGGTAATTGGCAATCCTCTGCCAGAGCTTTCTGGGAAGCTTATTTCTTCTGCTAGAGTAGGACACTTTCTCACAGCACTCAGCAATTATTTTAGCAGGCACCATTGCGGCACACAGGATAGCAGTGTATGGCCCCGGGGAGCATCAAGACGCCAGCAGTAACTGTGTCAGGAGTTTCGTATCAGCTAAAATCACCCCCACCTGTGGAAAATGGGGTCAGTATTCAGTTCCATTGCCCTATAAACATATATTCATGCCTGTAAGCTATCCCCAACTATCCCTCTTTTCCCCAGCTCCCCTTTCCCCGGGCCATACTCACTATGGCCGTTGCTGTGATTGGCACCGTGCTGCATTGATCCCAAGGAGAAGTGAGAATGCAGTGCTTACAGCTTGTGGGGATCAAGAGGAGTGAGTTCAGTATCCTAAATTTTGATTTCTGTCGTGAATACACTGGCAACAGTACCTCTGTGTATTGTATCTTCAGCTGCTAGTATTGTGGCCTTGAAGGTCTCTCCTTCCACACCTGCAGAATGCCTGAGCCAGATAAGGAGGAGAAAGAAGAGTACTTGGGATGACATGTTCCAGGAGATCCTGCAAGCCAGTGCTGCACCAGAGAAGGAGCACAGAGCCTGGACGATCACCCTTGCAGACAGCATGGAGAAGGATAGGGTGGAGAGGAAAAAGGCACAGGAAAAGGATAGAGACATGCAACAGGAGATGCTTGCGCTTCTCAGATAGCAAACACAGATGATACAGACTTCAATGGACTTGCAAGTTCAACAATCCTGTGATCGCCTCCCTCTGCAGCCCAGAGGGACCTCCCTTTACGCTCTCTCAATATTCTACGTAATCCATTTACACTCTCTTGGTGCACTACCCCTACAACTCCACCCACAGGGACATTAAAGAAAACAACCGCTTCACACACACTAACCTGTGAAAGACACGGTTGGTGGATGTTTTCCTGAAATGAAAATGACTGTTCTTTTCCCTTCATAAGTTCTGTTCCCTTAATTTATTGAGTGTTGTTAAGTTCTATATGTTTTTTTAATTGTCTGGTTCATATTACATAATAAAATTCTATATTTTGGAACATAATTCATCCTTATTAGTTCACAACATATGCTGACTCGTGATGATCTGGTCTCATAGCAATCAATTTCCTGTTGCTGCACGGTGTCACAGAACCCATAAAACAATATTAATAGGTGCATTGACAATGTTATGTTCCTACATACACAGCAATAGCTACAAGATTCATTCCGAACCACAAAAGAGAAAGGCCAGATAGAGCATGTGAGTCAGGGTGCCTACGGCAGCCCTCATTAAAAATGCCAAGGGAAGGGCAGGCTGCAAAAAGGAGAGCAGATTCTCCCAAATACTGGTGGTTAACACTGAAGTACACTCACCAACCAGTCACAGGCTGTGCTTCTGATCCCCCACTCTTCTTATCAAGAAGCAAAAAAAGAAAAAAAGAAAAGAAATCACAGAGTCCCCTTTATTGCATTCCAGTTCTCTGGCTCCTAATCAGCACCTAGGATTCAGTTCAGTGAGAGTTATTTAAAAAACTCTGCTCACATATATAAAATGTTCTTCTGAACCCCAAAGGTCAGCCATATTACCATGTGTAGCGGGGTCATCACCCCACTCCGGCCTTGAAGGGGTTAAAACGGCCCTGGGAGAGGGCTACCCTGGGGAGCCAATAGTAAAAGCAGCCCTGGAGAGGGCTACAGCTGGGGGAAGAGGAGTGAGAACAGCTGGGGGAAGCTGAGTGAGTAGCTGACCACAGCTGTGACCAGCTCAATCAGGGCCCAGCTGGCCCTTATAAGAGGGCTGTGGGCCAGAAGCAGGAGAGTTTCACTGTAGCTCTGGAGTGGGAAGGGCTAGCTGTCTGGGAGCAGGGCGAGGGAGCTGGAGCTGGAGCTGGAGCTGGAGCCTGGTAAATCCCCAGGCTGCAGGCCTTGGTGAAGGCCCAGAAAAGTACTGGGGCAGCCTGGGAATAGGCAGAGGCAGCTGGTCCTAACCCCTTGCCATTGATGAGTGGCCATTACACTGCAGTCTGCCCTAGTTAGTGGGGCTTAGATGATGACTAGCAGTAGTCAATGAGGCAAGGTGGGTTTAGAAGGTTGGGAGTTCCCCAGGGAGGGGAGACCCAGAGCGTGGGGGTACTGCTGGGGCAGAATCCTAGGGTAAAGGGCACCAGGGTCTGGGAAGGACACGGATGCCAGCAGCAGGCGAGACACTGGCCTGCAGAGGGTGCGCCGAAGGCTGGAAATAGCTAATTCCCAAGATGACCAACAGGAGGAGCTGCACCAGTGAGTCCTTGCCTCGGTACACTAGGTCAATATAGGTTTGGATCTTACCCAAAATATCAGGCTGCCAGCCAATCCTTTTAGTGTATAAAACTAAAGATTTATTATAAAGAAAAAAGAGAGAACAAGAAGAGAGTTGTTAAATGATAAAGCATTCAGATACATACAAGCGGCAAAGAGTCCTGTGCCACCTTATAGCCTAACAGACTTATTGGAGCATAAGCTTTCGTAGGTGAATAGTGGGTATTCACCCACGAAAGCTTATGCTCCAATATGTCTGCTAGTCTATAAGGTGCCACAGGACTCTTTGCCGCTTTTTCAGATCCAGGCTAACACAGCTACCCCTCTGATACCAGATACATACTGAGACTTCAAAGTCCATATATCAGATTCTTAGCAGTATTGATGAGTTTTCTGACTTGAAAGTCCCACTGGAATACGCCCACAGCTTGGATGAGTCATTCAGTCCTTTGTTCAGAGCTTCAGTTTGTAGAAAAGTTACTCCAGAGTAATGCCAGCGAGCCTTCAAATGACCAAAGGTACAGTCTGTCATCTGCACCTGCTGAGCCTGTAGTTAAATTTTTCCTTGGTGCTGTCAAGGTAGCCGGTGTATGGCTTCATGAGCCATGGGAGCAAGGGGCAGGCTGGGTCTCCCAGAATCACTACTGGCATTTTAACGTTCTCAATGGTGATCCACTGATCTGGAAAGAAAGTCCCTGCTTGCAGCTTTCTGAACAGTCCTGTGTTCCTAAAGATGCATCTTCCCTGACCAGCCCATATTGCTGTTGGTAAAGCATCCCTGGTGATACACTAGTGCTTGCATTACTATAGAAAAGTAGCCCTCTCTGTTGATGTACTCTGTGGCAAGGTAGTCTGGTGCTACAATAGGAATATGTATGCAACCATTTGCAGCTGCTCCATAAATGCCACTGACAACCTTGAATTGTTTCTTTCTGTGTCCCACCGCACTCTAGCCCCTAAGAAATCATGTTTCCCATGGCTCTTTTTGCTGCTCTGCCAATACTGCAGGATCAGGCACCTCATAATCACAATAGAGTGCAGAGTGGTGCAGGATCCATGCTTCTGTCACAGATGGCGGGCAGCAGGGAGGGATCCATGGGTTTGTGGGGATTTTGAAAAGAGGCATGAAATATTATGGGGTGAGGATGAAATTATGGTATGGAGAACACTGCATTATGGAAAGTTGAACCCATGCTCCCAGCCACCCCTGCAGGACTTGTTTTCACCCTAGGAGGCATTGCAAAAACTTCCCTAAACACCCTGCGCTGGATGGTGGTGAGCTGCACAGTGGGATAGCTACCCAGGGTGTACTACACTTTGCATCAATACAAGCACTTCTTGTGTCAGCAGTCCACATGCTCACCAGAAGCATAGTGTGGACACGCACAAGTGATATAATAACTGCAGCGGCTATATGCCAGTGTAACTTAGGTCAACATAATTTTGTAGTATAGACATGGCAGGTAAAATCCCAGATAACATATGTGGAAATAATGTTGCCTTGCAAACAAGCACGTACCACATTAAGTGGATGCATTATGTTAATATTATAGGGAGTGGTGCTTTCTCTTAACACACTATTCAGCTGATACAAATGAAATATTCAGGTTACATATTTACATTGTTTCATTAGCCACTCTAGAATAGGTATGTTGTTCTACATCTGTGTGATGTTAGTTATTCTCTTCTCATGAATTCAGGAATCTGAATCTCCTATCCAAGGTGCAACACAATTCAACTGCTAATTCAGTATTTTTCATAAGTCACTCTGTTCCTCATTGGACATCAGTGTTCTCTTTTCCTTTAATTGATATGTGTAAAAACTTGTATCATTTGTATGGAAATGTGGGGGATTGGCATATCTCTTGAATTATATTTTGGGATAAACACAGAAGCACAGATGTCAAAGTGCTAATTATCCATTCTACTTAGATTTTAAAATGTGTTTCAAATTTAGGACAACATCGTGAACATCAATATGGCAAGTTGTACCTTTTAATGTTATTAACATTTCTATATGTAGAAGGTGGAAGGTGAAAAGAAAGGAGGAAAGGGGTTGGGGGAAGGAGAATGTCTCTAATCAAATCCATATTGGAATGCTCTATTGCAGGGGTGGGCAAACTTTTTGGCCCATGGGTCACATCGGGGTTGCAAAACTGTATCAAAAAAGCAAGTGTGAACAACAGGAAGCTGACACAAGCTTATGCTTATTCCTGTATCTGGCTTTAAAGAGGCACACCAAAACATGTTTATATAGTTCTAAATAAATATTTGAATTACAAGATCCATTGTTTACAATTACTTTTTTTTTTTGGTTTGCCACATCTAAATGGTAGCTTTTTAAAAACAAGGCAGTGGTGAGTTTTAAATGTATTCCCAATCAGATTGTCAGTTTTAAAATAGGTTAAATTTAAGGTCTAAATTGAATAATTGTATTCCCTTTAGCAGGGCTAAATCTCATTAGTACGTGCAGCAGTAGGTCCTTGCAAAAATATCGCTCGTTATTTCAATCAAAGCAGCAGAGGTAGTAGCACAATAGCATTTATCAGATGGATGTTTAGAATCTTCCTACAATGCCTGCTTATTTTCAGAATCCATTGCTTTCATTCATATAGATTGTCCTTTTTCATCCATGAACCACGTTTTACCTATTTAAAAATGAAACTGCAAATTATTTATTGATGAGCATATGCTCATTCTCCCCTGCAATTTCTGAACCTTGGACTCTGCTGTAAATTGCTCCTGTTTGTGCATATCTTACATGTTACATGCAAAATCTCTCTGTAGGTTTAAGCCTCCACAACAAAATGCAATTGTACAAAGCATGACCTGCTCCTGCATCCATTAAGGTTGTTGTCAGTCCCAGAATAAACTCTTCAGAGTTCTGCCCATTAAAATATGTTTGAAATTAAACAATGTTCAGTGATGAAAATGCAAAGCTTACATTAGAAAAATAAAAGGAGTACTTGTGGCACCTTAGAGACTAACAAATTTGTTAGTCTCTAAGGTGCCACAAGTACTCCTTTTCTTTTTGCGAATACAGACTAACACGGCTGCTACTCTGAAACCTGTCATTGGAAAAATAATGATTAATGAGCAACCCAATAGCCACAATAGGATTTCATCTCCTAGGATGTGAGGATTTTGTTTGTTTTTCAATTACCATTGTTTATAGTAACTGGATCAAATGTTTAAAGAGATACTTTCAATATGAAAATCTTGTCCTTGAATCACTCTTCTAGCCAAGCTCAACTCACTACAGGAGAAGCAAGGGTGGTTATGGGCTAACTTTGAGCTCCTATGACCTAGAGCTATCCAGGGGCCTATCTGGCACTCAAGGGGATCACCAGGTAGTAAGAATGCTACAATCAAACTCCCTTGCTCCCAGCAATGTTCCCTACACCTAGCCGGGAGAGGGTGTTTCTTTGATTCCTTGCCACCCAGGGATTCTACTACTGGGTTTCCAGATGCTTCACAGTCTCAGAACAGCTAAAAGCAGCTGTTGCAGATGCAGGGATTAGATCCCATATGTGCTCATCAAACACACTTCTGCCTATCTTATACCTGATACTTTAGATTATTAAAAGAGAAGGAATGTTAAATATCCAATTTCCTTGTCACAATTTATGCCCTCTATTTTCTTTTTGCATCATCACTCAATGAAACTGAAAATAGTTCCACTTTTCTTTGTATTTATTTTCACTTTCAAGTTCTCAGAACTGTAATGTTTTGGTTTGCAAACACTGAAGGGAAATTTTGAGGGGGTTCTTTTAACAGGTGCTTTCAATAGAATTTTTTAAAAAAAATCTGAAAACATTTCTATTGGTCTTAAGTTTCACTATTTTTACAAAAGTTTAAAATTGAACTACAACTAAGTGGACAGAGTCCCTTTAAAGTGGGTTTACTGTTTGTAAAATATGCTAATTTGATAGCACTGGAGACTGAATTCAATCCTTACAATTATGGTACAGCCAGTTATAACAATGTCAAATTCCCCACATTATCCCATCAGTGTCCTTTCATCCTGATTTGGAAGGATCATCTTTAAGTCAGTCTCTGTGTCCGTTCAGTCCTTTGCCTCTCTACTGAGTCTACACCAAAGTAATCAGCAAGGGCCAAGTTCAGTGGTTGTTAAGGAGACACCGGTAGTTGAGTTCAGTTTCCAACAAACTAAACTGGTTTCAACTAAAAAGAAGATACTAGCAAATATCCATCAAATAAATTGTTGTCACTATTGAAATAGGCCAGATTCCAAACAGTGACTGCGGGCTGACTGGCTTAACATTCCATTATTAATGTCCCGAGCAATCCAGTTCACAATGAACGAACCATTTTTTATTAATTTCAGTGCAGTGGCACAAATTCAACTTCTGTAAGAAATCAAATGCCACTAACAATGTCTGTTTGGCCTTCAGAATAAAGAACCATAGGTTTAACAGCAGTATTACAGTTCAGCACGCTAGTAAGCATTATTATGGTGTCATAGACATCTTTGTCTATGAGGGGGACATCTTAAAAGAGGCCTTGATCCAGCATCTAATTAATTTTGTGCCTGAAGTCAGATGCAGAGGAACATGACAGTATTTACACATTTAATTACATGATTTATGAGTGCAATCAATTAGAAACCTATATTCTATATGCAGTGTTGTTGTAGCTATGTTGGTCCCAAGATGTTAGAGACAAGGTGGGTGAAGTAATATCTCTTATTGAACCAACGTCTGTTTATTATTTCTCAGGGGAAAGTGCAAACACAATCTCCCACTACTACAAGTTATGCAGTTGAGTTTCCCACAGTGGGGGAAATCACAAGGGTCAGCACCCCTGGAATGCAATGGATGAACCTTATCTTGGGAAAACCACCTCATGATCATGGTATCTTCTGTCAGTCAGAGAGACAAACTTTCAAGCTACACAGAGCTCTTCTTCAGGTCTGGGAAAGGTACAAAGTGTCACAGGTAAATAAAAGATTGAATATTTTAAGGGACCATTTAAGGTGAAATGGCCCTTTAACACCCATGTTAACAACCCCCCAACCTCTCCAAGCTCATCATCAGAAGCATGTTTCCAACAGACCAGGACACAACTCAAAGCAGCACCAGACCCTGCCAGAACAACAGATGCAAAACCTGCAAATATTTTTCCACTGCTACTATGACCAACATCCCCCACAACACGCCTTTCAAGATCCACAAGTCCTACATGTGCCTGTCCCAGCATGTGGTATACCTCATCCAATGCACTAAATGCCCTAATAAAACTGTGTGTGTGAAACCAGACAATCAGTACTCTCTCGAATGAACTCACACAGGAAAATGAAAAGACAAAAGCACCATGTCACCTGTGGGTGAACACGTTTAACAATGTGATAACTCTATATCTGACCTCTCAGTCCTCATCCTCACAGGAAACCTGCACAACACTTTCAAAGGATGAGCCTGGGAGTTTAAATTCATGGTCTTAATAAAGACACTGGATTTATGGCTTATTACAACAATCTGTAACCCACTAACCCCTTTTTGTCAAAAGAACATAAGAACGGCCATACTGGGTCAGACTAATGATCTATCTAGCCCAGTATCCTCTCTTCCAACAATGGCCAATGCCAGATGCTTCAATGGGAATGAACGGGAATTATCAAGTGATCCATCCCCTGTGGTCCAATCCCAACAGTTCTGTGACTACAGGGGTGTTAACAGGCCATTTCACCTTGAATGGTACGTTAGTATATGTGCTAACTGCTTATGCTAAATTATCTGTTCTATCTTGTATTTAGCTGTGACGCTCTGCCTACACTTATAAGCTTGCAGCTGCACGGTGCTCATGTAACTGCATTAGGCTGATGGGAAAGATCTCTCCATTGACATAATAAAACCAGTTCAATGAGTGGCAGTAGCTATGTCAACGGGAGAGCATCTCCTGCCCATATAGCCCTGTGCACATGAGTGCTTATGCTGGCAAAATGTATGTCACACCCTGGAGCAACAAAAGTTTTCCCTGACATAAGAGCTAGTGTAGACATGGCCTTAGTACCTTTCCCAGACCTGCAGAAGAGCTCTGTGCAGCATGAAAGCTTGTCTCTCTCACCAACAGAGGTTGGTCCCATAAATTATCTCACCCATCAGGTCTAAATTCTTCATTTGTGCTTAAAGAACATTCTTTTATAGATTCATAGATACTAAGGTCAGAAGGGACCATTCTGATCATCTAGTCCAACCTCCTGTACAATGCAGGCCACAGAATCTCACCCACCCACTCCTACAAAAAACCTCACCTATGTCTGAGCTAATGAAGTCCTCAAATCGTGGTTTAAAGACTTCAAGGAGCAGAGAATCCTCCCTCAAGTGACCCGTGCCCCATGCTACAGAGGAAGGCGAAAAACCTCCAGGGCCTCTCCAATCTGCCCTGGAGGAAAATTCCTTCCCAACCCCAAATATGGCGATCTGCTAAACCCTGAGTATATGGGCAAGATTCACCAGCCAGCTACTACAGAAAATTTTTTCCTGGGTAACTCAGATCCCATCCATCTAATATCCCATCTCGGGGGATTAGGCCTATTTACCCTGAATATTTAAAGATCAATTAATTACCAAAATCACATTATCCCATCATACCATCTCCTCCATAAACTTATCGAGTAGAATCTTAAAGCCAGATAGATCTTTTGTCCCCACTGCTTCCCTTGGAAGGCTATTCCAAAACTTCACTCATACAAGTGCAGAAAGCTGAATGAGACTATCTTTGAATAAGGTTGTCACCTCCCTGGTTTTTAAATGGGTTACCTGATCTCCCAGTCTCCATCCTATCTCCCCACATTATAAACTTCCTCCCCTAGACACCACCTTCCAATTCTCACAACATTACAGGAGTGCTACCACACTTCCCTCACACTACTAGTCTGCTTTTGTGCCTCTGTGTCTTTTAACTGATGTCCTACTTGTTTGGAGGTTTGCGAGAGTGATGGTATGAGAATGAAGGAAAGAGATTGCAGATGGAAGACAGAGGAGTAATGAAAACAGGCAAATGATGTGAGAAGTTGGAACTCACATGAGGAGACAGAGAGGTACCAGATGAGAACTAGAGACCAAGAAGAGAAAACAGCCAGCACACCATCAGAAAGAGAAGAAAGACCACAAGGATGTGGTACAGTTTAGGATAAAGTTGTGAGTTGGTGGGATGTGCAATGACTGGGCTAAAATTTAGTTTGAAAAGGTGACAATTTTACTTTTGGAACTGATAATCCTTGCTCTAAAACCAGCTAGTTTCCCCCCTTACATAATGATGCAAAGTAATTCTACCTTCTGCAAGCCTAGAGGGTAAGGAACTTGAGTCAGAAATCAAATCCTTACATGGTAGAGCAGAGCATAATCATAGAGTCATGCTGCCTTGAGGGGGGACACGACAAAAACTTATGAATTCAAACAGAGTTTTTAAACATCAAAACTAGTACAGAAATTATAAAATAATTTGGAAAAAGGCCAATAAGAGTAGGACTGAAAGAACTAATTAAAACTTCAATTCTGCAAATTTTTGTGTGTGAGTGATTAACTGCATCCACACAAAGTCTCATTGACTTCATTGGAGCTCTGTGCAGGCACAGCAATCTGCCCATGCTGTTACCCTAAAATTTTAGATGCCAATGATGTTAACCTACAATGGCACTTTTAATTTAACCAAAGAACAACAAGGTTGTGGCCTGCCCTAAAGGAAATGCCAGGGTGTTACCAGGAGGCTTGTGTTCAACCCGCGGAAGAGTCCCCAGAGCAAGCTAGTTTTGGTAACCCCTGAAAGGACACAGATACAGCCTTCCGCTCAAGGATGAACACACAAGAGTAACTCTTTGAAAACAAAATAATTATTTATTTAAAAGAAATAAGTGGTTACAATGTACTTAATGAAGCAAGACATTATATGGAACATAGTAAAAATGCAATAAAATTACATTTAAAGCATCTTATAATGAGCGTAGCACTGTGAAATAAAGACACAGACTGCTTGCAATAGCTGACACCCCACCCAAAGAATACAGTAACTTCAATGTAATGTGCATATAGATATTCCCCTATAAACAAAGGCTTTTAGTTTTAGTGATACAATTTAACCCCATACTTAATACAATGTGGTATACACAACCTCTATATACCCACAAGAAAAAACATTACCATATTCACAAATTAAAAATAAAACATTTACTTAACATCAACATTGACTCTTAATATTAAACATTTAACATTCTGTAAATGCTGGCCAAGCAGTTACCAGATGGGTAGGGGAGATCTCCCTCAGGACGCAGGCATCCAGCTTTATTTGCAGACAAACCCATACACTCTTAAATAATAGATATAAAAAAGATCAGACTTATACGTCTTCAAAAGTTTCCCTCTGACTCATCTAATTGGTCCTTCTGCTCTGTCTGATTTCCTGAAGTATGTGCTCCACAGCTGCGCTGTTGCTCCGTCGGGCAGCAGATGCCCTGGCGGTTGCTGCTCTTCTGTTGCTGCTGGCAAGGTAGCTGCTAGCAGGCAGTTGTTCGTTGCCACAGCAACCTTAGAATTCTGCTGCTGCTTTTTCAAGTAGCTGCTTTTCAGGATGTTCAGTTCTTCTTTTCAGGCAGCTTCCATTCGCATGCAAAGCCTCAAACCTACTTCTTTTCAACCTGTTAGTTGAAAGTCTCCTTTGCCTAACCCACTACAGACTCAGCCTGCTGGCTGTCAGCCTTACATACTGGTTGCTCTCTCAAGGTCAGCTCCTCTCAGCCAATCAGCTGCTAGCTTTTTCCAGCTCCTCCGCATGACATCATACCTATTCTTAGGTAGGAATGCTCCTCCCTCTGACATCATCTTGGATTCTAGATGTTTTAAGTACCTCCCTCTGACGCCATCGTGGTTGCTAGAACTTTCCACTATCTAAATTTAAGCTATTATCCTTGTCTTCGCCATTTTGGCCAGCCATGTTGTATTTTCTACATTTAAACGATCAATTTCTACTTAATGAGAGCCTTCATCTTAAAACTAATTACTGTTTTATGCAAATCAAAGTATCCTAATACTGTCACCACCTTAATTGTATCAACTGGGAGAAGTGAATTTTACAGCGTTTTCAACTCCCTTCCAAGGTTTTTCTGCAAGCTTCTATTAAGATGCTGCAAGATATTTCAAAACACTCAAAGCAAAATTCTCTCATTACAGTGACCAATGAATGGCAAGACTGGGGCCCATGTTGACTGTAATGTGAAATGTTGTACAAAATCTGATCATAATTTTATATCGTGTACTAGTTCAACATTAATTTAAAAAATTGACCCAATGAATAGTGAAAAAACCAGCAAGAGACAGTCACCTCATACCCAGCAGATGGCAGAATACACTCAGAAAGAGGTTCTATAGTCCATCAAATGGAGATGGGAAGGGAAAAAAGGCTCTGCTTTTCAAAAACTGCACTTAAATTGTCTAAACATGTGTCACAGGGTGGCTGGTTCCTGTGATTAAAGCAGTCCAGTGCCCCTGTGCCAGAGGAGGTGCTTCTAGTTGAGCCAATTAAGGGAGTGGGACAACACCTGTGCTATAAAGGGTCTAACAATGGCTCTGTGAGAACAGAGCTTGAAGGGGGAAGGATTGCATTGAAGTTGTAGGGAGAGAGGGTTTCCTGTAGTGGTCCCTAAATGAGGGAGTTGGAGCTAGGTAAGACGATCCAGCTGTAAGTTTTGTTTTTCCTTTGGGAAAAAGCAAAGAAGGCAGCCCAAGCCTTGTGTTCTCTGCAGGGGCTCAGACAGTAGGAAGGGACAGCACCTCAGGGAGGAGGGGTTGTGCCCAGCTTTAGGCTGCGTGGAGCCTAGTTTAAGGATGGGTGGAAGATTTTGGTTTTGTGTTTGCTTTTCTGGAACTCTGTGTTAATAAAAACCAGACCCCAAGATGGGTTGTTATCGGATTACAAAGACTGTGTGGAGTTTGTTTAAGGAGCCCTGAAGAAGGGGAAAACAGAGGCAGGGCACTGTGGAGACATCTCTGGCTACCAAAGAGTGCTTATTTGGCAGCTACTGTGTAACACTGCACTTCTGTTTTATTTTTTTAAGCCATTTTAAGTGACAGATTTATTTCAAGGTACCACAAAGGGCAAGTAGCATGCATGGAAAAATAACTATTTTCAGCTATATTGTGTCTTTGTTTTCAAAATTTTAATTTTAAAACCACAATTTTAAAACATTATTTTTTGAAAATAGCGATATATTTGAAAGTCTCTCTTTTAAGAAAGAGGGTCACTTAATGATGAGGTAGTAGGCAGAAGATAGCTGCACGTCCCGATCAACAAAGCGTGGCCTTTACTCTCAGCTGCGTGCTGCAGGAATCACACAGGAAGCTTTCTTCACTTTGGGCCCAATTCTAAAAGGTGCTGAGTATCCTCAACCCTCACCAAGCTCACTTCTGACAGCCTTGCTTACACTGAGTTGTACCTTATGCTGAAGGTAGGCTCATTAAAACTAGTATTAATAAAGGAATAAGAGCAGCAGAATAAAGCCCCCATATCTGAATCATCCCACTACAGTCAAATCATGTAAGTGTTTGTAGGATCAGGCTCATAAATTAGGATGTGGCTATGGCTTTGCTAGCAATTTTAAATGAGCTCATAAACCTGCCAGTTCAACTCTCGCATGATATCACCATAATCTTTTAAGGTAGACATGCCATTACACATAATGGCCCAAACTCATCAGGGACTGCAGTTAGACTGGAAGATCTAGTATTGTTTTAATAAAAGATCTGATAGTGAACTGACTCCTTCTACCAGTTGTTATAAGAATTATTGCCTGAAGGGAATTAGAAAATATACAATGTATATAGTGAGTGGCCCTGCCTAAACCCACAGCAGCAAGGCATGGAAAGCAAACAGAAAATGCTGTTGAAGACAAGGGAAGATAATAAGCAAATGTACCCTGGAAAACTGCTATTTGAGAGCGTTCTTTTATTGCTTATTGTTCTGATCTCCTGAGTCAGCTGAAAGTACTAAAAATGCCTATGCTTTCTATACAACATCTTAAAATGTTAATACCATTACAGCTGAGCTGCACCTGTGTTGAATGCCTACCAAATATGCTTACATTTATTCCAAATGTAGATAGGGCCTTAGGGACTGGAGGCAGAATCTGTGTTGCATTTCTAGTTCACTCTCTCTGGCAGTCTGTGAGACCTTGAGTATTTTTGCTTTTAGGACAGGAAGCCAAGCCCATCTTGGTCAACCATCTGTTTGCCTGGACCACTGCTATGTAGGGGTTTCTTTTATGGTAGACTGGGGTCGCTGCTTGCATGGTCTATTGTGGAAAATTTAATTGTATACTTTCCAACCAGTGGAGCAAACGAGTTCTCCAAAAACTGAACAACAATGTGCAAGACACTAGGCCAACATCTAAAGCATCAATATACAAATCTTTGTAAAGCACAACTCAAAACCAATCATGCTACATTGCTTCAGATCCCTGCTCAGAACTATCACACTAGCTGACTTCCTCAGAATACTAAAATATACAAACTTTAGGCAGGCTTTATCAAATACAAAATCATTAATCATAAACTAGAGGTGGAAACAGGGAGACACAAAACAGACTTCAAACCCAGAGAGTTGCAGTGCAACCAGTCTAATAGAGAGGAGACTGAGAGGGAGGGACATTCTACTCCAATGTCCAAAATAGAATAGAGTGCAAAAAAGATATTTCTTCAAAACACTAAAAATGATTAAAGGTTTTTATGTAAAAGGAATGAGAGAAAACTGTGTCTAAACCTAGGAGAATGGACAGAGACAACAGAGATGGCATCACGATACATAGCAGCCTGTCTCGGGATTGAGAATGGACAGAATTGACAAACGGAGACAGGAAAAAATATCACACTTACACGGTGAAGCCTTATCCTGGGCAAAGTATACCTTCCTCTGACAGCTACCTGAGGAATTTGTCTCTTCCTTATGCTTTGGCAACAATTGTATAGGTTCTCATGACAATAAAATATTATTAAATGGAATTGAATTGCTTACTCTTAATGTATTGTAATAGGTACATTACAATTAAAAATAAATCTAAAATATCCTATTCCAACAAAGTCCATTTTATGTAGAAACAGATGTTCTTTTCATAATAGCAAGTTCCTTCCCCTATATTGCTGTGTGATAAACTGTGTGCCAGGTGGCTGGCACCCTCTGCCCCCAGAGATGGCTGAATCTCAGCAGCACAAGTATGTGTAGTCTGTGATGCTATTTGAAATTCTTTGGTATGTAAGGTGCTATATAAACGTAAAACATTATCTAGGGCACTCTAAGAAGAAAGTGGTTTTGTATGTGAGTGTGGATGTATCAGAGGTTATTATGAATTCTTTGAATTGTAGTGACACCCTATTCATTGACCAGGACCCTAGTGTACTAGGTACCATAAAAATACAGAATGAGAAAGCAGTCCCTATCCCAAAAAGCTTACATGGGTGTGTCAGGGGTATATGAATGTGTAAAATGCAGGGCCAGACCTAGACTAAATGGTGCCCCAGGCGAGAAGTGTCTTCAGCGCCCTCCTCCATTTGTTAAACTTTTGAATAATTTACAGCACCTTGAGCCCAGCCTCCCTCAAGCCCAGGACCCATGTGGTTGCCTGGGTTGACTGCCCCTAAATCCGGCCCTGGTAAAATGTGTGTGTTGCATGCTGGGCATGAATGGACGTGCATATGGGGCAGTATAGACAGACTGAATAGGTGTGGGGGGATATGTGTATGAAGTTATACAGTGGTGCTGGAACAATCTGTATAGCGCCAGGGGTGCTGAGAGCCATTGAACCCATATATGATGGAAACCACTTCAAGCCAACTCCAGCGCCTATGAAGAGGTGAGAGATATGTGAAGTTATATTTTATATAGGGAAGGGCGTATCTGAGGTGTATGTAGGCATGTATGGGAATGGAAGGAATGGATGTATGAGTGTACATGGGGATGGTGTAAGCAATGGTGTAAAGAAAGGGTGTATTTCAGTGTGTACTGGGATGTTTATATGTATAAGCGATAGGGTGATCATACATTCTGTTTTGGCTAGGACAGTCCCTTTTTTAAGCCCTGTCCTGGCCATCCTGACTTTTTTGGCAAAAGTGGGCATTTGTCCGGTTTGCTTTTGCCAACTTCATCAGCTGGCAAGAGCAAACGGGACAAATGCCCACTTTTGTCAAAAAGTGGGGTGCAGAGGAATGAGCAGGAGGGTGAGCAGAGATGCCAGCCCCACCTGGGAGCTGGGGGGAGGTAGGGCTTGAGCGAGCAGCAACGCCAGCCCCAGCCTTTGGGAAATATGGTCACCCCAATAAGGGAGCATAAGGTGGTCCATAGTGGTCTGTATGGGAATATATGAAGGTGAAGGAACTTTTTATTATGTGCGTATGGTGCTTGGCACAATGGCTTCGGAGCCTCTGAGCAGCCCCATATCAGAAATAATACAGAACAACACGCAGGGGTGTGTGTCTGTGGTGGGGGGATGTATGTGTAGGAGGGTGAAGCAGCACACAGCAGGGTCTGTCGGTGCAGAAGGCTGGCGCATGGAGCCACATCGCGGGGCGTCTGGACACGTGGGAGGGTCACACAGCTCTTTGCCCCTGGCCTATCCGTAATGATCATTTACCTCTATGACGTCACTTTACCCGACGCGAACTGGGCACGATGACGTCACGCCCCTCCCACCCAATCAGAGGCACAGGCAGGGGGCGCGAAGCCCCCGCTGCGGGGGAGGCGGACGAGAGGCGTCGGCAGCCGCCGTGGCTGGCTCGGGCTCTTTCCCCTCAGGCAGCCCGAGCCCCGGCCCGGGCGAGCGGGCTCAGCGCGGCGGGGATGAGCCCGGCTGCCTCGCCCCCCCCGTAACGGCGCCGCCGCCGCCGCCATGAAGCGGAAGATCTGGTCCGGGGCCCGGCGCCACTCGGCCCCGGCGCTGCCGGCCGTGAAGAAAACTCGGAGCGCGGCGGCTGCAGCCGCGGGGGTGGAAGAGGAGCCGCCCCCGTCCGGGCCGGCGAGCTGCATGGAAGTCACCGGTGAGCGGGGGCGCCGGGGGCGGGAGGCAGCCAGCGCCCGGGTTGCCTTGCCCGGGCAGGCATCACTGGCGCCGTGTGTGCGATGGGCAGCGGGAGCGTCAGTCCGGGGGGCAGCAGCAGCAGCAGCAGCAGCAGCTGCAGGGTCCGTGCGGCGGGATTGGCGGAACTTGCTCCTCCTGCTCCCCTGGAGGGTAGGCACCAGCCGGCTCTTCCCTCTCGCCAGGCTTCAAAACAATAGGGGAGAGCGAAACCCTTCTCCCTGCGTCCACCTGCCTCTCGCAGCAGCCTCCGCCGGCCTTCCCCGTGCACGTTACAAGTTGCTGGCAAACTTTATGGGAGCCGCCACGTCATGTGACGACTTCCATGGGCTTTGTTTTAAACGCTAGCCCCGGAGCGGGGGAGGGCTTGGCTGGTGGCACACGGGTCTCCCTGAAAGCGCAGAGAAAATAGGTAGGTCTCCCGCGGTCTGAAATGCCTCTACAGAGTGTCTGCCGTTTAAAAATCATTAGCAGAATGCGTTAACCATGCTTAGGAGTGGCCTGCTCGTCCTGTCTTGCCGTACTGACTTCAGTGTTGGGCTCAACAGAGAGTCAGGTGTCAAATATTCTGCGGGAAGTTCCTGGTTTTGCTTTTCCTGAGTCCTAAATGAAAGGAATGTCTGCAAGAAAAGGAAACTTTCTCTTTCTTCGCCTGCTTCTTGCTGCTGCTTTTCTTCTTCCCCTCCCTCCTCTCTTTTTTTCTCAGGGCAGCCTTCAGTACAGCAAAACAATGCTTTGTTGTCTTTTGCCCACTCACTTAATAAATGCTTGTCTGACTGGCTGTTGTTGATACAATAATTGTTTTACACAGATTTCAATTTTAGAAGTTTTTACCGTAGCAGACAAAAGCATCTCTAATTTAGCATTCTGATTCACATCACAGAAGTCCAGAAAAGCCTACCCTTAAAGGGTGGCACTAGAAAACAGCTGTCTTACACTATTTTATAGTACTGATGGAAAAGAAGAATGGAAATATAGTTCCATCTGTCAAACCTCTTAATCTTCTCTGTGAACATATGATGTGGTCTGTGATCTACGGCAGGTCAGACTAGATCAGTGGTTCTCAGACTTTTTGAATTGGCGACTCCTTTCAGACAGCAAGCCCCTGGGTGCGACCCTCCCCTTATAAATTAAAAACACACATATATATATCTATATATATAAAAATGCTCTTTTAAATGCTACATTTATAATCAAATTGTTTAAAATAAATCTAACATTTCTCATCACTTTTAAATTAAGACTAAAACACATTTTTATCAAATTATTATGAGCAGAAAAGGTTTTTTTTAATAGTTACTATTTAATACGGGGAGCGGGGCACGAAGAAACTTTGTCAGTATCACTTTTCACAGCAGACTTAGTGCCCCACTACCACGCTTACTTCTGAGCTGCTGCTGACCGCAGCATTGCCTTTAGAGCCGAGAGGCTGTGAAAAATGATATTAACAAACATACAACTATCACTTTCCGCAGCAGACTTACTAGTGCTCTGTGTTCCTTCTAAGGCAGTGATGGGCAACCTGCGGACCGCACGCTGCCCGTCAGAGTAATCTGCTGGCGGGCCATGAGCCAGTGTTTACATTGACCATCCGCAGGCACGGTTTCGCCATTCCCGGCCAACGGAAGCTGCGGGAAGTGGCACGAGCCACAGGGACTTGCTGGCCACCGCTTCCCGCAGCTCCCATTGGTCGGGAACAGCAAACCACAGCCACTGGGAGGTGTGGGCAGCCGTGCCTGCGGACGGTCAATGTAAACACTGTCTCGTGGCCCACCAGCGGATTATAATCCCTGACGGGCCGCATGCAGCCCGCAGGTTGCCCCCCACTGCTCTAAGGTGTGCACCTGTGTGGCCACACAAGAAAGCATCAAGAGCCACGCACCTAATTAGTGGAGCAGGGCAGGCATGCAGCCACAGGTAGGCCTGGACCCTGGAGAGGATGTGTAAGGTGGTGGGGGAGGGGAATAGATGGTGGGTGGAGACAGTGTGGGGTGGGAAGCTTGGGGCACTAACTGCTAGGGCGAGGAGAGATGCCTCTCCCCACTGACGCCTGCTCAATCTTTCCACAGTAGAACCACGCCAGTTTGGCTGGGTTATACAGAAGGGTAACAGGATTTGGTGCCTGGACATGTTCAATATCTCTAGATGAATAGGAAAAGATTCAATATTGTCCTATTCAGTTACTGACAGAGCCTGATCTGATTCCCTAGCAGAAAGTATTGTAATATAATCTTGCAAATTAGAAAACAGGCTTTTACAATTCACATGCTAAATGGCAGTTATCTACATAGCTCTTGTAACAGAAAATTATACAAGGCCCTGTATTACTTTTTGCTAAAAAGTAATAGATTAGTTAGAATGAATACATAGCAAGGTCAACTTCAGATGCAGCATCAGCAATTCTTTAGTAGAAAGGTACAGAAAGCTGCTTAAGTATGACCAGCAATTTAGGTTTTTTGTTTGTATTGGTGATGCACATCGGCACATTATCTCATTATTGGTGCTGGACATAACAAAATTCATTCTGCACATGGATGAAAAAAATTAGAGGGAACATTTCTAGTGCCCCATTGCCACCCTTACTTCTGGGCTGCTGCTGGTGTTGCCTTCAGAGCTGAGTAGCCGGAGAGTGGTAGCTGCTGGCCAGGCTCCCAACTCTGAAGGCAGCATCACTGCCAGTAGCAGCACAGAACTGCAGAAGTAAGGGTGGCAATGCCATGTCATGCCACTCCTACTTCTGCCTAAAGTTTGACCTTTGTGTTGGGGGGGGGTAAGGCAAACTTTAGGGTGGCTACAGCCCTCACAAGCCCCCCCTAGAGCTGCCCCACCTAGGTGTCTAACTGTTAAATTATAATTTTTATTTTTGCTGATCCCAGTGCTCTGATTGGTTTGGTTTGCAGTTTAACGCAGCTCTTCAATTGCTGAAAAATCAAGCCCTCTAATGTTGTCTTGGTCCCACTTTTTAGTCACAAGCCAACAAAGCTGCTTGCATGATACTACAATCTCCAGAGTCCAATTTCCTTAAAATGATGAAAATACAAATATATATTTTGTTTAGGATCAATGATTGCTGCATTATGTTTACAATACTTTTTGAAATAAATACACTACATTGCAGTGGAAAGGTGTGTATAATTTTCTGTAATGCTAGATTTAAATTATATATTTTATAGTAGTTGCTCTCTGTTTCATGCAAATACGCGTGACCTCCGTGTAATAACCTTGCCACCCCGTGAGAGGTTGCATTGTAATTGCCAGTTTGAGAACCCCTGGACTACATGAGCTGGTGGTCCCTTCCTGCCTTAAACTCTATAACTCTGTATGTTTTAAAAAATTGATATTTGGTCTTTGGAAAAGAATTAAAATCATGTTTTTTTCATAAAACAACCTAATTCATTGTCTGCCCTTTAATTTTGTGCTCTCTGCCTTACCAAAGAAAATTGTGGGTAAACCCCAGGCTCCACTCCCCTAGGCAGCTCTGCACAAACTGCTCAACTTGCACAAAGCCTCAGTGATTTCAGTTGTGCTTCGTTTTGCCTCTGTGGAGCAGCATGCGGGGTTTGGGTTGCTCTTTTCTAGTTTAAAGGGATGTTTGAACTCTAGTTAGTTTAAATTTTTTACTACAGTTGGGTATTGTAGCTGCCCTTGAGTCTCCTTTCAACTTTTGAGAATGATATGATTTACTTAAAAACAAACACAAAACCCTTTCCTCTTCCTGTGTGAAAGACCCATGCAAATAGGAAACTCTGTCTATAGAAGAGAGTAAAACTGAGAATACACAAAGTAAACAAACTGGAAAAAAAAGTTTTTCTGTTACAGTGATCTAGGTGGTACTCATAACAATAGCTGGTTTAAAAAAATAGACTGAGGTATTGTTTTTTCAATTAGTTGATGGCTTCTTTTAAATTAAAGCAAAGCTGGAAATGACGTATCAAGGTTCACACAATTTTATCATGGAAAAACATATAACATTTTGTGGACAGGGCCTGGTGGACTGAATATACAAACTCACTGTGCCAGACTCCCATTTTAAAACAAACCAAATAAATGGTGTTGTAAAGGAAAATAATCTAAAATAGTCCAATCTAAAATAAAAATATAAGGAAATTTATTGATACAAATAAACCTCTGTAGTTACACTGGTATAACTCCCTGTGTGGACACTTGTATTCCAGAATACTAGTGCCTTTTTCCCCTGGGTTTTTTATATTGCCTCCAAAGTGACATAAACTTAATTGGAAAATGCACTTTAATTCTGGAATAATAGTGTCCACACATGGAGTTTTAGCATAATAGTTCTGCTGGTAAATTGCCCATGTAGACAAGTGTTAGCAACTAGACCAGAGGTGGGCAAACTACGGCCTGGGGGACCTTCCCAGGAGCTGCTCGGCCCCTGGCTCCTGGCCTGGGAGGCTCGACCCGGCTCCTCCCTTGCTGTCCCCCCTCCCCCGCAACCTCTTGCCACGCCGCTGGTGCAATGATCAGGGTGGCGAGCTCCTGGGGCAGCGCAGCTGCAGAACCTGTGCTCTGTGCTGCACTGTGTGTGGCTGGCTCCAGCTGGGCAGCGTGGCTGTAGCGCCACCAGCCACCGTTGCTCCAGGCAGCGCGGTAAGGGGGCACGGAGCAGGGGGGTTGAATAGAGGGCAGGGGAGTTCGAGGGCGGGGGTGTGGATAGGGGTTGGGGTGGTCAGAGGGAGGGGAATGGGGGGGTTCCGGGGGCAGTCAGGGAGAATGGGGTGGTTGGATTGGGCAGGGGTCCCGGGGGGAAAAGTCAGGAAGGAGAGGAGGGGTTGGATGGGGCAGTCAGGGGCAGGGGCAGGAGGTCCGGGGGCAGTCAGGGAGGGGTGGATGGGGCAGGTATCCTGGGGAGGCCATCAGGGGACGAGAAGCAGGAGGGGTTGGATAGGGAGCAGGGGCTGGGCCACGCCTGGCTGTTTGGGGAGGCAAAGCCTCCCCTAACAGGCCCTCCATACAATTTTGGAAACCCAGTGTGGCCCTCAGGCCAAAAAGTTTGCCCGCCCCTGAACTAGACAACTAGCATTCCTACCATTTCACATGGCATCTCAATGCACAACCCTTAGTTCATCTAACTAACATCTAACATAGAAGATGTAAAGCCCCAATCCTGCAAATACACACACTGGTAAATGGGATTCTGTCCAGTCTAACAAATATGCTCTAAAGCATCTGTTTGCAAAATCAGTGCCAAAGTACTTGTGAACATTGCATGTTGCCTTCTCCTTCTCTCCTAATGCAACAGCTTTAAACAAACCTAAATATTTTTAAATACTTGTAATCTGTGGGTGTAACAAATCATGGTGGTCTGATGTCACGTACATGGATTACAAATTCTGTTGTGTATTATATTTGGGTATTTAACACTACAATCTATAAACATTATAGTACTTCAGTTATTACTAATAGCTCTTTGTCAGAATAAGCTTCAGTAAGTATTCTTTTAAAAATTATTTCTCATACACAGTTTTGCTTTTTTCCTTAACTCTCTCCATTGCAATCCTAACACTTTTTGAGATGTTTTACTCTGGTGGTGTAAAAAAAGGCACTGGATGGGAAAACACTGCAGATTTTCCCATATTCCTGTGAATGCATGGTAGGTACATGCCACATTCCGGGAATAACATCAAGGACGTAGGAAAATGATTGGCTAAAGAATACAATTCATTAAAGTTTCTGTTGTGCTGTATTACAGTGGATTTCAAATTTCGTCATTTTTTCTTCCAACTAATGCATGACACTCAGATAATGTGAATTTTAATTGCCAACACTGAACAAACTCATCTCCACTTATTAGATGTAATCTCCCAAGTCTTTCAAAATGATAGCTATATACAATGCAAATAAATTGTAGAGATCGTATTTAAGATGGGTAGGCAGTTTTTTATCTCCTATCTTTGGTATGTATGTTCTGTACATTTCTCTAACTATGCCTGAGAAATAAGATTCTAAAGCATGTTGTGTTGCATTGTAACTTTCCAACAAAATTATTTAGACAAGTTTGGTTACAATTTGCAGGAGATAATGCTGCCCGCTTCTTGTTTTATAATATCACCTGATAGTGAGAACAGGCATTCGCATGGCACTGTTGTAGCTGGTGTCGCAAGATATTTACATGCCAGATGCGCTAAAGATTCATATGTCCCTTCATGCTTCAACCAACCACCATGCACGTTCATTTTCATCATCTGAGTCAGATGCCACCAGCAGAAGGTTGATTTTCTTTTGTGGTGGTTCGAGTTCTGTAATTTCTGCATCTGAGTTTTGCTCTTTTAAGACTTTTGAAAGCATGCTCCACACCTCTTCCCTCTCAGATTTTGGAAGGCACTTCAGATTCTTAAACCTTGGGTCGAGTGCTTTAGAAATCTCACATTGCTGTCTTCTTTGCATTTTGTCAAATCTGATGTGAATGTGTTTTTAAAACAAACGTGCTGGGTCATCATCCGAGCCTGCTATAACATGAAATATATGGCAGAATGTGGGTAAAACAGAACAGGAGACATACAATTCTCCTTTAAGGAGTTTTTAGTCACAAATTTTATTAACGCATTATTTTTTAACTAGAGTCATCAGCATGGAAGCATATCCTCTGGAATGGTGACCGAAGCATGAAGGTGCATACAAATGTTTAGCATATCTGGCGCGTAAATACCTTGTGACGCCGGCTACAATAGTGCCATGCGAACGCCTGTTCTCACTTTCAGGTGACATTGTAAATAAGAAGCAGGCAGCCGTATCTCCCGTAAATATAAACAAACTAGTTTGTCTTAGTGATTGGCTGAACAAGAAGTAGGACTGAGTGGACTTGTAGCTCTAAAGTTTTATATTGTTTTGTTTTTGAGTGCAGTTATGTAACAAAAATATCTACATTTGTAAATTACACTTTCATGATAAAAAGATGGCGCTACAGTACTTGTATAAGGTAAATTGAACAATGCTTTTTCTTTTGTTTATCATTTTTACAGTGCCAATGTTTGTAATAAAAGTAGTATAAAGTGAGCACTGTACACTTTGTATTCTGTGTTTGTAATAGAAATCGATATACAGTATTTGAAAATGTAGAAAAAATTAAAGTATTTAATGAATTTCAATTAGTATTCTGTTGTTTAGCAGTGTGATTAATTACAATTAATTTTTTTAATCGCGATTAATTTTTTTTAGTTAATCACTTGATTTAAGTGTGATTAATCAACAGCCCTACTTTGGAGTTCTTTTACTTAGGATGGGTGTCAATTTTGTTTACGTTGAGAAATTTATTTCTACAGAGAAGTGCTGTAGGGTCTGCAATATACTCATGCTTTAATTCTGACTCTTTTTACTTAAGCTGTCAATTGGAATTTTCATGAAATATTTTGTTGGCTTAACATATGCATTGATGATTTCTATTTAAACAACATAATTCACAAGTCTGTCTTGATATTGTTGCATTATGGAGAAAACACAATTTTCTGGAATGATAGGAACTTTTTTTTTTACTGAGACTTGTGTTTTTCACTGTTGTTTGTAAACATTTTTCAGTGAGTTTTCATTATAAATCTCTCTCATTTTATCAGCATGACCTCATTTTCTTATGACTCTCTTTCAAAATCTTCCTTGATTTGAAAAAGTGGTTAAGGTTTTTGTTGTCTAATCCAGTGCTAAAAGTGTGGGAACTCTGTTCTCTCAGATTTACATGTCTGTTACATGGGAGCAGCAGAGAACAGGGACTATATATTATTTTAGGGAAGGTAGGGCCATGATTGTGGAACAGATCTCATCAGTCTGAGGAAAAAACCCTATTCATTTTCAAACAATGTGTTTAACTTTATATTTAATTTTTACCTGTGTCCTCATACTCTTGTTCAGAAAGTATGCTGATACTTGGTTTCTATCATGGTCATCAGTTTTATCATCTCTTGGCTTTGATTTCTGCAATGATGAGTGAGTTCTTTATGATGTAAGATGACTGATTGATTGAAAAACTTCAGTTTTATTTATATTAGTTTGGCATCACAGAGTGTTATACTTGTACGTTATCTATTGCATCTTTTTGATAACTGCTAGGTTTAGAAAGAATTGTTTGGATTCTCTGAACCCTAACTTTTAATAAATATTGGTACATAACTCAGATCTGTAAAACACTTACTACTAGCACAGAAAATTACTCTCAGACTTTATTCTTTATTATTTGGCGTATGCAGTCCAGTCAAGCCAACCCACACCATTGTTGATAAGAATGGTCAAGGCATGAAGACCTCTAGGATAATACTAATATTTATAATTCAGTATGAGCAAGACCATTTCAGATTTAAATAATTTAAGATTTGTTAAAGTCTGTAATATCTTTTTATATAAATACAGTCTCTTATGCATTTATATTCCGAGGGACTTGTTAGCTGCCTTACCATCAAGTTCAAGAACTTTCATTTTGTCAAAAGAACAAGTGTATCTTCACTCTTCAGACACCAGAACAGTCTCTCTGGTAAGAACAGGCATGTTTACTTGCTGTCTAATATTAAAGTGCTGCTGTATATTAGCTGCCTGTTGAATTCAAAGTTCTGTCTATAAAGACTTTGACTTGCAGATCTCTAGAGACCTCAGGATTGTTGTGGGTGATGGAAAGGAGAATATTTTTTAGGAAGTGCTATTCATTCCTTTTCCAGAATCAAGTAAATAAGATCATGAAGAGGAAGCTGCTGGTATCCTGCTGATACCCTGCATAGATATTTTCACAGCTCATTGCCTGCTTGTAGAGGCAAGAAATCAACCAGCCCTACTCCTCCATCCCTCTGATACAGGATTAGCAAGCTCCCCTTAGCTTCTGCCAGTGTAAAATTAAGCTTTGTTTTTCATCACAATAACTTTCTTTTTTGTTGAAATAATGTATATGAAAAATAGTTTCCAACAAAATGCTTGGCTTTTAACTTTTTGAAGATGCATGACTTTTTTATTTAAATAAGTGCAAGAAAACATACGTCCTTCTCCTGCAATCAGGACCCTTACAGAGCCCCACTGACTTAATTTCAGTTGTAATAATTTCACAGTGTGTATAATAGTGCTGTTTAAAAATGTAACAGGTTAATACTTGGTTACTGTAAAACAGAGCCAGAAATGCTTTTGAGGAAACCTGAATAAAATAGTTTTGTTGAGTAGTTTCTCATCCTGCTGACACTGTCATTGAGGCTAAAATACTCAGCACTGTAGTAAGATAGTAGTCTGAGAAGGCAAAAGTAAATAACCTAATTCTGTTCTGAATTATTTCATTTTATATTCCTTTCTTAAATTCCCCAGTTAAGGGAATACCTTAACAATATGAAGTTTATTTGCAGTTTTCTTTATTTTATGCAGAGTAGTTGTTGTGAGTACTGACAGCTTCTCTGGGTGATGGCATTTAATACACTCAGGTTTTATTTTGAGGCTGATGTGTAAATTAAGAATATCAAGCTTGTATTTCTTAATGTATTCTGCTGTTCTGAATATAGCAACAATTAAAATGATCCAAAGATAGCACTAAATAATAAATGGGTAACAGCCATTTAATAGTCAATGCATATTGTTCACCCATAATCTGAATCCCATTTCATATTAAACCATTACTCGGTTTAATATGAAACCATGTTAAATGGGATTCAGGTTTTGGGTGAACAATATACACAGACAAACTGCTGTTTCTACTTTATTTTGCACTACTATTAGATTTTAATTATTTGAAACATAAAAATCTGTGTTTTAAACAAATCATTGAGTCCTTTTCTTGATGGACAGAAAGGGGGAAAAAGCTAAGACAGCCAAATACTCTAATTTTTATAGGTTGTCAGAAGCTGCTTACACTGTTTTCAGTAAGAAAAACAGCATTTGTAATGCCAGTATTAGAGATTCTCCAGTCAATCTTTCTTTTAGAATTGTTTGTGGTATGAACACAAAGTTTAGAATTAACATATTATGAGTTAATTTAGGCTTAGCACTCTAAGTGATTGCATTTAAATAAGGTAAAACCGTTTTTTTTTCCCCCTTAATGTACAATAAAGGCCTGGTCTACACTTAACTTTTGCTGGCATAGCTATGTCCGTCAGGATGCGACTTATTTTTCCCTCGTCCCTGACTGATATAGCAATGCAAGCAACTATCCTAGATGCAGTTATACCAGTAAAAAAGGTGTATAGCTTATTTAATTCAGGAAACTAGTAGAACAAGTTATACCTGCAAAAGCACTCTTTTATTGGTATAAATTGTGTCTTCCCCAAAATTGACATTTAGCATAACTTATGGAAGACGTAAGCACTTTAAAAGAGTAATGTGATCCACATTTGATAGTGGATTTATTTTCTAGGCTAACCTAAGGGTTCGTTTCATAAGAACGGCCATAGTGGGTCACACCAAAGGTCCATCTAGCCCAGTATCCTGTCTTCTGACAGTGACCAATGCCAGGTGCCCCAGCGGGAATGAACAGAACGGGTAATCATCAAGTGATCCATCCACTGTTGCCCATTTCCAGCTTCTGGCAAACAGAGGCTAGGGTCACCATCCCTGCCCAATGGCTATTAGCCACTGATCCTCCATGAATTTATTTAGTTCTTTTTTTGACCCCTGGTATAGTCTTGGCCTTCACAATATCCTCTGACAAGGAGTTCCACAGGTTGACTGTGCGTTGTGTGAAAAAATACTTTGTTTGTTTTAAACCTGCTGTCTATTAATTTCATTTGGTGGCCCTTAGTTCTTGTGTTTCAAATGAAAGACCCACATTTTTAAACAGATGCCTAAAGTTAGGCTCATTAGTTCATATTTATATACCTAAACAAGTGATTTGATTTTCAGAAATGCCAAATCACTTATTTAGGGTGGGATTTTCAAAGAGGCTTAAGAGAGTTAGGCAACTAATGCTCACTGACTTTCTGCAGGACCTGGACACCCAACACCCTATAGACTCCCTCTAAAAACTTATCCTTATTTGCTAAATACAGACTACAAGAACCTAATTTAAAACACCTATTCTTTGGAAAATTTTGGCTGGAAGCTTTTATTTTGCTTGAGGAAATCCTACATTATTTCTTTTTTGCTGGTTGTTAGCATGGTTGGTTGGTTGGCTGGTTTTTTTAGGTTTTATTTTTTTAAATAAATTGTCTTTATGCATCAATAAATTGAACTGATATTCATCTAGAAACAAATCTATGAGACAACAAGTGGACATAAGAGAAAGGAGGCTGTTTCAGTCTAATTAATACGTTTTTGGCTGCATTGCCAACTAAGCTTTGCAAACTAATTGAGTGAATCATTATGTTGTACTAGTCAAGAATTCTAACAATGTCTGTGGATTATCATCATGAATGAGAAAACTAAATCTTTTGGATTTTGTAGTTTTAAAATAAATTCTAAAGCTGAGTAAAACAGATACTCGGCAAAGTTTTTTAGTGCAATTCTAAAATATATTTTTAAGCATTGATTAATACCTGTGATATTAGTCGGCAAACATATGGGTCTGAGCACTTCAAAAAATCTTGGCTGAGTGAAACAAGTCCTGAAAAAAACCTGTGATTTTGCTGCAAATCAGTTATGAAGCAAAAGTATTAAACTACATTACCCACAGGATTGACGCGATAGTCTAGACGCGATAAATCGACTGCCCAGCGTTCTCCCATCGACTCTGGTACTCCACCGGAGTGAGAGGTGCAGGTGGAGTTGACAGGGGAGCATCAGTTCTCGACTCACCGCAGTGAAGAGACTGCAGTGAGTAGATCTAAGTATGTCGACTTCAGCTACATTATTCATGTAGCTGAAGTTGCGTAATTTAGATTGATCCATTCCTTCCCCCCTCCCTCCCCCGCGTAGCCCAGGCCTAAACATTTGCCTGCATATGCAAGAGTGGCAAAACTTGTATTGTGCATCATATCTTCATATTCTTTCTGCTCAAGTGTACGCACTTTTTGGGTGACATTTTCAAAAGAGACATAATCACATCGAGTTTAATCCTGCTAGGTGCCTATTGCATCTTTAGGCACCTAACTATATTTTTTAATCTGGCACATGGGCTTCTAAATCACATGGATATCTTTGAACATTTTAACTCTTTTGGCTTGAAGATATCAAAAACTGACTTGTCATTTATATATGACTAGTGTTTAAAAATGCATATGCTGTTATGCTGTTCTGGAATAGTGCTTTGCACATTGGTGCATTTCACGGCTTCATTTGAGGATCAAAAATACTGGGGCTAACTTTGTACTCTCTGGCCAAGTGTTGGCTTATAGATTCCTTTCGTGCAGTTTCACAACACAACTAAAGATTTTGATGAGGCTACAGTAAATGAAGATTTTTAGCTCAAGATGCCCCTTCTCCCAGATCTGCCATGACTCTTCCCTTTCACTTTTCCTTCCACTCTTCTGGGAGTGTAGTTTAGGCCTGCCAGTCCCAGAAAAAGTTAGGAACTGGAGCAACTCCTCCTCTCCATCATGGGGAACAGGAAGGTTGGCTATGGTTCTTTTAGTAACCTGTCGATGCTGCTCCTTCAGGCGGCCACTGAAGAGCAACCATGAGGAAGAAGGCCCACTCTCAAACCAAGGAATTGGTGGGGCGGTTTCCCTTTCTTTTTGGACTCTTATCACTGTTCTGAGCGGAGCGAAAATGGCTTATGCGTAGTTTATTGTCTTTAACAATAGCCGCACCCTTCGTTGTGTTTGCAAGGCCCTGGGCTTCGGGACTTGGAGCGCGCCGCTTGCAGGGGCCACCGGAGGGGCCACCACACGCGGAGAGGTGCGCTGCAGGCAGCTGCCCAGCTGGCAGCGCGGTGGGTTGATTAAGGGGCTATAGCCACACCGTAAAGGTGGGGGGGCAGGCCCTCGTGTAAAAATAACACTCAAGGAGCGGCCTGCTGTCCTGCGCCGGCAAGGGGACCGCGCTCCCCGGGCACGAGCGCAGGCCCTGTAAAATGCCAGCCGCCCGTGCGCCGGAGGCGCTTTGCGAGGCGGGGCGGTCTCCCCTCCAGCCACAGCCCGCGGGGTGGGCCTTCCCCTCGCGAGTTGTTTTCTCCGCACGCCGGCGAGGAGCGGCGCCGCCCGGGCCCTGCTGCGCCGCCTGCCGGCTAACGATGCTGCACTGGGAGGACTCGCTGGCGAGCTCTGGGCTCACAGCCTGCGGGGGCAGCGATTGCCGAGGCTTGCGCGCCGCGCTCGGGGTTTCTCCCCAGCTGGGGCTGGGATTTGTCTTGTGGGCGCATCAGGCTCGTTCGGGCCCGAGGACGCTTCTGTTTGAATGCCCGTACGGCAGCTGCCGAGCCCGCCAGCCGCTGGCGACCCGCTCCTGGCCGTGGTGCCCGCTGAAGGAGCGCGGGAGGCGGGCTGGCCGGCCGGCCGGCGGGGCCCAGAGCGGGCACCCCGGGGCTCCCGCTGCATTTGGATGCGCCTTGAGGCGAGGCTGCCCTTTAATCTTTAAAACTCTGCAGGGAGTGGCGCTTTCGTTTCCTGAGCGCTGTCAGACTCCGGGGGCAAACGCGGCGGGCTGGTTGTGGGGGCCGGCCCCCTTTTCAGTGGTTGTAAGTGATGAGCGTCAGAAAGGAATCTCGCCCCTCTGTGGAATTCATCAAAGGTGAGCAACTTAAAGTGCCAGTTGAAGTGATTTTTTTCGTCTTTGGTTTGTTAAAGAAACAAGTTTTCGAGACTCGTTTTGCAATCGTGCATGTGAACAGGGGGCAGGAACTTTTACTGCACCGCTTCTGTCGCGTTCGCTTCTTTGAAACAAAACGCGTTTTCTTTTGTTGGAACTATGATGAATTCACGGAAAGTGGATTTGGGAGGCAGTAAATAGCAGCTGTCCGTAACTTCCTGGCCTTTTTCAGCCTGTTGATATTTTACCTAAGCTAGTTAAAAGTTAATATAAGTAAATCACTGATTGCGTAACAAATGCATGTGCATTGTCAAACAAAGAACTCTCACAGGAAGAATCCAAACTTGAGACCTTCTTTTTCTGTTTGTCGTTTATCAAATTTATTGTGCTTCACTTTCCTCTTTTGGTAACGTTTACACTGTCCTGGCACCTTCACCCGCACACCCCTAATAGATTGAAAATACCTTGTTTTATATTCCTATAATAAGCGTCCAAGTCATGTTTTTGTGTGTGTGGCTGGCTGGTTGATTGATTGTTTTCTGATTTCAAAGAAGAGCCAGGTTTGCTCCTCTCTGAATTGCAGTAGTCAATAGACGTGTGTATATAGACGCACCCAAAGTCTCCCAAATCAGCTATGGGAGGGCAGTCTGGTTATCCTCTGAACAACCTGTTTGCCAAAGGAAAGCCATAGTGAGCTTTTGACTAAATTACAAGTAAGTTTTAAACTGTTGGGTAACCAAAACCTAGCCTTTGAACTTAATCATTGTCTTCCTTGTTGCCTAGCACCTGAAAAATAATGTCCTCTAATCCGGAAACCCTGAAAGGAAAATTTGATACTAAATTGTGACCATTTAAAGTTATTGCATTTAAGAGCAACATTTCAAGTTTTCTGTGGAAATTTGTAATGTTAAGGGTAGTATTAGTTTAAAATCTCTTGCATTTCAGGTCGCCTTTATTTTGCAATTCTCTGCCAAAAACCAAAGAGTGGTGTTGCAAATACACATTATTTCTGCATAGATGATGAACTTGTATACGAGAAGTAAGTACAGTCCTTATTCTTGTATTCTACAGAACGTTGCAGTAAATTGGTAAGAAAAGCACTAATAAGCAAGTGATGTAATTCGTATTCTGTTTTTATTAGCAGTAGTTAAAACTTCTATACAGATTACAGAAGTTTATGTATGGAGTTTATTCTCAAAACTAGTATACTAGTCCCAGCTAATTTCACTTGCAATGGGACTTTATAAGTGAGAGGGCCTGGTGGCTCCCCACCAATTTCTGTCTTAAACAATTTCAGAACCTTTTTGTTTCTTACTTGTACCTTATTCCTACTGGAAGATGTCGGAATACTTTACAACAAGATAAAAAAAAAATTTAGAAGCATTAACTGAAATATTTAGCCAGAAGGAATGTTTCTAGTTGCCCAAATACCAGGGTAAAATATCTAAACTTCCTAGAATAATAGATGGGTCAAAACCTGGCAGTTGCTGACTCAGCACTTCATGACCCCGGCATAATAGCTACATTATGTACTCTGCAGTGAACTGCATCGGTCTTTCAGATAAGACCTTGACTTTTTTTATTATTTATTTTTATGATACTCTGCATGGATATTAAAGATCCTTTAGAACTTTTGGAAAAAAAAAATAAAAGTATCTTTAGTTAAAAATTTCTATGCTCACCTTACCCAGGTTGTGATGTTTTGTTCGTTTTCTGTATTTCAGTGGGGCTCTGTATACACAGTGGTAGAATGTTTTGAGGATTAATGAGTAAATATATAAATAATGTGAATCTGATAGCTTTTAAACATAGTGCCAGCAGAAGATTTTGGAATGAATTAATTAATTAACCTTGTTTTTGAATGGTGACAGGTTTCAGAGTGATAGCTGCGTTAGTCTGTATCAGCAAAAAGAATGAGGAGTACTTGTGGCACCTTAGAGACTAACTTACAAATTCGTTAGTCCCAAAGGTGCCACAAGTACTCCTCGTTCTTCTTGTTTTTGAAGGCATGTTTTTGCTCTGCCGTTAAAGTCAAGAGTTCGTAACGTGCCAAAAAAGTTATCTTACTGTGATCTTTCAAAAGTTTGCTCACTTCATCATTTCATTGACCTTTTAGGAGGTCTTGTGTGGAGAAGAAAGTAGAATAAATTTAAAAAATAAAGTTTTAAAAGCTGATGAAAAATTACAGAACTATACTTACGGTATACAGGATGGCAATTTCAAGAAGTTGTACCGAGTTTAATGTGCGCATTAATTATTAGTTTTCATGTGGTGCATGCAGATTTCTTTAAAATTATTTCTACAGAACGTGTCCAAGCAAAATGTTTTCTTTCTTTCCCTCCCCACAAGCTTCTACGCAGATTTTGGACCTCTCAATCTGGCAATGGTCTACAGATATTGTTGCAAGCTAAATAAGAAATTAAAGGTAAAAACTGTTTTGTACCAAATAGATATAAAATATTGGAATTGGCCCATTTGTAAAAATGGTGAGGTGAAAAAATGTTCCTTGTTTGAGAAATATCTTCAAATTGATATGTGGATTGCCATTCAGGCTTGTGTTTTGGATGTGTACACTAAACTGTATGTAGTATATATTTGTGTTCTCAGATTTGGCCAGATTATATTTTCGGGCGGGTGTGTGGGGTGGAGGGAAAAGACAAGGGAGTGAGGGATGTAGAGGAGGAGAACTATTTGCCTTTAGGACGTAGTAGTTGTACAGTAATTATTGTGAAACTTCAACTTCTAAGTATTGGTACTGTTAGAAACAACTAGAAGAAGTCTTAGTGGGCAAAGGTCTCTTTCAGTAGAAGGCCCCCTCCTCTGGAATTCAGTCTCCTTGGAAATCTGCCAAGGTCTAGTGAGTTTCAGGGCTCAATGAGAGGCACATTTATTTGATTTAACTTCTGTTTGATTTGTTTTAATTTGATTTTTTTAACATTTTTTGGTCTTCACAACATTTCTATAAGGAGCCACATTTGCTTTTTAAAAATATATTCAGGGCTCACTCCTGCAAGGTGACTGCGCACCCTTACTCCTGCAGTTGAGGTAGGGTGACCAGATCGCAAGTGTGAAAAATCAGGACAGGAGTAGGGGGTAATAGGTATGTATATAAGACAAAGCCCTGAATATTGGGCCTGTCCTTATAAAATCAGGACATCTTGTCACCCTAAGTTGATGTAACTTGCTGTCTCTGAGGAGGTGCTCTGTACCTTTCAGAATTGGGCTCTTGGTAGATGTTATGTTTTATAATATCTCTATAAATCAAAATAATGAAGTCTTACATTTTCTGTATCAATTCAAGTTATCCAATGCAAGTTTGTCAACCTCTAACAGAGGTTGGAATACAAAACGTGTTAGGCAAATAAAAATCTTACTTAACTTCATATGCTCTTTGCTTGTTCAAAAGTCCATTAGTCAAATCTTGAAACCCTACACTGAACTGCGAAAACTAGAAGTATGCAATACAATATGTCTTTAACAGAAAATCTTGGCATTTTGTGAATGTTCCTTGCTGTCTAGCACTGGTGTCAAACTGTCTGCTTCAGATTCATTATGCCAAATACACTACAAATGGGTAGTTTCGCGTAGCCATGACAATTTGCCCTGATTTTGCTTGAAAATTATTCCAAAGAAGTTTCTGTATTGTGATTTATTTTTAAATGGGTTGGTTTGTGAGAGCAATATACTTGAATGCTAGATGTTTTAAAGGGATGTTCAGTGCAGAACTCATTCTACACTGATCATAGTGGTATCTGAGTGACTTGTTTCACTTTTAAGCATTGTGGTATTTTTGGCTAACAGAATGGGCTGATAAGAGAAATTGTTCATTTGTAGTGCACATTTAAAACATATTGCCATCACTACATTAGTAAGGTTGTAATTTTCTATTGAAAATTCAGTTTCGTCTCCCCTCAAACAAGGCATATCATGGAGTTGGATGGGGGTTTATCAAAATTTGAGGTGATTCAAACACAAGTGGCTTCTGATTTAGGACTTCAAAAATATGGATGTAATTCATATTTTGAAAATTATTCTAAGGTTTCTGATCAAGCTATATCACAAAAATAGCTGCAGTAAAAATTTAGACTATTTTGAAAATTTTACCCAAAATCTTGTCAAGGACCCTTGGCTAAGACAAATCCTGAGCCCATCTCCCTTTTGAAAATGGGACTGGGGTGCTTATGAAAATTTTATCTCTAGTGTATAGGACTATGATTGGTAAGTGAAAAATGTTGGAGTAATTTCATATAGCTATTTTGAAATCTCGTATGGGTCCTAGTAGAGGTTAAAAACATTGCTAAAGTTCTGATACTCTATAGAACTCTCCCTTTCAGTGCATAGCTTCAAAATGTGAATTTGTAATGGGAGTTATTGTGTTTATGGCTACTTTTTCTAACTTTATGGGGGAAATCCCAGAATTCCTACCTCACTTGTTGTCATCACTGGTGTTGCTTCTTGCCTGCCGATATCCTCCAGTAACAGCCACCCAGAGCTGCTGTTTCAGTTTTTGTTTCTAGCAGTGTTCATTTTTTCCTTCATTCACTTTCTGTGGTGGGTAGAAGCTGCAGTATAATCTTAATCTCCTAAAATTTCCTTCCTATACCCATTCTAGACTTCATGGCATTTATCAGCAGTGCCACCAGTAGAAACTGCCAGCATTCTCCATCAGTATGTGAGCCAATACAGTTACCCTTTTCTATGTCCCCAATGTCCATAAACTTTCCTTGGAGTGAAAGTTTTGCTGAAGGGGAGGGAGGAATGTCTCCTCCAGCCAGGCAGTTTAAGAAATACTGGGAACATATTTGTGTAAACAGGAAAAGAGAGAGGAGCAGTGCCTGCCTCTGAGTCATGGGCAGTAGCAGCAGAAGACCGGTCTCGACAGGTCTGATAGACTTAAATTTTGCCAAAATACTCAGATGCAGGGAAGCTTCAGACTGCTAGCCATAAATAATCATTTTGTAGCCCTTGTTCCATTGAGTTGGAGAATCCAGTCTACATTATTCAACGTCTGTTATACTTACTGATTTGTTTTAATAGAGCACATACTTCTAACTTCCAAATAAGATTCACAGTATTGCCAACTTCACAAGCTCTAAAACTATGAAACAGACAAAAATATTCATATGACTAGTTTAAAAAAACAAGATTTTTTTTTTAAACTGGCATTGGATTTATGGTTTGTTCTCAGATATTTGAAATAGTGGATGGAATTGTCCCTATTTGTGTTTGCATATTTCAGGTGGGTATTCCTAATGTGTAATAAATACAAATTGGGAGACCTCCTTTTCTTTTTTGGCTGATAGGTGGGGCTAATCCCTTCCCAAAGTATTGTCCTAGGCTCCCTGCAGCTCCCACTGTCGAGTGGGCACTACCCTGCCTCATGCTGTGCATTCTCTGGACTCCCTTCAGGATATTAGGATTGCTAATTCCAAGTGTTCAAAAATCATGAGTCTGTCCCCCTACCCCCCAAATGATGAGCTTTTAATGAGTAAATTTGGGGTAGTTTGTTCTTGTTTCCTGACTTTAAGCCTTTAGGGTTCATGTTTTCAAGGTTTTCTCCATCACCTAGAAACTTTTTTTTTTTTAATGAAAAGCTGATTGTCTAATGTAATTTTTAGACTCAAGGAGCTTTCAGAGAACCCCCTGAAATATCCCAAGACTTGCAATTAAAATAGTGAGAATTAGCAACTTGGAGATGCTGCCCCTGCCCAGCTCCCTGTCTTTCCCTCTGTCCCCATGTATTGCCCACACACAATTTCCCTCCATATAGGATTTTGATGGTGGGAGACAGAAAGGAGGAGAGAGTGCAACTGGGCTAGAGTCTATGCCCGACAGGCTGGAGAGAAGGGGATGCGGGGACACATGCTCCTTGAATCCTTTCTCCCCCTGCCCATTGCTCACCATTGCTACGCTAACTGTTGGTGGGTAGGAGCTACATGTTGGTCCCGATCCAGCTCCCCTTTTCTTTCCCTGTATTCATGGACTGCTGCACCTGTGCTCTGCACAGACAGCAAAAGCAAAGACTAAAGACTCTGAAGAAGGTAGCAGTCTGTTGGGATCCTGGAGATGGGCGGGTGGACCCCGCCCACTACTAAAGGACCTCCCTCAGCCTAAGGGGAGGATCCACAAGGTCCGGGATCTCAATTAAGTACGGGGGACAACTAAAGCTATAACAGGGACGGGAGTGAGGTCACAGGGCTAAATGAAGGGAACCGGACAGGGACACTGAACAGAGAACCCCGGACAGCACCCACTGCTCTTTGAAGGTGACGGGAGCCAGCGGATGCCGCCCAGAGGAACTCTGCCGGGATGCATGAGACCAGGGAGGAGTGGAAGTCAGCCCCACAGTCACAGAGCACCCCCTCGTCTACCATCCTCTTCTTGGTGGTGTAAATGGCTACTTTGGCTCGTGCCAGGAGGAGGTTGATGAGGAGGTCTCCTGACTTAGTGGGTCCACAGATAGTGTGTGCAAAGATGAACAAGTGTGGGGAGAAGTGCAGCCGGAACCACAGCAGGAGGTTCTGGAGGAGCTGGAATAGGGGCTGCAACCGAAGAAGGCAGCAGTTAGAACAGCAGCCTCTGCTGGTGGCAGCTGGGACTTCAGCCTATTGCCTGCAGCTTAGGCTCTCAGCAGCTGTCTCTGGTGGATGCAGCCAGAATTGCAGCATGAGCTTCAGCTCATGTAGAAATTGTGAGCTGCCAGGAACTTGTGAAAAGGCAATGTTAATGCTGAAAAATGATGGGACTAATGAGAATGAACTGGCAGCACTGGATTCAAATACCACATTAGAAGAGAGGAGGAGATTGGGCAAGTATTCAGGGCAGTAGTTAAGGTTGGTTGTGGAAGCATAAGTTTGAATTTTTGGAGTTTTTGAAAAATATTTACTTGTATGTCTGTTTTAAAATATTACAACTTTCTAATTTTTCAATATCACATATTTAATATCAGTGTTGAAATAGTTAAAATAACTGAAAAAAAACCACCAAAAAGAATACAGTAGCTTTTCCTTTCATCATAAAATTACTATTTTTCATAATTAAAATTATTAAGGCTGTCGATTAATTGCAGTTAACTCACGTGATTAACTTTAAAAAAAGAATCACGATTAAAAAAATTAATAATGGTTTTAATTGCACTGTTAATAGAATACCAATTGAAATGTATTAAATATTTTTAGATGTTTTCTACTTTTTCAAACATATTGATTTCAGTTACAACACGGAACACAAAGTGTACAGAGTTCATTTATATTATTTTTATTACAAATATTTGCACTGTGAAAATGATAAACAAAAGAAATAGTATTTTTTCAGTTCACCTCATACAAGTACCATAATGCAATCTCTTTATTGTGAAAGTGCAATTTACAAATTTAGATTTTTTTTTTTTGTTATGTAACTGCACTCAAAAACAAAACAATGTAAAGCTTTAGAGCCTACAAGTCCACTCAGTCCTACTTCATGTTCAGCCAATTGCTAAGACAAGCAAGTTTATTTACATTTATGGGAGATAATGCTGCCTGCTTCTTATTTACAGTGTCACCTGAAAGTGAGAACAGGCATTCATATGGCATTTTTGTAGCCGCAATTGCAAGGTATTTACGTGTCAGATATGCTAAACATTCATATGCCCCTTCATGCTTCATCCACCATTCCAGAGGACATGCTTTCATGCTGATGACGCTCGTTTAAAAAAAATAATGCATTAATAAAATTTGTGACTGAATTCCTTGGGGGTGAATTGTATGTCTCCTATTCTGTTTTACCCACATTCTGCCATATATTTCATGTTATAGCAGTCTTGGGTAATAACCCAGCATATGTTCATTTTAAGAACACTTTCACTACAGATTTGACAAAATGCAAAGAAGGTACCAATGTGAGATTTCTGAAGATCGCTCCAGCACTCGATCCAAGGTTTAAGAAGTGCCTTCCAAAATCTGAGAGGGATGATGTGTGGAGCATGCTTTCAGAAGTCTTAAAAGAGCAATACTCAGATGCAGAAACTACAGAACCCAAACCACCAAAAAAGAAAAGCAACCATCTGCTGGTGGCATCTGACTCAGATGATGAAAATGAACATGCATCAGTCCACTCCACCTTGGATCGTTATCGAGCAAAACCCATCTTCAGCATGGATGCATGTTCTCTGGAGTGGTGGTTGAAGCATGAAGAGACATATGAATCTTTAGCTCATCTGGCACGTAAATATCTTGCAGCACTGGTTACAACAGAGCCATGTGAACACCTGTTCTCACTTTAAGGTGACATTGTAAATAAGAAGTGGGGAGCATTATCTCCTGCAAATGTAAACAAACTTGTTTGTCTGAGTGACTGGCTGAAAAAGAAGTAGGACTGAGTGGACTTGTAGGCTCTAAAGTTTTACCTTGTTTTATTTTTGAATGCAGTTATTTTTTTTGTACATAATTCTACATTTGTAAGGTTAACTTTCATGACAGATTGTGTTACAGTACTTGTATGAGGTGAATTTAAAAATACTATTTCTTTTGTTTTTATAGCACAAATATTTGTAATCAAAAATAAATATAAAGTGAGACTAGTACACTGTGTCCCGTGTTGTAATTGAAATCAATATATTTGAAAATGTAGAAAACATCTAAAAATATTTAAATAAATGGTATTCTGTTGTGGTTTAACAATGCGATTAATTGCTTGACAGCCCTAAAAATTATATTTGAAATATTGTAAAAATGTTCACTCTGTCACTCTCATTTAGAATGGCTTAACATGGTGCAGTGTAACTAGGTTTTCAACAGACTTGATGCTTTGTTATCAACCAGTACACTAAATCCCTGATCCTGCCTGGATGCTGAGCACTTCTCAGGATTGAAAATAGAATAACACATTTGATCATATCTTAACCAGAAAGGCATTGCAACCATTGGAATTAATTTTGGAAACCTTATTTCCAATGAAGCCAATTTCTGTGTGTAGTTGGCTGTTCTGCTGCAGTGATTTCAAACTTATTTTTTATCAGGCTGTGCAAATTTAAGTTCAAAGTGCCAAATTATAACCCTGTTGTTCATTTCTTGATGCAGTCATTTACATTGATAAGGAAGAAAATAATTCATTATACTGGCTTTGATCAGAAAAAACAAGCAAATGCTGCATTCCTCATAGGCTCTTACGCAGTAAGTATTTAACCTTTTACTATAAATTGAATTGCTAAGTTTTGTTTTTTATCATTTTCCCATATGCGGTCCTTGGAAATCTTCGTATTTTACTCTTATTTTAAAAAGTGGTGCTGGAGAGGGCTAAGAGTTTGACTTCTTGGTGTTACTCTTGACATTTTCTTTACTATAGAGATTACCCAAACTTTTTTTTTTTTCTTCTTCCCAACAAAGTGATCAATGTGACAGGAAAGGCCCCTAAGAGATTTTTATTCCTTTGCTGCACAAAAATCTTCTGGGTGGGTGTTTCTAAAATCCCTTAGCTGATATAGGTGCACAAATCTTATAAATTCTTTTAAAGTTGCTTAGGTTCTTTTGGAAAATGCACCTTCTGTCTTTTATTGCCAATATTTAATTTTTTTTAAAGAAAATTGGCTAATTCTTGATACCTTATCGTATTTCATCCTTTTTGTAAAGGCCAAATACCACCAAATGTTTTATTTCTGAGTTTATATGTTGGGAAATATATCTTCTCCAGCCTGTCACTTTCCTGACACAGGCCAGGGATGGAGCTTAGGGGAAGGAAGAAAAAGCCATATGTGGTGTGCTCAGAACAGATATAATATCCAGGGGTGTCGAGGGGCATGTAGATAGAGTGCCTGAAGATGCACTGAGTCAGGTGCTTGGCCATGTAGGGAAAAACCTAATAACCGATTGTGTTCATATTGCTCCATCTCTGAAAGACTAAGTTTGAAGCAATAAATTCAGAAATGTGTAGTGAAGGTCTAAAATGCAGAATGTTAGAAACGTAAAGATGCAACAGACTGTAGATTGTTAATATTGTGGTATTTGACTTGTGTTGCACCTTGACTGTACTTGACTTTTTCATTTCTCCTTGAACATTGACTAAAAATAAAGAATGGGGTGAAGGACCTGTGCTCTTCATCTTACTGGTAACTTGAGAGGGGGTTTAGAATCCATACAGTCCTGAGTCATTCCCCTTTAAGAGCTCTGGAGCGCTATAAAGCTCTTGCGTTCCTGAGTGTTTGAAACCCTGCTGCTGCTGGTTTGTGTTATGGAGTAGGTCTGTTTCCAGCTCTCCAGGGTCTTCCTGTTGCCTGTTCTGCTGTACTTTTTATAATGTCAAAATCTTCATTTATATGTGACAGTTTCTTTCAACTGAAACCACCAAGTGTTTAGAAATGTTACATTCTCATTGCAGCATTCTGAAACTGAATGGAAATGTGCAACATATTTTGCTTCAGCGTAATTGTTTGGAGTCAAGATACTAAAGCAACTGATTGGTCACAGTTTTTAAGCGAGGGGAAAAAATACCCAATCCTTAAAAGTAATTTGATTACTCTGTAGACCAAAAAGTAAATGTGGACTGCTTTTATTATAGAATGTTCCTTTTCTTCTTTTATTATTTTTTTTGTCCTGTGTGTAGTACCATGGAATCAGCATAGCCATGGTCATCCTATGCAGAACCCAAAATGCAGAAATAATAATCAGTGGCAGAGTAATCCATGATTTTAGTAACTTGTCGTAAACGATCTTTTTAAAATTAACTTTTAACAATCCTGCTCCTGATAATCCATTCAATTTTCCTGCCATGGCACCATACACCGGAGCACACAGTTGGAGGGGACTGTTTGTATAAACCTTCATAAATACATAGGGCCATATTTTTCTCCTCCCACTTGGATACTGGTGGGGAGGGCACTGATTACTCCTGATGGAATTCTGCACCAAAAAATTAAAAATTCTGCACATGATATTTTAAAATTTTACATATTTTATTTGTCAAAGTAGCACAATATAATCAGACCAGTTCAAATATTTTGGTAATTTATTTCAAAATACCTGCCAACAAGTATGTCAGTAACAATATGGACAATAAAAAAAGATTCAGGAAATGTTTTTGGCAAATAGATTACTTAATAGGCATATTAATATATAACTTTGAGTAATAATTCATTTAAACTACAATACAGAAACATATTTCCTGCATCCCTCAGAAACAGTACAAAGGCTTAGGGGAATCCGTGGTAATGGAGGAGCTGAGCAAGAGGGAAGCAATTGCTGGGAAGGAACCTGGGAGCGAACCTGGAGGTTTATTGGGTGTGGGTGGAAGAAGTATGAAACAGGTTTTTTTGGAGGTGGAAGGGATTGTTAGGGAGTTGGGAGCCTCCCATGTGCAGATCCTGGCTGACCCCTAGTGTCTCCATTCAGTCCTGCACATCTCCCCGCATCCCTACCCCCATTCAGCACTCGCCCCACTTTGTCCCTGGCACTATCCCTTCTAAGCCCCAGTCTGTGACCTCCCAGCATCCCCATGTGCCCCACTCTCTGTCCCCCCACATATCCCATGCCTTCTCACCTGGCCCCCAGAGGCAGGGTGCTGTGAGGAACCCAGCCTTTCCTCTCTATTGGCTGCTGAGTGCTACTGCCAGTGAGCTGGCTGCCGTCTGTTTTGGTGTCACAGCAGCCCATGGTGGGCGAAAGGCATAACTGCAGTGCCTCTCAGGCAGAATGTATTTTCTGCAGAGAAAAATAATCTGTGGGGGACATGAATTCTGTTCATGCGCAGTGGCGCAGAATTCCCCTAGGAGTAACAGATAAAGAGAATACTGCCTCTAGTGATATCTCCTTACCCACTAACCCCATAGATCTTCCATGGAGAGCTAGATTTGTGGACTGAGAGAGGGTTATGTGAAGATCATCCACACATTGCAGAGCTGTACCCCCAAAGGCAGACCTGTCATTAAACTACCTAGAAATTCATATGTGGAATCCCCCTCAGGTCTTTCCATTGTCTGTAGTGGGAACTGAATCATGCTTTAAGAAAAGAATGGCTAAGAAACTGCTTCAGTATGTATGATACATATATATTCAGAGAGACTTATTTAATTTGTAAAATATTTTGTGCTGCTTTTATTTCATTAGGGAAATATATGTATTTAAGCATGTATTTATTCAAATTAAACTTACATGAGTTTAAGTAATTAGGCCCCAGTGCTTAAATAATGTAAGTTCTTGCCTCTGGTAGTCAAGAGTATATTCAGTTATTGGGCAAAATTCTCTAAAGCTCAGTACAGAGAAGTGTAAACGGAATTAATGAAAAATTTAAGTTTGTATGTATATTTAAGCTTTCCAGCCCATTGGCGTATCAGTAATTCTCTTCACTGTTAGGTTGAAGATCTGGGTTTAGTTTCTTGCTTCCTAGGCTGTCAAGTTTGTGAGTCCTTCATGACATTTTGACTTCTGTCAGTTGAGTGGTATGAGGTGCCTGAAGGTATCTCATTTCTACAACCTGCTTCTGTTTCAGTTCTGGAAACATATTGGCCACACTGCAGATTGGGGAAGGGAGGAGTTTGGGTGGGAAGCAGGTGAAATTAGATAGGGGAGGAAGTCATCAGAAGATTCAACAGTGAAATGAAATAGGATTGTGGTTTTACTCTATGGGATGGAGAAGAATACAAACCAAATTGTGTTAAATTGTTACACCAATTTGCTGTTAAATAAGTCTGTTCTAAAATACAGAAATTAAAAAGGGTTTTTTTATTCTTCATGAGAAAGATCAAGGTTCTTATCATTTCACACTTCTTGCCAGTTCAAAAAAATAGAATTGAATGAACTGAAGAAGAGCTCTCTGCAGCTCGAAAGATTGTCTCTTCTGCCCAACATGAGTCAGTCCAGTAAAAAATATTACCTCACCCACCTTATCGCTATCAAATAGAATAGTCCCTTGTAATTAGGATTTTAAAACTGTTGTAGCTCTTAATTTGGAGAGTTACGGGGAACATTTTGGGGCCCATTTTAAGACTTACTTTTAGGGGAATGATCACACTTAAATGTTTTAATTTTAAGGAATTTCTTTTTAAGATAATCCATATCTCTGTATATGTGCTAAATAAAAATTGTTTATCACACAAAGACCTTTTTCCTGTTTTAGGGAACGGTACTGACATTGAATTTTTGCTCTTTTTTTTAACACTCAGAAAGCTGTATAAAAGGTGAGGTGGCACCCCAAGTTTATAATGCAGTAAATGTAAAATAATTAGTACTCCTCAGAGCCTGTCTGTCTAGGAACAATCAATAGTAAGCATTCAAGCGATAAGTCAGTACTATTAACTTGAAAGCCTCTTGCTTTGAAACCTGTTTGTCCTTAACGTTGCAACGATCAATAATTTGTTGTATCGTGTAATCCTTGTAACTTCCACTTAAGCAAATCAAGGCATACCATAGCAACATTTGTCATTGAAGTGAGGTGAGCTATACCGTTCCTGACTTTCTAAAGTAATTATGAAAGTCCTAGTTAACTGTTGTGAGACTGAGATCAATGATTTGAGCAATCATGATATTAATCATAATCATGAGCAAAGGCTGTTCCAACTCTTTTCTTCACCATTAAGTTTTTTTAATGTTTTACCCCCCCCCCCCATCCCTTCTCATTTAACAATTTTTTTTCCCCTCTAGTTTCCAAATGGGCCATCCAGCCTAAACGCTTCTTTTTATATCTACTGCTTTCTTCCAGGTGCGCCTCATGTGCCAGCCAGGCCTAACTCAAGCAGCCAGAACTCTTCAATGTAACATGATCTTCAAGACAAAAAGCAAAGTTTTTGTTTTTAAACAAACTCCTTTAAGATCCCAAATCTATAACAAAATGTAAGTGTCAGAGTAGCAGCCGTGTTAGTCTGTATTCGCAAAAAGAAAAGGAGTACTTGTGGCACCTTAGAGACTAACAAATTTATTAGAATTTAGCTCAAGCTGTAGCTCACGAAAGCTTATGCTCTAATAAATTTGTTAGTCTCTAAGGTGCCACAAGTACTCCTTTTCTTTTTGAAAATGTAAGTGTATTTCTATCACTACATTTACTCTGTTGTGATTTGGAATCTTAATACCTTTCATTTCTGGTTCTACCCTGCACTTTCTGTCATGTCACAGTCTGTTAAATTGTCATTGAAGTGATCAAAATGCACCAGAAGGGATACAAGCTTCTGACCATATGAGATTGGGGTATATCTCACATGATCAGCAGCACAGAACATGCATTTTACTCAAACACAAAGGCTGGGGGCTAAAAGTATTTGGTTTAATTATTTAAAAACAAAGCCAACTTTGTGTCATCCTTAAGGCAGAACTGTCTTTATCTGGAAGCAGTCTATATTATTTAGGCCTTGCTGTTCTACCAAACAGAGCTTCTTTGAGATGATCTATAATGGCTTCTTTTGATCCTCACCAGAACTTAGGTGTGGATGGAGAAAGCCACCTTCTTCCATCTTTGTGTCTGTACTCAGATAAACCAAATTTAACCTCCTGGGTTCCAGCCCCTCTTCCCTAACTCCTATCTCCCTTTGCTGCATTAATTTAGTAACAGTGTTTCTTTTCTCAGGCATGGCACTAATTATGTATTTGGAGGGCAACCCTCCATGGGTACCACCCCAAGAACTGCTGTAATTCAGGTCACCTTCTCCAGGACTCATCTCTGTACTTTGTCTGTTTTCTCATCTTCTTTCTTCAGGGTAAGCAGTGTTTCCTTCACCCATTCTGATCCATGGTGCTGTTCTGTTTTTGCTATCTCAATTTGAAAATGGCACACCTAGGAAAAACAGTATTTTGGAGAGAAGGAGGGAGCTGTAGGAGCAATAGCCCTTCTGTTTGTGATACTCAGTGCTCAGCTCCTCTTTTAGTGTTTGCACAGTGATTAATCTTTGGCTAAGGCTATATGGGGTGTATATGGAAAGGAATTGACAGCAGTGTATTTTCGGAGGGAGGAAGTATAAGACTCCATTACTTATCCTTCATTTAAGCAAAACCTGCCTTGAGTCTTGTCTTTCTCCTTCAGAATTTGCCCTTTACAACATTTCTCTATTCTGACTTATTTTAAAAAGTTGTAGAAAAACTGTTATCATAACTAGCATTCACAGTAGCAGTTTAATCTCACCTCTCTCTCTACCAGGCTTTTCCAGTAGCCTTGAAGTTTACTCCTTCTTGTACTTACCTGATTTCCCCTTCTTCCTTGGTAGAAGTAAGGCTGTGCAGGATGTGCTTGTACTTAAGACAGTGCTCCCTTCTAGTGTGTCCTCACTAGACTCTGCAGCTAATGGCTTTCTTGGGCTATCTTCCCTCCTCGCTTGCAAGGCTTTTTAAGATTCTTCCTTTTTCATGATTAACTCTTGAGTTTTTCAGAGATGGGAGGGTTTCTCTGCTCATGAATTTGTTTTGATCCACTTTAATTGTTTAAAAAAACAAATAACCGCTTATCTTTCATTGGCCATCTAGGTGTTTCATGACAACACAACAGATTTAACTCTGACCTTTCGGTTAATTTGATGTATTTTTTATCTTGATTCTGCTATTTAAATATTTTCTTGTAAGACATATGATTAGGTGGGAAATATTAGTTAATCAGCTGTTGAGAATCTTTTTTTGTAAAATATTTATATATTTTTGAGAAACCGCAATCATCCATGTAATAGAACTGTTCAATATTAATTTATGGTAAAATGTGTGCATCCGTGTGGACTTGCATTTGAGGCTGATCTACGTGCTATATATGTACTGTAGATTCTAGGTTTGTTCAGAAGTGGGTGATGTTTTTGTTTGCAGTTTACAGCTGTTAGAATTATTATTTTGGGTAAGTGTTAAAGCAGTTGTCATGACATAATAAATCTTACACTTCCCATAAGCATATTTCATTATTTTCTTGGTTTTAAGTGGTTGAATTTTGTAAATGATATGATTAATTTGCTATCTTAAGTAGATTTTAAAATTAAGGATTTTTTGTTGGAGGGGAGAGTGGAGGTGGAGTTTGAATGTTCAGAGTACTTTGAGTACTGTCTCATTTCAAATGCTATAAAAGTGTTTTGTATCACTAGAATACAGAGTTGGTTTGTTGCAATTTAACTGTTTTGAATTAGATTTAAGAAGGCTAATCTTCTGTAAAAGGCAAAGTAGCAATGTAAAATAATTTGTATGGTGACACTACAGAATGAGGTAAAATTCTTCTTTGATAACCCTGTGTAGTACTAAAGTTTAGGATGCCTCCTTCAGATGGAACTTTTTCCCTTGCTGTTATTAACTGTTTATCCCATCTCTCTTAATGTATTTAATAATTGCACTGTGGTTTGAACAATCTCTTGTTTAAAATTCTAGGTTATCACCAAGTTTTAGTAAAAGAACAATTCTTTCCTTCATCCCATGGTATATATTGCTACACATAAAGGTCACTTTCTAAATTTTCCTACAGAGCTCATTCTTCTTGACAGGAGAGAGGATATGCAGACTAGACTATCCATCCTCTTTTGTGTAATCCAACTGATGTCAATAGGATTATGTACAAGGGCAGGGATTTGCATGAGTTGTGTTTGTAGGTATCTGCAGAAAAGTATACTTATTTGGAAAAAAATCTTCTGTTCTCAACTCTTAACAAACTTGCACCCCATATTCCTTAACTGTAAAGGTAATTAGCTAGGGTGATATTATGCTCCCATTGCTAATTACAAGCATATTATTTATGTATTATGAGATCAGGATTTTTTTTTATGTATATAAAGCCAACAGGGAATTTTAGATCATCTGGAACAGTAGTAGTGTTTTATATATGTTGATCCATTGATGAAACTGCAATGGATTATTATGGTTGACTGAAAAATGTCTGTTCTATATTAATAAATTAACTGACAGTTACTTACCATATTTTTAAAAAAAACCTTTTGAACTGTGCTTTTGTATAACAGTAACCCCCAGTCTTTTGGAGTGAAACTTTTTCTGTGTATGCACACTCGCATTTAAAATAAATATAAAATATATGTATTGTACAGATATTGTATTAAAAGTGTTAGATAATGGTATTTTCCTTCTTTTAAAAACAAGTTTTTATTGAGCAACTAGCTGCTATGTGAGTGAAAGACTGTTTCCTGGAAAATGAATAGATTGATAACGAGAACAGTTTTAAGAAAAATTGGACATGTGCAATTTTTGTAGATTGTTTCCCATTTCATTTTTGGTATGATCTTGTATTTTACCAGCAAGATCTATTTGGATAGATCACTTGATATATTTGCTTGATTATTTGCAGCCTGTTCTCTTCTTAATATCATCTTCAATTTGTTGCATTAGTGAAATTAAAAAATTCACAAAAAGGTTGTGTGTGTATGCAAGGTGGAGGGAGGGCTTGCACCTGAATACTAGAAAATAACCAGGGGTTTTATTAGAAAAAGCTTACATTATGTATGCTAATAAACCAATCTCAACTTCAGGGTCTTTATCCCCAAAAGGCAAACCCTTTTCTTTGTTCCTTTTTTTTTTTTTTTTTGCCTAAGACCTAGTTCTCTGTCCCCTAAATTTGCAAAACGTGTTAGGAACTCTGTCTTCATCCTATACTACTCACGACACCAACACTTTAATCCTTTTTTTAATCTTGTACTCTGAAATCTCAGATGTACTTCTAATCTTACAATGTGTCTCTTAGGGCAGGTCTACACTCCGGGATTAAATTGACCTAAGTTATGCAACTCCAGCTATGTGAATAACATAGCTGGAGTTCACATAGCTTAGATTGATTTATTGCGGTGTCTACTACGCGCTGGGTTGATGGGAGAAACTCTCCTGTCGACTTACCTTATGCTTCTCGTTCCGGTGGAGTACCAGAGTCAACAGGAGAGCAATTTGTGGTCGATTTAGCGGGTCTTCACTAGACCTGCTAAATGATCCCTGGTGAATCAATCGCTGCAGCATCGATCCACGCAAAGTGTAGACATGCCCTTAGTTACCTTTTCTACCCTTACAGTCACACTTCTCTAGCTCCTTCGCCTCTTCCTTGAAGCAAGTACTTGTCTTCTGAAGAAATCTTCTCTCAGCTCCCACTTGCCTCCAACTATTGCCCATCTCCCTCTTCCCCTTTACCTTCAAACTCCTGAAGCAAGTGGTCTTTTCCCATTCACTAATTCTCTTTTCCAGTTCTTTCTTCAGTCCCCTGCACTCTGCTTACCACTTCATTCCAATGAACTTGCTCTCATTAAACTCTCAAATGACCTTTTCTTGATCAAGTCTCATGGTTACTTGCTCAAGTTCTAAAATTTCTCGGCCATCTTCAGATCTGTTGATCAATCTCCTCCACAATTTCTACACCCTGGTTTCTGCAAATCCCATGTTTCTTTAGATCATATCCTCAAACTCTTCTTCACTGTTCCCTTGGAACACTGGGATGCAGCTTCACCTCTCTCTCTTCCCCTCCCCCCCATCCCATCTTGTTGTCAGTATACTTTGGTCACCTCCTCTGCTTCCTCTACACTGTGCTTACTCCAGTAGATTCAGTCAACCGCTCTGTGCCAGTGATTCACAAATCTATTTTGCTACTCGCACCTTTCATCGTCTAGTTTAGTCTTACATGTTTACTTGTGTGGCCAAGATTTTCTCTTGAATGTTCTCTTGCCAACTTGAGTTTATCTTCCGTAAACCCTTCCTCTTCCCCTTCCTTTGTTACTGTTTACAGACCATCCTACCTGTACTCCAAGCTCACAATAAGTTCAGCATCATCTTTGTCTATACTTTCCTTTCTCTCCCATCTAGTCATCAGCAAATCTCATTGCTGCTTGCTCAACCATATTTCTATAATTTGACCATTAGTTAATATCTGCATTGGCAAGGCACCTCTCTTCGCTGTGACTACTATAACCTCCTCCACTGTGCAACTGCAAAGATTTTTTTTTTTTTTTTTTAAAAACATGTATAGCATTTCTTCGTAGCCTTCCATCTATGGTCCAAATTTCTTGGTCAAGGTATAGGCAATGTCCAGACTCCAGATAAAATAAGAATAATAAAAAAATGATAATAAGTAAATAAAAATGTTGGGGTCCATTCAGGAACTTCTGGCTGTCCGGATTTGGCACATGGTCCATTATTGACCACTTTGGTGTAAAGGCTGAGCCTCTCCATTTCCTTTAAAGCACCCATAACATCACACCTACTCACTATATATCCTGTACCCAAATTCTATGCAAGCCACTTTTTACTGATGGGTCCATGTTTCTCCTTCATCAGCACTCATCTTTGCAACTTATGTGCCATCTCTTACGTGTAGAGCAGTGGTCTCCAACCTTTGTACACACAAGATCACTTTTTGAATCTAAGTGCAACCCAGGATCTACCCTGCCCCTTCCCTGAGGCCCCGCCCCACTCACTCCATCCCCCATCCCTCCGTCGCTCGCTCTCTCTCCCATCCTCGCTCACTTTCACAGGGCTGGGGCAGAGGTTGGGGTTCGGGAGGGGGTGCAGGTTCAGGGCTGGGGCCAAGAGGTTCGGAGTGTGGGTGAGAGGAGGCTCCGGGCTGAGCCTGGGGCAGGGGTTGGGATGAAGGAGGGGGTGTAGGGCTTGGGTGCAGGAGCATTGGGGTGCAGGAGGGGGTATGGATTTCTGGCTCCGGGAGAGGGTTCAGAGCTGGGGCTGGGGTGTGGGAGGGGTTTTGGGGTGCAGGATGGGGGGTAGGGGATGCAGGTTCTGGAAGGGGGCTTAAGGCTGGGCAGGGGGTTGGGATGCAGGAGGGGCTATGGGGTGTGTGCTCCCGCTGGGCACCACTTACCTCGGGCGGTTTCCAGTCGCCATCACAGCAGGACTAAGGCAGGCTCCCTGCCTGCCCTGGCCCAACACCACTCCTGAAAGCAGCTAGCACACCCCTGCATCCCCTGGGGGGTGCACTTGGCTCTGCATGCTGTTCCTGCCTGTAAGCTCCCATTAGCCACAGTTCCCCGTTCCCGGCCAATGGGAGCTGCGGGGTCAGGCTTGCAAGCAGGAGCATCGTGCGTGGAGACCTGTGTCCCCGTCCCCCCAGGGCTGCAGGGGTGTGTTGGCTGCTTCCGGGACTGGCGTGGGACCAGGGCAGTCAGGGAGCCTGCCTTAGCCCTGCTGCGCCACCGGACTTTTAGCGGCTGGAGATCACAATCGACTGGTAGAGGCTCCAGGATCCACCAGTCGATCGCAGTCTACGGGTTGGTGACCACTCTCCCTCCAGAACATTCTCCCTCCAGAAGTTCATCAAGATCATTCCCTGTCTGCACAAGTTCTGAAAAACTCAGCTATTCTGTGAAGCTTCCGTCTACAGTGATTTGTGCTCCACACGGATTCGCTCTTTAGGTCTTGTCTACCCTGGAAAATGACATCCTGTTACTGTGTGTGTGTGTGTGTGTGTGTGTGTGTGTGTGTGTGTGTGTGTGCAAATATTACACGTCAGCCATAAATGTAGTTAAGGACTGCTGTGCTGAAAGTCATATTTACTGACATAATTTTAAAAACAACTATCCTTCTCTGTATGCTGAGCATTAAGATTGTGTGTTAACAATTTGTGTGTTTAAAATCATGCTATAACCATTTTACTGCTCAGATCAGGTCTCCATTTAAAACTTTTGCCAGTATAACAATGTTGTTTAAGGGTGTGATTTTTGTTGTTTTAAATAACACTTCTATACTGGCAAAAAAAGTGCTTTTGGTAGTATAGTTTATTTCATTTGGCAAATGTACTCTTTTGCTAGCATAAACTGCATCTACGCAAGGAAAATAGATGGTATAAGCTGCATTTCTACTTTTCTAGTGTAGACTATGCACTAGTGTAGCCCCTTACTGTTTGCTTGCACCTCTAGTTGCTATTCCTGTTCTGTGGGGAAGGGAATCTTGTTTTCCTAGTACAGTTGATGGATTGTAGAGTGCTTTGTGCAGCTTTTGGCACTATGTTAAAGGTTGAGAATAACTAGTGCTGCTGGATGTGTCGTGTCCATTTTATCAAAACATGCTTGACTATTCTTGGAATACAGCCTATACATCCAAACCATGTAATTGATAATTATGGTGTTAAACTACATCGTCCTCGGAATGCTAATTGGATAGACATCTGAGGAATAGTCCTTGAACAATATTTTGTACTTAATTTTAGTCTTTGTCCCTGGATGTTTGTTTGAGTAAAAGAAGGCAATTTTTTGGAGGGATTCAGAGTATTTAAATGACCAAAAGTAAGTTAAAATACATACCTGTTTAAAAAAGTTTTATTTTTGTGTCATCCTGCTACTAGCAATGTTAAATATTTTCCTGTTTATCCTCCTTGCAAGAGGAAAACCAATAAAAGTCAACACTTTATTTTATGTCGTTTTATGTTATGTCATTTTATGTTGTTTTTGAAAATGTTTCCAGCTTTGTTACCAACATGGTTCCCCTCACCCATGATTTTGTTTAACTTCAGATCTGGCTTTACAGCTGTGTAACTGTAATTACAAGGCAATGCCAGCTGCTGCTTTTTTTTTTTTTTTTTTTTTTAAAGAAAATATGCCTAGAAAAAGTCTTAAATGGTGAGGGAAAATTTTAAGTAGATACTTTTTTACTTTATTTCTGTCTAAAAACAAACAAAAATACTGTTGGGCAGAAATTTTGGGAAAAGTGGCTGTTAGCACAAGAAATGTGAATTGTTTGTCTAATTTGAATGATCTTAAAGTACTTTGTTTGTTTTTTAATTTGACAAAGATTTAGGAAGTAATTTAAAATGTTAAAACATCTCAACAATTTAAACATTTTTAAGATTTATACTTCAGTAAAGTACAGTGTTCTTATATAAAGTTTTTTCTTTATATTTAATAACATCATCCATACGAAACAATAGTTCTAATGAGAGATGGCAAATGTCCGTCACAAGGACTACTGTAAACACTCTGGCCTCATCTTATAGTTGGAAACTGACCCACTCCTGTCAACAGTGCCCTTTTAACCAGTGTTGAAAATGGTGTAACATCTAGTATATAGTATATAGACGGGACAAAATTGTTTTCAGCACAGTCACAGAAAGGATGACTGATTGAAAAAACAATTTATAGTACTTGTTCAAGAGAAACCATTGCTGAGAATGGCTGGCAGCTAGGGATCAATCTCCTGGTGCAGACAGCTTTTTAGACATAATCTGTAAGGAACTGGGGTCTTGGGAAGCTGGCATCCTTTGCTGATTTCTTTTAATAGTAAAATGTTTTCAGTACTTAGTACTAGATATATTTTGCTCTCATTATGTTCTTGGGGTTTCTTACCTTCTATTAAATTGTAGGCTGCTTATTTTTTTTGTGACATCTGTATTTAATTAGTGAACACTGCTTAACCTAGTGTTTGTTCAGTTTGTGCATTGAAGGCGATGCAAGATTTGGAATACTGTGATCTCCTACAGCTCCAACATTAAAAGGATCAGCATTCCCCCTTATTACTGTATAGCAGCTTTGCAGATGGGCAGCTTTATTGCTTTGCTAGTGCTGTAGAGGTTGTGTTCTCTTTTATATTTCTTTTAAATTTTAATCACTTTAAAGTTTGTACAAAATTGTCCAAGAATTTTACTATTGCATTTCGTACAATAGTGTCACAAAAGCACTTTCGCTGGGATCTGAAACTCAACACAAATCCTGATGTCTATACAATGGATGTTATGATTCATAATCTAACATTAATATTGGCCAGTATGTTATATAGTATATGCTTTGCTTCTGTGTACCACATAATTGTTTGCTTATATTCTTTTGTTCTTGATGCTGTGCTTATAGGAAAAAGACATTATCAAGCATATGGTATTTTTTTATGGCATTTAGTTTAATATTTTACAATAAACATTGAACATTATTAATGGGTAGCTTAAAGTTACCATTAAAAATTATTTTCTTTCCTTCTTCCAAAAATAGATAATATACTTAAGAGAATCACCTGAAGATGTGTACAGGCTCTTATTGGCTGGAAACATATCTTATCTTCCTTTCAGGTAAATATAAAAATGTTAGAATTCTGTGTGTCATGATCTCTGAATGGTGTTCAGAGGCACAGAGTTTGGGACCCTTGCCTATGACTGTTGCACATGTGAACACATTTGGCAGTCTCTGATGAAAACAAGGTCAGATAGTGAAGGGATATTGAAGGTCAGTACTGAGGTGTGCTGGCAAACCTACAGTATATGAGGAAGCTTACATAACTATTTACTTTTATTAGCTTTTTTTCCTCTTTTGAATTCATACTAAAAAGAGAGATTAGAACAGTTAATGATAATGAATTCTAAATTAATACCATTAGTCGCCCAGTCTGAATTCTCTTAACCTCATACTAAAATATCTATTTATATAAATATTTTGTGGTGACTGCAATAATTTTGACGCATCTTTTCTGTCACTTGCTGAACACGCTCCCCAAAAATAAATGCTTGATTATTTAGTACTTCTTTGTGTAAAATGAAATTTTTACCAATGAGGAAACATCTAAAAATAAATAAAAATAAAAAGGTTGCTTCACCTCTGAGGGGATATAATCTTAGGTATCCCAGACTATGGACTTCTTGTTGCCATTTTGTTTTTATCCAGTAGATAAACAAGTTTGATAGGTCCTTTTCATGAACAATTTTGTAAAGTTCTCCCAAGAACTAAAACAATAAGGCTTTCAAAAGTTAGATAAAACTATCTAACAATCAAACAGGCTTTCATAAAATGCAGGAAGTTAAAGGGAGAACCAAAAAACTCCAGTTTACTATCTTGACGTTTAGATTTATAGTGTGATCCGTTCACTCCTGACTCTAAAAGCAAGTGAGCATTTCTTATCAGAGCAACTGTCTCATGTTTTTCTCCCTTTTTTGGGAGCAGCAAGGTTTTCTGTAATGTCTTGGTTACAAGGTTTTCTCTAATGTCTAATGTTCTGGTATGCTCCCTTTCCCTTATCAACAGTAGTAGAGCTTTGGGAGCTGTTTTTGCCTGTTTTCAAAGTTCCAATAAATGGCAGTAATGGGACTCTTCTTGAGGTGCAGCTCTCTCTTATCTCTCTCCTCCCCACTCTTTTTAACTGTGATTTTTACCCTCCCAGCAGATCGTGCATCCATTTCTGGGAGTAACTTTTTAGAGTGCATAGAATAAATTCAGAGTTTATGAAAGTTGTTAGATAGACTTGGTGACAATGAATAGTGACATTATTTATCCATAAAATATGGAACAATGCAAGGTTCTCCAAGCTATGTCAGTGTGCTCTGGGATTGAGAGGCGTTCAGCCTTCATACCTGTTGAATCGTCCATGCCTCAGAGGCTGTCAAGAAGAGTGGTGATGTCAGTTGTGATTAGTACTGCAGAGAAACTTGTAGAAGAGACCACCTAATCCCCTATTATTTATTTATTTATTTTTGGTCTCATCCTCTAGTCACCTAAGATAGGTTTTACTATAGTTACTTAGTGCTACAGATACATATGGTGACTATAGAAAGACCAGGTCCTTTGTCTGAGGTGCTTGCAATCTAAATTGGATGACAGTGGAAAAATAACAGACTGAACTGGGGATGAGCGCATAGAAAAGAAGCTATTGCAGTAGACAACTGGCAATGTATTATTTTTCAAGGGAAGGTGATCGTGTTTGTTTTTAGAATTTATTTTAATACTTTTTTTTTAATCTCTCTATTTTAGTACCTTATTTAGAACATCAAAAAGTGTTTGTTTAGTGATGGGAAAATGAGTTAATTCACCCCGCTGACTTTTATTGTTTATTTATATTGCAGTAGTACCTAGAGGCCTTAAGCGTGGTCCCATGGTGCTAGGTACATATGTGTATGACAAAAATGGATCCTGCCCCAAAGAGCTTATAACCTAAGATGCAAAGGGATTTGGAGGAGTGTGAGGTTGTTTATTGTGCAAGAGGGGACCTTCCACAAGGGTAAAGGTGGTATGACGATAAGCATAACATAAGGGGAAATGAGAGGAGCTGAGTTCTGGCAGCAGCATAGCTGTGTACAGCCTTTGGAATGAAGGGTGAAATCCAGGCCCCATTAAAGTAAATGACAAAACTCCCACTGAACTCTGAGGGACCAGGATTTTGCCCATGGTGTTCAAGCCTGATGCAACTAGAAGGAGGAAGCCACTGAAGAGAATTGTGAGTTGAGATGGTGCTTTAGGGTCCTGTTCTTTTTAGATTATGTCCATACTGACTATTCATTAGCCAGTGAGAGAGGAACTGCTTTTTGCAATTAGATAATAGTTACTTGTGATCTTTCCTAATAGAGAAATTTATATTAAAGTCTTAGAGAAATTCTCTGTATCCTATAGTCAGTTTCCTGAATGAGTTCCTTTTCTTTCTGTTACTTCCCTTTCCCCTTCCTCCCCCCTTCACACTAACTCGTTAGAGGAGGGGAGAGTGCAGAGAGTAAATGCAGCCAGATCTCTGAAATTCTCACTTTTGTCATTTTTAGTCAGAATATTATAACAAAGTGTCTCTTTTACACATTAAAAAAAAAACCCTAAACCAGACACTACCTCACTCTAATGCCTCAAACAGCACAGTTGCTCGTGAGAGTCGCAGGTAATAAATCTGTAGCAACAATGAGGGATAGACATGACCATAGAGAGTGGTAAAGTGAAGAGAGACTTTAAATCAGTGACACTCCAAATATGTAATCCCATAGTGCATGATGAAGTAGACAATTTAAAGTGCTTCTTTCCATGCACTGGCAGAAATGGAGGAGAGAGGGGAGGAAGTGTTGCGTGCCACTATAAATTGCCATTGACAGCACCATTACTGGCTTTCTAAAATATTTGAAACCCAACAGTTATTCCACTAAAATATATAATCCTGAAATTCAGAGACTTTTTTTTTTAAAAAATATAATAGGAAATAGGGTTTTCCTACCTTAGATCAGTTCCAAGTTCATGGTTTCATCAGTTTCATTGAGTCATTTCTTTGTCAATAACTGACATAGTATCAAGAACATTCTATTCCTACATCAAGATGATTTAAGAAGAATGGCGGGGAAAAGAGCTATAATGAAAACCAGACTGTTATTTTTAAGCATAGTCCAGCTAAATATTTTAAATCTGTAAGCTTAGGAAAATTCTCTTTAAATATTACTATAGCTATTTCTTTAATCTTTTGTTTAGAAAAATTAAACTGCCATATATATTTAATATTTAAATAGGGAATGTTGGTGTTAGAAGTAATTTGAGTCTTATCCATCCACATATGCAGTGTTTTTATCAGATTCCAAAAATCTTACAATACACAAGGAATCGCAGTATACAAACTATTTTCTAAAAAATGTTTATTTTCAAACATCTTTCAGGAAGTGGTGATGTCCAAATTCACTAAACTGCCAAAGTCTTTTATTCCCAACAAAAACTGAAAGTGGCAGTTCTGTTGAAAAAAGGTGGCTGAAATAAACTTAATGTTGGATCGTCTAAGTGTTTTAACATAAGATACCAGTAAACCAATCAAAAATAAATTAAAACTTAAACTTCAAGGTTGGAAAACAGAAGAGTGTTTTAAAATAACTAATAATCAAATCTTTTTACTGCTGGCTCTTGAGAAATAACATTTTAATTCATTTAGTCTTGGATCTGCATGAGGGAACTTGGGCAGTTTTGCTTATGAAACTAGAAATGCTATCAGCTGTCAAAATTGATTTCACATGTTTGTGTGTTACAGGGATGCTTCATTTGGTACTTGCAATTTTCATCTAACATTGCTTGACTGCTTTCATGCAATAAATAAGGTAAGTTAAAATTATAATTTTTAGTGATACATTTGTCAGCTAATTATAATACAGCCAAGATTAGCTCATGAAACTAAGGGCCTTATTATTTGACCTTCACCACAGCAATGTGTCTGACTCTGCCTAGTCTATACAACTTGTATAGTAATTGAGCTCCTGTGACTGCTATCTGGGGAATCCAGTGAACATGTATAGGTGCGGTCTAGCACCCTAATATAGAGCAAGTTCTTCCCTTGATGGGAGTTACCTAGAGAAAATCTTAGCAGGAGCCATGGAGTCAGATGGGCAAAACTGTTCAGGCCAGTCAGTTTACCTCTAACACCCTGATATTAATGTGGAAATTGATAAGTGTTGGACCAAACAGTCCTCCATGACTGGTCTTCCAAACAGTCAGCATGGTAAATATTATAAAGGGGTTTTGTGTAACTTAATGATGACTGTGTAGGAGGGAGCCTGCGTAACTCTGTGGACTTATTGTTTCAACATTTGTTTCTGAGCTTGAAAGACAAAATACCTGAATCAGACAACTGGTTGCCAGGCCCCTTCATTCCTTCTGCACCACTAATTTAGTCATCCAAGGGTTTATTGCAACTCCTGAGTGTATCTACACTTGGGGGAGAGGGGCAGGCAGAAGTAGTAGTTGTGGCAGCGATCCTCAGAAACCTGGTCAGCTGACTCAGGCGTGTGCTATAGGGTTAAAAATAGCAGTATAGGTATTCCCTCTCAGTTTCTGAAACCTGTCACAGGGATTTGATTTAGGACCCAAGATGCAGCCGCAGCAGGAATGTTTGCACTGCTATTTTTAGTTCATGGAGCAAGCCTGGCAAGCCTGAATTAGTTGACTGGGTTCTGAGACTTGTTGCCATGAATGATTCTATGGCCAGATTCTGGTTTTATTTTTAAGTGAAATCAGAAAAGAGTGGGCTTGCTTATTTATCGTTAATTGTATTGATGTATATGTAACATGGACACAGGAATGGAGGGGTTTGCTTTGGACCAAGACTGAATGCTAAATATTTTCCACAACTCCTGCATTTTCACAAGTGTTAAAATGTTTATGAATTCAGTTGAGTTCAGTCCAATTAGTAGAGTTAATATAATGAGGAAATGTTACTCTGGCACAGTGGTGAAAAATAGATCATAGAATCATAGGACTGGAAGGGAATGCGAGAATCCACTGTAAGGGGTATGCAGAAATTTAAAATGGTGATGCATTTTGTGTTTTGATGAAGGTTCTTTTTGTTAAAAGTTATATTGTGGATTTTAGGCTTTGCGATATGGCTTCCTGGATTTCAGTGCTTTTGATGTAGATGAATATGAGCATTATGAGGTAAGTGTGTGGGGGGATAAACACTGAACTGTGACTTAAAAAACCTGGGGTCTATTTCTGTCCTGGTGGTTTACCTGGGGCTAGTCATTGCCCCTCTCTGTGCCTCAGTTTCCCCATCTTTAAAATAGGAATAATGATATTGATGTTCTTTGAGATGCTAAAGTGTGTTGAGATCTATTGATGACATATAAGCACTAGATGGTGGTAGTGTTACTCTTACTATAAATGCGAAGACAGTTTTTTTGTGATATGCACTATTGCTTTTGTCGCTGTCAGTTCCGTTTCTGCTTTTAAAACCGCTATTACCATACATTTTATTTAAGGATCTAAGAGAGCAAGATAGGTCATTTAAGTTTAAACACGGTGGAGTTAGAAGTCTGCATTTGTGGCTTTAAGCTCAAGAGATGAAAGAGCATAGGAAGTAAAGTGGAGTTGAGGTATCTGGAAAGATGTAGTTGGTTAAAGATACTTATTTTTCCACATCTGATTTTTAACCATTGTAGGATGATGATGATAAACTTCAGTTCAAATGGCACTTCTCAAAGGCAGGATCTTACTCTTGGAGAAGTTAATGAGCAATTTGACAAATTCTAGCTAATCACTAGGATCAGTTGGAATTCATTTAAAAGAAACGTAAGTGGGAAGTAATAGAAAGGTGACAAAAGTACAGACTTTAAAAAAAAAAAAAAAAAAAAAAAAGTAATAATTGATCTTGGGAATTCCAGACCCATGAAATTCACCTGCATTTATGGGAAATTCCTTGTGTGTAACTGTACAGCTAAACAGTCTACAACACTTGGATAAATACACTCTCTTAAAGGCAAAGAAGCATGGTATTGTTAGGGGCTTATTCCTTCACCCGCTCACTTCCCTGGTCCATCGGGTATTGTTGCTCTCTGTTCATGCAAGAAGTCCAAAGGTGCAAACAATTCGATGTTTATTGGGGTGAACTTCCAGCAAGCAGTGATTCAATTTCCTTCCTTAATGTCCCCCTTCCTAGCTCTGACACCACATAACCTTGCCTGTGTCACTGTTCCCATTCCCTCCCTTAGCAAAACATTATTCCAATTTTCCTATCCTCATTCCTCCTTTTCTTCCTGATTGACTGCTGACTATATAGTGAAACTTGAGTTCTGCTTAGCTATACCTTAACCAATCACTTTACTGAAATTTAACTAACCAATCCTAACATATTGTAACTTGATTATTTAACCAATTATATCCCACCACCTTAATTAGTTTACACCAAGCAAAATTAATTATGCAGCAGACAGAAACAGTCACAGAACCAGACAGAGATTATACAGACAAACAATAGGGAAATGGAGACTACAGTGAAAGACGAACAAAGAAATGAGGATTTCACATCCTAGCTATTGAAAAGTGAGTTCTTGCCAGACAGGATGCTATTAAACTTTGGCCTGGGCTACACTGGGGCGGGGGGCATTGAACTAAGATATGCAACTTAGTAGTAGAAGTATCTTAGTTCAACTTATCTGGCTGTCTTCATGGCGGCAAGTCGACCGCAGCAGCTCCCCCGTCGACTCCGCTTACTCCTCCTGCCAAGGTGATGTACAGGTGTTGATTTGGGGATCGATTTTATTGCGTCTAGACGAGACGCAATGAATCGATCCCCGATAGATCGATCACTCCCCGCCGATCAGGCGGTAGTGAAGACGTACCCTAAGTTTCCTTTTACATCTTCTAGGCACTTCCCTTTCTCTGGGAAGTGATAGGCATTATCAAGGAGGTGATAGGAATTATCAAAAAGAAAAGGAGTACTTGTGGCACCTTAGAGACTAACAAATTTATTAGAGCATAAGCTTTCGTGAGCTACAGCTCACTTCATCGGATGCATTTATCCGATGAAGTGAGCTGTAGCTCACGAAAGCTTATGCTCTAATAAATTTGTTAGTCTCTAAGGTGCCACAAGTACTCCTTTTCTTTTTGCGAATACAGACTAACACGGCTGCTACTCTGAAACCAGGAATTATCAAGACAGGATTGTATTCCTAACGGCCCAATAGCACCTTATTTCAGTGTGACTAGTTTGGAATGTGAGGATGTGACCAGTCGCTTCCCTGCTTATGGCTGCCTCTGCTGCTTAGCCAAAGGCCTTAGCCTAAGAACATGGCATCAGACTGTCACAGTAAGAGCAGGCCCCTTACACCGGCAGACAATGATTTTGATTCTTTCTTTTATACCTCTATAACTAGCTAGGTGATAAGAATACACCTAAATTCTTAGAGTATAGGCCTTTACAGACAGGCCTGAATATCTATATCCTAACATGTATCTATACAGAAAACTCAGGACTTGTTGGAGTTGCATGAAGTAATTACTAATCAAGTAGATAAAGGTGAAATGGGACAATTTACAAAAGCTTTAAAAAAAAAATCCAGGTGTGGCTCTATTGGGGGGGGGGGACTTAATTGCATCACTTGAAGTTTGTTTTAGAAAGAAAAATATTGGAGAGGTTGAGAGCATTTGGCATTTTATTGATGACGCAAAGGGCAGACTGGAAATGTGCTTACACTGACAGGGCTTGTATTTGGCTTTGTACTTTTGAAGCAAATATAGAAGGGGTGGGGCAAACTTTTTGGCCCAAGGGCCACATCTGGGTATGGAAAATGTATGGCGGGCCATGAGTGCTCACAAAATTGGGGTTGGAGTGCAGGAGGGAGTGAGGGCTCTGGGGTAGGTTCAGAGTGTGGGAGAGTGCTCAGGGCAGGGGTGTGGGGGGGGGAGGTGAGGGCTCCAGCTGGGAGTGCAGGCTCTGGGGTGTGGCTGGGGCTGGGGTGCAGGAGGGTGCTCTGGGCTGGGATCTAGGGGTTTGGAGGGCAGGAAATGGATTAGGGCTGGGGGTTGGGGCATGGAGGGGCTCGGGTCCGGGCTCTGGGCTGCGCTTACCTCATGCCGCTGCCGGAAGCAGTGGCATGTCCACCCTCCAGGTCCTATGTGGGGGCGGGAGCAGCGCGCGGAGGCCCCTGGCTGCCCCTAAACATAGGAGCTGGAGAGGGGGTATGCTGCTGCTTCCGGGAACCGCAGGAGGCATGTGGGGAGCGGCCACTGACCCCTGGCTGACACGCGGGAGCGGGGCAAGCTTCAGACCCCATTCCCCAGTGGGAACTCGAGGGCTGGATTAAATCAGCTGGCTGGCTGGATGTGGCCTGCAGGCCGTAGTTTGCCCTGAAATATAGAGATAATGGTAAATCATGCATTTTCTCTTGACAGAAAGCAGAAAATGGGGATTTTAACTGGATAATACCAAACAAATTCGTTGCCTTCAGTGGACCTCATTCAAGAAGTAAAACTGAAAATGGTATGCTTTGGGGACACAAACCCATATGCTACTACTATGTATTTGATTGATTTGTTATGTGTAACAGCAACTTTATCATTTTTAAAAAGTTGTTCCTCCGATGGTATGTTTTCTTAGCTTTTTTGGGGATAGAGTAGGGGAACGCTTGGCGATTAAAAAAGCCCAAGACTTTCTTTAGCCGTATTTGAATTAGACTGTTTCAAAATTGACTGAAAATGGAATTTTTCTATTGGACATAACTTTTAAAATAAGGTATTTTACATGTTTGTTTGTTTTTTGTTTTTCATTTGGATGTGCAATTTTCATGACTAGTTCCTTTGTTTCTGCCTGCAGGTTATCCCCACCATGCTCCTGAGGCCTATTTCCCATATTTCAGAAGACACAAGGTTACTACCATAATACGTCTTAACAAAAGAATGTATGATGCCAAACGATTTTCAGATGCTGGTTTTGAGCATTATGACCTCTTCTTTGCTGATGGAAGCATACCTAGTGATACTATAGTCAAAACATTCCTAAATATTTGTGAAAATGCTGAAGGTGTTATAGCAGTTCATTGCAAAGGTATGTTATAAGCATAGTTCATATTACAAGCTGGAGTTGAGAGTTGATAGCAAAGCCTATAGTTAGTTAAGTTTAACTGACACTTTGCATCATAAGCCTTTATTTCCAACTGATTATAAGTTAGCCAGACTGTAACCATTTTGGCTGATATCTTCCATGCTTGTTCTCTGCTTCAGCTGTTTGTGTGTTTGTGCAGATCTTTTCAGCTGCTTATGAGATTTGCAAGCCTATTTTTTCCTAGTGTCAATGTTAACACTTCTTTTTCCAATCATCTCCTTGCTTTTCAGCAGAAACTATAAATTTGGTACAGTGTTAGCTGCTTTTATTTTCTTTAATAACTAGCCAAATCTGGGTAAATTATAAGCCTTTTAAAATAATCATTTGAACAGATTTAATAAAGCTTTTTAGAGGTTTGCTGACAAAATACCTGAACATTCTCTAGCTCTACAGAGCACCTACATAACTGTACTGAGCATGTCCTCAAGCCCTATTCAGCCTTCTACAAGGTAAACATAGATGCCCAGATGAGACACAAGCACAGCAGAAATCCCTCCTGCCTTCTTTGTCCAAGAAAAATTATGCTGGTCTGGGAGCCAGGAGGAGACCTTCTGTTGACTGGAGGTGATAATTTTGTGTATGTCACACAGTGTTCATTATTGAGCAAGGCTTACATCCAACCTTACATTAGGAGCACATTCAAAGCACACATATCTAGGCTTGGAAGACTGAAATTTGTCTTGGTAAATGTTGGTTAACATTGATTTTTGCTATACTCACTCAAGCCATTGAAAAAATATTTCCATCGATGATAGAAATTTACAGATGGGCAAAGGAAGAAAAATGCTGCTTGAGAGCTTTAGAATTTGATTTAAGGATATTTACTATGTTTTGACATATGATATTAACAATTGATGTTCTGGCAGTTATAAAGCTTTAACTTTTTGAATCTCAGTATCTACTGTCGTCAAATATTTGTCTGACCTCCTCCCCTATAACTTTGCACAACTGTAAATTGATAAAAATTGAAAAAAATTATTAAGCATTGATTTCATCCATCAAAATTACGAAAAATAAAAATCTAATTCCTTCAAGTCTGTTTATATCAGTGCTGCATGATTTGCCTTTCCTGTCTATTCGCTTTTAGGTAGAGTTGAAGATGTTGTTGATCAGTAAATTCCTAAATAGTTTAGGACTTGATCACCAAACAGTCTCTCATCCCAGGCAGCAGTTGTGATCAGTCCAGGCACCTAAGCTGGAGCCAATTTCTCTTCCTTCACACACTTCTCTCTCCTCTTCCCTGGCAAGTTAAATTGGGAGAGGACTGTTGACAGGGACTTGGATTTGTTTATCCTTAGGGCATGCTGCAAAGCCCGTCTTTTTTTCCCCCTATAAATCTTGATAAGGGGATGCGTTGGTAGTTATCTTACTTTAAGGCAATTTTTGAGTTCATATTCTCTTAGTTGAGCATTTAATATTATGTTCATATGCAAATTTTATTTGTATATTAAAGTATTTTATGATGCATAGTGCTATAGACAACTGTTTTTATAATTTGTTCCTGTACATAAAAAGCAGCTGACTTTGAAAGGCTTGATTTCAAAAGCATATTTGTGATATACTGGAAAGTCACTTTCTAAACCTAAAATTGTAATACTTTTATTCAAACTATAAGTTACATTACAAATATTGGACATAATTTTTGAAAACACTGCTCCCTATGTAAGTTTGGCTAGCGATAGATTTAGTAAGATGGGAAATTAAACATTTGTCAATCATAGAAACAGCAATACAAGTGATTTAGTTTTAGTTCTTAAGATTTTAGTTAAAACTAAACTCTGTGTAAAAATATGTATATAAAAAGAATCTTGTATCTTACACAGCTGGTCTTGGCCGAACTGGTACACTTATAGCCTGTTATATTATGAAGCATTACAGGATGACAGCTGCTGAAACCATTGCCTGGATTAGAATAAATAGACCTGGCTCAGTAATTGGACCACAGCAGCACTTCCTTGTAGAGTAAGTAGACTGTTACTGTGTTAGAATCAATAATTTGGAAAGCTAATTAAAAACTGTATTTTAATAGAAAAATTAGAAATTGGTTCCTTTAAAAACAAAGCAAGCAACACTGCTAATTTCTGGAAAGTTATAACATGGTTATCTTTTCCATTCCATAATAGGAAACAGACAGAACTTTGGACAGAAGGAGATATTTTCCGTGCAAAGTTAAAGGGAAATCGTAAAATTGCTGTTACAAAAATCCTCACAGGAGTAGATGATATTTCAATTAATGATGCAAAAAACCGGAGAGCCAACAGAAAAGACACTGAACTGGTAAATGTCCTCATGTTCTGCTGTTGTAAATATTTTAACTGCTGTTGAGGACCTCTTAGGACGTGGACAAAGCTATGGGTACAATAAAGCTCAAGATGTCGGATTCTTTTTGTATGTTTTGCTATGTTCCGTTTCATACTAAAATATCTGGGGACAAAAAAATATGGACAGCAAGTGTGAAAGATGGAAGTGCATGCTGCAGTTGAAATAGGAGCATATTGTTATATTTTAAACTTTTTCATTCACTAGGTAAATATTAGAACAGACACAAATCAAGGTTTTGAAGTTCGCAAGCGGAAGTATCCTTGTTCTATTTCAAATATGCTTTTTTTTTTTTTTTAGTGTTGAAATCCCTTTTCCTACCATGACAACTGACTTCTAGAACACTGTCTGATACCTTTGTTTAGCCACTGGCATTCAGTGTAAAAGGAGATGTGGTGGTCTTTAAAAGCCAAGTATAAGAAAAGAGAGAGATGTGAATTCCAAGAAAGAATAGAAACCAAGATAATGCTATCTCTAAACAGCACTGTTGAAAATACTTCCAATATTTCAAAATCAGGTGGTACATTGATTGAATAGCTCATGAGTTAATGTTTGCACATTTAAATGCAGTAACTATGAGTTAGGGAAGATATAATTGTATTTATACAAGTAAATGTGCTTTAATTTACATCTGCAAATTTTGTTCTTGAAGAAGTGTGTGCATTATAATTTTTAAAATAAAACTGCAATATTAATGGGTAAAAACTTAAAATCCTTGTCTTACAATTTGTTTACTTATCCAGTACAGTGATGAAGATGATGCAAACTGTGTAACACAAGGTGATAAGCTTCGTGCCCTGAAAAGTAAAAGGCAGGCAAAGGCTGCAGCCACAGTTCCACTAACGTAAGTCAACTTTTTGTGTGTATAAATACCAAAAGAGAGAGGGGGAAGTGTCTTCCATTTTGCCCATTCTGAAGGTTCATTGGAAAGGCTATGCTCGGATTGATTAAAGGAAACATGAATTCATTGTAGGTTTAGTGACTGTTTGGTTGTTTTTTTTTGTTTTGTTTTGATTTTTTTTGGCTAAACAATGGTATTCAACTTTTCTCGTTCTCTTATCTGTTTCCTCTGTCACCAGAATGACCCACTGCCAGTATATGCTACATGTGTCTACTAGCCTTGTTGTGTATCTGCATGTTCTTGACAGCACAGTCTGTTAGAACACAAACACTTCCTTAAACTCAGTATCATGGTATTTTTAAAAAAAAAATAGGTCATTCTTTATAAGGTGTAGTGTTCAACTGACTCAATTTGTGTAGTTAATTTATTAAAATAAGTATAAAATAAATATTAGAAGATTAAACTATTTCTCTTTTAAATGTTTTATACTTTTAACTTCTATAGATTTTATCTTTCTGGGGTAAGATTCTTCCCTAGATGCTGCTAGTTTTATATGAACTGCTGGTATATGCCTAGCCAAGGAATAGTAAAACTTCAAGAGAACTCTCACTGGATAAATTCAAAAGGGGATGTGTGTACCTATGATGCTCCCAAGACACTGGTTACAGGCTAGGAAGAGGGCATTGCCCACAGGCTACTTATCAGTTGTTTCTGGTAGACAATGCAACATCAGATGCAAGGGAAGCAACATATCTACCTTGACCTTAGCATCTGTTGCTGACAGTTGCAGGATAGATAGTTCTCCTGGTGCCTTCACATCTAGTAAGAGAGAAATACAAGCGCCTCTGCAGCAGCAGGGGAACTCTTTTTTTTTCTTCTTCTTTTATCAAAACTAGAGAGACAATGGCCAGGGCTGTTACTATCTACTTCATCATTACTGTTAGATTTCACAGCCACCATGCCTCCTGAGCCCAAGAACAAAGGAAACTTAGTCTCTACCCTGGTTGTCTGTGCACCTAGGAGCTACATGCTGAGACCCATTGCCAGCTGCTTTTTTTTTTTTTTTTTTTTTTTTGGACTTAGCCTTCCTTTCTTCTGTTTCATATCACTGTGCTGTGGCTGGACTGACAAAAAAAAAAAATGGTATGAGTTCTACAGAAGACACACATGGTGATCTTTTCTGAATCAGAAAAGCAGGGAGCCAAATAGCAGTAAAAAATGTACATAAATCTAACAGTAAAGGAATATATCTTTAAAACACCCAAACTTGTCTGTCTTATCCATGTCCTAAGTGTATTTTCCATTACATTACCATAGACAGCTAATTCTGTATATCAAATAAATATTGCTTTGGTGCCTAGATACGATGGTGTTAAGTACCTTTATAAATGCATAAAAATATAAATATTTTAACTTAAGTGTAAATAAAGGATTTTATACAACAAAAATACATCTTTAGCTAACTATAGAATATGTTGTGAATAAAGAAGAAAATAAAAACTACAAAATGTTGCAAAATTAGGTCTAGAGCCAGAGTCACCTGACATAGTTAACTTAAACACAGCCTGTGCCTACCTCCTTCACACTCCAGTTGCAAGAAGACCGCTTTTCTAAAGTCAAATAACATAATAAATAAGCATTATCCCTCTCTCACATAACAAACTGCATCTGCAGAATCACCATTGGAATGAGTATTCATTGTGTGATACAGAACACGTTCATAACCATCATGTTGATTCATTAAATGTTTTTTTTTCTTTGCTGGTTTATAGGCTTTCTATTCAATAAGCTTGTAGAAAAAATCTTTTCATAACATGACTGTTTTAATCAAAAATAGTTAGGTTGCCTTTCCATAAGCTTAACTTAAAGGAACTAAAGCTAATAGTATCCTTATGTACTGTGCTTTGTGGTTAGAAAGAAAAAAATTATCTTAAATCCTTTATTCTGGGGAGTTTGACTTCCCCCTTCCCAATACCCTACATCACATGTGGTGGCAGTACATAGTGAAATAATTTGCATCAAGAAGCTAAGTGATAATATGTAATCAATTTTGTTACTCCCAAAATAACAATACTACAGAAATATTCTCTTGCTGTCCTAATCAAGTAGGGTGTCCTTCCAGATTAAATAGCTATTAGACTTTTTTAAGTTCAGATTCTCCTACACCTAATTAAGCCTTCTCATTTGAACAGCAAGGTTATTAGTAGGAAGAAAGCAGAATGTGATTTGTATTTCCTTAGTGTAAGACGCTTTGTTTACAAAAAGGTAGAATGGGGGGGGGATTAAGAGCTAGGGCTGTTATTTTCTTATTAAGGCACAGGGGATTTGTGTGTAATGCTCATTAGAGTTTATAAATGTTACTTGCATAAATCCTCTATGCCTTGATGAATGGATCCTTTGTATGTGTGTTATAGTTAGAAATATGTTGTACCCTGAGGTAACGACCTACTGAATAGTAGTTGTAATTTTGAATGTAGAAAAGCAATTGATCCTCACCATCTGGATATTTTGTATAATTCTGTTTGCTCTTTTAGTAGGTGGTTATGGCTTTGATATTACAACAACATACAGCTGTGAAGCAGAAGTAGTGAATCCAGTGGCTCACCGAGACTGAGCTGTAGCTCACGAAAGCTTATGCTCTAATAAATTTGTTAGTCTCTAAGGTGCCACAAGTACTCCTTTTCTTTTTGCGAGACTGTTTAGTTTGACTAGCCTGCATTGCTAATATGGTTGAAGAGAGGGCAACAAGTGTTTCTTGCTGTATTAAGCTATTTCAGAATTTTGTTTCTCTTTAAGATAGTGCAGTAGACTTTCCTTGGAATTGAAAGCCGATGTGGGGTTATTTCAGGTTCTCTCAAAATCTAGTTTAAGTTGGTCCCAAGTAACACATGGATAAAACTTTCCACATGAAATGGTTGCATGACTGTTGTAACAGTAGAAAGGGAGGAAATGCTTGGCCCAGTTTAAAGGATCATTTGCTTTTTTAAAACTTGTAACTGGCTAAAATGCACCAACAGCATTCCCGTTTGAATTTTTGTTCATCTTTTCCTCCCCCTCCCAACCCTTTCTAGATGGCTCCTAGTTATGCTGGTCTCTACACTGTGTAGCATTGTCATCTGGTGGATTGTTTGTGGCTCCCTTCTTCCCAGCCTGCTATTCAGTCTAGATGGTTTAAGAACATAGTAACCTCAGGACCCCCTGAGAAAGAGCCACTGTGTAAGTGTCCCATTCCATTTCTCTACAATAGTTCACTTTTTCTGTCCAATATATTTCATAACTGCATGCTTTCTTATTGGCTTTGTTGCAAGGGAAAATTTCATTGTTCTATCTTTTTCTAAGAAAAGATTCCTTGAGTGATTTAAAATAAAAGTAATTGTGTGGCTGGCTTGCAATATCTCTTTGAAAGATGCAGAGCAATTACAAGTAGGACAGTTCATAGTTCTGAAGTTTTCTTCTCTGCATGCTACTCCAAATATTCTGAAATATAAATTTTAAAAACAAATTACATTGTTTAAAGTGTGCTTTTTGTCCTTTGCCTATCGCATATGCATCTGGAGAGGTTTAGCTCCCATTTTAGTTCGGATTTCTTGAACTGGCTATGAAATTGCTTAGTTTCCCCACAGATGAGTTTGCCCATGTTAACTGCTTTAATACCTGGAGTTGGGATTTTCAAATTCTGGCAATAGATCTGGTTTTGCTAATGGACTACATTGTGCATACAACAGGAAACATAGTAAAACAGGACAAAAATCTTTTCTAAAATCTGTCTGCCATGGGTGTAGGCCTGCAGTATTTACTCCAGTCATGCATAATTACATATTTAGCCCTTTTGTATGATTGAAAAATTCATATTTTATTTAATAGAATTTTGTGAAGATAGTCTGTCCTCTCTGTCACTCAGATTGCAGTAGCCGTTTAGGTTTCTGCATGTTCATGCCTTGATGTTCCTTTGACTACCTCTTCTGTTAAAATGATCACACTGGTGAATAGCTCTTGCCAAAGAAACCTAGTTTTTCTTCTTCGAGTGATTGCTCATGTGTATTCCACAATAGGTGTGCATGCTCGCTACGTTTTTCCCCTAGCAGTACCCGTAGGGGAGCGCCCCTAGCGACCCCTGGAGTGGCGCATCCATGGCATAGTATAAAGGGTGCTGCGCACTCCCCCAACCCTCAGTTCCTTCTTGCCACCAGTGAAGGTGCATCAGAACTGCTCTGCTCCAGCTTGTCTGCAGCTTTCCTCTAGAACTTCTGTTCGTTCATTGTAGTAGTACCTGTAATTGAAGTAGTTAGATTAGTTTAGTTTGTGCCCCAGGCTTTAAGCTGTGCAACGCTTGTAGGCAGCCGATGCCAGTGAGTGATCCGCATGCAGACTGTTTATGCTGTCTGGGGGAAACCCATCTCAGCGATTGCTGGAAGATTTGCAGGTCTTTCATGCCTCGGACCAAGAAAGAAAGGGACATTCTGCTCTGGGCTATTCTGATGGAGTTGGCATTAACCCCAACACCAGTGCACCGCTCCAAGTTGGCACCAGGTACCGCGGTGTTGGTGCGCGGTGATCCCTCGGTGCCATCTACCAGTCGGCACCGCTCCCCATCTGCAGGGCACACCAAGAAGGCTAAGAGGCAGCTTCTCCGCCGCGGCACTGGAGCAAGACCCGGGTAGAGGCTAGACCCCTGTTGGGCAGTCCTCGGTCCCCATCAGCCTCCAGAACTCCAACTTAGGTCGAGTGGGGTAGCCCGGCCCATTCAGAGCAGGCTTGTCCAGATGCCCTCCACACCGGAGGCCCTGCATGCAGCCCGGGATTTTATGTCCCTGCCGGTACCAGGGGCACTGCCACCGCTGGCTCCCCGGTCCAGAGGCAAGCCACTGCTTGAATCTCTGCAGTCGCCCCCTGCTCGGTACCGTTCACGGTCGAGGGAATGTTCCCAATGCCGTTCGCTGATCAATGACCATCCTGTGCATAGTCCACTCCAGTCACCGTTAACCCCTACCAGGTTGTTTGGCTGGGTTCCGACTGACAGGGGCTCCAGGCATCACTCAGCATCGAGGAGCGGGCCCCATCGAGACCAAGACAGACAGCACCGAAGGTCCTCGTCTCCGAGCGGCTAATATAGCCAATCGCAACACGGGCGTCGATGCTGTTCCCATTCGTCGTCTCGCTCCAGGACCTTGCCACAGCACCGCTCCCACAGTCCCGGGCATCGATCGTCGGCGCCTCACCATCATGGATCCATCTGCCGGAGCCGATCACAGAGCAACTATCGACAGTACCATTCCTCCTCTTCGGAATTACAGTCTCATGGTCAGCACTGTTCCCGACGCCACCGCTCCTCCTCCTGGTCCAGGGATAGCAGTAGGTCGTACACCAGCCCAGCCTCCCTTCATAGTTGTCAATCGATGGGACAGTTCAGTAAGGCTGAACAGCCTGCTGTGGCACCAGGCTCCGTGGCCGGCACTATGGTACCAGTGGGCAGCGTGGCCGCCAACGCAGACCCCGGTGGGGGCTTGCTCCATAGTCAGAGCCTCAGAACATCCATTTGCCTCCCTTTCCCAACACCTCCCAGAAAGGAGTCGATGGGACATGCATCTTTGGTGCCGTGCCCAGAGGGCAACCAAGTGGTGGGTCCTCCGGTACCGGTGGGCACGCAAAGTGCTGCACCTGCCTCCTCACCCTTCCCTGATGAGGAGATTACGGCCCCTCCTCCCTCTGTCCCACAGGAGGACTCTAAAGCCCACCAGGAACTATTGAAAAGGGCGGCATCAAGCCTCAACCTTCAGGCCAAGGAGGTGGAGGAACCCTCGGAGTCCCTCTTCAACATCTTATTGGCCTCCGTTCCAGACAGGGTGGCCCTTGCACTCCATGAAGGGGTGGCAAAGATTTTGAACGCTTTGTGGCAAACCCCGGCCTCCCTGCCCCCATCTCTAATAGGGCTGAGTTGAAGTACTTTGTGTCCGCCAAGGGGCATGAATACCTGTACACCCACCCTGCTCCCTGGTGGTAGAGTCGGTCAACCACAGGGAGGGCAGGGTCAACGAGCACCCAATCTGAAAAATAAAAACTCAACGAGGCTGGACTTGTTTGGGAGAAAGGTTTGTTGGTCCTCAAGCTTCCAGTTAAGGGTGGCGAACCACTAGGCTCTCCTGGGTCGGTATGAGTTCAATTTGTGGGGCGCTCAACCCAAATTCAAGGACTCCCTCCAGGAGCATGACAGGAAGGAGTTCAAAGCTCAGGTGGAGGAGGGTACAGCAGTCGCCAGGGCAACCCTGCAGGCAGCATCGGATGCTGTGGGATACAACTGTGAGGTCCATGGCCTCCACGGTGTCCATGAGGAGGGCATCATGGCTCCTGCTGTCTGGGCTGTCCAGTGAGGTGCAGAACTCCTTGCAGGACCTCCCGTTTAATGGCAAGGCCCTGTTTGCGGAACAGACAGAAGTGAAACTGCACGACCTGAAAGATTCCTGCACTATGCTTAAAGACACTTGGCCTATATGTTCCGGCTTTGGCTAGGCCTAAGTTTAAGCCCCAGCAGGCTCCTAGCCAGGCCACTCACTCTAAATATGAACCTCCTTATAAAAAATCGGAGGACTATAAGAAATGCCTGCAGAGGCAGTCCCGATCTGCCCCCCAGCCTGGGTTCTCCAAGGGCAAACAGGCGGGAAAATGGCAGTTTTGACTGGGCGCCCGGGGGCGACCTGCCAGTTCATGCCAGGGATCCACCAGCAATAAAGCTTCCCTTCTCCAACCGGTTGAGTGCTTTTTTCCTGGAGTGGTTGCATATGACTTCAGACCGTTGGGTCCTCAACACAGTCTCCCAGGGCTACACCCTCCAGTTTACCTCTACCCCGCCCAACCACCCTCCGCCCTGTTCCTTCTGGGGGACCCTTTCACAAGGCCCTGCTAGAGCAGGAGGTGGGCAGCTCCTTGGCTTAGGAGCAGTGGAAGTGGTGCCAGCGGAGTTTAAATGCAAGAGGTACTACTCCTGCTATTTCCTTATCCCAAAGGCCAAAGGGGGGCTCAGGCCCATCCTATACCTGTGAGGCTTGAACCAATACATGGTAAAGCTCAAGTTTCTCATGGTCTCTCTAGCCTCCATCATACCCTCCCGGGATCCCAGGGACTGGTATGCCGCCCTTGATCTCCAGGACGCGTACTTCCATATTCATATATTCGAGGGGCACAGGCGCTTCCTCCATTTCATGGTTGGGCAGGAGCACTACCAATTTACGGTCCTTCCATTTGACCTGTCCACAGCTCCCAGGGTATTCACAAAGTGCATGTCTGTGGCGGCGGCCTACCTCAGATGTCAGGGGGGTCAGATCTTCCCCTATCTAGTTGACTGGCTGGTCAAGGGCAGCTCCCGGTCACACGTGTGAGATCATGTGGCGCTCCTACTGTCCACATGCGCCACCCTGAGCTTGTTGGTAAATGACACCAAGTCCATGTTAGTCCCAGTACAGCACATAGAGTTTATTGGGGCAGTCCTGGACGCAACATTGGCCAGGGCCTCCCTTCCACTGGACAGATTAGAGTCCTTGAAAGGGTTCATCGACACAGTCACAAGGTTGCCCGTGACGACAGCCAGAGCATGTCTCCAGCTCCTAGGTCACCTCGGCATGCACAAACATGGTTCACCACTCTAGACTCAGGATGAGGCCCCTCCAGCTCTGGTTGGCCTTGGTGTTCTCCCAGGCCAAAGACAGAATGGACAAGATCCTCACGGTGCCCAAGCCGGTGCTCGCCTTCGTACAATGGTGGCCCTCCCTGGGGAACATGCTCCATGGGGTCCTGTTCAGGGGCAGGCCTCTGTCGGTGGAGATGTGTCCAACGCATTGGACCTGGGGTGGGGAGCCCATGTGGGGGATGTTCAGATCCAAGGTCTGTGGTCTGCGCAGGACCTTGCCCTGCATATAAAAGTCAAGGAGCTCAGGGCGGTCCAGCTGGCATGCATAGCCTTCCGCTCGTACCTGGAGGGCAGAGTGGTCAGGGTTCTTGCGGACAACACAGCCTCAATGTTCTACATCAACAGGCAAGGTGGGGCCCACTCTTCTGCCCGGAATCCCTCAGGCTGTGGGACTTCTGTATAGCTCATGATATTAGCCTGCCACCTACCGGGCACCCAGAACTCGCAGGCGGATCGCCTGAGCCAAGACTTCTCTCCACACGAGTGGTCTCCACACCCAGAGGTAGTGCACAGACTTTTCCAAGAGTGTTGAACTCCCCAGGTGGTCCTGTTCGTGACCTGGCAGATCCACAGGGGCCCTGGTTCTACTCCGGAGCGGGGCTGGGAGTGGGCACTATCTCCGATGCCTCCTCCTATCCTGGTCAGGCCAGCTTCTCTATGCCTTCCCCCCCCGATCCCACTGATTGGCAAGGTCCTGGAAAAGCTAAAGATGGACAGGGCCCAGGTCTTCCTGATTGCCTCAGCGTGGCCCAGGCAACATTGGTACGGAACCCCCATGAGCCTGGCAGTTGCCCCGCTGTAGTCGTTGCTGTCCCGCCTGTAGCTGCTCTCCCAGGACCAGGGCCACCTTCTCCACCCCAACCTAGCGGCACTCCATCTCACGGCGTGGCTGCTCAATGGTTAGGCCGGGAGGAAAGGATGTGCTCGGAAGGGGTTCACCACATCCTCTTGGAAAGCAGGTGACCCTACACTCATTGAGCCTACTTGGTAAAGTGGTCTCGGTTTTCCTGATGGGTGGCTGAGCAGGGCGTTTCCCCTGTGGCTGCACCAGTCCAGCTCATTTTGGTCTACCTTCTTCACCTTGAAGCCCAGGGCCTGGCACCCTCGTCTGTCCTGGCGGCCATATCGGTCTTCCACCCACTAGTGCAGGGGCACACGGTATTCTCCGATGCTGTGACTGGCCGATTCCTTAGGGATTGGATCGTCTCTTCCCGTATGTTAGGCCCCCAGTCCCGCAGTGGGACCTGAACTCAGTGCTGGCCCGGTTGATGGGTCCCCCCTTTGAGCCATTAACTACATGCTCCTGGTCGCACCTTATGTGGAAGGTAGCCTTCCTGATGGCGATCACATCTGCTAGACAGGTCTTGGAATTCATGGCCCTGATCTTCAAGCCCCCGTACACTATGTTCCATAAAGATAAGGTCCAACTCTGTCCAAATCTTTCATTCCTCTCTACCTATCACATGGGTCAGAACATTTTTCCTGCTGGTCTTCTGCCCCAAGCCTCATGCGTCCGGATAGGAGCACCGCCCCCACAGGCTGGATGTGAGATGGGCTCTGGCCTTTTACCTGGAATGAACTAAGCCGTTCAGGAAGTCTTTGCAGCTGTTCATAGCCTCAGCTGAACGCATGAGAGGTCGGCCAATCTCCACTCAACGGCTCTCCAACTGGAGCATCTCATGCATCCGTACCTGTTATGACCTGGCAGGAATCCCTCCGCAGTTGAGTGTGAGGGCACACTCGACTAGGGCACAAGCCTCGTCGGCTGCCTTTTTAGTCCATGTCCCCCATTCAGGACATTTGCAGGGCTGACACGTGGTCTTCAGTTTACACATTCATCTCGCATTATGCAATCGTCTCCCAGACCAGAGAATATGTCGGGTTTGGCAGGGCTATGTTCTGTCCCGACAATTTGTGAACTCCTACCCACCTCCAACAGATATAGCTTGGAATCACTTATTTTGGAATACACATGAGCAATCACTCGAAGAGGAAAAGAGAGTTACCTTTTCTATAAACTGGTGTTCTTCGAGATGTGTTGCTCATGTCTATTCCACATCCTGCCCTCCTTCCCCTCTGTCGGAGTTGTCTGGCAAGAAGGAACTGAGGGTGGGGGGAGCGCCATGGGGGCGCCACTCCAGGGGTTGCTAGGGGCACTCCCCTACAGGTACTGCTCGGGGAAAAACTTGCTGCACTGGTACACGTGGCGAGCACGCACACCTGTTGTGGAATAGACGTGAGTAACACATCTCGAAGAACACCAGTTACGGAAAAGGTAACTGTTTTTTCACTTTGAATTTATGATCTTTTTTGGTGTTTTTTTTCCTACCCCTAAAAAGACCCCCAAGACCTCAACCTTTTGGATAAGTAAGGTGTATGCACCAGAGAAATTTTCCTGATAAATCCACTGCACATTCCTCTCCCTTTGTGTAAGTCTTGTCATTGTGGAGTTTGCTTGTATAGAGAACTCTGACCCAGCAAAAATAATTACTCTGGTAGCACACTAGAAACTTTAGTTGCTGATAGAAAAAGTGGGTCCAAAATGTAATATCCTAGAATGGTAAGCATAGTTTAAAACAATCTTCTATGCTTTCAAGTTAAACATGAAAGCTAAGCCTTTCAGGCTGCTGCTACTTTGGCCTCACCACAGTACCCAAAAAAGTAAGAATCTACTCTAAAGTTAAGGAAGAAAAATACCCAAGCAATAATCAGAGTCCTTAGAGAGCTGTCAGTTCTTGATCAGGTGGCACACCCTTATAATTGGAAATCCTAGCATCAAAAAAGAAAGACTTATCTTTTATTAAGGAAGAAAATTCAGACTAAAAATGTCCATCCACTAAATGAAGAAAATGGTGCCATCCTACTGTTAAAAACCCAATTGTCATATTAATCTTAGCTAGCTAAGATCTTCAGTAGTCTACAAAGAAGACTTAGGCAGAGAATAGGCACCCATTTAGTCACCTAAATAAATACCTGATTTTCAGAGGTTCTGAATTGAGATTAGTAGGAGCTACTAGAGTCTCTCAGTACTTTTGAAAACCAAGTCTTTTACTTAGGCATCTAAGTATAGATTTAAAAACTGGACTGTGAGCACCCATTCTTTTAAAACCTTGGTCTTCATTTTCCTATAGCATATAAGAAATCTCTACAAACTCTAGACGGTCCAGAGGAGAGATGCTCCTGTATGTGTCTTCCCAGTGAAGCTTGAAATTAAAATGTTTTCTTACCTTTGCTGATTTCCTGCCTTCATTTCATGTACATAAGAACAGCCATACTGGGTCAGACCAAAAGTCCATCTAGCCCAGTATCCTGTCTTCCAACAGTGGACAGTGCTAGGTGCTTCAGAGGGAATGAAAAGAACAGGAAATCATCAAGTGACCTATCCACTGTTGCCTATTCCCACATTAGCTTACTAGCATTTTAGGGGATTTTTAGAGTATTGACATACTAGTTGATTAAAAAAAAAAGTGTGAAGTTTGGATCTACCAGCCTTGCTGTTGTCCCATTTATGTCCAGTTTAACAATTCTTGGCTTGTTAAGGTGCTGTGTTCTAGCCGGAACAGAAGTAATGTCTTTGAATAATGAAGGTACTTCTGTTTAATATAGGGTGCCTTTTGAAAACCTGAGGTTCTGAGCAATGGAACAACAAAGTGAAGGTTCCATTACAGATTAATTATAAAGGGAGACCCCTTGCACTACAGTACAACTGCTGCTCAAATACAGTGTCCACAAGTCTAGAAGGATGTTGATAAATTGGTGATGGTTCAGAGAAGAGTCTTGAGAATGATTAAAGGATTGGAATGCATATCTTGTAGTGATAAGCTTAAGGAGCTCAATCTATTTAGCTTATCAAGAGAAGGTTAAGGGATGATTTGTTCACACTATTTAAGTACCTTTTTGGGGAACAGAAATTTGATAATAGGGGCACTCTTCAATATAGCAGACAAGTGTAACAAGAACCAGTGGTTGGAAGAGTTAAAGCTAGACAAATTCAGACTAGAAATAAGATGTAAACTTTTAAGTGAGAATAATTAACCATTGGACCAACTTACCCAGGGTTGTGGTGGATTCTCCAACGCTGGCAATTTTCAGATCAAGATTGGATGCTTTTCTAAAAGATATGCTCTAGTTCAACCAGAGCTATTGGACTTGAAGCAGGAGCTGATGCTGAGACGTCCTGTGTTATGTAGGAGGTCAGACTAATGTTCAGAAAGGTCTCTTCTGCCCTTAAAAATCCATGAATGTGTAAAATAATGGATGTGTATGTAACTGAGAGAATTGCACAGTTTCCTATAGTTAAGCTTTAGACCTAGAAGCAGGATTAAGTTTCTTATGGAAAGTCATCCTAACTTCATACTGTCATTGAAGAGCATATGTCCTTCAGATAAAATTCACAACCAACAGATGATCAAAATTGCTAATATATTTGCTTTAATGCTTTTTTCATATTTGCATATCTGTATTAACTGCACAAAACATAAAGTAGGTGTTAAGGTTACACAGTTAAAATATAAAAAACAGGGAATGCAAAAATTAAGATTCCTATAGTAATGTTAATTTGGCCACATTATGCATATTTAGTAATATGTTACATTTAGGTTCCTATCAAATTCACAGTCATGAAAAATGCTTTACGGATTGTGAAATCTAGTCTTTCATGTGCTTTTACCCTATAATACACAAATTTCATGGGGGAGACTAGTGTTTCTGAAATTGAGGCTCCTGGGAGTTGGCAGGGAGGGGGGGTGTTGCAAGGTTATTTTAGGGGCTTGTGGTATTGCCACCCTTACTTCTGCACTGCCTTCAGAGCTGGGTGGCCGGAGAGTGGCAGCTGTTGACTGAGGGCCCAAATCTCCAGACAGCAGCACAGACGTTAGGGTGACAATACCATACCATGCCATCCTTACTTTTGCGCTGTTGCTGGAGGCAGGTCTGCCTTCAGAGCTGGGCTCCCGGCCAGCAGCCACCACTCTTCCCAGCACTGCTACCCGCAGCAGCAGTGCAGAAGTAAGGGCAGCAATACCACAACCTCCCCTACAATAATCTTGCAACCTCCCTGCAACTCTTTTTTGGGTCAGGATCCCTACAATTACAATATGGTGAAATTTCAGATTTAAATAGCTGAAATCATGACATTTACAATTTTTAAAATCCTATAATTATGAAATTGGCCAAAATGGACAATGAATTTGGTAGGGCCCTAGTTATATTTCTGCTTTCCTAGCTAAGTGTGTACCTGAATTTCTGTATGTTTTACATTGTCCAGACCATAAAATATAAAGAACGTTCAGTGTGGCAAAGTTAACATTCAATGTGGGAACATTTACTCAGCTTCCTTAACTTAACCTTAGTGTTGCATTAGCCAATTAGTTTTTCTACTTATAGACTGACGTTGCTGGAGATGTTCTAATTTTATTTTTATTTAGGATGGGGAGATTGCTTTTATGCTGCTATAATGTTTTATTTAAGCCCTGCTAAGAGTAAAACAAGTTTCTCTCACTATTTCCTTTCTGTCGACACAAGCAAGACTAAATTCTGTTGTAACATGACTTGGCCATAGAAACATTTAAGAATGATTATTTTTGTGGGGTAGGCAGGGTCTATTGTTCCAGTTAAGCTTTGAAGTGATTAGTTTGGTGGAGAGGGAATGCCAGCATTCTTTACTGTTAGTATTGTTTGCTTGGAGACAACTTTCTTGCCAAACTGAATTAACAAAGTGTCAGCAGATCAGTTCATATTGTAATGATTGTACCAAAGCAATGAAAAGACACCATTTATATTTAATACGAAAGCTTAGAATTTACATAATGTTTAATAATGCAATATAAATTACAAAGAGACCTTACATTGTTTGGAATCTGCAGGTTTTTTTACTCACTTTTTTTTTTTTTTTACTCCAGAACTATCTGGGCCATTTTCTTCCATTACTTCGTGTATGGTTATGAGTTGTCATTGTGAATGTTTGCTTTGGTATTAATAGAGTAGTCCGTGTTAATTTCATTCCTCTCCTTTGTATGGTTCTCTGGGTAAAGTGGCTGCGTTCAACTTGGTGTGGTCTCCAGGCACCTGTCTGATTCCTAAATCAAAGTTTGGAGATAAAATATCTGCCCTGGAAATTTTTTTTTAAAGAACTGTATTAGAGTGCTAAGATGTTGCTAACTGACCAGCATTTCTGGTGCCAGCACAAGGGTCAGTCCCTGAGGCAGTGTGTAGATTTTGTGGCTTTCACTTTCCACTACACCCAAAGATTCAGAAAAGAGAGGATGCTGAAACATCCATCATCTGCTATCGATGGAGAAGGCTATGGGGCAAATATTCCTGCATCTGCAGAGGAATCATTCTGAGCATGGCATCTCAGTGAGATCTGGCGGTGGCTCCAAAGTAGGGGCAGACTGGATCTTTTACCTAACACCCCCCAAGAACGCAATGAAGGGTATGCACTTCCTCCATTATTTTTTTTAATATCCAGGGTGCTCATGAACACTAAATGACTCAAAGATTGAGTAACAGTAGTACCCATGATTTGTACCCATCAGTTCCTCTACTCAGATCTGTAAGACATCCAATTCTTCTTCTTTCTGAATGAGGAACTGAAATAGGGTCAGATTCTGTATCTGGATCATTCCCCAAAACCTTGATAGTTCATAGAGATTCAAGGCTGGCCATGCTGTCCTCAGGGCACCTTATTTCTTTCTGTAGTTCCTTGTTAGTATGGCTGCTGTAGAACTGAGCTGATAAGACTGCTTCTTGTAGCAACTGCCTCTGAACATGGAGTTGCTTTGCTCAGTTTGGAGTTGATGCATCTCCAACAACACTGCAGGATAGTTTTTCTTCCTTTGTCCCTTCCCAGGCATGAATTGCCAAAATGTGATACATGTTTTCATAGTTACAAATTCACGATGCGCAGGGAGTCGGTCTGATAGGCAGCTGGCCTAGTGGTCCAGCAGTGGTTCCATCATTCTTTCTGGCCTGATCATTCTAGAGGGGGCCCTGGCTGAGTCACCTGTAGAAGGCCTCAATCCCTCTTGAGGGCATCTTCCATTCCCCTTGGGTTCTATCACAGCACAGGTACAGGGGAAAGAGGTGGAGGGACCCAAGGCCCTAGAGGGGCATTACAATATCTGGACCACTCGCTGGTTCATCCCAAATTATACTCCCACTGATTTTCTTCCTACTAAGCTGTGGCTCCTTTGGGGCATGGTCACAAGCTCAGGTGTATCTGTTTGTCCCACTGACAGAGTAATGTTCCATTCGTCACAGTCTGTTGTGGGTTTCTAGCTCCCAAAGCGGGAGGAGAGAGAATCAGGATCCCTGCTCCCAGAGTAGCTTTAGGAATGCTGCAACTGCTGCTCTCACAGCTCCAGGCATCAGTCTGACTTTCCGCTGCAACCTGGTGGACTTGCCCCTGGGCCACCCAGGGTCCTTCTAAACTATCCCTCCAACTGGAGCATGCCCTGCAGCTGCTATGGGATGAAGCCTACCTCGCCCAATACAGCTCTGTGCCTTGCCCTGGTTTAGTGTGGGATTTGTTAAACACCATCACATCATAATAGAACAAATAGAAGGCATAATATACATAGGGGCAGCTCATTAATAATGTTTCAGTGAACAAACAGCAGTGGACTCATTTTACCACTTATTTACCTCTTCAGTATAGGAATTTTGCCAGAGTAGTTATGCATACAAAAAATACATATTTGATCCTTCAGTTACAGAATGTGGTGTTTTCCTTCAAATTAGTTAAGCAGAAAACTGACTGCTTTGGGCTTATCCACACAAAAAATTAATGTATTTGTTATAATCCTTAACCCCTTGTGTGCCCATTGTGGTAGGGAATGTCTTTCAAACTGTTTGTAAAACAGCCAGCACAGTGGGTCCAAAATCCCAAAATGGGCCTTTGGGCGCAATCGTAGTTTATTAATATAACTGTCATAGGAGGGCCCTGCTGCAGTACAGTTTTCCTCTGGTATGGTGAAAGCATGATTCTTTCTTGCATGTTAGACTTTATATGAATGAGAAAAAGTAGAATGATTAATTATCAGTTGTATAATGGCTGTAAAACGTGTATCTGTTGTATGGGTTCTTATGGTTTGTTTAGTTAGTGTTTAGGGTTTGAGAGTATAGTTCAGGGAAGTGTAGAGAAGAAGAGAGCTGCTTACCTAAATCACAGCAGGGGAAAGTGAGGATTGAGGGTTTAATTGTGTGCCTAGCACTAGCAAAGTAGTGAGCAATTCATAATTTTTGAAAATCTGTAACTAGAAATTCTTTGAATGATGGTCCCTATACATATTCCACTTGAGGTGCACAAGCATTCCATGCTCTGGAGATTGGAAGATTTTTTTGATAGCAGTGATTTTTTTTTTATTGCAGTGATAGCAGGGCCTGCATCTACGCCCCCATCCCCTGGTGCTCAGAACCAAGAGCATAAGGGATGAGGCGGGCCAACTGCCCTCCATTTTCTTTCTACTGCCCATGGTCTGAGATTGAACGCCTACAGCAGGGGTGAGCAAACTATTTGGCCCGAGGGCCACATCAGGGTTGCAAAACTGTATTGAGTGCTGGGTAGGGAAGACCACAAACAGCCTGGCCCCGGTCCCCTATCCGACCCCTCCCACTTCCCGCCCCCCTTGGAACCTCCAACCCCCCCTGCTCCTTGTCCCCTGACCGCCCCCTCCCAGGACCCCTGCCCCTAACCACCCCCTGGAACCCCATCCCCAATCCAAACCCCCCTGCTCCCTGTCACCTGACTGCCCCGACCCCTATCCACACCCCAGCCCCTTGACAGTCCCCCTGGGATCCCACCCCCTTATCCAGCTCCCCATCCCCTGATTGCCTCTCCAACTGCTATCCAACCCCCCCGTCCCTGATTGCCCCTCCAACTGCTATCCACACCCGTGCCTCCTGACAGGCTCCCTGGGACTCCCACTCCCAACCTTCCCTGTTCCCCGTTCCCTGACTGCCCCCCCAGGACTCTCTGCCCCCTTACCATGCTCCTCAGAGCAGCAGGAGCACACCGCCCGGCCAAAGCCAGCTGCGCTCCCTTGACTGCCCGGTAGGAGTGGTGGGCCAGAGTGCTGCCCACATGGGGCCGGGGGCGAGCCTCCCCGGCCGGGAGCTTAGGGCCGGGCAGGACGGTCCCGCGGGCCGGATATGGCCCGTAGGCCATAGTTTGCCCACCTCTGCCCTACAGTGTTTTCACCTTTTCTAGCATTCCTGCTTTAAATTAAAGTTTTTCTGTAGATGTACCTTTTTCTAGATAGCTAGTTTTAGTGATAGGGTTAGTAGGCATTTGGGGGCTCCCCCCCGGCCCTGTTTGAGGTACTTAGTATGCCCGAGATCCCTGTTTTCAAGTCCTGCATTGCCTGCCCTCAGTCCCTCCTGGTTAGTGACTTCCACAGTGCTTATTTGTATTCTTTGGGGAGTCCCACATCCCTTCCAAGTGCAATATTTGTCATTCCTTTCCTCTCCAAATCTGGCAATCTCAAGAGCTCTCGCACAGAAGATTTGTGACTGAATGCTTGATAACATCCCAGTCCTATCCTAGGGCATCGGTCCTGGAATCTCAGGACTCGTACTCCTTCAGCAAGCTTGAGACCAAGACAGAGACTCCACCTATGGTACTTAGAGACAAGATTAGCCCCATCAGAGGCTCCAGAAATCCTTTTGATGAGACCCTTGAGAGCTGTAAACCAGTTCTCTGGTCACGCGGCACCCAGGCTCCATTTGGTGGCTACTTAACCTGTTTCTTTCAGGTGTGGCATCAGAACATGTCAGACAGATGGTTCTAGAGATTATTAACACCAGCAAATGCTATACAATAGAATTTCTGTCAATCCCTATCTCAAAACCCCCTTTTCCATCCTTCTTCGTGGATTCCTCTCACAAGAGGACTCTTAGCTGGAGTTGGGAGTCTACCTCTTGACTATATGCTATAGAACTGGTCCATCCACAGCACAGGGGAAGGGCTGCTATTCAAGATACTTCCTCATACCCAAGAAGTAGGGAGTCTGGAGACCCATTCTGGATCTAAAACAACTGAATATCTTCATCTGCTGATCAAGATTCAGAATGGTCACCCTGGCCTCTCTAATCCCCTCTCTAAACAAAGACAGCTGATTTGCAACTCTAGATTTGAAGAATGCCTATTTCTACATAGACGTTCACCCAGCACACAGGAGGTTGCTTCGCTTTATGTTGAGCCTAGATCACTACCAGTACAGAAAGCTTTCCTTCCCTCTCTTGATCGCCCAAGGGTTTTCATGAAGGCACTATCTGTGGTGATACCATATCTGCATCACCAGGGCACCCCAGTATTTTCCTACCTCAACAACTGGCTGCTCATAAGTCAGTTATACTGGGAAGGAGGTACAGTTGGCGTCTCTATCCCTCCTTATCTTCCTTCAATCCTCATAGCTCTAAGGAAACCTAGAAATGTCCACTTTAGTTTCTGTGCAAAATATAGACTTTTACTGCAGCAATTTTTGGATTTGATAACAGCCAAAGCATACTTATCCCAGAACGGATTGCAAGCAAGCTCTGAGGGACCACATCGCCCAGCTATGGCTGAGCCCTCAGACAACAGTGCAGTCCTGCCTGGTCCTCCTAGGCCATATGGTGTCCTTTGTGATATCCTCCACAAGACTTCATCTGTGGAATCATCAGGTGTGGTTGCAAACGGTTTATGCTCTGAGTAGAGACAAGCTGGGCAAGCGAGTTTCAGTTCCTCAGAGTGTTTTCAAGGTCTTTGACCTGCTGGGAAAAGAGAGGCTGTGTGTGTAATGGTTACCTTTGTTCCCCCTCCACCCATGAAGAAATTAATTGCAGATGCCTTCCTATTGGGTTATGGAGCACATCTGGATGAACAGGTGGCTCTCGTTTCTTGGACTTGGCAAGATTCAAGCTTCACATGTGTCTCCTCCAATTGCAAGCAGTACTCAAAGCCTACAGAAGGCTTCTGCCTTTCATCCATGCCCTACATATTCAGTATGTTGGGCAATATGACTACAGTAGAGTACATGAACAAACATGAAGGAGAGCAGTCCACCACTCTTTGCATGAAGGTGATCAAGCTCTTGAATTGGTATATCTGACATCAGATCACTCTCTTGGCAGTGCACCTTCCAGGAGTAATGAACACTTTGGCAGACAGCCTCAGCAGGCAGTTCCAGAGACCAGGAGTGAAAATTTCACAGCTCAGTGATACAGAACATTTTCTGACAGTGGGGATTCCTGTTGTGGGTTGTCTTTTTGCACCCAGAAAACTAGAAATGCCCAGTCTAGTGTTCCCAAGCAGCTCAGGGTTACAATTCCTGAGAGGAGGCATTCCTAATAAAACGATCAGAGCCACTTATGTATGCTTTGCCACCCATTCCCCTCTTACCTCAACCTGGAGGAAAATCAAGCAGGAAAAAAACACTGGCTAATCTTTGTGGCACCCTGGTGGCTGAGGCAGTTTTGATTCACCAGCATCGTTCAGATGTCTTTCTGTCCAGCTGTTTCTGAACCAGCTGATTTAGAAGAAAGGCAAGACCACCCATCCAAATCCAGCATTCCTCAGTCTAAGCCTGGTATTTGGATGGATGATGAGCTTAGAGAGGTCAAGTTCAGAGTCAGAACAATCCATTCTCAATAATAGCAGGAAAGTCTCTCTGATGAAATGGAAGAAATTTTCTATCTGATGTCTGCATCTTCAGATACCTCCGAAGGGCTCGGAGATCCCTACCATTCTGAACTACTTCCTTTACATTAAAAATTTCTGATTTATTGCTCAGCTCACTGAAAGTGCATTTGGCAATGATTAAAGCCTTCCGTTCTGTAGTGGAAAACTGTTTTGGTCTTTATCCACTGTGAGGTTTTCAAAAGGCCTTGATAGAACCTTTCCTCCTAGTACTGAAACCTATGCCGATTTGAGTCTTCAGTCTCTCATTGTCTGCACTCATTAATCCTCCTTTTGAACCTGTAGTTTCCTGCTCCCTTCATCTGGCTTTTCTGACCAGTCACCTCCATCAGAAGAGTAGGTGACTTTGGATTCCTTATGGCAGACTCTCTCCTTACACAGTCTTCCAGAAGTATAACGTTTCTTTGACGTTACACCCTAAATTCATTCCAGATGTTTCCTCCAAATTCCACTTTAAATTAGGTCATATATCTACCTGTTTTCTACCCAAAACCTCACACCACTAGAAAAGACTGGAAGCTCCATTCTTTGGATGTCTGTTGAGCCTTGGCTTTCTACCTGCAAGACACAATCCTTCAGGAAATCTCTGAGACTGTTTGTTTGTTTCCTTCATTGAATAGATGAAAGGGGAAGTAATTTCCTCACAGACACTTTACAAATGGATTTCAGGTTGCATCCTGCTTTGCTGTGAGTTAATGGTGACACCTCCCCCACAAAGTAAGAGAGCCCACTTGACCAGAACCCAGGCTATCTTAGTAGCTTTTCTTAAGGATGTTTCCTTTCTGTAGAGCAGCAACATGTGGCTGTGTGTGTATCTTTTTGCGAGACATTATGCCCTGGTAAAAGCTTTTTCAGCAGATACGTCTTGCAATCTGTAGTACATCAGGGTCCTCACACCCTCCTCCTCAATGAGTAGTGCTTTTGAGTCCTCTCAATTGACCTATTCATAGGGACCATCACTCGAAGAAGAAATTCATATTACTTACCTTACAGTAACTGGAATTATTTAAGATGTGTGGTTCCTATATGTATTCCAGTACCTGTCGTCCTTCCCCTCTATTTCAAATCCTTTCCTAAAGTGATTTCTGGTGGTGTAGGAGCTGGAGAGGTGGCCTGTCCACACTGACCCCTTAAGCCTTGTGTTCAGACACAGACCAATGGACACTACTAATGAAAAATCTTCTGGTCTCGGGCACATCCAGTGCATGTGCACCTCAAGTGGACTACATATAGGGACCACACAAAGAACTCAAGTTATTGTAAGGTAAAGTGATGAGAATGTGTCTCATGTGTAACAATGAACTATTTCACTTCATGGACAAATTTGACTTACTATAGTTTCAGAATCTAGTTGGTTCTGTGAAGGCAGAGTTCAAATTGAGTTGGAAATGCCTTGCTAAAATGATTTAATTGATGTAATGAGAGGAGAGTCCCTCCTACCCTTCTGTTATATTATCATTATTATATATTAACTGAGAATCCAAAAGTGTGCTAGGTGCCATCTGGAGTAATATTTTTTTTTTAAGTCTGTCCCATAGTCTAAGCAGAAACATGGTGGGATGTGGGAAGGCAAAATAAAAGAGATAGGGAGAATGGGGGATTGCAAAGGGTACAAGTGACTTGATTTTTAAAGAGTGTTTTGTGCCTGTTGCTGCCAATGGCTCTATTGGGAGATGCTGGGTGGTCAGCATTTTTGAAAAACATGCCACAAGTGTGGTGTGGTCACTCCGTGTTTTCTAACAGCAAAATATGAGCATTGTCAACTAAAAACCGTCCGTGGTCAATGGTAACCAAGCTTTTTACAGACTGTGTTCCAAATGAATATGTTACGGGTTGGAGATTTGGACTCTGATCTTCAGGAGCTGTTGAAAGTTGTGATTCCTTTTGCATCAGTCGAGATGATGTTTGTGGGAAAATGATGTTTGTTTCTCTGTCAGGCTCTTCATGTTGCTCTTTTTTTCAGTACAAAACACTTAAAATATCAGTTTTTTGTTCACTTCATTTCTACCTTCTCCCTTCCTCCTGAAAAGGTAACAATGCTAAAAGAAAAGCACCTCACTTATTTTATATTCAATAAGATTGTCAAAGTAAGCATAAACTAGTAATACTGCAAGAATTTAACTTAATTACTAACAAAGCATTACCAGAGGAAGTTGTATACCTGAGTCTGCAAAAAACCCTTATTCAAGAATTATTTGTGGGATATATATACTGATGTATCTGTACTTTGTGCTACAATATTATATCCTCATCAGTTTTTTTCTGGAAAACTTTCAGGTTATATAATTTTCTTTTTCCTACTCTTTTCAGAGTAATTCTACAGTCCAGTGTTCAGAAAAGTAAAACGTCTGAACCTAGCATTTCTGGCAGTGCAGACATTAATAAAAGAACTACCAGGTCTGCTGCAAGAAAAAGCAGTTTAAAAAGGTGAGAGTTACTCTTTTGAGCTGGCATGTCCATTACTGTTGATGGACTTTGTCTGAGGGAATATTAGCCTCCTAGTGACAAGGAATTAATTAGAATATTTTTAAATGTATCCTGTAATGAGACTGTCTGAAGCTTTGAATCTCTTGTGTTATACGTTTGAGTGAATTCTGGAAACTGGGAGACTTGTATTGTGGTTATGATGTATGATTTAAGGATTACTGAATTTAGGAGTTTGCTGACTTAATAGTTCCCATCACAATATCTACAGGTATTATGAAGAAACCTCTCCAGAAACAAAGGTCTGTAGATGGTCTGCTCTACAAGCTCATGGGGAATTAAAAAAGTGGATGGTTTAGAACAAGAGTATGAGTGCCTTCTTGTGTGTAAGCACATGGGTACAAAGTATATTTACTTCTGGTAGCTACCACACGAGTTCTTGTGTCCATCCATGTCTAAAGCCAGTATGCAGACCTAGATCCTCCCAAGTTGTGCTGGAAATGAGCATGAGGTTCTAGCTTAGATCTGTAGGTTACACAACCATTAATTAGGGGAATTTAAAGCCATCGGTATGTTTTTTTTTTTTCTAGTGCTGTCCATTTTCACATTCACAGATATCAGTACACTGTGGAAGAGAGATACCAAATGTATATTTATCTTTTTTGGGAGTGAAACTGCCAAGAGGGCTTGCAACTTTCAGTTTGAAAACCAAAAGATCTAAGCAAATTTAAATCCAAATCACATATAACCTGTGGCTTATGTCATACAGCAGTTTCAAATCGTTTTTGATTCTTGAAAGTGACAATTTTTTGTCTTGTGCTTGTTGTGAATATCTTTTAATTCATCTATCAATAAATGCTGAAGAGCCTTGTTTTGTTGAGAGGAGTGAATCATTAGACTTGCAACTAGGTTTATGAATTGGTGTTTATATGCCATAAATACAAACTTAGTATGTGATATTGTTCCATAGAATTTCCTTTTCTCTTCTCTCCCTTCTGCCCTCATCCTTAAAGGGATATGGGAACTATTTTTAAAATAAAAATAATCCTCTGATGGTTGGTAAAAGATGGAAACACTGTATCAAATAACCTGCAGGACACTTCTAATGTAACATTGAGAGAATTTTCAGGGTATCATATACCATTTGATTCATATTAACAAATAGCTAAAAGCTAAAAACAACTTTTTTTTAACCTTACCTTAAATGACAGTTTTATGAAACACTATTTTTAGTTTTTGTATAATTGTTTGGTTTGATTAGGTCTCCTTGACTGCATTGTTTTTATAGTACTGAATTCTGTCCATGCTGACCTCTTTGGTTCTGGCTACTTCTTATATTCTTCATGCCTCTTCTGTTTTTGAGCCTCTTAGCTCTGTAGCTATTTGTCCGTTCGGTGACATACCTCTTATGAGTAGATCCTCCCTCCTAGAGAACAGCAGGCATTCCCCACTTCTTTTTTTTCGTTTGTCACAATGAAAAAGACCTTCTGATAAATTATTATATGAAGAAGTGCTGCCACTTTGGAGATATCTTTTACAAACCTGGCATGATGCCTCCTGACTCTGAGGAAAGACTTTTGCTCTTACAGATGAGGGATTCCTCAGTTCGTAAGAGCGCTAACTTCGTAGAGGATTTGTAATTTGGCTTTCTGACACTGCTTCTGAAACTTCTGCCCCAGATTTTTCACTTTAAACTGTATCAGATCATTTTTCTGATACTTAATGTTGAGACCATACTGCTTCAATCAATTGATGACCAGATCCTGCCATTCAAGATATTTCAAAGCAAAATAGTGCCGTCCAATAGTGTCACAATTCTGGAGCTCTTAGACATTTTTCCATCAAAAAAGGTTGCTTGGTTGCAGTTCATATACGCATCATGTGATTAAATGTATGCCCTCTCATGGGCATTATAAAGAATATCCTCCCTACAATATAGGTGTGTTTTTATTTACCTGTAGTCTCTGGAGAAATCTTATATGGCGCTTGATATTACAGAATGAGATGGCTTTTGCAGCTCTCCATTTGGTAAAGGATATGCACATCAAAATGGGTGACATCATGGAGCTTCCATTAGTGTATTCAAAACAAAACAAAAACTGGTTTTCCCATCCTTTTTGCCTGAAGTTTATTGAACTTTGTCTTAGGAAAAAAAAGTGGGTCACCCAAACTGACTGCATTATTCCCATTAAAGCCTAATAAATGGAGAGTAGAGGAGAACAATTCTGACTTCTGTTAATACTGTAGTATTGCTGTTAATCTAACTTAGCATGTCTTTTGTGACACACTATTATTTAATCTACGTAAACTTTTATCATCCAATATAAACCCTTTGATTCTTTGGGCATCACTGCCTAGCCAGTATTCTTTTATTTGGTGTCTGTATATTTTAATAGTCTTTCCTATATGGCCACTGTTTTCATTTTTTTCATTGAATCTCATTTTATATATAGGTATTGCACTGATTTCTTCAGCTTCAACAGTTTTGCTGTAGTTGAATCACAGTCTATGATCAAAAATTCATTCTTAACATTATATCCTCAGATTTGAGTCCTTCCTCATCCTTCAGATTGTGAAGAAATTGTTAAGTAGTTGGTCCAGAATGACTCATCTCCCAGAAAACATTTTATAATTACAATATTTACTTCAAGTTTTCTGATGAAATTTATGAAGCTATCTCATGATTGTTCAATCAAGCCAATATGTACAATATTCGTGCCTTTTCCTTCAGGTTACACTATATATCTACCAGTGTCAATGCCAGGTTGTCCAGAAGGAGAGGGGGTATTAGTACATTAATATGGCACTTTGTTTGAAGTGTGGATGGGAGAATGTAATGGGACTTCATGGGATTCATGTAACAGCCTAGGGTCATGATCTGCTCTGTGACCTTAGGTTAACTGACTTGGTCAATTGGCACCTCACTTTCCCCATCACTGTTGTATATTGGTCCATAAGTGATAGATCAGAGTTCACATTTTACAGTGTGCATTTATCAGATCATTTTATGGTGAAATTTTATCCTCTTCTCTCTCTCTTCCTTCCAAAATGCAGACACTCCTTAAATTCTTATTGCTAATCTGTTTAATTGGACCATTTACAGTAGAGGCAACATTTAATAATTATCCCATCTTGAAACAAAAAAACTGAAATAATCCTAATACTGAGCACTTAAACTGCTTTTCCTCTATTGAACTCAAAGTGCTTTACAGAGGTGGATACAGCATGTGTTAGTATCCCCACTTTACAGAAGACACACAGCAAGGCAGTGACTGAGCCAGGAAAAGGATCCTCGTCTCCCACCCCTCCCCCCCACCTTGTGACCTATCCAGTAGATGCTTGAGAAATTCCAACACCCACTGCATGAAGTAAAGAAACTAACGGAACCCTCTTCCCTTCAAAATGGATAGAAATTAAGCTATTGTCCCACTCATTACACTGTTAGCGTTCCATGTATTTAACAAGTTCTTGAGCGCCTTTGTTAGCAATTTAGAAGAGAGGAAATAGTGTGCGTATTGTGAGGATTTGGGTGGTTCAATGGAATTGGACTATAGAAATCATTATGCCAAGGAATAATTGTGGCCCTGTTGGCAGAAAAGGGGAAACGTATGCAACAATTAATTTATAGGTCTCTTAGCTTTTTTTCTCACCAGAGAAGCGTGTCATAAAAACTAACAGAGGAGTACCCTTAACCCAGTATGCTTTCACCATTGAAGGGAGCCATTAAGCAACATTCTCCTCCTGTGTTGCGATGGAAATGGCATGCAGCACACCAGAGCTTTATCAGTTTGTGATCTAATTCTATCTTTAAAAAAATTAATATTTCTTTTCCATTCTTTTCTACTTTTCCCACAGTCTGATACCTCAGAAGGAGAAAAGGAAAAGGAATGCTTTACAGCAAATGCGCTTAATGAAATTATGGTACTTTGAATCCTCTGCTTTTTCTTTACAAAGGCTTTTTTCCTACTATTTGTAATCAGAACAGTAGTCTGTGCTTTCTTTACAGTTGATAAAGTATTCTCTATAAAAGTATCCAGTCTTTAAAATTTTTCTTTGTAGTGTTATGCTTAACTTAGTTTACACTGGCAGAAATGTTTGAAAGATTTTTGCGCTTGCTTTGTTTTTTGAATTTCAAATCGGATGTTTTTTTATTCGTCATAAATCTGTGTTTTATCATTTCAGTGGTCACTCCATACCAAGGACCAGGACAGTGCTGCGTTAAGTAAAAAGAAGTGACTGAAGAGGATGCTGAAGGGGGAAAAAAGGAATATTGCTATGGAACTTGATTTCTTTGAAAGGAAAGACATTTTCACTGCAAAATGCAGCTAAGATTTAGCAGAAAAACTCCTCCTAATTCGTAAAAGAAAACGATCTGTTCAAGAAGCTTGACAAACAGTTCAGCTTTCTAATTCTAAATATGTTCTCAAATGTTTAAAAAAAAAACCTTGTAAATTTAGACTCAGGTGTAAATATCTAAACTCTCTATTATAAAGAGGGTTTACTCGTGGGTATGATGCATGTGTGTAATTGTGATGGCAATCACTTAGCTGCTGGCCACCATAAGATGTGAAGATGTGGTGGGAGCTTTTAAATATTCACTTTACTGTTGTCTATCAAGCTGGTCTCAGTCTCCAATACAGAGCAAAGCTTGGGAAGGCAAGATTTTATTCTCATAACATTGTACTTTCCTGTTGATTTGGATAGCCTTCCTTATTTTGTATGGATTTTTTTATGAAGCTGTAATGTTAAATACCTAAACTAATTACTGTACACCAAAGAGTGCTTTATTTCAAAGGGTTTTTTTAAACAATTTAAGTAAAAGCTGTTAACTGTTTTATTAGTAATAGCTTTTAGTTGCTCAAAAACATTGATTTTCGTACCAGAGTTTATAATTTTAAAGCAGCACCATCAACTTAGATTGCACTGCTAGCTGAAAACTTTTTACCTACTTGTGCTACAGGTAATACCTAAGGTTCTCAATCCTAAAGTTTATGCATCAGACCATGCTTTATGGTCATTGTCATGGTTTCTCTTGCTTAATCATTTCCTTCCATACTTGGGGGCAGGAGTGGGGAAGAGGGGCACTTCAAAAAAAAAAATGAGTTGTGATAGTAAAACCACTGAAATTGGCAGTGAGGAACAGATGTAGTCAGTCATTCTTTTAAAAATAGTTATTTCAAGGTTTCAGTGCTCCTTTAAACATCCAGGTACTTTTGGTTTAAAAAAAAAAAAAAACCCAACCTTAGATACCTAATTATCTGTTAAATGTGATTGTAATTTTTTAAAGGTGACCCAGGATTTGAAATTTTATTTATTTCCTTTTCAGTATCCTCTTCTAAATCAGAAAAGTTTTTCTTCGATTTATCCTATTATATTTGAACAGCTTATTTTCCCCCTAGTATCTTTGTTTGCCAGCATTACATTTCACATGTGCACACATCTTAGAATAGATCTGCTACTGCATAGCCAACAGTAAAAAGAGGTTTGTTTTCATGAGTCCTGTATGAATACATTCTGGGGAGGAAGGTTGAAATGTTACTCAACAGACTTTTTTGTCTTGAAGGAAGATCTACTTTGTTGCAGTGGGCGGGAATGTTCCTACTAAATTTAAACAGTGCTAGGCAAGGTTCAACACCTAGGTCTAATTTACATCCCCTGTTAAAGCATTAAAAAATCGTAATGGTAATTGAAAGGTGTTGCCTAGATAGTGTAAGTAACAATATGTTGACTTGACTAGCTTTTGATGTTAAAGGCAGAAGAGTATTAGTCCAGGATATGCTTACTTATTAAGTTAACGGAAGCAGTTCCCAAGTTGTTCTGACACTTTTAATTATACAAACTTGAATGTAAAGAATATAGAAGAAAAGGTTCTTCCAGAATAGAATCAAAACCTTGAACAGGTATTTAATATCCTTTTTTATATATATATAAGAAGAAACCCCTTTGAGTCCTCTGACTTTGCTCCTTTGCTTTGTACAGCTTAGGGACGCTTGTCTCCAGGGAAATAGAAATCTTTGTGTTTGTATTGCCTTTCAAAACAATTGGGAGTGAGGGGCTGAGCCACATCATTCTGGGGACAAGAGCCTTTCTAACTTTGTGAGGGGAGGAGGGACAAAATGAGTCCTTGGGTTTTTTAAAAATTCCCTCTCTGCTAATACAGCCCCTTTTTGTTTTGTTTTTTTATTTGGGGATAGAGGAGCACTCTTTACTCTGATCAAGAATGAGAGTCCCTGTGGTGCTAGACTGGTGTGTCCAACTTCCACCAGTGACCTTGAAGAGAGAACGTGCAGTTCATGATGAATTGAAAATGTGCTCCCTGAACCATCCGTATGGATTTTTTTAAAAAAAACCAAAGTGTGGGTGTGTCATCCCAGGCCCTGTGGTGGTTGCCTCCCCCATACCTCTCACTTCTGCAGCTGCAGCTCTTGGGTCAGCCTGGAATGCTCTGAGCACCTGCTTGCTGTGTTGCAGAGGAGAGTGTAGCTCTGGCTGCTCAACAGCCTTACTTCCTTGCTGAGCTCTTGGAGCCAAGGAGAGTAGGATAGGAAGTTAACTGACTCTGCCTCAATGCAGGGGAGCACCTAGTAAAGGGTGACTCCCCTCTGCCCTATCCTTTCCAGCAGCTGCCCAGGGCAGCCTAAGAGAGGGGGGAGATAAAGACAGAGAGACAACACTCAATTAAAACTCATGATTCTCTATCCCAATCCTGATCAGAGCCAGCCTGGCAGTTGCTCTTAACTTGTGCCAGCTAACAGTCCCAATGGGACTGTCTGCCTGTCGAGGATAGCCCAAGCATAACACACCCCGCTCTCACCCTTCCCAGCTCCCCCTCTTGGGCACTTCTGCCCTGCTAAAGTGGCTCCAGGCACTCCAGGTGGGTAGAATTCCCAGCAGGGACATTGTGAGGGATTCCGCTCCTTTTATTACCTGAGTGATTTTTCCCCCCTATTTGTAACAAATTTATTAGGCTCATCTTCATTATTAATATACAAAACAGAATGGTATTGATCCAGTGTGTGCATGGTCAAGAGACTGATGGTTTGTGAAAATGGTTAGAGGAATTTACTTGTGCATCCAACAACCAAGACTTATAATGCAAGGCAAGAGATTTTGCCTCCAATGTAACAACTGGCGCTCCTTGACCTTTTTCAAAAATAAAATGTTTGCCTCTACAGCTGAAAGGATTGGACATCACAGTGCTAGGTGCTGTACAAGTAACTATTTTTTTAAAATGTCCTGATCCTGGGAAGTCACAGTTACATTTTTTACAAGCCTAAACAGCTGAATGAGGGGAAGGTAGGGTGGTTGGGAGGATTAGTTTAATAAAATACAAGAAGGCTTTTGGACAGTAAGTAGTAGTTTTAACGTCCCAGCTGCCTACCCAGTTCTTTGCTTTTTAGGTATTTTCATCTTGCGTATACATTTGTGTTTTTACCTCAGCACTAGAGTGAAACGGAGGAGATGTCTGTTGTTGGCAAATATTGAACTGATTTGTTCAGTTAAAGTCTGCCTCAAAATAATTTAATGGGTATAAGTTGCTTATACATATGCACAGGTTGAGTTCGTACTGTCCACTGAACCTGAAAAGAATCAGACTAGGGTTTTTGTTTTTTTAAGAATCACCCCAACATGCAAAGTTTTTTAACAAACTTTGAAATTACATTTTTAAAAACCAGATGAACTTTTTGACTTTCAATTTTGTATAATTGTTTTAAACATCAAGTACTGATTTTAATTGAAAAACAAAGCCCGTCACAAATGTCTATTACATATAGTGAAAGTCTCTAAACAAAGTTTCACAGTTTTGTTAGGTATAAAGATTCTGGGCTACCATTTTTCTCCTCTATACATCTTACAGTTGTGGAGAAACACACAAATACTACTGCCATTCTTCACTTGAATATTCAAATCAGCATTGCTGTTTAGTGACCAGCATTACCTCCTCATATCCTATGTAATTTTAACATTTAGCTTGTACTTTCAATCTGACATTTTGCCTTGTATTTGCACCATATGTACCAAAGTTGTCTACATGCAATTCTGAAAGCAAGGGGAGAAAGCACTTCTTTTCTAAAGACTTGTGAAAGCGTGCCAAACGGAATGTACATGTAAAACACAGCTGGAGACCTTGAACTTGTGTGTGCTGAGAAGCTAGTTATCCCTGCCGATGCATTTATAATTCTGGGTGGGTGGCCTATAATTTTTTTCCCATCTGCCCTTTTATACTGAGATATATAGTGAAAATCCTACTTAAAATATATAGTAACTATTTGGGTATTTCGGGTCAAGTTGCTGCTTTTCAGCAAAGTGTCAGTAATTTATATTAAAGTTACTCCCAGATCTTGACCTGTTGTTCCGACTGTAAATAGGAAAGTGCTGCAGATGTGCCGCTGTTTTTAAAGACTGGACAAAAACTATTAAGCTAGGATTTGTATCAAATGTGACGCACATTCTAAGTGGAAGAAAAAACAATTTATGTTCATCAGATTGTTCTGCAGTTTTATATTACTGGTTTGCAGACTTTCATTTGTCTTGTGTACAGAGTCTGGAAAGTTCTTTAAAACTTACTGAATAATCAATACTGCTCATCCTGATTTTTTTTAAATTGTATATTTCTAATCATATTTTTTTAAATCAGATTGAATGACAGAATGGGAGTTTTATTTTGCTGAAAGTATTTTTAAGATAAAGCTTCATAATGTCTTGTAAACTTAGTTTGATATGCATTTGTCATTTGGAAATCTTGCATATTATAACTTGTTTTATACAAAATATTGAATAGTAATTGTAAATATGAATTGTGTACAAATAAAACTATTAACCTGATGTTTGTTGTTCCCAACAACCTCGACAATCCGATTAGTCAGAGTCTGCATTGGTGTGGGTGGCTTCCAACACTAGATCAACAAATGGTAACGTTTTTGTGACTATTCACTGAAGTGCATAAAATATTAATCATGCCTACCTGACCAACAAAATCAAAGTGCAAAATTGTAAGGGATAACTTTTCATTTACTAAAATAATTCCTAATTCTCATGAGTGATTCTTGCCTTGTTAAATATGTTTACTCTGTGAAGACACTTGTATATAGCAAGATTAGAGGAGTGAAATTCAAGAAGCCAGGCTTTTTATTTTTTGACTCTGCTACTGACTTTGCTTTGAGCAAATCACTTGACCTTCTTGTGCATCTTTCCCCACCTGTAAAGTGGGGATAGTACCTACCTTTGTATAGTGCCGCAAGATGGAAGAATAAAAGATAAAAATATCAAGTGAAAAGTATATAGTATCAAGTTTTATTGAAATGTTCATAATATAATAAACAAAATGTTGCAAAAAAGGGTCCAAAAAAGGGCAAACTTAAACTGAAAACTTAAAAATTTCACACTCTAAAATTCTGTATAAACTCAACAATGGCCAAGCTGGGCTAGCCTAAAGTCAATCTTTGCCACTGGTGGTTGCCTCTGTCAAACAACAAAAACACACGACTCAGCTAATCTGCAAACTTTTAAAACTCTTAACACACAGCCTCATCCTTCTTCCCAAAAGCATAAATAAACCTTCCTCCTGTCCGGTATGTTTCCCATGCATATATCATCATCCTGTTGGTCTTGTACAGCAAAATGCTAATCTTCACTTCTCACCCTTTTCTATTTTGAAATTGGTTAAAGATAATTATACTCTTATAAATAAAGGTTTTTCATGACCTGAATAAGCTGCATGCTGGAGAATTAACGAGTGTCACGGTCACTGTTCCCTCTAAGCTGTGCACATGCGCGCACACACAGATCTTAAGCCCCATGCACACGGCAAAACAGTGCGCGCACAAAAATTTGCACAGAAGCCATTTTTTGCGCACCCAGCCTGTCAAAAATTAGAGGGAACATTGCTCACTTAATAGATATCATTGTGTGTAATTGTTCTGAGCCTGCGTGTCAATCAGTGACGGCTTATCATTGCAAAGACCAACAGTCAGCAGAAACCCTTTTTAAAAAAAAAAAAAAAAAATTATACATAGTCCAGATCTCCAGGGAGGAAATGAAAATGACTGGCATCGCAAGGGAGAATGTGATGTCCTATCAAAACAATTTACTCTCTGTTAAGAGTTTGGCACTATGCTATGTTTTAAAAAAGCAGGGGGGTTATCTCAGGCCCAATGGGATAAAATGTTAATGAAACCGGTGCTCACTTTAGAACACTAAGTATGGGTTTGGGGTTTTGTCAAGTTGTTGCTGGCTTACTTCCACTGTAACCATGACAATTTTTTTTTTAACCTGAAGATACAGGAAAAAGGAAACAGTTAATGCATTTGAAACAAAATATTAAGTAAGGCTTTCATATTAACAATACCCTTTATTCCCTTCAGCTGTGAAGAGTTAATAAGAAAAATCCGTTTGACAGTCTTAAAGTTGGTATTAATTGTACTTTTTGGGGGGAAAGTAGTGAGATGAAATGGCCTAGAGTTACTGTTGAGATCCGGTTTTCTTTCCTTGAAGACAAACCAAGAAACACAAGAGAACAGAAAAGATTTAGGAAAAAAATGCAGCTCCTGCCTTTAGCATTGACTGTATCTTGCTGCTGGAGAGAGGTGGACACAGCCCACTCTTAACCCCTGCAGTCAGTCAAATTTATATCAGCACTGAACTGTTTATGGCATAGGTTTTAGTTGCCTCTCTGGTCAAACTACCAGTAGTGTCACTCAATGAGGTAAGAGAGAGAGGAAAGAAGAAACTAAGTGGGGAAGGAAAAGGATGCACAAGGGAGGTAGTGGCAACACATCTCACATTCTAGATGTTCAGGAGTCCGCCAAGGAAGAGGGTGATAGCACTGATTCCCTCTCTTTGATAGAGTAAGGCCAGCATGCATTTCAGGGTCAGGATGATGAGGGGCTAGTGGTGGTGGTATGTTCCCCAGGAGGTGGCAGATGCAATAAGGAAACTTGCTCCTTTCAGTCTAGCTGTTCCCCTGTCCCCCCCTCAAACAATATCCAAGAAGGGGTGACAACATCATTTACCCATCAATCGTAAACATTTCCTCCCATTTCTACAATCTTTTAGCTCTTTGACACCCCAGCAGCACTCCAGTCAGCTGGTGACTTCACCAGCAGCCTTGAATATTCTTTATCACCAGGTCTTTGAACCTAAACAATCCAGTTTGTAGCAGTATATTTGCCTCTGACATTTTTCTAACTTTTAAGAACAGTTGTGTTTCAGGCTGAGTTGGATTTCTGTTACTTTGGTCATATGAGAGTAGAGGCATCTGCACCATCACAGTCACCTCTGGAATTAAAGATTTTGTTTTGCCTATAGTTTCTATTTGCCAAAACTGCGAAGTCTCCACACTTGACAGTCTGTGCAGGAAATGGAACAGAATAAAATAGCAAAGGTGGTGTGGATTATCTTTCAGAGGCATTGGGAAACCTGTGGTCTTGAAAGAAAGGTGTTTTCCTGATTCCATATGGTGAGTCTTTTATCCTGAAGCATGAGGATGGAGAAGACATTTTTTCTCTAGTAGATGTAGGTGGAAGGTATCTGCCTCAATCATATCCCCCATACTGGTACATTCCACAGATTAACTGCACATGCTAGAAAGTTTGTTTTTAAATGACCAATTTGTCCCTTGGTTTTGTTTTTTTCTTTCCTGAGTCACCTAGCGTTGGATGCTGTCAGACAAAGGATGCTGTGCTACCTGGACTATTCAATTTAGCAGTTTTTATGCAGATTGTGAAAAGATGACAGTGGTTGCTTAAGAAAACATGTCAAAACCAGAAGCCTTGTGTTAATACCCTTCACCTGTTATATAGCTGAGGCTACAGTTACTGGAATTTAAATGAAAGGAAAACAGTGAAAGGAATTAACTACCATATATGTTTGTAGGGTAGTGGGGAAGTTGGGTGCTTTTTCTCCACCCTTATGGCAACACTTACCATTCTACTTTGTCACTGTGACAGGATTCTGGTAACTATTGAAAAGCTTCAGCTACTGCACGAAGTTTTCCTGTAGGGTGAATGTTCCATTATATGAATAATTTAGGATTGTTGCTGGGATGGTCTTCCTGCTCAATGGAAACTTGTCCTTGAAAATAAACTTCTACTCCCTCCACTGGTAGACACGCAAAGGGAAAAGGAACAGAAGATGTGCAGGACTAGCTGTTATTTTTTTCATGGCTATGACTGCCATATTAAAAAGCATTTGTCATGTCAGGGAAAAGCACCTTGGTCATACAGCTCAATCCAACCTAAGGCTTCTGAAGAGCTGGTAAATGAGATTCTTGTAAATTGTCACTCCAGTTCCTACTCAGAAGGACCTACCAGACATGCAAAGCATGAGGTGTACACACTGAAATGCAGGCCAGAGGTCTCATTTTAATTAACTAGTACTGTCTGTTGTGGGGCACAGCTGCCCAACACCACCTGCTAATTCCATGCCACAGTTTCCACCTCCCCAGGGTTTTGTCATGCCTGGCATTCACATTGTTCAGGCCTCAAGCTGGGTCACACTGAGTTTAATCTCCTTTTGGGGTTAAGACATTCACACAAAAGTCCCAAGGAAACAAAAGGTTGTTCTGAGTCTTTCATTTTAAAATGCATCAGAAGCGAGTTCCATGCTATCTCTACAAGTTGTACTTAAAACAAGGTTCCAATTGTGTGTTTGTCACAGAACACATTCACTAAAGCAAAACTACTATTTCTAAAGCTAACCATACCATGCTTGTCCAGCTCCTATTCATACGAAAGGAATCAATTCTTTTGAGGAAAAATTGTTTTCAGCATCACACAACCATGCTATTTGTAAAATAGGTTCTTCCTGTCTGTGAATATAAACTATGACTCTTTTTCTCCATCCCTTTACCCTCAATGTATCTGTGACACTCTACTAAGTTTAGATAATGTTCTGGGGGGAGGGAAATGGCAGGTGATTAGAAAGCTATGGAACAAGCTTTCCTGCTACAACATGCATCAGAACATTCAAGATTTGTCTTAAAATACAAGTCTAAATACAATGCTCTATACAGAATTCTATGTAGATTAGGCAGTCAGATCAGATCAAACTGTAGTAAGGCTGAAGCACCATCTCTGTGGATTTTACACACAAGCTTCTATGGTCTACAACAATTGCAATCAACTGTTTTCCAATCACTTGCAGTTTTGGAAAAGGCAAATTACATTGCCATTTAACAGCTAATCTCCCTTTCTGCTGCTCAGGCTGAAAGTGCAATGCTGGATTCCTTATCTTGCTCATAGAGACAGGATCCATCCTCTGGTTCTTTAGCCTGCAATACTTCCCTAACCAAGGGGAAGTCTTGGTTTGTAAAAGCATGGCCTTGGAAAGCCCAGAAGGGTGGGAGTGTCTGTCTTGACCAGACCACAGAAAGCTAAATGAACCACCTATTTATTACAGCAGCAGCTATGGGGAAAACAAACTGGAGGAAGAGAGAAGCTCTAGACTAAATGAACAAATCCTGGGTGGTGGTTTCTCTTCTACTCCATACAGACTCAAACCACCCTTCCCATCATGCACTACTGAAAAGTACTCAAATAGCATTAAGTGCAGACACTAACATATACCTGTCAGCTGCAGTTCATTCTCTCATCATCTCCCCAGCAGCAGAATTATGCATGGTAGGGTTTAGGTACATATACTGTCAGCTGTAAATTTATATTTGAGAAGGCAAGGTCAAAGAATGGAGCATCTGTGTAGTCATGAAATGCGCCAAAGAATTAAATGATGGCTAAGTCAAGAGGGTTGGATCTTGTAGTTTCTGGACCCTTTGCCACTCTTCATAAACAGGAGAAAAATATATGTAATAATTTTGAAAGACTAAGTCAATGCTGGCAGCAGGAAGGACTCTAGAAACAAATAACTGTTCTCCAGTAGCAGAACTGTGGAAGTGGGAGTTAAATGAATTAATCATTAATTTTTCAGGGCTATGATTCCATTGCACCTTTAGAAAAATAATTTTAGACCTAATGCAATTGTTCAAAGATAGTGAAAAAAATAATTCCAAATTACATTAATAGCCCTTTGGGTTTTGGTTACATTAACTTGCATGTGCTAAGCAGATTCCAGCATAATTAGAAGTTTGATGATAGACCTCAAAGAAAAACTCAACTGCTATAATGAAAGTGAGGTTAATATAGTATGTTGAATCTGCCATGCACCCATACTGAACCTATTCCCACCATAGGGGCAGAGCTGCTGTCAGAAGAGATGAAAATTCAAGGTCTTAGCTGGGAGTCCTCATTAGCATGCCCACTGTAATTTCTATAACACTGTTTTTATTCTTTGGCTCATGATCAGGTTCCTATTAGATATATATTCCGCCTGCTTAAAATCTTCCTTCTAGGTGCTTACAATGTGTCATTTTCTGGCCCAAACCTCTCCATAAAATTACTGTAGGATGTTAAACAGCTTTCACTGTTGCCATTGGAACACACCAGTGAAGCAGAAAGTGATCCCAGATCTTTCAGGGGGCTTTCTCCACAAACTGGATTTTCAGACCCTGCTGCAAGTCCTCCAGCAGAGAACACCTCAGTCTAGGAAGAAATCTGTTTGGAGGGTAGAGAGTGACAGCCAGCGTTTCACACCTGTTGCATGTGATGAGGAAAGTCTCCTTCCTAGGCATGTGGAGCAGCAAGCGTTCCCCTTCTGCTGGAGGAGGAGTGGGAGCAGGCTCAGAAGTCAGTGCTGATCAGCTCTACTGTACTTGCAGTAGTCTCAACTCTTCACCCAAACTTGTGTGTTCAAGTGGTTTACAACCTGGGTATGAAAGTCTGATCTCAGGCAAAGTTCAGCTGATGTTTCAGAGCTTAGAAGAAAAGATTTTCAACTTTTGAACTCAACATAAATGGGCCTGAGTATCATGACTTTGCTTTGCCAATGGAAAGTGTTGCTGAAACAAGAACACTGGAGAAAAGCAGATAGAAACAGAAGTCACAAGCCACACTCCTCTCTTCCACCATTGCAGAGGTGAGCTCTTTTTGGTCCCAGGCTGCTGCCCTGCATCTTCCTCCCCGCCAGCAAAATAAAATTAAAGGTTAGTTTACCCTCCACTTTTCCCCCTTTAAAAAAAAAAAAAAGCCAAGAGACACACAGGAGTTTGGTTCACCCTACTCTTACAGTGTCAGATTTGGCCAAGTTTCAGTTTTCATATGACTGCATCTTAAAAGCAGAACTCTCATCCAGCCCAGATTTTAATGATCAGCTGCTCAGTTCTAATCAATTAGATGATTTTTAGAAGGAGAGAGGTACTTTATGCCCACCTTGCAAGAGGTAGTAGTCCTTCCTCCCCTACTGTCCAGAACATACATGGGCAACTTGATTTGGAGTAGTCAAACAGGACTGAGGAAGCAATAGAACACTCTTCCGTTATCAGTTATCCATTTGGCTGTTAACTGTCTACATTTCTTTTTACCACATGCTGACAATAATGGCTGTGTAACTAAACAGAGTTTCCTGTATAATTTAAGCCTCTTGAAAGTTTCAACAAGCTATTTCATTTGCTAGGTTGAGAGGCATGACAGGAGCTCTTAAGAAAAAAAATTGTTGTTACATAAACACCACAATTCTTGTTCCATCTTCGCTGACTTACATTTTGCTCCAATACTACCTTACATTTAAATAGCTTACTCTGCCACAAGTACACACTAATTATGCTTTTGAGAATTCTCACCCTGCTACCTGCTCTCTTCAAATGCTGATAGATTTTACTTCATGCCTTGCCTTGTTCTGTTGCAGTTAGATGTGCAAGGAATGGGGAGCACGAAGGAAGAAAATTGCATGAGCGTGCAGTAAGAGCAGCTAGGAAAGGAACCCAGCCTCTGCAGGAATTCAAAGGCTTTTTCTCTGTGCCTCAGAAGCAGCAACCAGAGGTGGCTGGTGGTAGCTGCTCCTGTTGGCCACTAATGAGCCCCTCTTCTAATTTCCTTCCCTTGCCTTGCAATCAGTGTCCAAACACCAACTCTGCTTCAATGCAGCTTTAACAATTTATGTTCCTCTTGCAGCTCATATTTAAGCCTTTGCAATAGTTGTGTAGAAAAAAAAGGAAGGGATCACTTAGTGCCCAACTTGGGCAGCCACACTCAGATCTCTTATCCTTGGCATTAAAGCAAAGCCCAATCTCCCCCTCTACCCACACTCAATCAGCTTCCACATGAGTCAGTAAACTTATACTTAAAGTCTTAGAATTTACTTTAATGGGAGCAACTTCCAAAAGCTGAAGTTGCTTCTTAAAGCAGAGTTTTCTACAGCAAGGGATTGAACCAAAACATTTCAATTCACATTCAGCTCTTCCACATACAAGAAGTTGTGGTTAGGACCTGGCTATTCTATGGTACACAAGTAGGATTTCCATTTCTCACTCTACTAAAAAAGGACATTCAATTTTTTTAAAAGTGTAAATGTGCCGCAGAGAAGTTTTAAATTTAAATCTCTCCTACATTGTTGACATTGCTGTTTTTAGTACAAAAACAAACTTTTGGGACAAGCAAGTTTTAGCTTGTAGCTAATGTTGTAGCTGTAAGAGAAATGCAAATTAATATTCAGACTGCAGTAAAGCAGAAGCAGTCACACTTTGCTACTCCAATACCAAGGAACAATGAAGTGAGTGATAAGCACCTCACACCCAAACCAATTAGCAGTTTTCTTTATTTGTCAACTTATGAAAATTGCGGTATAACTGCTTAAAATATGCAAAGGTACATTTCACTCAATGGAGTAGGGAAAGCAGCTTTCAAGTGTCTACAAGGGTTTGCTACAGATTTCCAATAGCAGACCATGTTGTACAGCTCACATTTCACTGTGCTTTCATGGAAAATTCTAAATAATCTCTATATACACATTTTAAACACTGTACTCTTGAACTTTATTGAAATCCCTTGAGTATAATACCATAAGCCTTCACACAGTTATCCCAATAGGAGGTGCTGGAATCTGTTGCAAGATCCCAGTTCACTGATATCTCCAGAGCCCCCTTCCCTCAATACCACAGAAGTGCAATCATTTCACACAAGAAAAAAAAAATCTGTTTTTCCTTCAGACTCAGATGATCCCTTTCCACAGCAACATACAACTGGTCTCTTCACAGCTACTTTGAGATGCTGTCATTCAGGACAGTTCTTTCAGGCTAAAGCAGGAAAATCTTCAGGGTCATCAGGATTTGGAGCAACAATTTGTGTCTGCAAAAGGAAGAAGTAAGTTTAGAAAAATACAAATATCAGGGACACATCTGGAGCCTCCAATCTAACTCAGAACTAGTTCCATTTTATTTATTTGCTAAATTACATTAAGAGGCACTTAATGCTTATTTCTAAACTGTTTTGTATCCATCACTATTTCTACACAGGTAATGGACTTGTACCTGTCACTGTGGTATGGGGATAGTGACTGAAGGAGAAGTGACATCAGGTCCTAGCTACTGGAAATCTATAGACAGACACAGGAAGCAGTTCACCATTCAAAGTGAATGAAGTTATTTTAAACAATGACAAACTGAAGAGTTAATTTTTAGTTGTGTGCAAAAAGCTACAGTGATGCACACTTGATTTACTAGAGGTTTTCAGAATGTAGCTCTACCGAACAAAAGCACCAGAGGGATTAATTCCATGCCCCTTTTAAAGTTCCAAACTTTAGATGTGGCTAAATATTTTATCCTTGCTGAACTGAAAGAACTATGGGGATTTTACTTAAAAATAATAATAAAAAATAAAAATAAACCACCACCACCCACAACAATCCTCCATATTTGTTCACCTTCAAGCAATATAGGGTTGCTACCAGCCCAGGTATCCCCAGGACTGTCCCTTTTTTGAGATAACTCCCCCAGGAAATCTGTATGGGTGCTCAGCACACACTGCCAGCTGCCCAGTTTTATGGACTCGGGATCCTCCCACATGTTCTGGTTTTCATACCTAAACAGTAGCAACCCTTGGCAGATAGAACTGCTTCTTTCACAGTTGGTATGAGAATGGTTTTGAGTATGTTAAATCAGGGGATTCAGTAGAAAGTGGCAGGTACTATGATTAGTAGTTAAATTACTTTTGTTTTGAAACAATTTACCGTATCTGACCTGTCATTTATTTAATAGAGGGTTGTACCTCCTGTGTCTTAACCTGCAGGGTCAACATGCAACATTTATTAACTTCACTCTTGGTAGTCAGAGGAAGTATTAGAATCTTATTACACAGTAATTTTGCTTGAAGGCTACAACCTTTAGTAATTTTAAGTACAGAGTTATTTCCCTGATTTTATCAGAATTCTTTTCAGAAACTAAGTTATTTCTCCTATACTACTCCTTCTAGCTGTCATAAGAGTGACCTGAACTTTGACCCTTGAACATGAACTCTTCACAAATAAAAAAAGCTATTTGCAATCTGAATTGAAATTTCACCACATATAGCAACATACTATGGACTGAAAGCCTGGTAAAGTATTGTAAGCAAAACACTAAAGTCCTCAGCAAAAAAAAAAAAAAAAAAAAAAAAATCTCAAATTCTCATGTCATTTAGAAATGTATAGCCACAAAATCAAATTACCACCACTTCTGGTCTAGGCCCAGTATCTTCAACTCTTTTGACACGTCCACGACCTCCTCGTGTTCCTCTGGCTCCACGACCAGGACGAGGAAGATTCCCAAAGTTAATGTCCAGCTGAGAAGTTATATCATTAGCTGCTTTTCGGAAGATGTGGGAGTCATCCTCAAAATCCTCCTTTAACATCTAAAAGTGAATTTATCTGCAATTAGAATGCTGCTCAGAGCTTCAAAAAAAAAAATTACTATATTACAAACCAAATAGCACACCAGTAAAGTCAGACTTCCTGGATAGCCAGGAGCCCCTAAGTTTTGTGTGGCAGTAGGGGTAAGAAGGGAGACTATGACAGCTCCTCCAATCTCAGGCTAGCTCTACACTGGCTTGGGAGCAATTAAGCATAAGCACATAGGAAACTGCTATGCCAGCTCTATACCACCAGAGAACTCCCACACTCAGAAAATTCTCTGTGGCAAAATCTCTACAGTTCCAGAGGGACCACACAATCTGGCCCAAGTCATTTACTCTGAGATACCCTCTAGGGAAGGGCTGGAAAGGAATAACAATCGAACACTAAAATTTACTTATCAATTGCTACCACTGATCCATTCCATTATTGTCCTTGCTACAGTTATAGTTCTAGTATTACTGTAAAGGGCAACAATTTTTAACATTAAATATAGCTAGCATACTAAAATATTTTCCAAAATAGCCTTTACTATTTCCCCATATTTATTCCCCCCCCCCCCCCCACCGTTCCTCAGACATTCTTGTCAACTGCTGGAAATGGCCCACCTTGATTATCACTACAGAAGGTTTTTCCCCCCCCCCGCTCTCTTGCTGGTAATAGCTCACCTTAAGTGATCACTCATTACAGTGTGTATGGTAACACCCATTGTTTCATGTTCTCTGTGTATATAAATCTCCCCACTGTATTTTCCACTGAACGCATCCGATGAAGTGAGCTGTAGCTTACGAAAGCTTATGCTCAAATAAATGTGTTAGTCTCTAAGGTGCCACAAGTCCTCCTTTTCTTTTTGAGAATACACCGGTAGTGCATGGTAGTGCTACAAAGGTACAGCAAATCATATTCCCCACATACCCATTCTGATGTCTAATAGATTGCCCATGTTAAGCAATACTTGTACCAGACAAGTCACTACTCCTCTAGGGTCTCTTTTCTTGCCATACTAGGGCCCCTTTACGCTGCTGGCCATAAAGTCTACTGAGGAGGAAAATAAAATATAAGGCACATTCTTCAGATCCTGTGAAAGACATGTCCTAAACTCAGCAGGCTTGTAATTGGGGGGAAGTCTAAAGCCACACTAAAGGAACACAAATGTAGGATTGTAAACACTCTACTAAGTACAATCTGCCCAATAAATTATCACAGTCCAACAGTGACCAACGTATGCTGAATCAATTTTTTAATTCAGATTCTCAGTGTGTAAGGGTCTCAGTCAAGGATCAAGTCCCCACCATCATGCCAGATACTGAACACATACAGCGGCTTCCCTTCCCTGAAAAGCTTACAGTCTAAATAGGCAAGAATCTACGGTAGAAATCTGGTTCCACTGACATCAATGGGGCCGAAGATTTCATCCTATGCCTTTAGTTATAACACAGCGTAGTGGCTCTGAGCAGAACAAGAGAAAATCTCTCTTTTTATGTAAAATAAAACAAGCTCTCTTTAAGATCATTTTAAGAAGCAGAACCACAGTCCCCATAAAAATCATTCAGATGTTCTCAAGTGGTTCAGCGATAATTGTGATGCGATAGTGACCAGATTCAGGACAACTTGGTATGCTGATGACGCTGGGAAACTGAATTTCCAGTATACACAGATAAAAATTCATTAGTAAAGCGATAAGTAGGCTAAATACTGGATGTATCAAAATGTGATTCAACGTTAAAATATAAAACATTTAGTAAATGGAGTTCACTAGTGCCTACAATTCAGTTAACAGTATTGTACATGAGGTGGCACAGGCAAGGAGACAGACTTCAATCTCCTAAAACTAAGCAGAACTGAAACTTAACTTGGTCTAAATACAACTTGATAGGTCAAGCGTTCCATGCTCATAATACAAAAGGGATGCCTGGAGACTGGACAAAATGAATCCGATGGGTTTTTTTGCACACTATTACAGCAGCTTGAAATATGAATACTTATTTCCAGTTTGTTCAGAATCTGTTTTAATACAGGAGACACTGTCCTAACCCTGGGTGTCCGGGTAGAAAGCAGAATTTCATAGAATCATAGAATCATAGAATATCAGGGTTGGAAGGGACCTCAGGAGATCATCTAGTCCAACCCCCTGCTCAAAGCAGGACCAATCCCCAATTTTTGCCCCAAATCCCTAAATGGCCCCCTCAAGGATTGAACTCACAACTCTGGGTTTAGCAAGCTAATGCTCAAACCACTGAGCTAATTTAGAGAATTCTAAAGCAATGCTTACATCATCTCTATACTTTGACTTGTGAATCACCACTGCTTTGGAAGGAACAGTGGATTCTGGCTTCCGGATGTTGAATTCAGGCTTTGGTCGACTCTGTTGCTGCAGATTTTTCCATTCATCTAACGTCATTTCTTGAGCTACTTCTTCCACTGGCTCCCCTTCAGAAACTCTAAAGGTTTATAGTTGTAAAATAAAAACCATTAGCTTTGACATCCAGGAAGAACAAAACAAAGCTGAAGAAAGACTACTTGGCTAAGTACAGTATTTTGAATGCTTCAGATTCTCTGCCATCTCTGAATTGTATTTGAAGAGCTTCAATACTAAAGAAAATAAACCTGAAGCATAGACCCGGTTTGGCCAACGTATCTGGCAGAGGGGCATTGCTGGCACATGATGGCATATATCACATTAGTAGACATGCAGGTGAACACGCCTCTGATGGTGTGGCTGATGTGGTTGGGTCCTCTGATGGTGTCGCTAGAGTAGATATGGGGATAGAGTAGGCAACGAGGTTTGCTACAGGGATTGGTTCCTGGGTTAGTGTTTCTGTGGCGTGGTGTGGAGTTGCTGGTGAGTATTCTCTTCAGGTTGGGGGGCTGTCTGTAAGCGAGGACTGGCCTGCCTCCCAAGGTCTGGGAGAGGGAGGGATCTACAACCTATCCTGGAAAACGATCACTAGCAATACCACAGAAACCAATCCCTGCAGCAAACCTCGTTGCCTACTCTGTCCCCATATCTACTCCAGCGACACCATCAGGGGCTCATTCACCTGCACATCTACTAGTTATATATGCCATCATGTGCCAGCAATTCCCCTCTGCCAGGTACATTGGTCAAACCGGACAGTCCCTACGTAAAAGAATAAATGGACACAAATTGGACATCAGGAATGGTAACATACGAAAGCCAGTAGGAGAACACTTCTATCTTCCTGGACATTCTAGAAGAGATTTAAAAGTAGCTATACTTGAACAAAAAAAACTTCAGAAACAGCCTTCAAAGAGAAACAGCAGAACTAATATTCATTTGCAAATTTAAAACCATTAATCTGGGCTTGAATAGGGACTGGGAGTGACTGGCTCATTATAAAAGCAGCTTTGCCTCTCCTGGAATTGACACCTCCTCATCATCTATTATTGGGAGTGGACTACATCCACCCTGATCGAATTGGCCCTGTCAACACTGGTTCTCCACTTGTGAGGTAACTCCCTTCTCTTCATGTGTCAGTATATTTATGCCTGCATCTGTAATTTTCACTCCATGCAGCTGAAGAAGTGGAGTTTTTACCCATGAAAGCTTATGCTCAAATAAATCTTAGTCTTTAAGGTGCTACCAGACTCCCTGTTGCTTTTGTGGATACAGACTAACACGGCTACCCCCATATACATTATGCACACTGAAGATCTACTTGAAATGGTGTTCATACTGTTACTTCATCCTCCTGCTCTCCACTCCTACCCATTTATTTTATCCGGCTGTTGAATGTTTTCATTAACTGAAGTTAAGCTCCTGAGTGCAGCGATTGACCATTTACAACATGTTTGCACAATACCTTGCAGAGTCCCGGAGTGGGGCCTCACGGCAGGACTGTAATAAAATAAGTTTGTAATTCGATTAGTTTGGTATCCCTGTATACATTTAAGAGACTTTTAGTAATGCTGCACATTGTTTTTCAATTTTGCTTCAGTTTCTCTTTTTTTTTTTTGGATATAGCCCTTTACTAAGCATTAGTTTAAAGTGTCTTTTCCTCTTGGTTGCAGAGAGATTGCTTTGTTTGAATGAACAGTAGTATACAGAAGGGATTGCAGCTGGAATCACAAACATATCTGCCTTCATAGCACATTACCAGTTATAAAAGTAGCCAGGGACAAACCTTAAGAGATGGTAAACACTAAAAACATGGGTTAGTTTGGTGACAGCAAAAGTTTTATTTCCTTTACCTTCAACTGAAAAGAGATTCAACCTACATTGTGTAACTAGCTGATGGGGGGGGGAGAAATCAGAAAACCACAGCAACAATATATTTTAGTGCCAAAATTAAGATAATTAGCCAAAGGGTTAAAAAGAAGGTTAATCAAGCTAATAGGCGGTTCCTGAAGGCCAACAACTCTGATAAGTGAGACATTCAACACTATCAGTTTAGCAAACAAAACAGAAATATATTGAATGAAATGCTAATGAGGATTTGGCTAAACCTATAGATTAGCTTTATAGAGCTATTAAAATGGTAGCCAGATAAACGGATCAGCAAATTAGATGATGGGAATTGAAGGTTTCCTGAAGAAAGAATGATCAGAAGGAAATGTAGAACCACTAGTGGTAAACAACTATGAATTTATTAAGTGCCAGAGAACTGAAAAAGGACCGATTTAATACCAAGAGTAAGTAGCAGATCAAGGAAATAAATCTAATCTCAATAAGAGATAAAATAAGAAAATAGAGAAATATATCTGTAATTACTACTACCTACTACTCAAAAAATGCTTTAACAAGTTCCTAAACCAAGTGTGCAGACAAGTCCCATAGAAGTCTTCCAGGTAATTGTAAAAATGGGACTGTAAAGACAATTGGGACCAGTACTATTTTTATAGTTTAATACATTAATGACATCCTGGAACATGTTCATACTACAGCATGCATATAGCTTAATAGTGTGCACACTATGTTAGGAGAGGCTGCAAACAAGAAGCTAGAAAAGAATATAGACAATTCAAAAATATGGGCAAATAGAACTCAGATATGGTCACACTTCGATAAATAGAAGATAAACTATGCTGCCTGGCACTAGTATAAAAATGAAAGCTGAACAGTAACATGGACAAGGAACTAGTGATGATGGCAGAAAAGTTATATACTGGCTTGCAGTGCAATACTGTTAAAAACCTCCCAGGTTATTAAATGGAAGACCAGGAAAGTAACAATAACTCTTCAAGCATCACAAATGCTATCCCCAATTTCTGGGGTCTTTTTCCTAAAAGGATCAAAGGGAAGGAATGACTAAATAGTTAGAGCTTTCAGATGACACTTGAAACAGAGTGCCTGACTGCAAGTGGTCATTAAAAGAAAGCTGGAATCACTGAACTCAAGTCGTCAAAATTACCTATTTAAGTCTGGGAGGGTTAAAGCGATTTTGGGGCCCCTGTTGAGTTGAGCTGAGTTGCCTGTCCAGGAGGCCTCTGTTGCTACTGCACTACCTCCAAGAAGAAGGGGGGCATTAGGCTCACAGGAGTCCCAAAACAACTCAAGTCATTTTAAACAGACTAAAACTAGGTTTCAGAGTAGCAGCTGTGTTAGTCTGTATCCGCAAAAAGAAAAGGAGGACTTGTGGCACCTTAGAGACTAACAAATTTATTTGAGCATAAGTTTTCATGAGCTACAGCTCACTTCATCGGACTCAGACATTCTTGTCAACTGCTGGAAATGGCCCACCTTGATCATCACTGCAAAAGGTTCCCCACCCCCGCTGGTAATAGCTCACCTTACCTGATCACTCTCGTTACAGTGTGTATGGTGGTACCCATTGTTTCATGCTCTCTGTGTATTAACCTCCCCACTGTATTTTCCACTAAATGCATCCGATGAAGTGAGCTGTGGCTCACGAAAGCTTATGCTCAAATAAATTTGTTAATCTCTAAGGTGCCACAAGTCCTTTTCTTTATTCTATTCAACTAACTCCTGCTTCCGAACAGCAAAGGTCATAAATAAAAACACTGTCCCAGTCTGACTTTGTGCAAGAGTGTAGGTGTTAGATATTCTGAATAAATTCAATCCCTAATTATATATTCTGCCTCTATTAGATACGGCACTTAGTTGCTCTTCTAAAGCGTGGGCTCATTGTGCTGTTATCTTCCCACCAGAGGTAGCCACAGTGAGGCCCATATATTTAATACGTATTTAGTTTGCACACAGTTTTGAGAATTCTCAGGATGAGAGTCATTTACACTGATGTAAGGTAGCGTGCCTTTCACAGAACCTTTGCATATACTGCTATCTTCCAGATTGCTGTGGACTTCTCCTACATCTAAACTCTCATCGAGGAGCAAAGTTTCTAGCCTTCCTGTCGGCAAGGAAAGCCTTAGCAGGGTAAGTAAATACAGATTATTGATTCTGCAGAGAATAGTCTGAAATAGCAACAGAGTTATAAGATCACGCATGTAATAGTTTCAAAATTAAAAGCCAACCGGGTTTGCCCACTTCAGTTGGGTGTACTTTTCATGTCTCTACGTTCAATAGAAAACTGAGATTAGAACACATGTACTTACAAAGAAAGAGCTAGGACAGCTGGATTTGATTTTGATTTCAACTACCATGAAGAGGAAAATCATGCGAGACTCTGAAATATGACCCAGGACACTCAAGTAAAAAGGCTTAACCGCTATTTATAATATTTAGCTCTGTTAAAGTGGTACAGTGCATACATAAGAATTAAGTTCTATGCAGACTACCTTCACTGCCCACATGATTTAAGTCTGCTGAAAACTAAGTTTCTGGAAACTCAACATTTTTAACTCAAGTTTGTCCAAGAGACCCTCCTCGCCACCAGTTACTTTAAACCCAAATATGTTAATTGCAGAATTGAAAAATTAGATCAACTTAGAATCTTCTAAAATATCTCCAACTTGAACATGAATGTACATAAAATCATAGTGAAGTGGCTGGCAATAACTAGATGCCTTCAGATTTTGTCTAATGGCTTACCCAAACACAGTCAGTTAGATTCTTCCCAACTTCAAACGTAAAGGAATGTTGGCTGAAATGTTACTCCTTACTTTGATGTCACCACCCCTTCACAAGTTATTTGTGTTGGTAGTGTTCAAGTTGGAGATAGCTAAAAACAGTTGAGTCGATCTAATTTTAACTTGATAATTAAGATCTTTTGAAGCAAAATTAATTTTCACATTTGGACACTGATCAGAACCAATGACTGAATATCAGGATGCAAACATCCATCTCAATTTACCTTAGTTTTAAGAAAAAATGCAACACTCTTTCCAAGCAGTCATTTTTTTAAAATTGGGTTTGGAGGAGGAAGACCGTTCTTGGTCCCATATGAATCTCAAGGGAGAAGTTTCTGTTATATAGGAGACACCTTTGATTGACTAATTCATAAGGGTATTTTCTGTTACTGTATTTCAAATCATATCATCACTATGTGGTTCCACAAGTACCTTGATGAGGGGTTGCTTTACAAGTAAGATGTCTGTTGTAATATATCTAAAAATAAGCTAGGAACTAGAACACCATTATATCAGTTATATTCCTAGTAGGGTTTAAGAATAACTTAGAGAGCACTCTCTCTCTTACTAAAATACAAGTTTATATGTTACAGAAATTTATCATCTAAGTTACTGAGATGGAGGGGTTTTTTTTGTTTGTTTGTTTTTTTAAACAGGTCAATAGTGCCACTACTTAGAATTAGTATGTACATCTTGTAGCATCTGAAGGCCTCAACTGGGATTGGAGCCCCATTTTGCTAGGAAATAACTTTTCTGTAGGTATATATTTCCATTTTAAAACATTTATATGGTGCCAAATGTCTGCTAAGTGCTTTACAAACACATTGAAAGGCATGGTCTTGGAATGTCTCCCTACACTAAAATCAAGAACATTGGCACTGGCCAGTTATTTTGTTTGCATTTTAGAATTAAGATATTCAGGACGGACTGTACTTGGTCAGGGGTTCTCCTTCAGGTGCCCCTTGGTGATCCTCTGTTTCTGCAGTATCTTCCACAGGAGCAGTCTGTTCCATCTCACTGCAAAATAGAAAAGCCACCACATATCTAGGGCATACTGAAAACTTACAGATCAATAGTCCCCATTCTTTGTAAATGTGCATATTTCACGACCAACTGAAGATAGTACCCTTTCTGGAATTGTCTAGATCAGAACTCTTCTGGGATCATAAGAATTCCCAATCTACTGATCACCCAAAAACCACAACAAAACCATTAAATGAGACTAGTTTAGTGTGCTAGTAATACAAGATTATACAGTGGGAAGCACTGGAAATCCTTGGCTGGAGGAAGTGGTATTCACAAATATGTGAAAGCCAAAAGTGTGCATGTTCTCGATAAGAGAAAATCAGACCTAATGCCCTTACATGAATTTTCTAGAATCATATACATCTGCCTCAACATCTTGCGGCCCTGATTTCCACAAGTTAGTTGCGTGCTGTGTAATATGTAGCATGCCCTAATAAGCTTTAAATTTCATTTTTAAGTTTCAATAGGTGTTCCCTTGTTTTATGAGGAAAAGGTAATCTAGATATACCCAACTGACCTTCTCTACACTGTTTCATATACCTAGTTTCATTTTTAATTCATTTTTATTGACTTTCAAGAGCACTTGGAATGCCCAGATGACCTACATGCTTTTGAGAGACGCACAAGGTAAGTGAGGTAATATCTTTTATTGGACCAATTTCTATTGATGGAAGGTACAAACTTTTGAAAGTTTTACCCTAAGTAAGCCTTTAAGATTACCCAACTGATTTATTGTAAATTACAACTCTATCTCCCATTTTTAACCCTTGAAAAACTTATTTTAAGTTCAAATTATAAAAACATGTATTTGTGAGCTACTAAGGTGTTTATATATGAAGACATAGCATGTTATTTAGATAATGTAATGAGTAAGAATATAATTTAATAGCCATTAAAGAGACTGCTATAAATTAGAAGTTTTGCCTCTCTTCTCCCCACGGTAAGCCAGTTCAGGAGGACTCAGATAAGCAACTTAGTCCTGCTATGTCCCCTTGGAGGAAAGCTGTCTTATGCAGTTACCAGAAGAATATTTAGTTGAAACAGAAGCACACCTCCAGCTGTGTCAAGGGGCAGAAAAGGCAGCCTCTGGTCCTGTTTCCAGTTCAAGGCGATTTCAAACAGAACCACATAAAGAGTACAGAACAATTTTTAAGACCTAGATACTTGTTAACATTGTAGAATTCTCTTTAAAATTTACACAGGCCAGTCACAGTACCAAGCCCACCATTTACTAAAATAGGAAAGCCAAGTATATTTCACTCTAGTCAAAAGATGACTTGGCCTTAGGCAAATAGATACTTTGAAGCCTGCCATAAACGAAGAATCTCCTTTAGGCTAGGATCTACTCAGTAAGCATGAGCAAAGGGGCCATAGCAGTTAAAGACAGGATGAATGGATAAAGCTTGAAATAAAGGCAACTGTGACCAAGCCTATTACTTTACAGAAATTGTTATAAACTAGAATGGGCACAAATTTGCATATACCTCAGATCATCTTTAACTGTTCCCCAGTTCCGAGCTCCACTTCCACCCCTTTTGTCTTCTGTTCTGATTCCTCTAGAGACAGAAACAGTATTCTTCAAATTAAGAAATTCCTCCCTCATTGATGTACCAAACCAAAAGCAGTATTAAATTGTTGAATATATTCCTTTCCCACTCCAACCCTTAAAAAAAGATATTGAAATGTCTGAGGTGTGTGTTTGTTACCAATATATTAGATGAGAGCAGTATATACACAAAGCACTTACGTTTTATCACTCCCACTCTGTCTTTCAAATTCCCGTTTCCCTCTTTGGTCATAGCCATTAATACTTCTGTTCATCCCACTACCTCTTCCTCGGCTTCGCATTCCACCTCTTCCTCCCCCACGACCTCTCATTGGTCTTTCCCGGTCAAATCTGTCAACTGGCCTGAAAGACAAGAAAGATTTCTAGTCAGACTACTTCTACATAAAAGTTAATAGGGGAAAAATCTGGTGTCACAGGGATGCTTTAGTGTAGTTGTGATAATAAATCAATTATTATACTCACTATTTCTAGAAGTTTTTAGATCACATCTTACACTACACTGATCTTATTCCCAGACTGGTGCTCTTTGTCAGGATTAAAAACAGACAGAAGCTAAATGTGAGCAGAGTTTAAGGTCCGTATTCTTTTATCCTTATGTCAGTAATAGTGACTGTATTAATTGTTTGCTTTTTTCTAATTATTAGGCACTACTATTGCCCTCATATGTTAGATTTGCATGTAGCAGGGTGTATACCAGGACTATAAGAAACTCAAGAGGAGTTCTAGTACAAACCACCACACACAAAACACAGCCATTGCTGAAAACAAGCATTGACAAGTTGTACATCTGTTATTTTTAGCTACGTGCTAGTTGTATACATTTGGGCAGAGGTATTTCATGGAGATACAATAAGTGAGTGTTGCCCCAGAATTTAAGGGTTAAGGGAATTTGGTTCAGAGTCTATGGGGCCTAGATGTACAATTACTTAAAATCTGGTTGGTGATGTTAATACCCACATGCTGAAGTCATGAAACATTAAGTGCTATATGGCAGACACTGAAACCAGACTTCTAAACCAATTGCTTAGCTACCAAAAAAGCTTGTATTATTCCGTTAGAAATGTAACTGACATGAAGACACCAGACCCGTACAACATTCTGACTACTGTATAAATACAGGATAATTTACTGGAGGACTGATAGATTCTTTGTCATATCAGTCTTTATACAACCAAAACTGGGCTACCACACTACTAGGTGCTAACTAAATAGTACTCCCTAAAAGCCTCTCAGGACACCAAATCCTTCATTGAGGGCCACCTTGCATCTTCTTAGAAATACATACTTTTCTACTGTGAACTCCACTTGTCTCTCCTTTTCATAGGGACGGTATTCCCTAAAAGATGGTCTCCATTCAGCTTTGTCTTGTTTTACCTCCGTTCCCCTGTTATCATTCCATCCTTGTTGTTCTCCCCTTTTAGGAGCTCGCTTCTGACCTGCACACAAAAATATTGTGAAGAGTCTAAACGTAAGCAGCATTAATAGATTTAGTTGCAATTATCGGACTACGGGCTCAAAAAAGATGACTATGCCACCATATACAGTCCTCTAGTTTTGCACTCCTACCAGTTTACTATAGGCCAAGCTGGCAGTTGTTGGCCAAGCTGCGGTTAAGGTTGCCAAACACTTCCTACCATAAAAGATCATATTTTCTGTTGCTTATAAATCCAAACTTTAGCCATTCAGGTTGAAATTACCATGCCAGACATCTGCCCCAGGCTGAAAATTCTTGAGTGTTTTGGCTAACATAGTGCAGCCATTTCAGAAAACAAGATTAGGGAAAATACCTCATTTTGCTTATGTTAAAAAAAATATTACAGGAACTATATCTCCTTCTGTGGCCACCCAGACAGCAAAATGGCAGAACAACCCGACTGGAACACAGAGGGATGAGGAATGGGAAGAGGGGGAGCGAGGCTGCTGCAGGAGCCAGAGGATGGGGAACAGGAGTCAGGGAGCTGGATGTAAATAGGAACAGAGGGGGACAAAAACAGGCAGATTTATACCCCTTAGAACATATTCTACCACAACCTGCAACTGAACCCAGGAGTCCTCAGCGTCTACCTTCCTCTACAATTTGTAAACAGATGTGAAACCCACTGACAAAGTGTCATCTCTTTCTAGCGGTGGTCCATAGAGAGTGACAATTACTACTGCTGTATGCAGTGTTGTTGTTGACATGTCGGTCCCAGGATATTAGAGAGACAAGATGGGTGAGGTATCTTTTATTGGACCAACAGCTACTGGTGTGAAAGACAAGCTTTCGAGCTTACACAGAGCTGAAGTAGAAACTATGTGAAAGCTTCTCTCTCATGCCAACAGCAGTTGGTCCAATAAAAGATATTACCTCACCTACCTTGACTAATTATACTGCTATCAGTTACTCTGTTAGTTTAAATGGAAGAAAGTCTGTGCAATGGACCTAACCTGCTGATGAAACATGTGGGTGTGATTATGATGCCATATGATTTTTAAAAAAAGATTTTCTTTTCTAAATTAGGAAATTACATGACAGTATGTAAAGGTTGCAAAGCCAAGCACTCAGGAAATGGTAGAACTGAGGTTGCCCAAGCAATCATAACTTGCTCTCCTTTTATGTATGCACCACGATACAGTCTTTAAATTACATGATCCCATACTGTTTTTCTCATAGGACCCCTACCTTACTCAGTGCACAGAATGCATGGCGCTCTCGAAATGAGTAAAGCGCTTGTATATAGGATCATTGCCTTAATTGTGGCAGAAGTTGAAAGGTGTGTAGTGAATGAGGCAGGCGATCACAGAAAGCGAAAGGATGGCCTTGTAGTTAATGCCACCTTTGAGAAATGAATTCTATCCCTGCCTCTGCCATTGAATTCCAATGGGTTAATAGGCAAGTCACTTCAACCAAACTTTTTACAGTTAGCCACTAGTGGTGTCTTTTTTTGAGTGCCCAAAACATGACCGAAGGCCCAGATACACAGATGTGTTGAGCACACAAATGCAACTGAAGACAATGGAAGATGAGTTCTGGTCATATGAAGAGCTATAAAAACCTTAAGTAATCTTAAAACAAATCAGAGCATAGGTGTCTCAAGTTGAGCCTCCAAAATTAGTGGTCACTTGGCAATTTTGGCCTCTTGTGTTTCAGTTCCCTCATCTATAAAATGAGAGTAATACCACTACTGAATCTAACCTGGATGTTGTGAGGATGAATTCATTAATCTTTATGATGCACTCAGATATCATGAGATCTGTGACACATGGCCAGAAAGGGTTAAGCGGCTCACAGGCTAGGTTGACCCAGGTTCAACCTTTAGAGACATGTTAGAAGAGTATGTAAATGGTAATTAGGGTCATTCCATGTTAAATATGCTAGAACTTTGAAATTCAAAACCTGTATTATTTGAGAATTAGAGGTGATACTAATGCATGTGTTTACTTATATCTTGTTAGATGTTAGCCATGTAAACAGACAGTTCCTGTCTATTAATATAGCTATTGACTCAGAGATCAAAAGGGAATATTAATATTTAGATGAATCTTGGGTGAAAATGTCAGTCTATGTGTCAGTCTGAAGTTTGTGGTAAACTGTATATGAACTGCTTAATGCATAATTACCTTATGTTAACCATGTTATTCATTACCAGTGATGTTTAGGAAATAGAAGGTTACTGCAAAAGCCTATCATTCAAGAGGCTGCTAGAAAACTATGTAAAAGACTCTTGGGACCTGATCCTTTGATCTCAGATCTTGATACTTTATACAGGGGAAGCTTGAGTCCATAAGACTGAGATCTTCAGTCCCACCTGGATAGCCGTGGATATGAACATTGAACTATCACCTATGGACTAATTCTGAAAACTCTTTGCAACTACTAAGCTCACCATATCTACTATGAAACAGATATCAGAACTGTACTCATGTCTGTATGTATATTGATCTTTTAAGCAATACTCACTCACTCTTCTTTTTAAATAAATTTTAGTTTAGTTAATAAGAATTGGCTGTAAGCATGTATTTGGGTAAGATCTGGAGTATTCGTTAACTTGGAAGGTAATGTGTCCAATCCTTTGGGATTGGTAGAACTTTCATATTTGACTGGGCTGCCTGGGAGGCAGCCAAAAGGCTGGACTGCTTTTAAGGGAACAGTGTTTTGACTTCTGGTAATCAGTAAGGTATTATAGAAGCTGTTTTGTGCTAGATTTATCAAGCCAAGTATTGGAACATCCACCAGCTTTGGGAATTGTCTGTCCCATTCTTTGCAGTTTGCCCTAATTGAGTAACCTCAGTGTGGCCACCCCCTGGGACCCTGGTCACAAGGGCACTATAGAAACACACAGAGAAAATAATGGGTTCAGTGTAGGGTTTTCCATGACAAGTGTTAAACAACAACTGGGGATGAATCAATGAATGAGGCAGGGAACCTGTGGAAAAGGTCATATATGATCAAGTAATTCAGGACTTTCACAACACACGCACAGGAGGGGCCTGAATTAAAGTTCCACAGGCAACATCTTCATCAGTTGTGGCTTATTTAAGATATTCACATATCCCTCACTAACTTCCACTCTCTCACTTTTGGGCAGCTAATGTATGCCACAAATTTATGGGATTCCGGGAGTTTACTCAACCTTCCATAAAGGAAATATAATGCAGGTCACTACACTGAAAAATTACTATCCCAACTTAAACTGAAAACTCCAAACAGGTTAGCCTTAGAGCAAACGTTTTATGTAGTATCATTCCTACAGAATTGGAAACTAAAGCAATTTAAAAACAGTATATAAATCATTCTGCCCATTACTGAAGTGCAGCCAACAGATTATATATAACATTATATAAAACAGTAAGTGAAGAACACTATTGATTTGAAACCAAAAAGGAAAATGTAGATATGCAGAATATATTTAGTAATGTTTAAATGTGACCAGAAGCTGAGGTTAACATCCCTAATCTAGTCTAAATTGGTTGCTAATAATAAGACAAGTGATCAGAGCCACAATATTACATCCCTCCAACAGAGCAATTCCATCATCAAACTTAACACAGGGCCCTATATACATGATTATGACCATATAAATTGTCCTGCCCATATATCTCAATTTGCCACAAACATGAAAACGGATTCTGAAACAGTTAAAAACTTAGCACAACTAAGAAAAAGTCACTAGCTTTGTGTTATGAAGGTTAGCTGTCAAAATGTTAACTGATATTGTGATATTTGCATGAGTATGTAGTAGCTGTGAACGGGGTCAGCTGACCCATTCATCCCACTGGACTGTTGACATTGAAGCCTAATGTCAACACTTAGCTTTTTTCACTGACGACTATTTTTGAAGAAAATGTCAAGCTAACATACTACATGCAACAGCAGTGAAGTAACAGATACTGAGAATGAGTAGTGGGGCAGCTAGTTACTGTAAAAAAAGGAATTAAAAACCACTGACTAAAGCCTTAAATGCCTTGTGGTTATCAAAACACAAAACCAACATCCACACTTAATAGGTGTCCCAACCCCTTCCCATCCAAATATTCCCTACACAGTTGCCAAAACATCCAGCTATCATACCTCTCCCTCCTTACCCCCCAAGTCTTGAGTGCTGTTTATTTTCAATATAAAAATCTGTGGCACACAAAATTGAAAGTTTTGTGAGAGCTCAAAATACAATGAATTTAAACATCAAAACAAGGTTACTGTCCTGATTGACTAGAATTGGGAATGGGAGATGGTGCTCTATAATTCAAAGGTCACAGACACAAGATATGGCACCATACAGGATATTAATTCATTAATGACTCAGGAAGAAGTACGGTTGTAACCAACAGAATTTGCTTTTCATTTTTCCCTTAAAAAGGATAGAAAATTGCATAAAAGAGAACTATTTTTGATATCTATTTCATACAATATAAACACACTGAACTAAATGGAGATAGACTTCCACCTTGTGATCTTGTGCTTTCAATATGCCAGCATTTTGTAACAGAATCACCTACAGCAGGTTCCCCCTATACAGCCTCATGCCCATATATCTGGAATAATTATACTGAAGTTAGTCATTAAAAGAAGAGACACTGTGGTTTTCACAGCTATCATGATATAGGATTCTTCAAAACATTCAATATCTTACTACCCACTAAAATGATGGATGATAATACAATTAATCTTTTAGCAATCAGGGATGATGTCTAAACTACACCATCTTCAAAGTGTACATGCTAAAGATGGGAAACAAATCATCTAAAATGTTCATGATAGGCTTAGAGACAAACCGAACAAAGCTTTTTATTACTGCAAGATCAGCAACTTTTATTTGCCTGGACTGGTAGAAAATGCAAGCTCTGCATTTCACTGGGCCCTTTCAACAAAGAGCTGGCAAATGCAATTTGATGACTGTTTTAAGAATGGGTGAGTTGAACTAACATCAAGAGACAATTACAAAAGCTATAATACCTACATTCCATACCTCTCCCCTCGCTCTACCACCACACACAAAAGCAGCTCAAAAACCAAAGAACAAGGCATTTGCAAACAACAGTAAACATCCACCACTATTTTGAAAGAGTAAGGAACCACCAGAACCTTGGTAGTCTGAAGAACAGAGATCTATTTTAAAAAAAAAAAAGTAAGGTCAATTAACTATTGACAATGGTACTGTTATTATTATGGTCTCATCTAATTAACAACAAAGCCTAGGGAGAGCATTTTCTGGATTCAGAAAGAAAGATTTAATATTGAGCTGTGCAAGGCCAACACCTAACAGACAACTGGACTTATGACTTCCATTTGCTTGACAAACTGCTCACTTTCTGATGAGCTCCATGATTAAGTGGGAACTCGCTTAGGAATAAAAGTTGAGAACCAGGCAAGACAAAGAAAAAAAGGCAGATGATTAATAGTAATATGCAAATACAACAAAAGCTCCATTCAAACCACAAAAAAAATTATATTGAATAATATTACATAGAACTTTTGAGCAGAGCCTGATAGCGGGACAATTTTACTAGTTGAAGATCTGAAGTCACAGGATGTCTAGATGAGTGAAATTCAAATCTTTCTGAAAAATGCTGAATGTTATATTCAGGTTTTACATGTTGCAAGGAACAGCTCTTAACTAGCAATTTTTTTGTAGTCAAAGTAATCCATATAATGAAATAACTATAGCTACTATAATGAAAATTGCACAATAGTACTTTAATTCTAATACCAGAATCAGTCTTGGCTATTCAAGTACTTAAGCTTTTAATTTGCAAACAGTCTAGTAACAAGTCCCTTGAAGTCTATTACAAGACAATTCAAGAAAGCACCTCACTTATTTTTAAAATAAAGCTGTACCCTTCAACACATGTGGGGATCATTAGAGAATGCTACAGTTTTGCCAAATTCAGCCTGCAAGGAGTTTAACAAGCTCGTGTATTTTTTTCTACCAGACTGGTGATGCTCTGGATCCTGTACTGGGTCCAGCAGGATGCTTTCAGTCAAACTGCATCCAGGAAAGGCTCCTAAGAATTCTAATTGCTTTTTAGGGACAATTTTAGATTTTTTGTAGTTTATCATGAACCCTAATGTTAGGAACACCGCGATGTTGATATAGATCAGTCATCGAAAACTCTTCAGAGTAATGTCCTTAATCAGTCAATTGTTCAATTAAGATACCATATGCCCTTCCTGCCTATGCAGATATGCTTGATGGTAGTTGTGGCCTTTCATGAAAGCATATGAAGCCAACACCCTCCCAGAAGACAAGTCACAAAACTGGAAGCAATGTTCCTCAAGTGCAAATCAGATTATGGCTGTATATATGCACGTAGAAATACTTCCTGAGCACTGAAATTAAGTCCAGAACGCATTGTCAGCTGCCTTGCTCTTACACAGAAGAGGCATGGCCACTCTCAGAGAGTGACCATCTTCAACTTCTCTTTGACAACATACTGATTTAGTTCCCTGAAATCTAGGGTGGGCCAGAGATCTTTTGTCATTTTGATTAGCAGGAAATATCTGGAACAACTAATCACACACTCCCTGCTGCCTTTTTCCTTTTGTCTGGTGGCAGGCTGCCAAAAAAAGATTGGCTTTTTGGATGTTGAAGCAGCAGAGAGCATTCAGGGGCAAAGTAAGGAGAAAAGATACCTTGACAGGCTTCTGAAAACCTGATGACATCCCACTAATTGATCAGGAGCCATGCATCTAAGGTGACTGGAGTACAGCAGGAGGTAAAAAGCTCCTCATCCGCCTCAAACAGGATGGTCCTGGCACTGAGTCCTCTCAAATCATGGAGGTTACAAGACTCTCTTCCCCTGCCCTCCAAAAATAAAGGAAAGTAGGAAGCGTATGATCATCCTCCATGGAGATCCTCAATAGTGGATATATTTGGAATCACTGCTGGGGCCTCAGACACTGGTGCACCTCCTGTGGCATGTAATAGTCTAGTCTCCTGTGGGCTGTAGTATCTTGGTCTAATTTCAGTTGTTGGTTCTAGTGTGCAGCTGCTGATGGTCTGTGGAAGTCAGACTAGATTATCTGCTGGTCCCTTCTGGTCTATGGCTCTGGCTCATCTGAGCTCAAATAGCAGCCCTCTGCACCTCAACCCTCAGTCTCACCCAAATATCTGTAAAGAGTTTAAGTAATAAAGCCTTGGAGCACTAATAATGCCTTGCAAAGCACACTCTGCACCATAACCTCTGGTGCAAGAGGCTGATGTCCAACATGGAGCTTCCTGTATCACAAGCACCAAATCCCAGAGTGCAATGTTAGCCTGCAGGGTGCGAGAAAAATTGTACTAGGGCCCTATCAAATTCACAGCTGTGAAAAAACACATCACAAACTGGGAAATCAAATCTACCCTGTGAAGTCTAGCCAGTGGAGAGCCAGGGGCACCCCATCAAGGGCTCCTACAGTTCACTGGGTTCCAGCTGATAGTCTGCAGGCTGGGGAGGCATGGGACTTCCTTTTCCCCTGCATAGTCATGCTCAGTGGGGAGATCACACCCAACTCCAGGTACCTCCCCTGGCTGCAAGAAGCTCCACGGCTGTGCTGCCTTCAGACCTGGACTCTGATGGCAGCAGCCGCGGAGCTTCCTGCAGCCAAGAGAGGCACCCAAAGTTGGGTATGATCTCTTTCCCAGCCCCAAGATCAGCCATGCAGGGGAAGAAGAAGCCCTGTCCCTCCCCAGCCTGGCCCAAACTATCAACTAGGAGCCCACAGCTAGGGCTTTCCCAGCAGCTTGGGGAAGATCAGACCCACCTCTGAGAGCCTCCTTCAGCTGCAGAAAGCTCAGTGGAAAGAGGAAGTCCCATCTCTCTCCAGCTCGGCCAGGATTAGTAGCTGGACCCATGGATGGTAGGCACCCCCAGCTGCATGGGGGAAGATCAGACCCACCTCCACGAGCCTCTTCCAGCTGCAGGGTGCTCCATGGCTGCTGAATTCAGACTGCAGCTCTGAAGGCAGTGCAGAAGCGATGGTGCCATTCTCACTGTAATCTCTCTGAGATTCTACTGATGCTTCATCGGCGCTCAGGTGGACATTGGCCCCCAGAGCATTTTGGTCAATTTCAAGGCAGACAGTGCAACAAACATGGTCACACGTCTTCAACGCTGTTCTACCACAGACAGGGTTTGAAGTTGCAGAATGGCTTTCCTTCCTCATTAGATGTCATACTTGAAAAGAAAACAACTGAAAAGAGGGATTTGTTGTTTATCCTTGACTCGAATTATGCTACAGCACCAATGCAGGCATGAAACAAACAGATCTGATTTCACAAAGCAGGTGCTGCTGTGCTCTTGAAAAGTCTGAGTCAGCTCTCTAGCACCTCGGGTGTTGATGCACCAAAACAACAATCTTGGGAGCTTCAAAGAACTGTGGGGAGACTGCAAAATACTAAACACTGGCCAAAACAGATGCTGAAACACTGAAGACAAGCACCACACAGAACTACCCCATGGTGTTCAGTTTACTAACCCCTCAGTCAACTACTACTACAGTACTCCAAAACATAAAGAATCCATTGCAATATCTAGAACCAGACAAATAATATTTACATTTGCACAGCTCACTTTGTACTGGAAACAAACCACAGCCGTGGAAAGCCTATATCTAAAGTTGTTCCATACATAAGGTGCTCAGGTACTACAGTACTGAAAGCAGTATAAAAACCTATATATAAAAGAATAGTGATCTTTCAGATGCACACTGTTCTGGCAGGAATTCTGCAACACTGGACTTAAAAACAGAAGTGACATCCTGGCTCCATTAAGCAGTTCACATTCAACTGATGTTATACGTCTGCAGTCTGATTATAGGATCCACAAATACTTGTGGTCAACTTTGTTGTTTAGTAACACTAACCCTAGTCTTCTAAATCACTTTAGAGACATCAGTAGTTTCTCTTTATTAAATTAGATCCTTAAATCACTGAGGTGTGTTTCATCATCATCCAGGCTCACCTCCCAAATGCTAAAAAGTAAAGACAACCAACATAAATGCTCAATCTCAATGTCACTACTCTCCTAAATTATTTTGGCTCATACACTTGAAACAAACAGTGTTACTTCTACTTATTTTAGTTTCAGTGCTATTAGAGTAGTTTCACTGCATTTCTACTAGAGGCACTCTAGCCTTCAACAAAGAAGTGGACTTGCTTATAAAATATAAAGGGTTTAAGTCATACCACCACAGTTTACCTGCTACCTACACAATTTTCGTGTCCAGAACATGAAAATAAAAGCATTAAAAGTATAAACTCAGTTGTACACAAATTTTAGCCCTAGCTGGTTCACCTACCGCTGAACAACGGTATAACCTCATTTCCAACCTCATTGTTTTAATGCTGAAACAAGATAATCACTTGATCGTGTATCTGGACTTAAATGTAACCTCTTTAAAGTCGGAACCAGCTGATAGGCAAGTTCTTTAGATCTCAATCATCAAGAGATGATTGGAGGAGAAAAGCCTGGGGGAAGATAAGAGGGAGGGAGGGAGAAGCCAGTGCTGTGGTTCGGGTCAGGCAGGGCTGGAAGTCAGGCAGTGCGTTGTAGGCAGCTCGCCAGACTCACTAGGTGACATGGGCCCAGTCACTTAGCCTGGGCACGGAACGGGAGGACGCGGACTCCTGCCTACCTGCAGTCGCTGAACCCGGCAACGCGTTGAACCATTCTCAGGTCAACGGCCAAGTGCTTCCCACCCTCTCCTGGCCAGGGCAGCACCCCAGGCTCACAGCTACTCTGAGAGAGACTCCCCGCGTTCAGCTGGACGCTGCTAGCACAGGGCCAGGCGGTAGCCGCTGCCAGCCCCAGCCCTAGCCCTGAGCAGCAGGAACCCGCCCGCCCACGCACGCACCTCGCGCGTCCTGGCCCGCCGCCCAGCCGGCCCCAGTTCTCTCCGCCCCCCCGCCCCCCGTGAAGAGCTCAACCGCCGGCCGCGGTGTGCGCGGGCCGGGCCGGGCCGGGCCGCTCCGCTCCCCGTACCCGGCTGCGGCGGGGCTCCAGGCGCCGCGGGGCTCTCGGGCTGCAGGACCTTGCGCTCTTTCTGGGACTCCCTCTTGCCGGCGGCGGGGCCGGGTCTCTGGCCGGGGCCGGGTTTCCTGCCGCCAGCGGCGGCGGCGGCCTCATCGCGCTTCCTGCGCTGCTGCTGGCGGCGCTCGGCCTCGCGGAGGACGTCGAAGGGGTCGGACTCATCGTCCAGCAGCTGATGGAAGCGGTTGGCGACGGCGCAGCCGAAGCTCTCCTGCATGGCGGCGGCCACCGGGCTGCCCAGCGCCCCCTTCATCATCGCCGCGGCCGCCCCGCCACCTCCGGGCGGCGGCAGCTGCGGGCGCTCCCAGCGCGCAGGGCGAACCCAACCCGCGCGGCAGGGGGAACAGGGGACGAGCGCAGAGCCGGGCCCGGCTCAGCAGGGCCCAGACAACCACGCCATCGCCGCTCGGCCCTTCCCTCCACCCCGAGAGAGCGCCGAGGCCCAACCAAAGCACTAGCACGCCCGGCGGCCCGCGCTCACAACCAATCAACGCCTTCAGCCGCGCCCCCTCCGAGCTCAGACAACCAATACCAGCCACGGCAAGCTCTAGCAACCAATCAACACATTGGGTCCCACCTGCTGCGTGCCGTGGAAGCCAATCAAATCCGTAGGATGCCCCCCTCCCCGTCAATCACACGCCACCGACCAATGAAAGTCTAGCGACTATGTCGTCGCGGCAGGTAGTTTTGCCTCAGCGGCTCCATTTAACCATTTCCCCCCCGCCCTAGTGGTAAATCGTCTTATTAATTATTTATGACGTTTTTAATTATTCATGAGCAGAGGTGGCCCGGACGGGGCTGGGTCTGGACAGGCAGCGGGTGGTCTGAGCACAGAGCACGGAGCGTGGGTGGGGGGTGCAGGGCATGGAGTGGCTTTCCGTGGCCCCATCTCTAAGGCATGGTGTAAACCTAAAACCGGGGGAGGGGGGGACGGACGGGACTTTTTGGCCCGATGGCCACATCGGGGTTGCAAAACTGTATGGAGGGCCGGGTAGGGAAGGCTGTGCCTCCCCAAACAACCTGGCCCTGACCCCTATCCGACCCCTCCCATTTCCCACCCTCTGACTGCCATCCACAGAACCCCGACCCATCCAGCCCCCCCATTCCTTGTCCCCTGACCGTCCCCTCCTGGGACCCTCCGCCCCTAACCGCCCCCCAGGACTCCTCCATCCAGCCCCCTGTCCTCTGACTGCCCCGACCCCTAACCACACCTCCATCCCCGATAGGCCCCCAGGACTCCCACGCCTTTCCAACTCTCCCTGTTTCCCGTCCCCTGACTGCACCCCCAGAACCTCCGCCCCATCCAACCGCCCCCCGGGACTCCCACACCTATCCAACCGGTCCCTGTCCCCTGACTGCCCCCCGGGTCCCCAGCCCCCTAACCGTGCCACTCAGAGCAGTGTGAATGGCAGCCGTGCCGCCCAGCCGGAATCAGACGCGCTGCCCTGCAGGAGCGCGCAACCCGCCGCCCAGAGCGCTGCCAACCTTGTGGCATGGCTGTGAGGGAGGGGACAGCGGGGAGGGACTGTCCTGCCCAGCAGGGAGGTCAAGGGCTGGGCAGGACAGTCCCACGGGCCGCCATAATTTGCCCATCTCTGACCTAGGTCAATCTAGCTGTGTCTCTCAGGGCTATGAAAAACTAAGGCACCATAGTTAGGTCAACCTAGCCCCCATGTAAACGGAACTAGGTGCAATGAAGAATTCTTGCATCCACCTACTACCGCCTCTGGAGGGGATAGTTATACTACTGCAACAGAAAATCCCTTCCATCCATCTCTGAAGTAAGGGTCCGCATTAGAGCGGAGCACCACAGCTGGACCACTGACGCTGTTGTTGTATTCAGGGCCGGATTTCCAATTAGGCACAGCAGGCACGTGCCTAGGGGCATCGTGAAGTTAAAAATGGGTTAAAAGTTTCAATTATTATGGGAAACACGAAGGTCAGCTGTAGGCAGAGGGGGTGCTGAAGATGCTGTGCCTAAGGGGGCATAAGGTGTAAACCTGGCCCTGCTTCTAGTGCAAATGTACCCTCAGTAATAATAATTAGTCTGGTACTAAACTGGTAGAAGGTTGATGCTGCTCATCGTATAGTACATTATACCCAGTTGTATAGAAACTCTTTCCTTAACCTTTGTATTAGATAATTTTAATATTAGCTTTAATTAAAAAAATTATTCCTGTAAGATGCCATAGGTAAAAGGGGGTGTAACCTTTGCAAAGGTCAAAACAGAAGACTCTAGGATATCCTTTCAGATTAACTAATGAAATAGTACACATTAATTGAAGTCAATGGAGTTCTGTCCAATCAGACTATGGTTGAATTTGTCTGTAAAACATTTACTATTCCTTTTCACTTACACATATTAAAGATTATGGTGCCAACAACTGTAGCAGAGTGTAAAGCACAGGCATTTGTAAAATATTACTTGATTAGTTTTTCTTTACACAATAATCCCAGCAAGCTGGTAAATGTGCAGACTCAATAATGAGAAAATAATGCTATTATTACTCAAGAAATCAGTTGTTTTGCTTAGAGGACGGTTGGGGGAAGCAGAGGGAAAAAGAATGCCTAAAAGTTGTTCCTTGAAAGTCTAAAGGCTTCTGGTTGAAGTCTTCTGGATATCTTTACACAGTCAAGTTAAATTGACCATAAAACTGAAGGGCTGAAATTAGAGGTTAAAAGGAAGAAATAGGGATTCCTGATAAATATCCTGGGAGGTTGACCAAAATAGTGTTTTCTCCACCTGTCTTGTGAGGAACTCGGAGGGCTTGACTTGGGCTAGGTAATACCAGATTGGCGACCTTGTTTTTAGACTGACATCTCAGAATTGCTTTCTTTTTGGGATTGTCTACATAGAGAAATTAACCAGACTAGCTACTGGATGTGAATAAAGATAAACCTGAAAAAAAAACCAACACTTTTTCTGGAATAAGAGTGTCTACATGGGGAGCTATTCTGGAATACCTATTGCACTTTCAGTTCCCCTACCTTATTCCAGAGTAACCTCCCCATATAGATAAACCATAAATCTCCTGCCCTTATGTTTTCAAAGAAAACCATGAAAAAACATAATCTGAGTGCAAATCAGTGCAGTGTTCATTGTCTGCCTGCATCTGCTGATAGCATGAAAGAATAGCTCTAATGGGGTGTTGACTCAAATGCCCAATAATGAAAATTTAAATGTCAACTTTAACTATTTCACTGCAAATCAAAGCATATATGAAAAAAGAGGAAGAATCATATTATTGAAGTTTGCACAATTCACTATAAATGTAATTTTATTTTCTTAAAACTTGGGTAAGTACTAGCACATTCTGTCCTGTAGTGCTAATAAAACAGATTAGAGAAGAAAGCATCTAAACCTCACCATGAGGAAGGCAATGCAGCAGAGAACCACTGGGCATCCAAGCCTTCCCAGACCAGCATACTGGCTGCCCTCACCTGCATTTACAAGGATTGATTGAAAAAATCATATAAGTAGTCATGGAAATGTTTTAGTACACGTTGCATGTTTTATTCTCCTAATAAAATCACCAACAAGGAATACAATTGGAGATGGGCCCAGTGGATCTGAAAATTTCTCTAAAGTTTGGCTTTGTTTGGATCTGAGTTTGTGAGTCATTCTGTTTTAGAAAAGTGGCCTCCCACAAAGCTCAGATCTGATGCTGAGCTTCATTGCCCTTTAGGGTTCTTTTAATGTGGGGTTTTTGGTTCAGAGTCCCTTTTAAATAAAAAAATACTAGAAATAATCTTAGGAGTAATTATCAAATATTATAAAATTAATAGAGGTGGCATAGCACCACATAAGCAATGAAAACTTGTATCCCATGAAGTTGATGGCAAAGCTCTCATGTAGTAATTGTGTATTGTATTCAAAATCGGAGAGAGAGAAAGCTGAGTTACTGTACTGTTAGTACTTCTGTGGTGCATTTTAGATCCCTGCATGGGACTATTCTTTAATCTCACTCCTGCTATTGTTGCAGCAGGTAGTGTGGGACACATAGGATCCCAATCCCACTGCAGGGCTCTACACTCGTCCCATGCAGGGCTCCAGTACTAGCCTGCTGCCTATAGCCTGTCTGAAAACCTTGTTCTCCCCCTCGCATTCATCATCCTTACATTCCTAAACATGGCTCACGTACTGCATGTTTAAGAGGTGTTGTTTTTTTTTTTACTGCTCACAGTAATTTCCATTTGGCTGCTGTCACGCTGGCAAGTGGTACAAAGTCCTCTTTGCGCTGCAAAAGCAATTTGATACTCACTGTACTAGTTGAAGGAAGAGTGTAAATGGGCCAACAGTGAGGGATGTTGGCAGAGCTTAAGGAAAATGGCATTAGTACTATAACTTTTTTGTTGGGTAACTGTTTCTGACAGATATGGCAATATCCTGAACAAACCTTCTTAAATTAAGTTAAACATTATTGAATTAAGTATTTTTGGAACTCCATTGTATTAAAAATGCAAATATTTATGTATTAGTGTGACATTGTATGAAACTTCTTTAAGAGGAAGACAGAATTAATACAATATATGGGAAGTACCGTGGGCAGCAGAAAGTGAAAAGAGACTGGAACAAGAAGGCAAGACTGAGCAGAAGGAAGGAGGAGATGGGGTGCAGCAGAATTCTGGACCCCCCCTTAACAGACATTGAGTAGGGAACTCATGGAGTGAGGAGGACACTGTGGCAAGAATGTGTACAGGTATTGTTTTTTTTCCCCACACAGCTATGCATCTCTTATTCTTGCTGCATAAAGTATGGCTGGTTTAGAATTTTTTTTTTCAGTCTGTATATTTTTGCTTTAGCTATCACATGTTCCTGAAGATTTAAACCATACACCAGTTTGCCCACAAAGTGGAGCTCTGCCTCTGGGAAAGGGAGTGCTTAAGCTACTGGAATGTAGAGGATCAGCACTGGTCGTAGGGCCCTAAGGCAGCTGGGCTGTGAGCTCCCACTTCCAGCAGGGATACCCAACAGAGAGAGTGTGCCAGAAAGACTAATGGAAGAGATGACTGAAGCCTGCCCAGACAAAGGGAGCTTAAAAGCATATGGGTCCAGTGTGTGGGAAGTGAACCAAACACAGCAGCCTAGTGAGTGTCCAGAAGGGGGAGTTTGACCAGACCTATGACAAGAGTAAAAAAAAAAAGAATGCAGTTATCCTTTTAGGTGTATATTGGATAAATTCAAATATACAGGTGTATCTATTTCCAAATCTTTTCTCTTCATCTGTTAAAAACATTTTCTAATATTAATGCTGATTTTTTTATAAGCTGGATAGGTAGTATTTATTCTGTATTAAACATGAACAAGCTTCACAGGTTGTCTTCATACTTCTCAATTTTGAAGCCTTAAAAAAACACACACCACCACACACCTCAAATGGATAAAGTAAAAGCTGATAAAGGCCCTGGGTCTGTAATGCAATCTGCTCGTGGGACTGCTGGATCCATGTGAAGTAGTATTAACTTCAATGAGAATCTTTTGGGATGTAAGTATCCATGCTAGCAGATGCTCAGATATGTTGGCAATGGTTAGATAGGTTCAACTAATTTTTTTTTTTTTAAAAACACATGGTATAATGCTAAATTATCCAAGAGCAATTTCACTATCTATTTTCAGACAATTTATTGCTACCATTTACATATTGGATGAAACTTGGAAATCTTTTTGGTTACACAGAATCATGTGCTCTTGTAAAGATATAAATTAGTAATAAAATTTCTGTTTTGGAAAACCAGATGTGTGTTATACATGTGAAAGACAAAGATCCCAAGTACTTCAATCAGTGCTGGAGAACTTCTATTCAAAACAATAGATTGGACACATCTACTGATTACTCCATATTGCGGATGGAATAAGTAACTGAATCAATAACAAATTGGATTAGAACCCTTCAATATGCTGTTACTGGGAAGATATATCAATGGACAAATATCAAGAAACTAAGGCTGCAGCTATTACTCTGCAAAATAACAATGCAAGAAATTGGCTACATGCCTAGAATTTTTAAGCATCACAGAATGGAACAAACTTGTCTGTACATTGATTAGGGTAGAAAGGTTAACTCAGCAAATTTTCTTGATACAGATTACAAATGATGTTCACCTTAGTGCACATGAAACTGTTAATGTGTAAGGAAATCAAATACTAATACAATTCTATTGCAGCTATAGGTTACTTCTGATTCAGTACCAAATAAGAGTTCTGAATAATTTAGGATGCTCTAACTACAGTTTTCAGAGTAGCAGCTGTGTTAGTCTGTATTCGCAAAAACAAAAGGAGTACTTGTGGCACCTTAGAGACTAACAAATTTATTTGGAGCATAAGCTTTCGGTGAGCTACAGCTTATGCTCAAATAAATTTGTTAGTCTCTAAGGTGCCAGAAGTACTCCTTTCCTTTTAACTACAGTTGTACATCCCAGTGGCAAACTGTCCCCCAAGTATCACAAGGGCTTGTTTCTAAAACTGACATGCAGCACTTTAAAAAACGCATGTTAATTGAAACTGATTAAGACAGGGCATCTGATATGTAGTATGTAGGAAGTTATCCTGATTGGAGCCTTTAGATGCTATTGCAATATGAACAGGAATAACTTTAAAATGCAATCTCTGACTGTTGTGAGAGATTTGACTTTTCAAGCTGAGAGCACAGGGTCTTCACAGGCAGATTTTTCCCCCCTCCTTTTGATAATGCTGCTTTCATAGGACAACGGTTCTGACACTTCAAAAGCACACTCCCACTTCTTCATGGAAGCATCTACAACGACTGGGCAGTTACCATCAACCAGTATACCGATGGTAACTATTTACTCATCTAGTTAAAATGCCTAATTTTGTTTCAAATGAAGCCCTAACAGCGTTGTAAAATCCGCCCTCCAGGTCTCGGGGCAAACAGACCACAACAAACATCCCCTTGGGGAACTTAGTCTTCCAATGTAGGCAGAGCGGAGAAGGACAGCAGTCCCGGCCGGCCCAGCACAGCCTGCCAGGGCCTCCTCGTCAAGTCACGGCCCCCAGCGCGGAGAGAATCAGGGGCGGGTCCGGCTCGCCTTGTGTAATGAAAGTCAGCTTCAGCCTTGCAGGTTGCAGAGAAAAGCTTGAGAACGGGCCCGACAGATGAACAGCGCGCCCGCTGTCCTTGCTACGTCTCCTCCCGAGGAGCGCTGGTCACTCTGCCCGTGCCCGAAATCAGCAGACGCGGCCACCCCCGCAGCACAGGGGCTCTATGCAGGCGGTGGCAAGGCTGCCCGCCGACCGCTGGGCCGGGTACGTCCCGGCGCCTGCAGCGGCCCACGGGCCAGTCGGTGCGTAGCCCAGCGTGGGAGAGCCGGGCTGCGTCCGCAGCAGCAAGCGGCACCTGGCAGCGAGCGAGGCGGAGGTGGAGCCTGGAGCGGGCGGTCGCTGGCTTAACAGTGCCCGGGGGAGGGAGAAGGAGGAGCCGCCACAGGCCCCAGCAATACCTCCGCCTAGCCACTTTAAGATGAACAGGTGACCCAAAGCAAGAGACGTCATAAATGGTGAAAGCGCGCGGGAAGCTATCTTCTGCCTCCACGATTGGCCCAAGGAATAAGACAACAACAGCGCCCGCCAAACTCAGCAACCCGCCCGGCCTCTTTACGGCCCACCACACTGCCACGATAGCCCCGCCTCCTTCCTTCAGCGGCCCAATCAGCACCCGACCAGCCCCATCGGAGCATCGCCGCCGCTGGCCCGCGATCCCAAGAAGTTTCGAATTCTGTTGGCCGGAGAGCTCCCCCGCCAATGGCGGGGCCTGGATGCCAGCGAGCTCCACCCACATCCCGCCCCCGGGGGCGAGGCCGACCATTTTCTTACAGGTGATTGCTTGAACTTGGCTGTCACTCCATTAAGTATCAACGAGATTCGGTGATTGGTTCCGCCCAGGCGCGAAATGTAACGCGGGAAAATCTTGGGCTCGGCAGGGGCCGGGCTGCCTGCAGGTTCGGAGGGGTTGCGGCGGCGGCGGCGGCGGCTCGGGCTCTGTTGTGACCGAGGCCAGGTTGGGGAGCCGACACCGCTGCAAACGAGAGAAGCGCAGGTGTGGCCCCTTCTCCGCGGGCCGCTGCTATGGCCGGCGGCCGCCGCTGACACTGCGGCTCAGCAGGTCGGCGGCCGGAGCGGGAGGGGAGACGCTGCGAACCGGAGAGGACCGGCCGGCGATGAGTGGCTGAGGCGGTGACAGGCGGCCGTAGGGTGAGATCTCGGCGCCCGGGAGAGCGGGCCTGAGCCGCCACAGAGATTCCCCGCCCCGCTGCCTGCGAGGGGCTCGCGATGGCGGAGAGGCCGCCCCCGGGCCCCCCGGTGATCTTCTGCCAGGACTCCCCGAAGCGGGTCCTGGTCTCCGTTATTAAAACCACCCCGATTAAACCGTCCCGGGGGGGCGAGGAGCCGGCGCCCCCACCGCCCGTCCCCACTAGCCCCGGCTTCAGTGACTTCATGGTGTATCCCTGGCGCTGGGGGGAAAACGCGCACAACGTGACCCTCAGCCCCACGAGCGCCGCCGCTCCCTCCTCCGTCCAGCAGCCTCGAGGGGGGGTGGTCAGAGCCTCCAGCGGGGAGGATGAGGAGGCGGGCAGCCCAGATAGCGGCGGCGGCGGCAGCCACCTGAAGGTGAGTTCCGAGGGAGCATGCCAGGGAGCTGGGCACGATGGGGTTAAACCCTCGCCGGGCCCATGGGAACTTTGGGCCAGAGCGGGGATGGGGGAGGCGCCGCCGCCGCCGCCGCCGCGGGGCGCTTGTGGGCACTGGGGAGGGCGGGCGCCGGGCGTCTGTCGCGTTTAAAGGGTGAATCTGTGGCCACCACCCCCGATTTAAAGTGAAGTCACTTCCGGGTGCAGCTCGTGCGCCGGTGACGACACATTCGCGCGCCAAAACTATGCCCGCCGGACGCTCGCTCGGCGTTTGCCTGTGTCATATGCTGGCTGGGAAGGGCGCGACGGCGCTCCGGCTCCACTTTGTGCGCAGGCGCGGTGCGGAATGTCAGTCTATAAGCCTAGGGTCCCGCGGCGGGCGGGGCTGCCTGCAGTCTGGGCGTTCGGGGGCTGGGGCGCGGAGATCGGGGCTGGGAGCAGAGCTGCGGGGAGCGTGGCCCAGTGACTTGACGCCCCTCTCAGTAAACGCTCGGGTATGGGGGTCGTTACAGTGGTAGAATTTCACCTGTTTGCAACACGTGGCCCTTTGCAGCCTCTGCAGTGCAGCCCCACCCCGCACGCTGCTTCTGTACATCCCATGAAGTGAGCCGTAGCTCACGAAAGCTTATGCTCAAATAAATTTGTTAGTCTCTAAGGTGCCACAAGTCCTCCTTTTCTTTCTCTGTGTAAATGCTCCGTAAGACGCCAGCTGTGTCTCGCTGATTCCAGATCACATGCTCAGCTTCCAAATAAAAATGCTTCTCCAAACTGACAACCCGGCAAAGCCAGCCTGGCCCTGAGAGTCCAGTTGTGCTCTTACTTCCCACCCTCAGCCTTAGTAACAACTGAATCTGTATGGAAGGTAATAATCTCTGTTGTACTGCAACCCCAGCCAAGGTGTAGAGTGTGAGGAGGTAATCTGGTCGTCCAAACTTCCTCTTAACTCATGCTTGCAGTTGAGGAAATGTAAATATTTAAATACATGATCCTTCTGCAAATCGGCTGGTTGGCTGAGTTCTTTCAAGATTCAGGCTCCTCTAAAACCATCTTTTACTTCATTTAGATCCCAGTGTTAAAATAGGAACCTCCAAAATGCGCATTACTAAAAATACTACAGTGATAAAAATCAGAGGGCTAGCCCTGTTTAGTCTGGATCTGTAAAAGCAGCAAAGAGTCCTGTGGCACCTTATAGACTAAGACACATTGGAGCATAAGCTTTCGTGGGTGAATACCCCTTTCCTCGGATGCATGTAGTGGAAATTTCCAGAGGCAGGTGTAAATATGCAAGCAAGAATCAGGCTAGGGATAAGGAGGTTAGTTCAATCAGGGAGGATAAGGCCCTCTTCTCGCAGTTGAGGTGTGAACACAAAGGGAGGAGAAACTGCTTTTGTAGTTGGCTAGCCGTTCACAGTCTTTGATTACAGCAACTCTTTGCTGCCTTTAGTGATAAAAATGTAAATAGTAACTTAGCTGAGTTGTATAAGTCTCAGAACAATGCATTCCAAGACTTCTTGTGTATTACTTGCATTCATACAAATGCTATTGCCATGTCTTTTCTGGACCTGAAGTTTAAAAATGTGCTCAAATCAATCTGTTAGCTGACAGAGGACTATGCATGATGTAGTAGTTCTCTCTTTCCTTTTCACAAGTGGAGCTGTTCAGTTCTGACAAATGTTGCCTCTTGTTCTATTATGCCAGTCTAACTGATCCAAAGTTGGAATGGCCTTTATACTTTCAATTATAAGTTCATGGTGTCAATAGTAGGGAAAGGGAGAAGTTTAGCGGGAGGGGACTCTCAATCCTGAAAAAAGAAAAGGAGTACTTGTGGCACCTTAGAGACTAACAAATTTATTTGAGCATAAGCTTTCGTGAGCTACAGCTCACTTCATCGGATGCATTTCGCATTTTTGCGAATACAGACTAACACGGCTGCTACTCAGAAACCTCTCAGTCCTGACACTCCCTGAGATAGGAGCTAGGTAACTTAGTCTAACGTATTTTAAAAGTTACAAAAAAAAGTTTGGCTCTTTCCAAAATATTCTAGAATATCATATAATAGTCTTCCCTCTGCCAAGATGATAGTGCTGTGCAAGTGGGTTTCATCATGGGAGGTGAAATCAGTGATGTTTTTATTTACACTGTGTTCCTCAATCCTTGAACAAGAGTACTCAAGCAGCACACAGGCAATCCTCCTTTTTCAGGAATCTAAGCCCAAACACCAATGCCTGGGCCAGAGTTGCTCCCTGGAAACCAAGAATTTACTTTCCTTAAAGAGATTAAGGCGGAGAACAAATTGTGCTGCTGCTTGTAGTGGCTACCCCAAAAAGAAATTACTTCACCAATTTAAAAACAATGTAACATTTATTTGAAGATTGAACAGAGCTCATATGCTGAGAACTTTTTTTTTTTTTTTTAAACTATGTAATAGCCATCTGGTGACTTCTACCATAAAATAATTTAGAGTGCCGGATATACCCAGACTTCGTATTTGCTGTGCTTTTATGATATGCTTATTTTTAAACAATAAACTGGTTCAAGAGTTAATGTTAAATCGAGGTAATCCCTGGGTCCAGCTCTTTCACCTGTGTGTGTGTGTGTGTGTGTGAACTTGAATGCTATTGTTGTGTTTATGCAATGACATGTTTCTAGTATCTAATTACTTGTGTTCTTTAAAAATGACATTTAAGCTGGAGCCTTGTGATTAACTTGTTTTCAGGGAAGAATAGTTGCTATGGATTTAAATCTCTTGATGTGGTTCTTTTAAGGTTTTGTGAATAATTACGATGGAGGAAAATAAAAGGTATTAAACAACTGTATTTTCCTGATGTGTTGGTACATACTTTCGAGAAACAGAAAGTTTCTGTTTAGAAAAGCTTCCCTTGGACTAAATCATTTGTGTCTGCAAGTACTATATTGATATTTTTTAAACAAACTGCACAGTTTCTTAACAGTGTGGGTTTTTTGATAGGATGGTATTAGACGTGGCCGACCAAGAGCAGACACAGTGCGAGATCTAATAAGTGAGGGAGAGCATTCATCCAGCCGAATCCGTTGTAACATCTGCAACAGGGTGTTTCCACGAGAGAAATCTTTACAGGCACACAAAAGAACTCACACTGGTAAGTGAAAGGAATGTGATGTTGTGCATAGAAAAAATATTTATCAAGTAGAAGTTCTTCCATTCTTACAATTAGTATTCTGGTCTCATTATTGAATGGACTACTTTTTTCCCTGAGGTCTGTTAGTTTGGTCAAGACCTTTTTATTTTTTTTTAATTTATCTTTGTGTAACTGCTTGTGTTTATACTGGAGTAATTGTGGCAGAGCAACCAGCATTGCTATGATAAAAGGAAACATTTAGAGATGGTTTCCCTCTGCTTTAGTTACATGTTACATTTAGTAACTGAAAAAGAGAAGGAGGATTTTTTTTCTTGGTTTTACTCTATATATGACAGTACTTTTCACTTTCTTTTCTCTGTTTCCCTCTTGTGTGGGTCTTTTACACAATAATGGAAAGGTGAGTGCAGAGAAGGAAAATGTTAATAAATCCATAAAAATTGAAAGGGGAGCTTTAGGCCAGGTATAATATTTTGAGCTTAAAAAAAAAAAATTGACTAGATTTAAATAGACCCTGCCCCCTCTCATTTTCTTCATTACCACCCCTTCTTTTTGTGTTTTATTATTTGATGATGTAATATGTTTCTGGATTAAATTTAAGGATAAAATTTCTTCCTAGGAGTAGTTATTTAAAAATTATGTAGTTAACATGCATTTAGATCAGGGGAGATCAGATTTTTTTTTTTTTTTTTTTTAAACTTTATCTAGTGATGAAGTCTAGATGCTCCGTTTTGCTCAGCTCTTGCTATTAGGGGGAAAAAACTGCTGACTGTCTTAACACAGACCTTTGACCACCTGACTAACACCTAACTGCATCTTTTTGGGGAAAAATAATGTAAGAGTGTTACAGAAAACTGGCTAATTCTTTGTTAAAACATTTATGTATTGACAAACTGGACCCATCTTGCTTTTGAAAAGCAAGATTCATGTTCCCTTATACTAAGCGTAATTGAACAGATTTTTCTTATGTACATGACATATTCTGCAATAAAATATCACAACACTTGATAATACCTTCAAAATACCTGTGGTTTATTTTTCTGGATCAAATAAGGCAATTCTGCCTGCCTGCCTGCCTGCCTGCCGGTATTAAACACCAATTTCTCTATTCTTTTTTGGTCATGCACAAGATGTCCTTGTATTTCATTTTCCTCGGTAATGTTAAACTTCTATCCCTGAAGTGCTAACCGCTTCAGATTGTCTTAATGGAAAACTCGTTGGGTAAGATACATCCTTGGTGGTGATACTCTATTGACTTGTGTAGATTTACTACAGTACTAGATTTGGCCAGTTAGATCTCACAAAAAGACTGTTTGCCCATTTCATTTACTTTTGAAATTTCCGTGTAGAACAGGAAGGCAGAAATTATTAGCTGTATTTATTATTTGCACATTTGTCTTCAGCTGACCTAATATTCTGCCTCTAAATCCTGATGTCCTTTCTTAGGCAAACTCCCATTGACTTTAGTGGTAGTTTGCCTGTATAACTGAAGGTCTTAACACTTTTCTGTGGACAGCAAGCAGCAAATAGCTGGGAAGAGAAGAAAATCTGAAGTTCTTTTTGCAGTCTTCCTGGAACTGCCCCTCCTAGCTCTAGCTATTAGGGCTCTGTAAAGGACAGAAGCCTTCTTGGAGCCATTCTACCATTGGTTGGGTCGCATATGACTGCTTAGTAGTAGCTGCCAGAGGCTTTGGAGAGGCAGGAAATGCAGCTTCAGACTGTAGTATTGCTTCCCCTAAACTTTCACAGTGAAATTTGAAGCAGGGCAAGGTTCATCACCATAATGAGTAGCATATTGCCAACCCCATTCACAAGTCACTATTATTCTTCATCCAAATCCATATCAAGCTCTTGCTTCTGTGCAAGTCCAGGAAATGCTAAGTGTTGTGGAGGCAACAACCCCATTTTCTCTTGGAAAGGGTAGGATCTGTGGATTTCTGTGCATGGATCAAGGGTGATCTGGCTCCATTTATGGACCTCAGGATTTGGCCGTAGGCTAGGGACTTAGACCCAGATTCCCAAAGGTATTTAGACTCTTAACTTCCATTGTAATCAGAGCTTTATTTCTGAAATGTTAGCAATCCTGTTTCTTTTGGCCAAATAGTATTTGTTTAGTATCACCTAGTGGTGGAATTGTGAACAGTACTACAGATTTTGAACATAACTTCAGCCAAGTGCCGTCCTTCATGTACTAGACAAGAGGGGCGGCTCCAGCCTCTTCCCAGTGCAGGGCTGAGGTGGGCTAGAATGAAAATTGGGAGGGTGGGGGCACTATACATGCTGTGGGCACACATGCTTATTTATTTTTTAACAATATGCACTTAAATGTGTGTTTTATCTGTTATCCTCCGAAGGGGAATAAAAATACACAGATTGATTGGTTTTAAACTTCATCTATAGCAGCTCACTTGTGCAACAGTTATTTACAGAAAACCAATAGGAAAAATAATTAAGCCAATAAACTAATAATAACTAACAAATGCAAACTTCTGGGGAAAAAAATCACTGGTTAAATAATATTAATAGCTAATTACTTTAAATTGGAGAAAGTACTGTATTATATTTTAAAATTCTGCCATTTGCACATGGCAGAGTAAGATATTTGGAGACTCGGAGCCATGATATAACTCATGCTGCAGTCAATCTGGAGCAGGGGGCCTCAGTGCGAGAAAGAGAACTGAACACACAAGTGCTAGAGAAGGCATTACCTGGACACCTTCTGCTCTGTGCTCAGTCTTTAGCAGCAGCAGGAGGAGGAAGTGGGTGGGAAAGAGAATGGATGCTGGGTCTATGTGGCTCCTGAGCCCCAGCCAGTTTGCAAACCGAAACGTCGTCAGCCTAAGCCAGAGCATGTGCAGCTGCAGCAGGCATGTGGCAGGGAGCCACACTCTGGGGATGTGAACCATGTAGGGAGAAAGCAGAGGTGCCATTTCAGATGGGGGAGGGGGACTTTTACTGTGATTCCAGGGGCTACTTAAATACCTGAATATTCCAGGGTTTTTTTGCAGATAACTTTAGAAATGAACTGATAGGAGCAGTGTATCTAATTCCTATATAAAGAAAGAAAAACGTATTTAAAAACCCCTATTAAAGCCATATTTTAAGTTTAGAACAATCAGGAGATAATACAGCAAGATAATCCCAAACTTGAGGTATACATTTTGGAGCCTTAAGACCGATATCAGAAACACAAGTTAGATGCTTTGTATGCTATGTTTAGTAGAGATAAATAAAATTGTCTTATTTTCTCTAAAAGACATACTCTGTGTTACTGCCGTTATCTACTCTATTTTAATCAATTATTTTTTACTCCACTAAAACGTATTTAATTTTTAATGTGATTGGTTTTTTCCTTTTATTAAGGACAGGAATTTATTTTTCTAATTATTTTGTCATTTATGTTTACCGATCATGTATGTGACTCACTAACATTGGACTCCATTACTATTAGTATCAGACTTGGAACTGCATTTATTTTTGTACACATTTTAAGTTACTTTACAAATATAATGAAAATTGAAAAAAGTGTCCATCTGCACAATGTTTAAAGTTATGAGTTCAGCTAATTTTTTTTAAACTTGTACTGCTAAAGTGAGTATAAGCTAAATTTACATTCTGGAAGGACGCTATTTGATTGTACCACTTTAAATAATTAATGACACAGCACAATATGGTAAAAGTAATGATAATTACTCCAGCCAGGGCAGATTAGATATTTTAGAACTCACTACTCAAAGGATTAAATTTAAGCATAAGAGAAATAAAATTATGAAATGCACAGTCCAGTCAAAAAACTAATTTAACAGTACTGTAATCCTTAATGAACTTTGAAAGAATGAAATTACAGAGAATATATGTGCATTGTGCGTTTTGACAGAAAGTACTAAGAAATAACAATAATAGTGAGTCTGTGTGTGTGTGTTTGTGTGTGTGTTGGAGGGAGTATATGAGAGACTGTGTGCCTGTGAGTGTGTAGTGCACTGTCTCTTTAAGCTGAACACTCGAGCCTGAACAATTGTTCAGTGCAGCAGCTGCAACTCCCACTCCTGACAGAGGCACCGGCACAGACAGGCTCTCTGTCCCCCCAGCTCAGCGGAGATCCACTCAGGCACAGCAACCTCTAACATTGGGCAAGCTCCCACAGAGTCCTGCCAGCCATGGATCAGCTTCCCAAAGAAGGGGAGACTGTCAAGACAGCAGCTGGGTGGCTGGAGATCGTTGGCTGCTGGTCAGGTGCCCAGTTCTGAGGGGGGGCTAAGCCAAATTTTGGAGTGGCTGTAGCCTCTGCAAGCCCTCCTCCTGCTAGACAAAGATTAAATCAGTCACCCCATAATATAAATATTTTTGTGCTTATGCAAGAGGATTTCTACATTTTACCACAACATAATCACTTCTGCTGTATTAGGAACACTCAAATCCCTGTTTTGTTTGAAAATTACTTCTGTTATAAGTAACACCTAAGACTGTTGCAACTGAAAGTTAATAGAAAATATTTTTTCTGTAGTTGCTGTTTACTTTGTGTTAGCTCAGTTTATTATTCCTTTATATTGTCACTTTGTTTCTCATTTGTGTCGGTCTTTTTACATAGTAACATGGGAAAGGATGTGTAAATTGCAAAATATCATTGTAAAATCACAACTGTCGAGAACTAGGGCAAGTGTAGCACCTAAGACAACTTAAACACTAACTCAGTTGACTAAATTTCAATTTGATGTCCTTGTGGAAGTGGATTTTTACTGTTTCTGGGCTATGATTATTTTTCCACAAAGAATTCGTTTTTTCATCATTGATTTAGGGGATCCTCGGCAGAAACACTGAGCCATGGACAATCACTAAATGCTGTCCAGACTTTCTGAATTTATAACTCTTAAAATTCTACTCAACCTTTTTTAGGTGAAAGGCCTTATTTGTGTGACTATCCAGATTGTGGAAAAGCCTTTGTTCAGAGTGGGCAGCTCAAAACACACCAACGTCTTCACACAGGAGAAAAGCCTTTCGTCTGCTCAGAAAACGGTGAGCCATCAGAAAATAACTGGCAGTATTTAAAGCATGGGCAAGTTTGGCAGTAGTATTAGTACTACCATCCACATGTGCCCTGGATCTCAATTTTAGATAATCTTTTAAAAGGGGGGAAAATAAATCTGTGTGCAACCACATAAACATTTGTCAGTTTAAAAGCAAAGTTCTTAAAAGTATAAGCAGATTGTTTAAACAATTACTTAATTTTTTGATTATAGGGCATTCTATGGTGAATTGAATCCAGATTTTAGAGCGGGAAGAGTTTAATTTAATTTAGTTTCGTAAATTTTGGGCTTACATGTTGGACAACTGCTTTTCTTGATTATTGTCCTTCCTTTTTTATTAAGGATGTTTAAGCAGATTCACACATGCAAACCGTCATTGTCCCAAGCATCCCTATGCAAGACTGAAGAGAGAAGAACCCACAGGCAGACTGAGTAAAAAACAAACAGCTGACAATAAAGCTGTTGCTGAGTGGTTAGCAAAGTAAGTTCTCTTAAACTGTGACCATCTAGAATTATTTATTAAGATGCTGAGAGCACTGAGGTTTGAAATGTCAGTAGAAGCCAAAAACTTTTACACTCATGGTGTCTTTTGTCATCTCAGTCTATTTTTAAATTCCTGTTGAATTATAATACTTTTTATACAACCTTTATGTGAAACAATTTTTAAAGACTCTCATTATTATTTCTCTGGGTCTTATTCACCTTGCAGTTCTTGAATGTATTGATTCCTTCACACCTGTGCCACAAGAAAGAGTTAATCTAGCAAAGGGCGTATCCATAGAGCCTCTAAGAGAATTAAAATTGTCATCAGTATCAAATATGGACTTGGTACCTTTCACTGGCACAACCATCCCAAATCAAACCTCTTCTTTTAGGCACTTGTGACATAGTTTCTCAGGAAGCTCTTAATATTCCCTCCATGGTTACACAGATGTCTCATTTTGATGAATGTGCTACTGCATGCTGTATAAAAGCATTGTACTCCAAAGATGATACAACACACTTCCTCTGTTCTTCATTTTCTCTTCAGGTTGAATGATTCAGCTGTTCCCTAGTGTGCTATTTGTTTAAATTCCAGAGGTTAGAATTAACTTCTCTAGTTGTAGTTGGTTTTTTTTTTTTCCCCCTTCTCTATATGATTCTCCCTTTGAGTGGCTCTCTGCTTATTACAGCAGCTGTTAATATAGTGCTTTCCTTTGGTACTGCAGTGTTCATGCTGTTAAATATGCATGTATGAGGGAAGGTGGTGGTAGATGTAATAAGAGCTGACTGACTCTTTGGAGAGAGAGAGAGAGAGAGAGAGAGCGAGCGAGAGGGAGATATATTGGTCGGTCTTGTAGTGGACTGGGACTTGAGATTTGAATTCAGTTCCTGACTTCGACAGACTTCTAAGCTAGTCATTTAATCTTAGTTTCTGGGACATTAAAATTTCTATTTGTAAAATGTGGATAACAATACTCCCTATCTTCCTGTCTTTGGAACAGCGTACATAGGGTTTTGGTGGATCCTCCATCACCAGCAACTTTTAAATCAAGATTGAGTGTTTTCTAAAAGATATACTTTAGTTCAAACAGGAACTATTTCAGGGAAGTTCTCTGGCCTGTGTTTATTAAGGAGATCGGACTAAATTATCACAGTGGTCCTTCCAGGCCTTGGAATCCATGATGGAGGTGTGGGAACAACATGTAGAAAGGATTTCGGGAGGTGTGTGTGTGTGTGTGTGTGTGGGGACAGGGAGCTGAATACCACATCATCTTCCTGAGGTGGAAAGCTTTCTGTTAGTTTAAATGCCACAAAATAAGGGCTGAAAAATTAGCAATTGGAATGAAATGAATGCTCCAATCATGTTTTAAGATTCTGGTTTGGAAGATTCTTGTCAGCTTTCAATGAAACTTGTTGTGCAAGTTGGATGATGCTTATAAACTATGTAAAACTTTGACTTCACAGGTATTGGGAGACAAGAGAACAGCGCACACCTACTTTGAAAAGCAAAACAGCTCAGAAAGCTGACCAGGAACAGCAAGATCCCATGGAATATCTTCAGTCTGATGAAGAGGATGATGAGGAAAAAAATAGTGCTCCCTCAGCTGCCCGCCGTCGTCTTCAGGAGCAGCGTGAACGCCTGCATGGTGCACTGGCTCTTATTGAGCTTGCAAACCTGGCTGGAGCACCACTGCGACAGTAGTGTAGGAACTGAATCTGCCAGTATATAAAATGTACTGCCTGGTGGTACTTAAACAGTTAGATCCTGGGCATAAGCTAAGCACCTTATTTGCTTGTCATAGGCTGCTATTCTGTAGAATTTATGAAGAATGTTGTTGCCTCACAAGATGGGGTGAGAGAATTGCACTTTTTTGTATGGTAAAAGACAGATGTAAAGTTTTTAAGTATTTTGTAAATATGGGACTGCACAATGCAGGGTCGACAAATTGCATATTGTGGAAAGTTAGATTTTTGCAAGGTTAATTCATTCATTTGAAGCAGTTTTCACAGGAAGCACTTTCTGAACATAATCCTTGTATGAATAGGAGAATTGTATAGTTAACAAGAGGAGGATTATTTATCTGACTATTTAAACAAAATTACATTTAGTACGTTTGATAATACTGTAAGTAGTGATGCAACCAAGTCTTTAATGGCAATATATTTTACCTAGTATCACTGAGAAGAGGGCAAAGGTTCTAACTTGTGGTGGGGAAGAAACTGGTTATGTAGAAACTATAAGAGTTCAGGATCTTCACTGTGACTGCCGACTGCCCAAAGTATGAGACTGACTTCGCTATCGTATTTTAGACTTGAGATTTCAGTAGAATCTCTTGGTCTGAGTAGCACTTGTTATTTCTAGCACATGATGTTGGGAACTTTTGCACATTGTCAGGCTTATTTGAAAATGAATGATTAGTCTTGCAAAGTCTAGACATAAAGGTAACAATTGGTAATATTTCTCAGATATTTTGGACCCTGTAATGAGATTTGGCACTTGTTTTGTTAATAAAGTGGGTATTTACAGGGTGGTATTGATTTGTAGTAAACTATTTAGACCTCTTATTAGCTAACACTAAGTTTTAAAGTTCTGCTTTTATATGACTATTAGCAAATAGAAGCCTCCATATTCTTTTGTTTTAAGTGCATAAAGCCACCTTATTGCTTTACTTCAGGATAAGATGTCAAGTTTGTGTTCACTAAGTGTAGTACAGCTATCAGTTAAACACTGCAGAAGAATATTTGCTGTTCAACTAGAAAATAGGCTTCCAGAGATAGTTGCAAGTGTGTTTAAATTGTATGGTTTCATATATCTTTCCCAAATAAATGAAGTTATAGAGCACTGCTTAGTGATCTCAAGCACAAACTGAAAAGTAAGGTTAGCAGTACATCCTCATCACCTCATGTTTTATATTGGTTTTATCTGACTTACAATACAACAGGCTTGTCTCATGGTCTTATTTTGCCTTTCTTTTGAGCAGCATATAACCAGAGATGCGTAATATGCTAACAGATGATAAAAAAATTTATTGAATTGGGCATGCTCCTGAATATACCTTTTTTTTTTTTTTTTTTTTTTTTTAATGTTGGGCTGCTGGTTTAGTGGATAACTGGATTTTTTTTTTTTGTTATCTTCCAAATTTGACCACCTGCTCCTGTAGTTCATAACGTTACCCAGGCTATAGACTCCTCCCTCTTATCACAACAAAACCAGAAAATATAGATGTGAAGGGAAGCCATTTTTTCTGTTAGTGTGAGAGGGAGGAAAAAGTACTCAAATGACTTGAGAGAGTAATTTTTTTTTAACTGATTAGATGAGGACAGATGTTTCAGAAATATAACATGATTATAGTAGAGAATGCAACTCTTGAATTCAGTTTTTCTAATTACTGATTCCTATAATGGCATGAATTTTATTAACCTGGTACATGTCTACAATTGTGTTGGTGCACTTAAGTAAACAAAGGTCAGAAAGATTCTAACTTTTAAGTGGATGTGATTTTTAGATTTACCAATGCAGTTCTTAATTTCTTGTGTTCATTTCCTTGTTAATTTATTTGGCCTCAAGCTTTTTAAAAAAAAAAAAAAACATTAAATAAAGTAAAATACTCTTCTGTGGCCACCTGGGATATTCTAACTACATACAACTACTTGGCAATTCAAAGGCAGTAGCTGTAAAACCTCTAAAACTAACAGTGTTGGGCCCTAATCCTTCAAGTGGCTGGACGTGGGCAGACCCCCTATGCATGCCCACATGGAGCACCACTGACTTTATAGGCATTCCATGTGGGCACAGGGATCTGTTAGTAGCCAGTTGCAGGATCAGGACCCTGTATTGGGGTTGGGGAGAACCCGTTTCCCCAATCAATCTATTGTAATAGGTTCGACACATTTATAGTACTGGAAGAAACTTTATACAAATTATTCAGTACATTGAATTTGGTCTAACTAGATACGTTCAAGCAGCTTAATCTGTTTTGTGTATGTTACACATTTTGGGAAAATACCAACTAGAATTGTTTGAGGTGTTGAAGACTGCTTTTGGAGTATTTTTTAACATAATTTTGAAATGTTCTGTGCTGCATAAGTGTCAGTTGTAGTTTGGCATGATTTAACAGCAAAAGAGTAAAAGTGCTGTAATTTTCATAGGTGCTCCAAATAAAAGTTGGTTTAATTTTAAGTTTAAAATCCAAGTGTTAGCAGTGGTAATTTTTGACCATGTTTTTAACTGTATTGTGTCAAGCTAGTTGCTCTTGACTCCCACAAGTTCAATCACTTGAACATATCAGCAGGGTGGATTTGATTTAAATCAAATCTATTTAAATCACTAGTCAGGAAGATTCAATTTAATCATGTATTTCTACATAAAAGTGCATTCTTATTGGTTGTTATAACCTTAATACATATTCCTCACAATTCTGAGATTGATGTAGGTTTCATTTTTAGGAGGTACACACTATACACTTCTAAAGTGATTTATTTTGAAAACTTTTTAGATTAGTTTTACAGCTATATCAGAAAATGAATGATTGTTTGGTTATTTCATTTACCAAAGGTAATTGAAGAAATCTATGAAGTCGTTGGGAGGTGAACTATCTCCAATTCAACAGACTAATCAATATTTGGAGGATTTTCTTACCATGCTGTATTAGGAGGAGAACATCACCAGACAGACATTTTAAATTGCTTTATTTAACTAAAACAGTGTTATGTATTTTTTTTTTCTTCAACAGCAAGCATAGAATTTTAACAAAACAAGCATGTGGATTTTTGAATTTAAACATTCAAGTTTTTTTAAATGAGGTTTGTTTTTAACTAAAATAGTTTAAATGAAATATTAAAAAAACCACACAAACAAATTAAATGGACTGTCAGCTAAATCAACATGAAACTTAAACTGGCTTCTGCAGCAAACTCCGTCATCTTCACCTTCATTTTCCTGTTCATAATCTGGAAAAGGGAAAAAAAAGCTTTCCTGCTTTTTCGGGTCCCAACAGATTTTTCTCAATTTGGAATGAATTAGTCCAAAGGAAGAAAATATTCTTTCTATACTGGTAGAAGAAGAAACTGCTGTTAAAAGTGAGATTATCACTTCAACAGTCTCTGAATCCAAGTGCTTAAGTGACTTCCACTAGTTCACTGGTTTGACTTTCTTTAAAACATCAGCAAACATATTTCCTGAATGGTTCTTATTCCCAATCTCCGTCTCTTTTACGGCCTGCTGCTATTATAGGTTTTCCTTCTAGTGAGAACGGTATGCTAGATCTCAAATCAATGAAGGCTACACTCAGAAAGACCTCAAGACTCCTGGAACATGCTGCTCAAACGGTTTCACTTTTGTTTCTACTGCCTGTCCCTCCCTTCTCACGTTTATCCCGACTTCTCCTTGTCCAGATCTATTCTGCCCCAACAATCTTCTATTCATTGAATTTTTTGAAATTTTGCACTTTTAGAGAGAGGTAAGAGATTGATTGTGTACACAAATTTGCAGAGGGACAATAGGGTTGAGGTCTGTTATTTGTCACCTATATATTATTTTAAAACATTTTTGCTGTTAACAAGTATGTTATCTCTGGAGACATAAATCCACAGTTTCAGAACTGCAAAACTAAGCATCTCTGATATCTTCTAGACTGAGCACTGAGTCCTATTTGGTAGATAGAAAGATTAACCTAAATACAGTAATCTATACAGAAGCCCCTGGAATCCCATAAAATTGGGTCCCTAATCCATGAACTATTGAAGCTCATTTACAAACCTTTTCTAATTCTGTAGTATGAGAATATATTCATGTAATGATTTTAAGAATTTATAATCCGTATTCCATGATGAGATACATTATAGCTCAAAGACATTGCTAGATAGGTTTTTTTCCCTCAAGAAGCATTTTATCAAAAAAATCCAATTTAAATAAAAACTGATTTTTTTTAATAAAAAAAACATTGATTTTTATCCACCCTGCTTATTAGTATTTTAGATTAAGGTAAACTATGGACACTAGAAAATTAATGATATACAACTGGAATTGTCCTGCAACATTGTCCAGAATACTTAAGTAGCAAGACTGGTTAATAACACAAACTATAATTTCATCAGACTTCTATACTTGGCTCTCTGAGGGGACAAAATTGGTAAATAAAAGCATTGTTAAGGAAAACAAAATATTTTTATAAAGATAATTTCCTCTCCTGAATGAGCAGGAGGAAAATTCGTTACCTTGAAGTGACTTTTTGTAAGTTATTAGGAAGAGTGGCAATTGGCATGTGGCCTACCCACAAGAAACTGAATGGAGATCACAGAAGAATCTGATAGTAACCACTCGTATACCCTACTGATCAAATCCATAGCTGAAACAATTACCTAAAATGAGCAATCTGCTTAGATTTCTTACGAGGGGGCAGAACCTACCTAAAAGTCTAACCCTGGAATTTGTGTACGCTGTCACTTTCTAACAGGTGCTCTTTTGTGAGACTCTTGCATTCCTATACAACAGGCTGTACAAATACTGTACAGGAAATTGCAGAATTGAATCTTATTTGCATGTCAGTACCACCTGAAGAAGAGCTCTGTGTAAGCTCAAAAGCTTGTCTCTTACTCGCAAAAATTGGTCTAATAAAAGATATTAGCTCACACGCTTTGTCTCTCTAGTACCACTTAATCACATTTGTGAAGGTACTGATACAATTTAGCATTATCAAATGCTTTACGTGGAGGAAAGAGTGCATGTAGATGAGCAGAGCAGTATATGAATGTCATCAGCATATTAACAGGTTTCAGAGTAGCAGTGTTAGTCTGTATTCGCAAAAAAGAAAAGGAGTACTTGTAGCACCTTAGAGACTAACAAATTTATTTGAGCTTAAGCTTTCGTGAGCTACATCTGATGAAGTGAGTTGTAGCTCATGAAAGCTTAGGCTCAAATAAATTTGTTAGTCTCTAAGGTGCCACAAGTACTGGTTTTCTATCAGCATATTAGCATCATATACCAGCACCCCAACAGACAAGATTTCTTTCATATCAAATTAGCAAGAATGAAAGCCAAGAAGACTTGGAGATTTTGATTAAGTGCAATATACATGTTACACAATGAAAGTGGCCTATGCAGTTATACTGGGGATCAGTTTGGTAATGCAGAATGACGGCCTTCTGAAATAAAAGGGCTTTAGAACAAAGACCAGGGTAGCCCACTGAAGCAGCCTGTAAAGAAAGTCTGTTTCTGCAGACCTGGCCTCTATTCACACTGTATTTTGAGGCAGCTGGTGGTATCACTGCTTTATTACATTAAGAATTATAAATGTTTTGGTTTACCTCAATCTGTGCTCAGGGTAGTGAAAAGACTACCAATGAGAACTTTTTTTAAAAAAATTGAAATTGCTCATTAAACATATCAAAAAGTAATAGTAAGTGTAATTACTTTTTGGGGAACAAAGTATCTTTGACCTTTGAGAAGTATGACCATATCTACCATAAGAAAGTTGCACTGATTTATCTTAAAAATGTTTTTAAACTGATGTAGTTAATCTGGTGCAAAGCCCCATGTTGATACTCTTATTTCAGTCTGAGTAGTTCATTCTGATTTAACTTAAAACAGATATTAAATAAACTTTTGCTAAACTGAAATAAGTGTCCCACACGCCGCCTTGATTTAACTAAGGGCATGGCTACACTTGCAGATGTAGAGCGCTTTGAGTTAAACCCGCCTTTGGAGAGCGCAGTAGGGAAAGCGCTGCAGTCTGTTCACATTGACAGGAATAAGCGCACTGGAGTGGCCACATTTGCAGCACTTGCAGCGGCATTGGGAGCTGTGCATTATGGGCAGCTGTCCCAAAGAGCACCTTTTTCCCATTCTGGCACTGTGGCTTGTGGGAAGGGGGTGGGGGATGTGGCTTGCATCGGTTTGCATCCCAGCAATCCCTGTGCTTCTGTCCACATTTGGCACCATCTTTCAATGTTTTTTGTACTGCGTGCTCTGTCTTCCCTTTCGGTCTGCGGGAATAGAGCCCGAACTGCTGAGGAGTATGCTGACTAGTCTCGCCAGCGCGTCGCGTTTGGCAGTCGAGTTATTCCTTATGATCCAAAGTGACAGTGAGGGCTCTGACGATATCGACTTGAGTAACGCATACGACATGAGTTTGCTTGTGGCATTCACAGACATGCTCACCACTGTGGAATGCCACTTTTGGGCTCCGGAAACAAGCACTGAGTGGTGGGATCACATCATCATGCAAATCTGGGATGACAAGCAGTGGCTGCAGAACTTTCAGATGAGAAAAAACATTTTCATGGGACTGTGTGAGGAGCTCACCCCCGACCCTGCGGCACAAGGACACGAGATTGAGAGTTTCCCTGATGGTGAAGTGGGTGCAATCTGGAAGCAGACAACGCCAGACAGCTAACAATTAGTCACTAACCAGTTTGGAATTGGAAAGTCGACTGTTGGAATCGTGTTGATGCAAGTTTGGAGGGCCATTAACTGTATCCTGCTCAGAAGAACTGTGACTCTGGATAACATGCATGACGTTGTGGCTGGCTTTGCACAAATGGGTTTCCCTAACTGCGGAGGGGCAATAGATGGCACACATATTCCAATTCTGGCACCAGCCCACCTAGCCTCGGAGTACGTTAATCGGAAGGGGTATTCCTCCATGGTTCTCCAGGTGCTTGTGGATCACGTGGGCACTGCATTGATATTAACGCAGGCTGGCCCAGAAAGGTGCATGACACACGCATCTTTTGGAACACTGGCCTGTTCAGGAAGCTGCAAGCCAGGACTTTTTTCCGAGACCAGAAGATCACCGTAGGGGAAGTCAATATGCCCATTGTGATCCTTGGAGACCCCGCTTACCCTTTAATGAAACCCTACACAGGGAACCTTGACAGCAGCAAGGAGCGGTTCAACAACAGGCTGAGCCAGTGCAGAATGACTGTGGAGTGTGCTTTTGGCCGTTTAAAGGCCACTGGCACTCTCTGTATGGGAAGCTGGACCTGGCCGATGACAGCATCCCTGCTGTTATATCCGTGTGCTGTACCCTCCATAACACTTGTGAAGGGAAGGGTGAACGATTCACTCACGCATGGAACTCGGAGGTTCAACACCTTGAGGCTGAATTTGAACAGCCAGAGAGCAGGGCTATTAGAGGGGCCCAGCATGGGGCTACAAGGATTAGGGATGCCTTGAGGGAGCAATTTGAGGCTGAAAGCCCCCAGTAATGTCTGGTGCCCTGCACGGGAGTGAAGTGCAGTGGTTCCAATGTTAGTAGGAATCTGTGTTTGCTATGCTGACTTGCAGTGTCTGTTTCTTTTCTGGGCTAAGGTATCTTTTACTTTATGCAATAATAAAGAATGTTTTCAAATCCAAAAAGTCCATTTATTGAAAAGAAACACAACTGCTTGGGAAAGAAGAAAGGGCAAGGGGGTGGGATGGGGAATGGTACAATCACAGATTTGCATATGTCCTGTTATCATACTCAGCCTTCCGGTCTGGAGTGCTGTGCAATGAGTGCTGCACTTCAGGATAGCTATACTGCATGATGATGGGGGTTGAGTACAGTGGGTAAAGGTCATAGTTTTCAGGGCTAGGTGGTGAAGCGACAGGTGTTGGAGGCAGCTGGTGGCGGTAAGAACCCAGATGTTGGGGAAAGTGGGTTGGAGGTGACACGGGGGCACAAGGGAAAGAGTTTTGGGACAAGGGCTGCAGGGGGGCAGGGAGGGGGTTGGGCATAGTAGTGCTCCACCTGCATGGCTATCAAGTCCACTTGACACTCCATTATGCTTACCAGCCAATCCGTGCTTTGCTACCAGAGCACCGTGCTTTTGTGCCAGGGCACCTCATTCTGCTGGCGGATCCTCCTTTCACTGTCCTGCCACTCCTGCACTTTTCGATTTTCATTATTTGAATGCTGCATTACTTCATGAAACATGTCTTCCTTGCTTCTATGTGGCCTCTTTCTGATTTTTTGGAGTCTTTCGGCCAGTGATAACACGGATGGCTGAGATCTCAAGGTTGCATCTTTAAAGGCAGAATGCAACACTTAACAAAGGCAGCATTGTTCACACCAGACAGAGCAATGATTCCCCTGTACTTAAGGGCAGGCACAGTCTATATAACAGCATAATTTGCCCATCCCAAAGCGATCGCACATAACCCACAGGAGCACCAAAATGGTGAGTAGGCACAGGGTCAAGCATGACTGATTGTTTCACAACTGCACTGCCCTCTGGGTTTCTGTGCCTAGGGGAGAGCCAACAGCAGCAGGGGGCCCCTATACTGAACACTGTCCACACATTTTCCACAGCAGTTCATCCTGGAAGATATCTCGCTGCTAAGGGTGACCTGGGAAGCAAGGGAGGGTCTTCTACAATGTGGATTCCGCCTTGGCCCATATGCAGCTTGCCTGTGTGCAGAAACGGTCCCCCTGCCCCTCAAGGCACAGTGGCGCGGACAAGTTACCCTTACTGGGACAAGGAACACAGTGGCTCTCCCGAGAAACCTGCGCAAGCGCATTGCCCAAGTTCTGGATGAGACCTTTGAAGAGTTCACCGAGGCCAATTACTGCGATATGAGAGAGTACATCAACGCCCTATTCCACTTCTAGGCATGCACGCAGCCCTAACTTTCCTCGCCCCAAGAGCCCGCACCAAATAACTTCCTTCCCAAAATAAAAGCCACTTACCGGGAACCTCTTCTGGTGTCCTTCCCCAAGCATTGGCCGCCACTACTGGCTGCCTTCCTCCTGGCTTGAGAACAGCTCCTGGCTGCATGTATCTAGGGATTCCGGGGTGTCTTCCTCCGCCGGAGTTCCCTCGCTCCCACTTTGCTCCTCCTCCTGCCTTGTTGCACTGGGCTCTGAGGTGTCCATGGTGGTACTTGGTGTGGAGGTGGGGTCCAGCTCTTTGTAGAAATGGCAGATCACAGGAGCAGCACCGGAGCGGCTGTTTGCCTCACGGGCTTTGCGGTAGGCATTCTGCAGCTCCTTCTTATCTCTTTAATCCTGCACTGCAGTGCGTCCCAGTAATGGCCCCTTTCCATCATGTCCCTTGATATCTTCCCAAAGGTATCGTAATTCCTACAGCTGAAGCGCAGCTGGGACTGGGCAGCTTCCTCCCCCCGAATGCTGATGAGGTCCAGCACCTTGCCATTGTTCCATACTGGGGCTTGCCAGGCGCATGGAGGCCTGGTCACCTGGAAAGATTCGCTATGAGCACTCCACGCCTGGCTGAGCAATCAGAAAGGGGATTTTCAAAATTCCCAGAGAATTTAAAGGGCGGGTCTGACGGTTGGTCACCTGAGGGCAGGGCAGTAGAGTTCAAAGTGATGACCGGAGTGGCTAGCACAGGCATTGTGGGACACTTCTGGAGGCCGATCACAGCGCACTATAGGACCAGGGCATCCACACTGGTGCCGCGGCGCTCCCGCAGGGATGCAGGAAACCTTATTCCACTCGCCGAGGTGGAGTAACCGCGGTGCTGTAGTCGCGGAGTCAGAGCGCTCTACGTGCCTTGCCAGTGTGGACGGGTAGCGAGCTGGTGCACCAGGGGCTCCTTTATTGCACTGTAACTCACAAGTACGGCCAAAATAAGTTTAAAAAACGCACCGTAAGTTAAATGGGTGCAATAATTGTGTAGCGAGAGCTTAAATATTCAATCACTGCTTTTCAAATTCCTTACATTTAATTCATGTTTAACACTGGTGAATATGTACATAGTATGTATTTCTAGCCACTCAATTCATCCTCAGAAACAAAAAACTGCCACAAGCGCATACCCTAACAATCACTAAACTCTAGCTTTGCACGTCCTTTTCCATTGTGGGGGTTTGGGTTTGTTTGCTATCATACCTACAGGCCCCATGCTGACATGCACATCGCACACAGACCTAGGAGTCAGAGTAGCAGCCGTGTTAGTCCGTATTCGCAAAAAGAAAAGGAGTACTTGTGGCACCTTAGAGACTAACAAATTTATTAGAGCATAAGCTTTCGTGAGCTACAGCTCACTTCATCGGATGCATTTGGTAGAAAAAACAGAGGAGAGATTTGTATACACACACACAGAGAACATGAAACAATGGGTTTATCATACACACTGTAAGGAGAGGTTTCAGAGTAGCAGCCGTGTTAGTCCGTATTCGCAAAAAGAAAAGGAGGACTTGTGGCGCCTTAGAGACTAACAAATTTATTAGAGCATAAGCTTTCGATGAAGTGAGCTGTAGCTCACGAAAGCTTATGCTCTAATACATTTGTTAGTCTCTAAGGTGCCACAAGTCCTCCTTTTCTTTTTACTGTAAGGAGAGTGATCACTTAAGTACTCCTTTTCTTTTTGCGAATATAGACTAACACGGCTGCTACTCTGAAACCTGTGATCACTTAAGATGAGCCATCACCAGCAGCAGGGGGGGGGAAAGGAGGAAAACCTTTCATGGGGACAAGCAAGGTAGGCTAATTCCAGCAGTTAACAAGACTATCAGAGGAACAGTGGGGGGGGAGAAATAGCAGGGGGCAATAGTTTTACTGTGTGTAATGACTCATCCATTCCCAGTCTCTATTCAAGCCCAGGAGCGGACGTGTGGCGCTGAGAGAGAGGAACGAATTCGGAAGGCAAAGACGCCCACCTGGCTGGGACGCGGGCGGAAACCGCTCAGCTGGCGTCTCTCTCCAGCGCCGGGCCGGGCCCGCGGAGGCGCTAGTCTACCCAACTTTTCCAGGCTCCAGCCTACGCGCTGGAGCTGCTGGGCTCCATCCACGCCGGGGCTCAGCCCGAACCGGGCAAAGGGCCTGGCAGCGCAGCCGGGCGACGGGACCCCGCGCCCGGCCCCAGCCACACGCCTCCGAGGCGTCAGCCGGGCAGAGGCAGAGGCAGCGGCGAGGCGCCCGCGCCTGCGCAGGGAGGGCGGGGACTGGCTGGGCGCGAGCTCTTCCTGTTTCGCCGCCTTGGTGCTGAGGAAGGAGGGGCTGGGCCGGCGGCGCTTGCCCTGGGTCTCTCTCCCCCCCCCCCCCCCCCGGGCCGCGGGCATGTCCGGCGGCGCGGCTCGCCGCTCTCCAGGGGCTGGGGTTTGTCGTCGGCGGCCCAGGCACGTTGCACGGCCGAGGAGATGAGCGCTGGGCAGCCCGAGGAGGAGCCGGCTGCTGCCGCCCAGCCGCCGCTGGCCAGGCTGCTTTCCGCCTTCTTCTATGGAACCTGCTCTTTCCTGATCGTCCTGGTGAACAAGACCGTGCTGACCACTTACCGGTGAGACGAGGGGCCAGGGCTCCGGTCCCTCTGCCCGGCTCCTCCCCAGCTTCACTTCCTCCGCTCCCCCTCGGACAACGCCGCTCACGCCCACGCGCGATTTGCCAGCTGCAAAAGGAATATTTATGCTGGGGCTGGCCCTCCATCCTCCAAAGTGGGCGCGGGAGCCAGCCCCAATCCTAGCTGCTGCTGCTGCCCCCCCTTCCCCCCCCCGGGCTTTCTTAGTTCTCCGTCCTGTCTGCAAATCCGTGGGTAGGACTAGCCGGCTTTTGGAGGGGCCCGAGGAGGGATTCAAGGTGTCTGCACCAAAACATATATATATATATATATATATATATATATATATATATATATAACTAGGGTTAGAGAGACACTTCCTTCGTTCAGGGTGTGCTGGCTCGCTGGATAACTTGCTGTGTTACACACATTATATACCTGTACTTTACATGCTCACTTTCATTCTGAAGGATCCCAAAGCGTACATAAGGACCATGAGTGAAATAATGGAGCCACATCTTGGGTGGAGGTCAGAGGCAACCAGCCAGTGAAGTGCACTACTGTGGAGGGGGGAAAATATACTTGTATATAGAGAAATATATTAAGATTTTACTTATGCCAGACAACTCTGCCTATTTTAATGGGAGACACCAACATCCAGGGTTCCCATAGATTATGTAATTTAGTTGGCCACCTACATCATCTATATCTAATGCTGGTTCTGTACAGAGGATAAATCAGCAGTAAATTACACGTGCTAGGTTGAGGAAAGGTTATGTTCTTTGATTTTCACCTATAAGATAGCATTGGTCAAGTGATACAATTCCAAGTTTGTCTTATCAAGGAATCTCTAGAGTTGCAAAGGAAACACTTTTTCCATTGCAAAGCAGGTTGGTTTACAATATCAGTACTGTCAAACAACGTTCACAGACTTTTTCATCACTGTAAACGATGTCTGTAGTTTTAAGTACAAGGATGTAGTTGTGATGCTGACGGAACAGGTGCCAGCTCATGCCCAGCCTCACTGAACACTTACAAATGCAGAGCTCGAAACCAGTCTTGTTTACTTGTGTGTTAACATCATCAAAATAGATATTAGATATTATGTTGATAAGATATTAGATGTTTTGTGTTTGTATTTCATAAAATGCTTGTAGGATGCTGCATGTATTGATCTCACTTATAATCTCTATAGCCCATGGTGTAAAGCTATATTGAGTGCTTGCATTGTAAACCTCTGTAATTGTATAATTCAACAAATCAGAAAAGAAGCATTGATTACGGTAAAGTGCTCGCCCTGCATACAAGAATGGTCCACTAAAAGCAATTGACATATTCTGTAGCATCAGAGGGCAGAGACTTTGTTGATTGCATTTCTAACTGCCTCCCTGAAGAAGAGAACTCATCCCATCAGTTTTGGGCTCTGGAGAGAAGGGGATAAAAATCCCTGACAAGGAGAAATTGAATCTTTTATGCTGTCTGGACTCTGAGTGGCAAGGATTCCTAAACATAAGTATAGAGATATCCATGCCACTTGGCGTGGGTTAGCCCTGAAAAAAGACATTTTGCATTGACCAATCACTACAACACTGTCATTCTTAGGATTTAGACTGCAACTCATTTGTGTTATATGCTTACTTGCTTGCTTTAACCTGTAAATAACTCTTATTTCTTTTTCTTAATAACCCTTTAGTTAGTTTATTACAGAATTGGCTACAAGGGTTGTCTTGGTGTGAGATCTGAGATACCAATTGACCTGGGATAAGTGACCTGTCTCTTGGGACTGGGAGCAACCTGAATATTTTGTGCTTTTTGGTGTAAGTGACCATTTATCACTAAATCCAGCTTGCCTGGGTGGCAAGATAGACTGGAGAGCCTAAGGAGACTGTCTGTGACTCCATGGTAAGACAGTTATAGTGATTCAGGAGTTCAGATTATATACCAGGTTGGTAAAATCTAATTATAGAAAATACCACCAGTTTGGCGTGTCTGCCCTGTTTTTGACAGTCTGCCCTGAGGTAGGCACTCACAGTCCTGAGCCACTCCAGACAGCTTGTCAATAGTAATAGACTTATAAATGCTCAAGCACTCCCTGAAACTGACATTTACAAAGATCCAGGCCGGGTGTGGTTAATCCATTTAATTTTAGATCAGATTTAGTTCCAATATGCACAAATAATGAAAGCAGTGTGGTAAAAAAATAAGGGTTTTTATTGCTTTTTCCCCTCAACATTTTATCATAATGTTTTTTCAGAAATGTCGACCATCTCCATAGCTGGTCAAAACCCACCTGAAACTGTCAGGAAAAATTTAGGCTCTTTTGAAAATTCCTGCTTAAGTGACTTATTTGCAGTCACAGAGGGAGTCTGAATCCAGATCTCCTGAATTCCAAATCAGATCCTTACACATAAGATCATTCTTCTACCTACGTGCTCACAAAAAACCTCAGGGCAAATTGAAGGCCTATGTCCTACATCGAGGCTCACTAACACAGATCCCTGTGGCCAATGGAATCCCATTGATTTGATTAGAAAACAAAATCAAATACAGAATTAATCCCAGTTCAAGTAATAGAACAAGTCTAATAAAAAATTAGTAAAAAAAGTGAATAAGGTCAACGAGTGAATATGATTATTAGTGTTGTAATCCCATCACCAGTAGCAGCACAGAAGTCAAACAACTACTGTTGTTAAATCTTTCCCTCTTAGGTATGGGAGAAAAATAATAAAGAAGCATTTTCCTGATTTGAAGATTCTTGACAGTTTAGCAGCAAAACCACTGTTCCGTCACATACAAAAGATTGGAATTCCCCAAACACCTGTTTAGCGCCTAATTATCTGTATACCTGAAAGTCCAGCTATTTGTAGGAATCATTGTCTCTCACAGACTGACAGATAAATTCTGCAATCAAGAACCACAACAATGTACAAAACTTTGTGTTTTGAACTAGGGATGGAAGAATTTTTTTTGATATCCTGCATTTTAAGGTATACAAAGGAAAACAGTTGTAAAACTAAAAACAGACTTCTATTAAATTAATAATAAACAAAAGATATTACATCTTTTGGCTTGAAACAATAATCACATTCAGTCACAGTCCTCTTGGCCAGATGTTACTTCTGGGATTCCTCACCCTTAGCTAAAGAATATTGCCGTCTTTACAGAGCCCAGTCTCTCTCTTTAAACTTATTTATTCCAATATTTATCAGAAGCTGAGGAAAAAATGGTATACAATTTCTCCTGCATTTGCTAAAAGCTAGTGCTCTTTGAAACATACGACTATGGTCTATTACGTGTCTCCCAGATCTTCATATAATACAAGCTTTCATTTGTTGTATAGATGGATACAGACCATGTACTCATATAGTGATGAACAGAATATGCTATACATCTATCAGTAAATATCCTGTCTCTTCCTTTCTGTATTTCCAGAATCTCATCTCTATTTCCCAGAAGTTTTCTCTCTTGTGGACCTTTTGGACCCTCTCTTTATATTATGATTTGAATATAGTTATGACATTCTTCCTGCTCTGTTCAGATTGTTTCTACTGCTAACCCTACAGTTCTGGTCTGAGGTCACTCAGCTGAGAAGGGCACTTCCTAGTACTTGCTCAGTTTTTAGTAACCTCTGTGATTCATAATCACACTGTCATGGAGTGCTGGATGCTGGATACTGGCACAGTTAGAAAGCTTGCCAAGAAATCAGATGCTTGCTTCCTTAAGCTACATGCAGACTTGCACCAAAATAGGGTCTAATTCATGTTTTGCTATTGTGGTGAAAGTTTGTGTGCAAAACAACCCTGGTGCTGATCAGTCCTGCGAGATGCTAAGTGCCTCCTGAGAAGCAGTGCCCTATTAAATTCATGGAGAGTTGAGGTCTTTCAGCACTTAACAAGTTTGCACCCACAGATTCTGGCCTGTGTTGCTATGGGATAAGAAGCATCTGCAGGAACTTGTTGCTAGACCCATCTCCTAACATCAAGATACCCATGGAGAATTAGTGCCTTAAATTTTTTTAAAAATTAATTTATTATGGATTAAAAAAAGGTCCTTAGGGGCTTTATGATTCTACAAATATCCTACTCAAACTGCATCCCTTCCTTTGAAGTATCTTTTTGCTTTGGGCTGAAGCCAATCCAGAGGGTGGAGAAATAGGCTTTTTTTTAAGCAGCCAATGTATGTTTCTGCAACATTTATACAGCCTGTGATATATTGTATTTTGGGAGGGTGTGGAGGAGGGAATTGCCTTTGATTAGAATAGTACAAGATTACCTGGGACTTCAGTGACAGATGTCGGTTGCTCAGCACTTTTGAAAATTTGGCCAGTCATGTAGGTATCTAACATGGATTTAGACACCCATTTTTGATAAGCTTGGCGTAAAGGAATAGGTACCCTATTGCTTCCTCACACTTTTGTTGTTGTGGTATGTGTGTTTATAGTTCTCTTTTCTTTTCAGATTCCCATCTCCAATGGTTCTTGGAATTGGACAGGTATGTTCAACAATAACACTTAATATACTGTAGTTAAGATTGATAATAAAATTAAGTGCTTTCATCTTACAGTGCAATACTATTGTTATGGAAGAAATCACTCTTCCTCACAGTTTATTTTATTTTAATGCCCTGGAGGAAATTAGGATCCAATTCAACCCTTATGTGGGAAAACCCATGTAGAGGACTGGAAATGCCACAAACTTTTCTCTTGAAAAATTCAGTCAACAAGATACTCAGCCCTCAAAATCTGCTAGTTCCCCAGATCCATATGGATCCCAGGGGATCCACTGAAGACCTGGAATGTATGTGTGGTGGCACTGTCTCTGCATTCCCTCACAGTTCTGTCTAATTCCCTTGCAGTTTGCTAATAGGGATCCACATAATTTTTATTCTTTGCCTACAGAGGCCGAGGGGACAATAAAACTGAGGACAATGGTGTAGTAGGAGAAAGGGAGAAATCTTTGTTGAAACTGGTAAAAGAAATATCTAACCATTTGTCTACACTGGGAAAGAAAAGAGTTGATTACTCAAAGAAGGAATGGGTGGGGAGAATAGAGCCTTAGGGGGAAGTCTTATTTGTTGTTAATTTAAACAATTTAAGAGAGAGCTGTGATTTTTAAATGAGGGCAAGAAGGTGCTGAGATCAGAGAACAAAAGGGAAACAGTGGGCCACAAGCACCTCTCTGCAAATTGATATAGAGGGAAGCAAAATGGCCAGAAGAGAGCTCAGTTATGTGAAAGAAAAGAGCAGGACTGCAGTGGCATGCTGTCTACCTCCAGAGACTGTGGGAACATCTCCATACAACAAATGCATCTTTGGGGCTCCTCAGCCTTGAAATGGGAGTAGGGAACTCTTGTTCTCCATGGTATATTCTCCTCTGTACCATGCAGATTTCTGCTGGAAAGTTGGTGAGGTGATAATTTCTCCTATGTACGTAGGGTAGTGACTGATCTCCCTGACCTCACTGAGGAGGTTGAAATGTAGAGGTGCTGGTGAAGTCCCAATGGCGCCAGGGCTCCTAAGGGAGTCATGTTGCTGTAAAAGAGCAGAAAAACCAGGGGAGCACTTCAGAGTGAGCCAAGTTCTGCACGGATGCAGCCAGATTTCCTCACAGAACCTAAGAATCCATGGGGTTTCCATGCTTTCTCTCCATACATACATGGATTACTAATTGCTTTGCCACTATATTGGTCCACACACAGCCCTCTCTCTCACACATCATTAGGAAAGCTGTAGGACTGGGTCTTCTTTATTCATCTGCATTCTGATTGGTTGAGAGAATCCACGAGTAATAAGACATTTGCATAGAGCATTGATCATCTGTTTTCTTTGGTCAATTACCCAATGAGCATATACAGTATGTTAAGGTGTCACTAATGTTCTCATGCCAGTAAAGCATGTCATATTTGTATTGTAGTTTCAACCAATATGGTTGGTAAAAAAAAGAAAAATATCCCAACTGTTTCTTTGTACTCTGTTACTGTCCTTTGAAAGTTACACTTAATAGATATGCTGTCTAGTATTGTACTTGTCAAATATGTGTAATGAACTTGTCTTGAAAACGGTTATTATATATGTGGGTTTAAAATAGCTTTTGGCTCTTACATTGTGTCTTGCTTTTCTTTTCTTTTTTCTTAGATGGCAACCACCATACTTATTCTGTATGTGTCAAAATTAAATAAGATTATTCACTTCCCTGATTTGGACAAAAATATCCCTGTGAAGGTATGAAATGTCTGGATTTTGATTTAGAAGGAAATTATACTTTGTCAATAGTCTTCTTACTGTAGTTTTTCAAAAATGTTTTCTTTGGACAGAAGCTACAATGGAAAAATTGCAAACATTCTGACTTTTCCAGATGTTCCATGAAATTTTGATTTTGTGTCTTTATTTTATTAATTTGTTGTAAGTAGATAATTTGATTTTATGATAACAATCTTGCATTTTATAGAGACAGAATTAAAGTGCAGTTTGATTATGTAGTTTGTGTTTGGCATGAGAGAGGATGCGTTTGAGACGGTAGTGTCTAACAATAAAATTATCTTCTCAGATCAGCCCCACAGTTTGACTCCAGTATTCTGCAGTGGGAAAACACTATTATTATTATTATTATTTATTATTTATTATTTAAATATATGCAAATAGGACCCATTGTACTACATGTGCTACATACACATAGTAAGAGTGCTTATAGTCTGAAAAGGCAAGACAAAGAATAGGAGAAAGGATCTAGTATCTCAATTTGTCATACTGGGAACTGAGACACAGAGTGAATAAGGCACTGATCCTGCAGTGACATGCACATAGGCAGACGCTTGCACCACTGCAGAACGCCATGGAAGTCACTGGGACTTTTGATGGGTGCAGAGGTCTGCCCGTGTGCATCTTGATGCAGGATCAGGGCCTAAGTGCTTTGCCCAAAGTCACACAGGAAGTCTGGGTTCAATTCCCAGTTCTTCCATTGATCTCTTCTGTCCCAGCCTGGCACCTTAATTACAGAACTATCCTTCCTATAGGGCCTAAGAAGTTTTAGCATGAACACACCTTACAACTAAAGAGCCTGATCCCAAGAGCCCTATTTACATGGAATTCCCATTGAAATCAATGGCCCTTCTATGTATAGAAGTCTTGCAGGAACACCTATGACCATGGGGGACACCTGTTTTTCTCCTTAATGTGGTCAGGGAAGAAGTCTCAGTGGGTAGGTTGGTACTAAGAGCAGTAGCTCAAATGTCACAAACGTATCGGATCCTTGAGACAAACTTGTTCCCCATGCATACTGCTCCCCCACATACATTCTTTCCTTGCTGTTCCCTCGGTGCGAGGCGTTTTCTTTTATATTTTTCAGTATTAATGCTTTGGAGGTTTTCTGGAACTATATCTTGAGCAATCAGTGTTGCAATATTTCAGCAGCTATGTACCAGCCATAATACCGGATTTTCCTAGTCTCAGCACGTCAGTTGCGTTTATATTTGTTGATTCTTTTAGTTTGTAAAGTGTATTTAGGCTGTAATTAACTGTAGCACAGTTAGACTCCCTTTCACTTTCAAGTTTTCTTACATCACTGTGGCTTCTCATTCCCAGTATAGAGTACTCTAGCATTGCTCTTATCCATCATGCTGAAGGAGAGCCAGAGGCCACAAAATGAAACAAAAAGGCCTCCTGCTAGATGCCAAGCGCTCTCAGCTCCTCTAGAGTTGAGGGTGCTCAGCAGTTGGCATGACTGGACCCACATTTGAGATGGAGAATCTTTAAATTACAGATAAATTTAATCCGAACTTTGAATTTGAGACCTGTGCCTGCAAACTGCTGATTTCAGTGGGAGAAGCTCTCGGTATTTGGCTTTTGTTCGGCAAATTTTTCACTGCCCTCTGGGATTCTGCTAGTTGAGCTGCAGTTGTCTGTGTTTTTTCACCATTACAATAAGTGAAAATATATTCTCTTTTCCATTGCTCTCAGTTCCATTTTCACCCCATATCTAAAGTTCTCTTTCTGGATAAAATACTGCAGCAGGGGGTTGTTATTGCTAAATGTTTGCAGGGTCATTTTATGAGAGATTTGTAGGCTGTAAATATACTGTCGCTCCGTTCCGCTTGCGTCTCCTTTGTTCTTCCCTTCCACTTGAAAGCAAATATGGCATACTTTTAAAAATAAATAAAATGTTCATGTCTATATGCTTTTGTCACATAGAGCTTTAAAAGCACATAATTCAATGTCTCTTGGGGAACACACACAGCAACACCAGGCATGGTTGTGGTATGTCCACTCCCCCCTCCATGCCGGTCCAGGTCTGCTAGCTCATGTAGAGCCAGGCCAGAGCTATGGCTCCTCTCTGTCCCCTCTGGTTCCTCTGTTGGCTTTAGACTCCCATGGTCTTTCTGTGTCAGGGATACATAGCTCCTTGCACGCTCTGTTCAGGCTAGATGCAATCTGTTGTTGTTATTTGTTTGTATCGTGGTAGGGCCCAAAGGCTCCTGTCAGAGTCATAGGGTTGTCAACTTTCTAATCACAGAAAAGTGAACACTCCAGCTCCAAGGCCCCGCCCCCTCTCACTCCATCCCCCCTTCCTCCTTTGCTTGCTCTCCCCACTCCCCCTCACTCACTTTGACTGGGCTGGGGCCGGGGGTTGGGCTGGGGGTCGGGTCGGGTTTGAGGACTGTGGCTGGGGGAGTAGGCTCTGGGGTGGGGTCAGGCATAAGAGTTTTGGGATGCAGGAGGGGGCTCAGGGCTGGGGCAGGGTGTTGGGGTATGCAGAGTGCAGGCTCCGGGAGGGAGTTTTGGTGTGGGAGGGGACTCCGAGCTGGGACGGGGTTGGGGTGTGGAAGGGGCTTGGGGTGCAGAGTCCTGGCAGTGCTTACCATGGCTTTCAGGAAGCGGTCACCAGGTCCCTGCCCTGCAGCCCCTAGGCACGTGGGCGGCGAGGGAGGCTCCGTGCGCTGCCCTCGCGCTCACAGGTGCTGCCTCCGCAGCTCCCATTGGTCGTGGTTCCTGGCCAATGGGCACTGCAGAGCTGACACAAGGGGAGGGGGCGGCACCTGGAGTCTTCCTGGCTGCCCAGGCGCCAAGGGGCCACAAGGACCTGGTGGCCACTTCTGGGAGCCGCGTGGAGCTAGGGCCGAAAACCGGACACCTGGCAATCCTACAGTGTCAGGACCACATTGTTATAGGTGCTGCCCTAAAGGACCTACAATCTAACCTAGCCCTAAACATCTAAATTTTCTTTTCAGCAGTCTGTATAATTTATATGATTGTTCACTAGGACTCCTCAATAGCTGTACTTAAAATAATCTCTTTTTCTATACATAGTAGTATATGCTCTTCTGTGTACTTTACTGTGTCCTTACAGAAGATCACTCGTGCTTTCATTCCACCTGCTCAATTGCTTTCTGTTTTAAATCTAAATAAAAACAGAAGGTCTAGGCTAATCATCAAGTATTAATTTTACAAAAGTGAAACCAGTCAAGTGCTGAGTATTTCTTTTTTAATCTATTATTGAGTCAGATCCTCAGCTAATGTAATTCAGAGTTGCTCTATTGGAGTCAATGGAGCTATGCCAATAAACACCAGTCGAGGATATTGTTTAATAAATTCAGTGGATGTGGGGTTCTTTTCTCCCCCTAAGAAGAATAATCTCTTTTAGGAATTTTACACAAGTAAAATAACTCAAAGTTCCTCAACAGTAGTTTAAAGCTTAGGGTCTAATCCGATTTGTGCTCTGACTTTATTGCAGTTGTTTCCTCTGCCTCTGCTTTATGTTGGAAATCACATAAGTGGATTAACAAGCACCAGCAAACTAAGGTACAGTAAGCGCAGGTCATAGCAGACCATTTGGTTTTTATTATTTTATTCTTGTAGGTACAAAGTTTAAGGTGAAAGGTGAAGATTTTCAAAGCAGTGCTGGGAACTTAGCTGCACATTAATTTTAATAGATGATGTGTGACTAAATCCCCAGCACTGCTTTGAAAATCTCAACCAAAGCCGCTGGTCAGTTTACAATCTCTGTGCTGCCTTTAGGAAGGGTTAGCATGGTTTGTACCAACATAGAGTGTGAACGCAGTTTCACTGCAATAATAAATGTTTGTTAAATGTTTCTTCTCTTCACGTGAATGGCCAGCATTCCATGGATAGCCCAACAAGAGGGGTGAAACCTGTAAGAAAAATGCCTTTACATGCATATGAATAGTTTTGAAATCTATGGTGAAAAGCCATATATAAGAGCTAGGTATTTTTATTTATTTATTTATTTATTTATTTATTTTTCTTTGTAAACAAAAGTCTTGCATGAGTTACGTAGAATGGTACAGGGGATGGATGGAATTCACATGTAGTGGAACCAGCTTGGTTTCACTGGATAGGAAGGGCAGGCTGTGGAGAGGACATACAGAAGGCATACATATTTACATGTTCTGTATGCCCCTGAACACTACTCCATGGTGGTTGCCTTCACACTAGGGCTCCAGGTATAAGGATTATTGACAGGACTGAAATGACTTAGGATCTGCTATATGAATTGAGGGACCAAGCTCCCTGTGGAAAGGGATCATAGGCAGCATGGTTGTAGTAGCACCTGAGGCTGTAGTGGTGCCCATGGAGCAATTTCCAATAATGTTGGAATACTGGAGGGTCCCAAACCGTAGTCTGTGGAAATGGGGCTGATGGTCCTTGTTTCCAGCTGAGAGAAACAGAGTACATGTGAGAGGGAGATGAAATGAAGGAAAAAAGAAGGGCTTAAATTTTCTCCAATAGAACTAAATGCTTAATGCATAGAAGACAACTAAAAACCACAAATACTTTCTTTAATTAACTTTTCCTTGTTTACCCATAAATGGCATTCAGTTGTCACTGGGAGGGGAAGTGGTCTGTGTGAACATAAATGGGCAGGGCAAGTGCTCTGTGAGAGAACCTCTGGTAAAATGTGGACCAAACTTAGAAAAAAACATGAAAACCCCCATCATAAACCTTTCTGTATTTTACAGTGTTTTAATGGTAAATTAAAATAGATTAAAATTAGGAATTAAAAAGGGTTTGGATGTGTGTTTCATATGTTTGAGAGGCTTTGGTGGCGTATATATCTTGTTTTTTTTCTTTTTAAGATAACAAATGAATTTTCTATAATTTAAAGAGAGTGAGGACCTGATTCTGAAACCCTTTACCCATGGTGTATAGCATGTAATCACCAATAGTCCAATTAAAGTCACATGGCAATTTTCCAATGTGACTGATCCTTTTATAACTGTTGTACGGCCGGCAACAATATGGTAGTTAATAATTCATTTGCACATGTGAATTTGGAATTGCTTTCAGCTCAACAAAATCTAACAGTACGTATTGTTGTAGTTTGGTTCACAAATTATTTTGAAATACAAAGGTATTGGTTTATTATAATTCCAAATGCAAGACACCCATCTTCCACTGCAAAAATATACTTTTAGATTTACTCATCACAATTTTTCTCCATGATTTCGTATAATAAATTAAGGAATACTGCAGTGTTTTAATTGTTACTATGTTATTCACCACATGGAATTTTCCACTTCACATCTGGTTTTTGAAAGAATTTGTCCTGAAGACAAGATATAGATGAATAAATCCAAGATTTCAGTGAGTTGTAAGCCTGAAACTAGGATTTGTATAATTTTTTAACATGATCGCTAGTCATTACCTTGTAAAAGGGCTTAATTGGTCCAGATGGCGGAGGTGTCTCATTTCAAAACATCAGCTGCAAAGGCATAATCAATAAACACACAGAATGATGCATTCTGGGGTATTGTGTATCCTAACAATCTGTTGTTCAAATGCCACCATTTTTTTTAATAGATAGGGTTACTACCGACTTACATGTTTCTAGTTCCATCTTTTTGGTTACGTTTCATTTTTTAAACACAAAACCTGTTTGATGTTAAGCACAATCCCTTGAATTATATTTCTTTTATTCATGTACAGAGCCACATTCACTGGTCATCTTTAAACTTTATAATAAAGGCCGTCATTATTTAACATAACCAGGATTTCTACAGAAATCATCAGTTCATAGGGGCTTCATCAGGTAGAATTTGAAAATAACTATTTCTCTTCCTTTTCCTCTTTTCAAACTCTGAGGAGCTTTGTAACAGGTAGCCGGGTTTGGGGTTTTTTTGAAAAATTGGCAGGCCTCTTTATTTGCAGTGATTATGTTATCTAATCTGACTCTGGTGTCAGACTGACATTTTTATGTGTGGTAACAGGCTGAGAATTCATTTTGCTAACTTCTTAATGCTAGTCTATTTAGTTCATCTTCTGCTTAGTGAAGTTAGGTAAGAATTAAACGAATAAAAATGCCTTGCATTTGACACAGTGCTTGGATCATTTTTTTTCTTTTTTCTTTTTTCCTTTTTTTGGACAGTTTGCCGATGTTTACAGTGCTCAGGAAGTTTACCATTCCACTTACATTACTGCTGGAAATCATCATACTTGGGTGATTTTTGTTTATTTGTTTCATTTGCAAAATACCTTTTATTTGATATCATTACCAAGTGGAGGATTTGTCGTATTCAGTCAGGCTGTTGCATGGCTGATTTTCACTGATTAGAGAAACTCAGAGGAAAAAGTATAGAAACTAGTTAGAATTTATTTGTGAAAATAAAAAATATATACATTTTTGTGGATCTAGGACAAAATCCACTCACTTTAATTCATATGAGTGAGTCTAGTGACTTCACTTCACCTGAGTAAGATAAGCAGGGTTTGGTCCAAATTGTTGTTTGTTTGGCTAAGGTCTGCTCTTTTTAGACACCAATCCTGCAAACTGCTCCAAACAGGCAGAGCCTTGTGCCCACATGGAGCCCTGTTGAAGTCAGTGGAGCTATGCAGGAGTTCTGCTCATGCAGATCAGCTTGCTGGGTTGGGCCTTAAAATGTATCTGCTCAATAAGGCAAAGTGGGCATCTACCAATCTGTGTAAACAGCATTCTTTGGCCAAATTAATTAAAAATATATCAGGTGTTTGGTATAAAAGAAATTTGAGTTGTAATAACCAGTCCCAGAATCAACAAACCAAATCATACAGTCAGTTACACAAATGCCACCCTATTGAAGACTGTGGGTGCATCAGTGTACCTGAGGCAGAATTTGTTCCACTGTCACCAGCATTGAAACATATTTTTCTTGGCTTTACTTTGGAAATTATGTAACAGTAGAGGACCTTTGACAATTTGTGACACTGTTTATCAAGCTGTGTTTACAGAACCCAAAGTATTAGAGTATTAGCATTGTTACAATAACAATATCTGAAGAAAAACTATACTTAAATTATGACAAGATTAGCAAAGTAAAACATCAATAAGAATCCTGTCAGACTGCAGATTTTCTTACTTACTGGTTTTATATATTCACAGGGTCAAATCCTGAAGGCCTTACAGGCAGAACTCTCCTTGATGTCAGAAAGAACTTTGCTTGCTTAGGGCCACCAAGATTTGTCCTTCTGTTAGCTATTTTCCAAATACTAATTGTTTTTGAAGCCTTTTAAATGGACTGGAAGCCAATTAGATTCTCTTCTAATATTCTAAATATGAACTTGTCTGATTTTTGTTTACAGGAAACGATATTCTCTGGGTATTATAGTCAGTGTATTTGCCATCATTCTTGGGGCTTTCATAGCTGCTGGGTAAGGCTTTCACTTGATCTCATTAAGTAATGTTTAGAGGGGTTTTTTTGTTTGTTTTTGTTTTGGTTATTCAGGGGCTAATCTGCCCCTAGATGAGTGCAAATCCTATTAAAGAAATAAATTAGAGATCTACTTAAAGTGGATGGCGGGGGGGGGGGGAGGGTCACAATCATATAAGGGCAAAATCTAGATCTAACTGAACAATGTTTGTGTTAGCCACATTTTTACTAAGTTTTGCATATACATGCTAATATAAATAACATCGCAAGCCAAGACTACACAAGGGCAACTGTTTTTCCTTGATAAAATTCTAAATATAATCAAACATAAGAACCCTCCCACCCCAATCCTTGATAGAAAGGGGGTGGTCTGTTGGTTGTCATGTAATTAGAGTAGGCAATGTACATAGTTCATATAATTTTGTACAAGTTTAAATTTGAGATGGATCACTTTGGCGGGGAGGGGGAAGGAGAAGCTGTATTCTGCTGTCTCCTCTGCCTTTCCTGTTAGAAAATTATTTTATTCGGATGGAATTCCATGAGAAATGTAGCATATTTTGGTTAGCTACATACAAAGTATAAAGCAGTTAGATATAGTTGAGTGAATGATTTCCATCTGGCATGAATTTAATGGCTCCACCATCACTTAAACAAATTGCCCTATTTGAGAATAATAATCAAACAAAACAGAAGAGACAGTTATTTCCTGTCGGATTCTACTTATACAAATTGGTATACAGATTCTAATCTGTAGTTACTGCTTGTGTGAAAAAGATCAGTAAGTATTGGACATGTTGTCAGAACTGAGCTAGATGGAAAAACAGGGCAAAAGTAGAATGGAACAGTATTGATAGTCCTTTATTGTATGAATTTCTGTGAAGAGCTGACTTGTTTGTAATATTGACATATTTGTGGAAATGTAAAATAGTTCAGCATACAAAAAAGACTTAAGACAAAACCCTGAATTTGCTGAGGTTTTCAAGGTTTATATTCTTTTGTGTGTGTGTGTGTGTGTGTGTGTGTGTGTGTGTGTATGTATGTGTGTGTGTGTATATATATATATATATATATATATATATATATATAAAAATAATTTTTTTTCCAGATCAGATCTCTCTTTTAATTTGAAAGGCTACACCTTTGTGTTGCTAAATGATATCTTCACGGCAGCAAATGGAGTATACACTAAACAGAAAATGGATCCAAAGGTAATTTTGTGGTGATCAGGTTGCACTTAGTCATTTTGTGTATGTGATAATGGAAAGTCATCTACTGTTATGTGACTTCTTGCGTACGAGCAGGGTAACACCAAATTTAACAAATAGAGTTAATTTCTTTTGCCTTCATTATTCCAGTTAATTTACATACTCTTAATATAGATTGGCTTAGGGAAAAGCTGTTAGGAATTTCTCGGCCTACGCCTGGGTGAGTAACATATTTGATTTTCACCCAATTTAGCCTTTGAGGCAGAGGGTAACATAATCTTGTTTTACTAAAGGAGGAAAAAATAAACTTCACTTTCTCAAAAAGTAATTATATTCAGAAACTAGAGTAAAAGCAAAATGTGTTTGATACCATGCGTATCTAGAAGAGAACAATTTTTTGGCCACAAATGATCTTTATCAAAGCAAAAGATTATATAAAATGATTTGGGAATGATGTTAATCTCAATCCAGTTTTTAGTAGCCAAGTGTTTTATATCACTAAATGTGCCAACTGTTGTGGTGATGCTGGTATAATAGGTGGCATTGGAGAGCCCCGGAACTGAACGTGCATGAAAAATGAACCATCTTGCCCCAGTGGGTGGTTCCACAAGAACATGTCTGAAGCATATAAGTAAGGACTTTGTGGAAGGTTGCCTCTTTCTATGCTGTACTCACCTGGGTGGTATTGTGACTCCATTAAGCAATTTAATCTCACAATCATTTTATATTTTTTTTTCCAAACTAACAAAATCTTTGAATTTTACTCTGTTATTTTTAAAAAGAAGCCATTTTGGAGTTACAATTCTTGTTTTCTTCAGTTTTTCTTGTTTTTTTCTAATGCAGAAATGACCAAAACAAAATGGTGCAAGAATAAACTAACACAAAAAGAACAGATTATGCACTAATCCCTTGTAATTCAAGAAGCAATTTGTTCTTCAAAACAAGAAGTGCTATAAAGCTGGCAGGTTATATAGCCTTAAACACCAAGCATTAAACACCTTGGGTGAAATCCTGGCCCTACCGAAGTCGATGGGAGTTTTCAGGATTTCATCCCTACACCGATTATATGTCCTTTAGTAATCACAGAGGTCAAACTGAATTTATTCTATGCATTGTACTCCATCTATTTCTGCAGAATTTAAGCTTTCATTTTAAAGCAAAAATTAAAACCCAGATATTTGGCTACAGTCAGGGACCACACAGTGTCGCTAAAAGGTGACCTTTGGACTCCACTGATTCTTGGCTTCCCCTGTACCAGGCAAATCTGTCAACAAAATATACAGCAGCCCCAGGATTGCTCTAGGTTACATCAGTTGCCAGTGACTCAAAGCGCTCCATATTACCACCCTGGGATCATCCAGGGTGGTAGATGTGGTGAGTTCTCTCATGGACAGGCTCTATGTCAGGCTAAATTCTTCAGCTGTGTAACACAAAGCAGTTAAAGATTTAGGCCTAACTGAGTTTCTAACTATATGGTTATGGATATGTATGTTTGAATGTGAACTAGTACAGTGTTGCTTTACTGAGTCTGCAGACAGGCTAACTGAAATGGTAGGTCAGCTCAGTGTTTAGTTTTGAAACCTAATGATAACAAATTTGTCATTTAAATTGTATTGCATGAAGTTTTGCACATTCATAAATAGATTGCCTGAAGGGATATTACAAGGATGTTGGTTGTTATCAAATGGTCCAGGTTTCCAAAAGGTGTGTTTCATTTTTCACAGGAGCTGGGAAAATATGGAGTCCTTTTCTATAATGCTTATTTTATGGTGATACCCACAATGATTCTTAGCTTCTCCACTGGAGACCTTCAGCAGGTGAGCAGCACCATTAGACATCTCACACTACTACGCTACCCTAATTATTTCACCCCTTTTAATTATTTTGCTTTATCTACAGTTCCTTGAAACAAAATGCTCTAGCCTCGTTCTCCAAATTTAGGGCCACATTCTGCCCTGAACTACATCCCTAGGCAATCCTGTTAATTTCATTCGGATTGCACATGGTGTTAGTCCAGCTATGTTCTGGCCATGAATTTTTCAGCCAGCTAGGAAGATTTTTTTTTTTTTTCATGTAGTGAAGTTCAATGACATAAAGTGATGAGTAATCACATGGTAAATTCACTTTCTCTCCATGATAAAGAACAAATAAAGCTACCGTAATTAGCACAACAGTCTTTCCTTTTGACCTTTTCCCATTACAGTTAGAATTATGAGATTATTGCTTTCAGTATCTCTCATTTTGACTCTCTGCTTCATGGGTTTTTACAAGGCACCTTCCCCTCTGTATTTGGAGGCCAGCATTTGGATTCCATATAGCTTGGGCTTTCTCTTCACCAGAAAGATCCTGCAAACCCTTACTCTAATTAGTCCTTTTTATATATTACTAGTCCTCTTCCAGTCAGTGTGTAAAACTTACTAATGAATAGCAGCTGGAATTAGTGTGCCCAAAATAAGGTCCCACCTGTGTCATGTGATTTATATGAGCTTTCAGTTTTGCCAAATGCTCTAAAATGAGGCTGAGAGTAGCCAAAGCAAGCAACTTCCATGCCATCTAGTCTTCTATCAAAGAGAGAATATTCAGAGTTAGCTAGACCCCATTTCCACTTGTGACCTACATATCACTTAGTTATAAACCCAGGATAGCTTAGTGGCCCTTCATAGACAATTATAGCACATCAGTGGAGGCAGTGTTGTACAGTGGATAGAGCACTGGAGACCCACATTCTATTCCTGGCTCTGCCACTGGCCTGCTGGATGACCTTGGGTAAGTCACATCGTCACTGCTCTGAGCCTCAGTTTCCCCATCTGTAAAATGGGTTAATGATACTGACCTCCTTTGTAAAGTGCTTTGCGATCTACAGTTGGAAAGTGCTATATAAGAGTTTATGTATTATCATTATTATTTATTATTATTCATTATATTGTTCTTTGCTGCATGTTGGGCACTTAGTTCTTTGTGTCATTCATACTGGTGTGTTCTTAAAATTCTGCAGTTACGTGGAACATTGTCACCCCACTACAGATATATTATGGCTTAGTTCAGTCCTCTGTGCAAAACATCATCTTGTGGCTTCAGTCCAGTGAACCCGTGTCCCCATCACAAAAACACAGCTTACCAGGGCCCTAGTTGGCAGTCTCAGTGGAGCCTAAGCTTATGTGGTTATAGGGATTGAACTGCTCTCTCACTCTTAGATGTGATCCCTGTAAGCAGGGTTGAGGCATTTTGATGGGAATGCATGAGGAAGTCTGCTCTGCTGCAGTCTGCGCTATGCTTGTTCTGCGAATAAATCAAGGATTTCATTGTCCTGGGCTGTTGCTCTGGCACCTTTCACAAGCAATTTCATGCACAGTTTGTTTTTAAAAAGACCCCACCCCACAAATATATCATGGCTATTGAGAACACATATTTGTACCTATTAGAATTAAGTTCTGTTACTATGAATAAGAGACACTTGTATAGCCGACCCAGCATGATGAATATTTACTTCAAATAATGGAAAATGCCATGGTAATGTGGGAACATTGATGAATGATCTGTAGATCAAGGGAGATACCTATTTTTACCTGGTTGTCATGTAACAGAAATTTTTGTTGCTTTGGTGCTACATTACAAGGTTTTCTGCTGTAATCCAACATGGGCACTGTGCAGTCTATGCCCTGTAATGAGAAGAGACAACCACATGCCAACCAAAATATTTGTGTTCAATCTGTGTGGAATGGAAACTGTTCCCACTCCTGCTGACTTATACAGATCTGGTAGAATAAAGCATCTCATAGGCTGCTGTGAGGAAGAGGTAATCTAGGAGTGTCTGTTATTAATTTGTCCTTAACACAGCTGGCTGATTGATTGTTAGTGGAGTATGAACTAACAAAACAGAAATGAAGTCTCTTCAGTAACTGTAACAATCATGATTCCAGTTTATCATCAAAATTAATGCAAATGAATCTTATTGACACATTTAGTAGAGACTGATATGTGAATTTTGTGTTTAGTTGTGTTTCTTCCCAAGGAACAACCTTCAGAGCGATACATGAGCCTTTTGTTTGACTAGATAAATGAAATTTTTGAGATTCAGAGTAGTCCTACCCTTTTGCACACTGGAAACAAATCTTGTTAACATAAGCGAGTGTTTTGATCTCCCCACACAATACACAATTGCATCTTTTTAGGGAGCAGAGTCAGGGCTTCTTTTCACCTCAAAGGCAAAAACGTGTGCACTTCCAAGAAAATATTGCCCAACACCCATTTGTGAAAATGGTAGAAAAATGAGTGTTCAGTATAGCTAGCCCTCCCTTTCATACAGCTGTGCATAATGAGTGTTGAAAGGACAGAAGATCAAATAAATTATTGTTAATTCCCAAAGCAGCTACAGCTAAGAATCCAAACAAGTCACTTGCGGGGTCTGATTTTCAAAATGAAGAGAGGCCAAATTGCAGTCCTTCTTTGCGTGCACATTTACCATCTGTGCCCAGTAACTGGAGAACTGCATGTAAACAAGGCTAGCAGGTGCCTGCCTGCTGGTATGTGAGTAAATTCCTGCTTTGCATGCAACATGCAGTAAGTATGCCTGTAAAAGAAGGTGTGGCTCCACTTATGGAAACCAATCCCTGGTTTACATCTGTAAAAGGTAGCATAAAAGAGGGTGGGCTATTTTAATTGTTGAGGAAGTTTCCAAAGGTTAAGATTTTCTCCCCCCTCTAAATTATATTGTATCTGCATGCTGAATCCTGCAAACACTTTCTCATATGAGTAGTCCCATTGAATTGTCAGTAGTCTTTATGTGGGTTGAGTAGAATGAGTCTAATTAAGTGAATAAGGATGATTTGCATGATTGGGGTAATAATCCCTTCTATCCAAGGATCTCCTCTAGTGCTTTACAAATATTTACATATTTTAGTCACAAAATACCCCTGTAAGATTAAGAATTATCATGTCCAGCTGTACAGGCAGAAATTGAGGCCCAGGCAGGTTAAGTGATTTGCTCTGGGTCACATCAGAAGCCTGTGGCAGAGAGGGGACTAGATCCCAGAGCTGTTTATATCTAATCTCATACTTAAAAACCTTCTAAAGACACACTAGTTTGTAAAATTTCACTGAAAAGAAGGATTAGGGTCTGATCCTGTATCCAGTAATACCTGTAGCAATCCTACCTTTGCTTTCAGTGGATGCAGAATTAGGCCCTAAAGGCTGTAAATATGCAATACATTGATATAGAATAGGTGTCTTTTCTGGAGAAGGTTTAATTCTTTATCCTTTCACTAGTTTAGTGTAAATTCTATTTTGTTGCATATTAATGATATGCACTATAGACGAGCATCCATGAATGAGAGTTCAAACCAAGATTCTGTATAAAGAGTTACTCATTTGTTGCATAGTGTTTGCAACATGCAGTCTAATGTGACTGCTCTGTAAAGATTGCTATAACAGACAAAATTGAAGAATATGTTACAAATCAATTGTACTGTTAGCCTGCTAAATGTATAAAACTATCTCCCATGTGAATATAAACCCTCCATAATACTAGCATGAATTGTAATCAGTTGTTTTTCTTATTTTGAATATTTTCATTTTAACAATGTTTCCATGAAATTATATATTTAATTACACAGTATTTAATTGCATATTTCTTTCTTTTTAATAGGTCATGGATTTCAAGCACTGGACAAATTTTTTATTTCTCTTTCAGTTTCTTCTCTCCTGCTTCTTGGGGTAAGAAGGCAGTGATAAATGAAGAGGTTTTGGCAGCAATTTTATTTCATCTCTCAGAAATGTAGTTAGTTAGGCAGAAAACAGTAAATCCTCAAGATAGTTCTCTGGGAATTTCTAGGAGAATGTACTTCATTGAAATGAAGCTCAGGAGATTTCTAAGAACACGGACTATGATCAGAACACTTGCTGGCATTTTTATATTTATTTTTTATTTTAACTGTGGTGGTCAGAAACATGACTAAAATGTCACCTCTCTCCAAATTATATGAGATTATTTCATTGAGTTTAATAGATTGTATACTCTTTAGGGCAGGAACCATGTTTGTTTATTCTTTAAAGAACCTAGCACAATCTGGGTGCTATAAACATTCTGAATATTAATAAAACACGAGCCTTTGCTACAATTAGCAGAGCAAATAAAAATATAGGAAAGTGAGCAGGATTCTATTGTGTCTCACCTCATCACCAACCAGTGTCAAGTAAGCACACATAACGAAATTGGTACTACTGGTTGTGATTTCAGAGGCAGAGAAGATACAGCCTGACGTGCATCTCGGGTGTGGCTTGTACAGCTGACATTTATAAAAATCAATTTGAGACTTGTAATCTGAAAAAATTTGGTCATTAAAAGAAACTAAACCATAACCCTACCATGTCTTCTTTTAGAGCTGTTTTTTTCAGAATGTTAAATGCACTTTTAAGGAACTGATAAGTTTGAGGACTTCAGTAGGGTGTTGATCATGCAAGGTCCTGAGCACTTCAAAGTGCTCAGGGGCATCCTAGACTCACATTAATGTTAATAAGAGATAAGGATGCTTAGCATCTCTTAGAAGCTGTCAATGCCTTGAAGGATCATTTAGGGGTCTAGGTCAGTTTAGGGGTAGTCCACAAACCTATGAACAGAGCTAGAAACACAATCTCTATAAAAGAAACTATAGCACAATTTAGCACTAGAAGTGCTAATGTAAACCTCACTATCCTGGGTCACACTGAAGTGGGGCTATTCTGTATTGTATTTAATGTAACCCAGTGTCAGTCATATGTTTTTTACTTTAAAAGTCATAAACCTTTTACTTTTGATTATCTGGAATACCATTGTATAATGCTGAATTGTTTAATAGATTCATGTGGAATGAATTTACTAAGATTTGTTTCTTCGCCTTAGGTTTCTCTTAATGTATTCTACGGTCCTGTGCAGCCATTACAATTCTGCACTTACGACATCAGTGGTTGGTGCAATCAAGGTAAGTGGTAGCAGGAAAAAAGAGTGAGAACACTGAAATAGTGAAGAATATTCAGATGGTGAAGAGTATTCAGTCACCAACTGTCTTGCTGATGTTGTGAGTGTCTGTATGTGCTGGAAACTCAACAAATGGCTAATCCATGTCTTGGTGGCAGTGCTACATTTGTCAGTACAGGAGATCCACATTAGAAGAATGAGTATAATTTCTCCCGGAACTAAGTGAAGCTGAGATGTATTGCAGAAATGAACATGACTCAGGCCTTGGCTGCTTGATAAAGCTGCACCAGTATAACTAAAGGCCTGATTTTAAACTGATTTAGTTAATCTGATGCAAGCTCCTGTGTGAATACATTTTATTTCAGTTTGAGTGACTTATTTTGGTTTATCTTAAACTGATTCCTAATTGACTTAAGATAATACAAACAAAGCATTGTTTAACTAAACCAATTTAAAATAACAAAAATGCAAATCCCTCATGTAGATAAGGCCTGAGTGTCCATGAAGGTCACTGACTTCACAAGCACCTCTTACCAGCCAATTCATGGAGGAGAACACGAGTTGTCAAATGAAAGAAGAGTACTGGTTTAAAAAAAAAAAAAAAAAGCCTGGTAAAATGGTTCTCAGTCTGAACAAAGGAGAGAACACCCTAAGCACCTCCTTTAGAATGGCCTTGGTTGGACTGGCGGCAAAAGCTTAGAGAAGCCACAATTGGATGGCTCCAACATGTTTAAATTTGTCAGAGGAAGATTGAAGTTGCTGTCTTCTGAATGTTTTCTTTTCTAATTCTGGCAAGCATTGAAGTGGAAACCTTATCTCTCAGATCTGATCCATGCATTGTTGTTTTAAATTTTGTACATGTGCCCTGAGACATCTGGGTAGGGCACATTACAAATCAGAAAATAAATAATATAAATAAATAAATGCAGATCATTACAGGCACAGTAAAATCAATGCCACAGCCATGGCTTTCCGTACTGGTTCACATATACCCACCCCAAATTTGCAGTGACATAAGAATCCTTTATGCATTCCATTATATTCAAGGAAACAAGGATCTTACAATACATGAAGATGCAAATAATATACCAAAATTCTGACTCAAATCTACTAAATCTTTTTGGCTTGCACTGCAAGAGCTCCGAAGACTTAGATTTTCCCTGGAAAATCACTGGTGTGCAAGGTGGAAGGATGCCAAAGGCCTGAACAAACACTTTATCAAGGACCCAGTGGATTTTTGCTCCCCTAGGAAATATGGTCCACTTTGAATTCCCCTAGGAAATATGGTCCACTTTGAATGACATCCACACATCACAAGGCAGATGCTCCTACCTTCCCCATACATGGGGACTGAGATGCAATCCAATTTGTGACTGTGGAAATGGACTTCAAATTAGGGAACACATAATCAATTAATGTCCCAAATGATCTGATCCTATCTCTGCCATCCATTCCACGTCACGTGAAGCAATTAATTGGATTGCCAGTTGAGACTTGGATAGCTAACATTTCTGTTTTAAGCCACACGAAAGAAGACGACTAAATAAAAATTGCATAACTAATTTCTGAAAGGTTTTTTGAATTTGAAAGGCACTTAGTGACTCTAACTCCCGATAGAAACAAGGTCATTGACCGTACTAGATGCCAAAACTTGTGAAACAAAAGTGTTGGCAAAATGAGCACAGTGCATAATACCTTCCCTTCTGTCTCCAGGAAAAAAATTCATTTTTTGAAACTTAAAATTTTTTTTATTAAAAGATGTGTCCATATTGACCTACAGCCAAACGGTCTGACTGCCTTTTAATTCTTCAGAGCAAAACACTGAACCTTGTAGAACAACAATAAATCATTTTTATTTTATTTTTCAACATTCCTCCCCCCTCCCCGCCCACCCTTTTTTTGGAGGACATGAGACCTATTTTCAGGAAATTGGAGGTGAAATGAATCCTAGAGAATGTCTTCACTGTGAGAAAGAATGTGTGCTTAGGCTACCTAATCCATGTTAGTGAACTTGACTTAAAATGGCAGTGAAAACACGGCGATTTAGCTTTTAACTCAGGTTAGCAGTGCAAGTTAGAGCCTAAAGGGGAGGCTGGCATTGAACTTGAGCGTCTAGCCCAAATTAAAGGCTGAGTTGCTGCTGCATCTTCACTGCTATTTTAACCTGAATTAAGAATACACCATTTTGCTGTGAAGAGGAACCCTCCTTATATCCTTATGTCCCCCATTTTGGGGGGGGCAATTTGTGCCTACAGTTGAATAGCCAGTGCAAATCTGAATACTTGCACTTCTACACAATTGCAAATGTAAATCGAGAAGCTATAGACACAGATGCTGAGATTTTCACCTGAAAAAGAGAGGTTGGGCTCAGCTGAAAATATACCCTGCAAAAAAGGTACATAGCAAAGTATTAAAGAAATAGTCTTTGGAATTTCCAGTCCTTCAAAAACATTCTACCCAAATCAGCTTGTAGTGAATTGTTCATATTTGGGAAAACGATGAATGTTTATTATATAATGTTTTTACATTATCAGTAAACTTGCCACACTGTGAAACTGATTTTAGTAACAGTTTTTGAAGTGACAACAGCTAAACATGTTCAAAAGCAAATTAACTTGATGACATTTAAGATCTCGGAGGCTACGATTGTTTAGTAAATGCATGGCTTTTGATTTCTTTTCAGAATATATCCATCGCTTATATTGGAATGTTGATTGGTGGTGACTACATATTCTCTATATTAAACTTTATAGGGCTAAATATTTGGTAAGTGGAATCTGAATAGTCTTCATTTGGTAAAACTGAGAAACTGTTCCTTAATGAGGACTAGTTTGTTTTCATTTCAGTTGGCCAATTTGGCTGAGATAATTTTGAAACCTGTGGCTGGGCAAGTGCTATATGTTGCCTCAGGATGTAAAATTCATTAGGATCAGTTCTAATTTTTATGTCTATTTATGTTTGTTTCTGTATATTTTGTCATGTTAAGATTGTAATTATGTAGATATGCCTATCATTTTACTACTGGGAGCTGTAGCTCATTAGTTTTTATGAGCAGAGCTGGGTCTTGTCAGTTTGGGGATAAGCCATCTAAGGAAACTCCAAGTATTGCAGGAAATGGGAATGTTGATTCAGTAACAAGTCACAGAAATGAGCACATCTCATTGAATCTGTGTGCCAGGATGGTGTACTTTCAGTAGGAGTGATCATTCATTTCTAGTTCTTAAAATCTGTTGTGTTACCTGCATCCCACCCCATATGGGTGCTATAGAGTGGTTATTTATTGATTTCTCCCATATAGTCAGGGCCAGATTCTCTGCTCATTTAAATCAGTGTAGCTCTAAACTATATACATTTACACCAGCTGAGAATCTGGCTCTCTGTCTGTAAAGCACTTTGAAATCTTTTGCAAGGAAAGTTGTTATATACATATACGATTTTTATCAGCAAGTATCCCTGATCCTGTGTCTGCTCTCTCTTCTTTAGCATGGCAGGAGGACTGAGATATTCATTTTTAACATTACGAGACCACAACAAACCTAAGCAGTCCACAGATGAAGAAAACATGTCTTGATTCAAAGAGCTAGGAAAAATGAATAATGTGAAAGGCAGTGAAGATGCAAGCTCACTAAACAGCACTGCCACAAAGTTAATCAAGCACCTGCTGCAGGAATGTATCTGAAATGAGAAAAATCTACCTCAGTTACCATTACACACACACATCTTATAGCCTCAGAAGTGTTCTTACACACAGTGTCACAACTTATTTTTGTTTTATAACCAAGCTTCACTTATAATATTGGAACATCTATCTAAAGTAATTAGCTAGTTGTGACTGTCTTTATTCTTGCTTCAGAGTAGCAGCCGTGTTAGTCTGTATTTGCAAAAAGAAAAGGAGTACTTGTGGCACCTTAGAGACTAACAAATTTATTAGAGCATAAGCTTTCGTGAGCTACAGCTCACTTCATCAGATGCATTCAGTGGAAAATACAGTGGGGAGATTTATGTATACATCCTCCTTTTCTTTATTCTTGCTAATGACAATATTTGTACTCAGCCAAATCTTAAATTTCTTACTCAGTTTTCATAAATCCTTGTGAGGCAAAACTCCCACAAAGACAATGGGGGCTTGATTCATTTCTGTCCAGTACTGTAGCAGATCACCGGCGTGGTGCCTCTTGTTGGTCATCCAGGAATTAGCTCTCTCAGGACTGGAGCACTATCTATGGGCCGGTGGCTCGCCCTCTGTTACCTATCTCTCTGCAGTCCCTTTATCTCCACCATATATAGGCCTCATGTCCCTCCCAGACCACAGTGCCCCTTATCTTGGGGTGCTACCCCTCATCCAGAGAACCCCACTCCCTTGAGCCCACCTCGTCTGAGTGACCCACTGCCAGTCTTCATCTAGCCCCTTTATGCAGGCGCAAACTGCAGTGTGCAATGGCCAGTCATCATTGGCTAGGGGATTGGACCTGCTCTCTTTCCCTGCAGCCCCTGTACCTCAGGCCTTCCTGTCGGGCCTCAACCTAGGAAGTCACCAGGCCTGAGCTTCCCAGCTCAGCCTGCCCCTTCCCCAGCACGGCTCTGTTGAAGGTACCCTGTGCTTCCAGGCAGCCCGGTCCTTCCCACCCCAAGGCTGCAGTGAGACTGCCTGCCTCCTAGATCACAGTCCTTTTTATACCAGCCCTATGAGGCCCTGACAGCAAGGCCTATGCCTGGGGATTTGCCAAGCTGGAGCTCCCCCAGCTCCTCCTGCCCTTCCCCAGCACTACACTGTCCAGGGTACCCTTTTCCTCTTTCAGACAGCCGGATCCATCTCTCTCCAAGGCTGGAGAAAGACTGACTGCCTTCTGGCCCTTTTATAGGGCCCAGCCTTGCCCTGATTGGCTGCTTTGTAGCCTTTCCTGGTTGGATCTCAGCCCCAGCCCTCTCCAAGGGCTGGCTTTTAACCCTTTCAGGCCCGGAGTGGTGTGACCACCCTGCTACATATACCTTGTGGACTTATTTATACCTACAAAGAGGGTGTACAATGCTACCAAATCAAAATGGTTTTACACCCACTTTGCACTAGTGTAAATGACTACACAACTGGATCCTGGCTCACTACAAAAGCAATTTTTCCTCTCTTGGTATTGACACCTCCTCATCAATTATTGGGAGTGGACCACATCCAACCTGACTGAATTGGCCTTGTCAGCACTGGTTCTCCACTTGTAAGGTAACTCCCTTCTCTTCATGTGCCAATATACTGTATTTATGCCTGTATCTGTAATTTTCACTCCATGCATCTGAAGAAGTAGGGTTTTTTACCCACAAAAGCTTATACCCAAATAAATCTGTTAGTCTTTAAGATGCCACCGGACTTCTCATTGTTTTTGTGGATACAGAGTAACACAGCTACCCCTCTGATACTTGAATCCTGGGTGTTTGTCCTGTATAAGGAGTGATTGAAAACTGAATAAGGAAGTCAGTGTACAGCCCAGAATGTTTTGAAAAAGGAGTTCTCTCTTATCCGACCAATTCTCTGCTTCATTCTTCCAAAGAAGCTATCCTCCTCTGTGGTATCACAGTCTGTTGCCACAATCATGGTTGTTTTGTCATCGATGGATTATTCTGACTTTCTGCTGGATCAAATGAAAGGAAGAGAAGGGCAGTGAGAGAAATATTTATTGTTTAAAGAGAAATACCTTGGCTGATTAGCCAGTACTGCATGGAAAAATCTGAGAGAGACCAGAAAGGGAAATGCATTTCTGTTCAGGTATGCATACTTAGATATCAAAGGTTCCCCTCTGCACATTGTTTGTCAGCGCGTAGCTTGGAACACTACACAGCAAATGCACTTATTATGCGCTGACTGGAGCAGAAAAAAATGAATGGCACACTGAAGACTGACTTTAAGCAATAATGTTTCATTGATGCAGAATTGTTGATGTCCCACGGTGTGCCATAGTACATAATAATAGTTGAAACCACCTAGAATTCATTTAGTTTTGTTCTGTATTCTAAACTCAGACTGTGTTCCCAAAGATTCACTAAGGAGAGGAAGGATAGTCTAGTAGTTGAAGTACAAAACTTGAAATTGGGTGAGCTGGGGTCTGTTCTTACTTCTGCCGTAGATGTTGGACAGTACCGTAACTGCTGTCTGTCTTTTCTTCTCTGAAAAGGCAGAAAATATATATTTACCTACATCATATAGTTAAGTTAAATTCATCAATTATTACAAAGCATTTGAGATCCTCAGATGGTGCCATAGGGGTGTACAGTGATTATTAGGGTTCTCAATTTCAGATACGCACAAGCCAAGTTATGATTTTCTGTTGAAATCATGAGAAGTGTTGAAGTTTCACAAGATTTTGACATGGAACCAGGTAGATCTGGATAGTATTGATTGACTGAGTTTCAGTTTGAGATTTGAGGTTCAAACTCGGCCAAACTTGGAGAGTGCAAACCCATGTGGACCATAGGAAGTAGGCATTGCTGCTGACTCAGAATGCCATCTAGTCCAGTATCCTCTCTGACAGTGGCCAGTATCCAATGTTTCAGAGTAAGTTGTCAGAATTCCACAGTCTGCAAATGTGGGATATCTGCCGGTCTCACCCTGATCTCTAATAGATAGAGGTTGGCTTAAGCACTGAAACACAAAGTTCCTAAATGTTTGTTGTCATTAATTATAACTCTGGATATTCTTGATAGCCATATAATTATCCACTCTCTTTTTGAATCTTAAATTCTTGGCCACAATGACTTCCTGTGGCAAGAAGTTCCATAGCTTAAATCAGGTGTGTGGAAAAAAAGTATTTCCTTTTATTAGTTTGAATTTCCCACCTTTTTAGTTTCATTCACTGTCCCCTTGTTCTCATGTTGTGTTGTGAGATAGGGAGAACAGAAGTCCCCTCTCTACCTTCTTTATACAACTTGCTCTTTTATACAGTATAATTCCAGTTATCCAAATATCGTTTTTCAAAAAATCCTAGTTTATCCAAATCCACAGTGTGGCCCCCCCATGTAGCCCTATCTTAGTGAATCACCCACTGATAAGTTCTCACTTAGCCTCTTAACACCCGCTAGTGCTACTCAACTGCTTTATATCTGTATAGTGGTTCTTAGTGGTTACTGCAGCTAGTGAGATCTAATCTTGTTTGCGCAGCTTGGCAGGACAATGTAATAAAAAAAAATGTGTGTGTTAGGATCTCAAGCAGCAAGTACACATTCTCAAGGTCCTAGGCCTGGCCTACACCTAAAACTTGGTCAACCTAGCGACATTACCAGGGCTGTGAAAATTTTCATGCCTCCAGCACTGTAGTTAGGTTAACCTACCCCCCAATGTGGACGTGGCTAGGTCAACAGAAGGATTCTTCCATCTATCTACCTACTGCTTCTTGGAGGGGTGGATAACTACATAGATGGAAAAAATCCTTCTGTTGATGTAGGAAGCATCCACACTATGGCACTACAGTGGCACAGCTGCAGCATTTCTACCCCTAGAAATATCAGCATTACTCCCTGTGTTCCCTGTATTTCTGAATCTGTGAAACTGCAGCTCAGAATAGCATTTCTGTTTATCTGAATGCCCAGTTATCTGAAAGTTTTGGATGTACCCCAGGCCATTCAAATAAACGGGAATGTATTGTATGCTTCATGCCCCCGTTTATCCATTTCCTTTCTAAGGTCCGTGTGGATCAAACCAAAAATAGTGTTTGTATGAAGCTTTGTAAAGTGAAACCACTGCACTTTGAACAGTTCAAAGAACTGCCTAAGAGCTTGTTTACACAGCTAAGATAATAAGTTTCATATACTGGTATTATTACATTGGCATAGCTATCCCAGTAAATTTCCCTGTGCAGATAAGCCCTAATCCAGAAACCAGTATGTGATCTTTCCATCTCCATTCTGTGAACTATTAAAGAAAAGCAGAACGGGTATTGAAATGCCTTTTTATCATGATGTTCAAACAACACCCTGGTATTTTGTTAGTATTAGAGAGCCATGTATTATGGATGTAGATTTAAAACATCCTGAAGTTTGGGGGGTATTTGTTTCCATGGTTATGTTTCAGCCTAGAAAAATGGAGGCCATTTGCAAAAACCAGAGCCATGTTTGGATTTTAAACCCCAGAGGTTGGGGGTGTTAGATGCAGCATTTGGACTCTGGTCCATCTCTAGTCAGTGAGTTTGCTAACTTAATTTAAAATATAAGCCATAATGCTTGATTGTTGAAATCTTTTTTGCAGGGTATTAACCTGCTGATAGATAGTTTTTAGCATGAAGCTGAAAATTACCTCAAATTCTCACAGGTACTGTATAACCCTTTTCTGCCAGCCCTACATCTAGGGCCAGACTGGAGAGCAAAGAGCCTCTCGCCGCTCAAGATCAAACACAAGAGTTGTCCTTGAGTTCCCAGGACCTGTACTGTCATTAGGGCAAGTTTCTCGAAAGTGAGGAGAGTAGAGACACTGCCCCTTCCCCAAATGTGGCACAGTTGGTCTAGCTTTCTAGCTTTTGCCTGCTAGAGATACAATATCGTTCATCACTCCTGCTGGGTGATGCAGCCCTGCACTTCCACTGTCTGCAGGTGAGGCTGCATGCCATGAGCAAGCCTATATTGTAATTCTACCTTTCATATCCCAATCCAGAAAGCAGCTATGACTAGATTGTTTTCTGGTTGAACTAATTTCCCTTAGGGCTTGTCTACCTGGTAGGTTCCTTTCAGTAAACCAGGGTGTGGATCCACAGTTTCCAAGTTGATTGCATAGTAATGTCCCACATGGACACTCCTACAGTGCACGGAGGTTAAAATTAAAAACCTGTGGCTGGCCCATGCCAGCTGACATGGGCTCAGGCTACGGAACTATTTAACTGCAGTGTAGATCTTTGGGCTCAGGCTGGAACCTGTGCTCTAAGCCCTGTGAATTAAGAGGGTCCTAGAGCTTGGGCTGCAGCCCAAACCTGAATGTCTACTTCACTATTACATAGCCCCTTAGCCTGAGCCCTGTGACCCCGAGTCAGGTGACCCAGGGCAGCCACAGGTTTTCAGTTGCAGTGTAGACATACCCCAAAAGTCCCAGAGTGTGACTTGGTATACTACTACTTGAAAGCATGTTCATCACTTTCACTTTTACTTTCTGGCTATTATGATCCAGTACAATTCTGCCAATTCAGGGAAATACTTTATTTTTTAAAAATGTTTTCTTTTATATTTTAAAAAATTCTTGAACATTTTTCTGTTCCTGGTGTCTAGTAAAACTTCCTTTGCCCCACCACTACCACCAGAATTTTGGGCCTAAACTACCTGACAATTCAACTTTAAGTAGGTGGGCAGGATGGATTTCACCGATAATCAGAGGGTTAGCACAGAAGTGGGATTACAGCATTGCTTGATATATAGCAATTGCACCTACTGAAATGAGGAACACTTAGTTGTTTTCCTTGAGGATCTCTTTCTATGTTCAACTTGGTATGTGGCTTAATTCTGCAATATTGTTTGCTTTATGCTTGTATATAAATAAATGAAATTATTGTTACTATTTTTGTATTTTTATTATTGGGTGCAGAGGGAAGATACTTCTAAGTCACAAGTGAACCCTAGGTCAAATGTATTACAGTAAAAAAAAAAAAACCCCATCATCATAGCTGAAGTAATTTTAATTAGCCAATTATGCATACCAGGCTTCTGATAAAGTCTTTGAATTTTGGGTTGCTTAGCTAAAGTACAAACCTTGATCATTCTTATACATATGTATGTTTTATTAATCAAAGTAGATGTAAAAGATCATTAAGAAATTAAGACAATAATGTAGGATGTCAAAATTTATCAAGAAGAAATCAAATCTCAAATCCAAAGTCTAATCACACAGTGGCAAACAGTAATCTACTATTTTCTTTCTATATAGAAAATTTTTATCCCTAATTCTTGTGCTTATCCATTTGCCAGTCAAGTTTTAGATCAATGAAAGCTACAGGAATGTCAGGGACTGTTCAATCAAATGTAATTCTTAAGTTAGAAATGTAAACAAATATTGAATTATTGAAATGCTAATTAAATTCAGAATTATTTTGACAGATATTGGTAACTTTACATACCTCACCCCAAAGTATCCATTTACTATATCAAAACTACTTTTAATGTCTCTTGCCATACACTAGTTGATAACCCTACTCTTAGTTTTATACAAACTCATAGGTTGTTCTAACCAAGCATTAAGGTGTTTTGTAAACTCTTAGAACTCACTGCTCCAATCTTTCTCTTTTTGTGGACAGGCCAAAATTTTAAAAAATAGGTGCCCAATTTTAGGCTTCTAAGTCCATATTTAGGTACCTAAACAAATGGCCTGATTTTTCCAAAGTGCTAAGCAGCTGTATGCTTAGCACTTCTGAAAATCAGGCCACATGTTTAGGTAACTGTAGGGAAAGATTCAGTACACAGAGCTTGATAAGCAGTGACTGGGTAAGGGGGGACATTATAATTGGACAAATATTTATAGGTTGTAAAGATCAAGGATGGATAAGAATTGATTGTCATAGTATTAGCAGTAATTGGATGAGAGTAAGAAAAGGAAAACTGATGCTGAATATCAGGAGACGCTTTCTGACAGTACAACCTGTAAACAGTTGTAAAGTGAGTCCCAGAAAAGGGAAATCCCCAAGGTCACTGTCAGTCATTGGCAGAAATAGACCCTAAGAGTCCTGAGGCTCATGTTCCAGATCTGACAGCAAGAAAGACAGCATGTTTAAGAAAGATGAATTCAAACTGGAACAGGTACAGAGAAGGCCTACTAAGATGATCTGAGGAATGGAAAACCTGTCTTATGAAAGGAGACTCAAGGAGCTTGGCTTGTTTAGCCTAACCAAAAGAAGGTTGAGGGGAGAGATGATTGGTCTGTATGAATATATCAGAGGGATAAATACCAGAGAGGGAGAGGAATTATTTAAACTCAGTACCAATGTGGACACAAGAACAAATGGATATAAACTGGCCATTGGGAAGTTTAGGCTTGAAATTAGACGAAGGTTTCTAACCATCAGAGTGAAGTTCTGGAACAGCCTTCCAAGGGAAGCAGTGGGGGCAAAAGACCTATCTGGCTTCAAGATTAAACTCGATAAGTTTATGGAGGATATGGTATGATGGGATAACATGATTTTGGCAATTAATTGATCTTTAACTATTCATGGTAAATAGGCCCAATGGCCTGTGATGGGATCTGGGTTTCTACAGAGAATTCTTTCCTGGGTATGTGGCTGGTGAATCTTGCCCACAAGTTCAAGGTTCAGCTGATAGCCATATTTGGGGTCGGGAAGGAATTTTCCTCCAGGGCAAATTGGAAGAGGTCCTGGGAGTTTTTCGCCTTCCTCTGTAGCATAGGACACTGGTCACTTGCTGGAGGATTTTCTGCACCTTGAAGTCTTTAAACCATGATTTGAGGACTTCAATAACTCAGACATAGGTGAGAGGTTTATTGCAGGAGTGGGTGGGTGAGATTCTGTGGCCTGCATTGTGCAGGAGGTCAGACTAGATTATCATAACGGTCCCTTCTGACCTTAAAGTCTATGAGTCATTAGAATATCATAGAATCAAGGGACCTCAGAAGGTCATCTAGTCTAGTCCCCTAAACTCATGGTAGGATTAAGTATTATCTAGACTATCCCTGACAGGTGTTTGTCTAACCTATTCTTACAAATTTCCCATGATGGAGATTCCACAACCTCCCTATGCAATTTATTCCAGTGCTTAACCACCCTGACAGTTAGGAACTTTTTCCTAATGTCCAACTAAACCTCCCTTGCTGCAATTTAAGCCCATTGCGTCTTGTCCTATCCTCAGGGGTTAAGAACAATTCTTCTCCGTCCTCCTTGTAACAACCTTTTATGTACTTGAATATAGTGTAGAAAACAATCTGCTTTGGTAGGGAGATAGTCTTGATAAAAAATTTCCATCTGTTGTTATGGAGGTTCTGGTGGCAACTCCAAAGTCAAAGTTGTATTGAGATTTTGACTTAAAGAAGGGATTCAATCTCCTTGTTATGTATGAAGAACACTTTATCCTCTCCAAACTTACAGCACTCTGAGTACATAGTGAATTTCATGAGAAATTGCAAGTATTTTTTAATAATTTTGAGTTGCAAGTAGTTAAAAAAGGAGTACTTTAGGAAATTTAGCACTCAGATTGTTTTTGAGAATGATCTTAATTGTGGAATAACACAAATATCAAACACTTCAAACTTTCCATTTTGGTAAAACTCACTGGAATCTCATGCACAGTTTACCTTTGAAGAAATCAGGTTGCAATTAAGTGAAATTATTAATTATTGTTATTGTTTTAATTAGAAACTAATAGACAGGGCTTGCAGTAAGACCATTGTGATCAGTCATCACCTTTCCTCTTTAACTAATCTGCATACTGCAATTCTCTTGGGGGAGAGTCAGCAGTGTGAGGGGAACTATGCACATGCTAGGATTCCTCAGCCATAAATTATTTGGCTAAAAGAGTTTTAAAATTTGAAAGTAATCCATGCAAGTTAAAATATGTAAATGCATAGTTCAGATACATAAACAATCTTTATTCTGCTCTGTAATAAGCATATGATTAATGCAGTTTGGTGTTTCTGGTCCCAAATTAGATGAAACTGACATTTAAAGATTGGTTTTTCATTTCTTTTCCCTTCATGTTGCTACAGAGGAGAGTTAACGTTGTCTGAGTGCCTTAAGTGTGTATTTCCATACTTCAACATGTTTGGCTTTATAATAAGTTTAAACGTAACCCTGAATATTCTATGTTTCTAGTGATTCTTCTTGGGATAATTACAACATTCCTGTATATTTCTTATCCTTAAGTTACTCATATATACTCTCAACCTCAAAAGCAATTTAACATAGAGGATTTTGTCTGGGAATTTAGACATAAGTCCAGGCCACAGAGTAGGATCCCAGTTGAACATAAATATGCCTAATATTTTGAGGTGTGTGCATCGAAGATTTTAGTTTGTCTAGCAGCAAAAGATCTGGATGTGAATGTCCCCCAAATTTGAAGGTGTTCTCATCCAGGGTTTTGGGTTAGGCCCATCTTCAGTCTCTATGAAAATTCTTTTTGTTCCTGGATGTTTTCCCAAAAAAGGAACCTTGTCTAAAACAGGTATTAGAAATCCTAGTTTGGTTTTATTTTTTCCAGTAATTTACCAATCTGAGTGTAGTATAGGGAAATTACTTTAATCTAAACCCTTGGCATTCAGTGGGGAAAAAAAAATCACATGACCCAGTGGATTTGATTAGACTGTACACTTCTCTGCCAATGCTCAGAGAGTAGAAGTGCGCTAGAAGGCAGTTAAGGGGAAGATAGTGTCGGTATTTCATCCAAGCTCACTGGATCTATTCACCATGGGAGAGTTCCAACAGCAGCTTTTCACTCTTTTGGGGGGTCTAATTTGTCTGTTTACTCTGGTGAAATGCACTAGATTTTTGAAGTATTTTTTCCCACTTGTATGGAATGCTTTGCCTCAGTCTTTCTTTCAGTCAATGGGAGAATGGGCAGGTAATGGAATTTTCTTCACATTTTTATTGCTATAATTGAGTGATGAATTTCTGTGTTATTAATCATGAGTGGTTCTCCCCCTAACCCTTTTAAGAACTAAGCTTGTAACTTTTGCTGGAAGGGTGGGTTCCACTGATTTTTGTTTTTATGAACCAGAAATTTCAGTGTACTTGGGAATACAAGAAAATAATCAGCATGGTTAAAAAACACAATATGTTCTTTTTTAAAATACATATATATGGAATTTAACTCCCTCCTCATCCTTCCCTATACTGCACACATCCCAGTTCTATCAGCTTTTCTCTGCTGGAAGTGCTTTAGTTTTATAATATTGCCTATATCCTTAGTTTCCTGATGTAGCATTTATGAAGCAACTAATTTACCATGAACATCTGTCCCCATCCTTGGAAGGTAGTTTCCTATGTTCGTGGTAACTTGGTTCTAGTGTAATTTGCCTGAAGTGGCTACCTGTCAATAATAATATCATTGATGTCCACATTTACAGTAGACTCAAAACTTGGCTGCTCCATTTTAAAGGTACCACATGTCCTCTAAAGAAGAATATCAGTGTTTAAAAATAAAACATTTTCTTGATATTTAATGCAGAGATTTTTTTTTAGGGTTGTTAAACTGCTAGCATTAAGCAGGATTGAGGATTTATTGCAGTTTCTGAATTCCTGTATTACAAGTGTAACAGATGAGGTCACTTAATAGCAAGATGCCATCATTAGCATCAAATACCAATTTTAGTGTAAACACTTTCCCCTCCAGATTGCAGTCTCAAGAGCCTGGTCTCATTTACTTTAATGGGAGTAGATCACATCTCACTGTACATCTTACATTTTGTTATTGATGGGTGGCATCCACCGCTTTTCTGAAGGCCAGCACAATGGCCAGGCACTATTGAATAACCTGTAAACCCTATATGGAAGAATTAAGTGGGACTTCAGTGGGGGCACAAGTCTAGTGCTGACTCTCTGTGTAGGGAGTGGATTTCATTAAGTGGAAGTTCTCTGGTTGAAATCCTGACCCCATTTAAGTCAATGGGCTCAGTGAAGATTGGTAGGTTTATTTAAACAGTTCATTGTATTACATGAAGCAGGATATTCTAAGGCACTAGAATTAAAATTGGCAGATCTAGACCTGTCATGTCTGCTGCTTTGCCCAGAAGACTATATGACTTTTTAATTATTGGTCTACTGGGAAACCTAACCCCAATCACTGCTTGTTTTGTTGAAGGGCTCCTGGCTCCATATGAAATAGGGGAGTGATGTGTGTATTAACAGCTAATCTTGGCATTAAAAACTCTCTCTCATAATTCAGGCTACCCAAATCCATATTTTCCAGAGACTCTCATAAAACAAAATCCTTTAATGCTCATATTGCCCATTTCATTCCATTTATTATGAAAACTTCTTGGGGCTGCCTGGGAATTCTTCACTTCGTTCCCTATGGTCAGATTGTTTATATGGCACCCAAAGCATTCTAGTTGCTGTGTCCCTGCCCCAAGGATATTTCAAGCCAAATGAAGAGGGAGAAGGCTTGAAGGTAATGATGGGAGGTTTGAAGACAAAATTGAAGAGAATGGGTAGGAGAGTGGAGGGAGAAGGGTTACACGTACGTGATGGCAAATTTGATTTGGTTGTGGTCTGTGTATGTCCTCCTTGGGGATTGTAGCATCTTTAAAGTTGTTCTCTAAAAATTTAAGATATTGTATTTTAAGGTTTGGTGGGGTAGAAGTGGACTAGATGGGACTGGAGTGGTGTGGAAGGATTTGCCAGAACAAAGGAGCATGGAGGAGAGACTGAAGGGAAGATGGAGACAAAAAGAGAGGGATACAAGGGGACAGGGAGATGAGGATGAGGAACAGGAGAATGAATGGAAAGGGACATAGTACTCAATTGTGCGGTCCATGAGCAGAACGTGATAGTTCAAGAGGGGTGATCCATGACACCAATAGCTCCTCACTGGGCTGTGGGGAATAGTGGGGATTGGCAGGCCTGGATTCACTCCCTGCATCCTCTGCACTAGCTGGAGACTGGGGGAACTACACCTGCTATTGGCACCTTAGAGACTAACAAATTTATTAGAGCATAAGCTTTCGTGAGCTACAGCTCACTTCATCGGATGCATTAGGTGGAAAAAACAGAGGGGAGATTGATATACACACACAGAGAACATGAAACAATGGGTTTATCATACACGCTGTAAGGAGAGTGATCACTTAAGATAAGCCATCACCAGCAGCGGGGGGGGGGGAAGGAGGAAAACCTTTCATGGTGACAAGCAAGGTAGGCTATTTCCAGCAGTTAACAAGAATATCTGAGGAACAGTGGGGGGTGGGGTGGGGTGGGGTAGGGGGGAGAAATAACATGGGGAAATAGTTTTACTTTGTGTAATGACTCATCCATTCCCAGTCTCTATTCAAGCCTAAGTTAATTGTATCCAGTTTGCAAATTAATTCCAATTCAGCAGTCTCTCATTGGAGTCTGTTTCTGAAGCTTTTTTGTTGAAGGATAGCCACTCTTAAGTCTGTAATCGAGTGACCAGAGAGATTGAAGTGTTCTCCAACTGGTTTTTGAATGTTATAATTCTTGACGTCTGATTTGTGTCCATTCATTCTTTTACGTAGAGACTGTCCAGTTTGACCAATGTACATGGCAGAGGGGCATTGCTGGCACATGATGGCATATATCACATTGGTAGATGTGCCGGTGAACGAGCCTCTGATAGTGTGGCTGATGTGATTAGGCCCTATGATGGTATCCCCTGAATAGATATGTGGACAGAGTTTGCAACGGGTTTTGTTGCAAGGATAGGTTCCTGGGTTGGTGGTTATGTTGTGTGGTGTGTGGTTGCTGGTGAGTATTTGCTTCAGATTGGGGGGCTGTCTGTAAGCCAGGACTGGCCTGTCTCCCAAGATCTGTGAGAGTAAACACCACCCTGTATCGGAAACCTACTGACCGCTATTCCTACCTACATGCCTCTAGCTTTCATCCAGATCATACCACACGATCCATTGTCTACAGCCAAGCTCTACAATATAACCGCATTTGCTCCAACCCCTCAGACAGAGACAAACACCTACAAGATCTCTATCATGCATTCCTACAACTACAATACCCACCTGCTGAAGTGAAGAAACAGATTGACAGAGCCAGAAGAGTACCTAGAAGTCACCTACTACAGGACAGGCCCAAGAAAGAAAATAGCAGAACGCCACAAGCCATCACCTTCAGCCCCCAACTAAAACCTCTCCAACGCATCATCAAGGATCTACAACCTATCCTGAAGGACAACCCATCACTCTCTCAGATCTTGGGAGACAGGCCAGTCCTTGCTTACAGACAGCCCCCCAATCTGAAGCAAATACTCACCAGCAAACACACACCACACAACAGAACCACCAACCCAGGAACCTATCCTTGCAACAAAGCCCATTGCAAACTCTGTCCACATATCTATTCAGGGGACACCATCATAGGTCCTAATCACATCAGCCACACTATCAGAGGCTCGTTCACCTGCGCATCTACCAATGTGATATATGCCATCATGTGCCAGCAATGCCCCTCTGCCATGTACATTGGTCAAACTGGACAGTCTCTACGTAAAAGAATGAATGGACACAAATCAGACGTCAAGAATTATAACATTCAAAAACCAGTTGGAGAACACTTCAATCTCTCTGGTCACTCGATTACAGACTTAAGAGTGGCTATCCTTCAACAAAAAAGCTTCAGAAACAGACTCCAATGAGAGACTGCTGAATTGGAATTAATTTGCAAACTGGATACAATTAACTTAGGCTTGAATAGAGACTGGGAATGGATGAGTCATTACACAAAGTAAAACTATTTCCCCATGTTATTTCTCCCCCCTACCCCACCCCACCCCACCCCCCACTGTTCCTCAGATATTCTTGTTAACTGCTGGAAATAGCCTACCTTGCTTGTCACCGTGAAAGGTTTTCCTCCTTTCTCCCCCCGCTGTTGGTGATGGCTTATTTTAAGTGATCACTCTCCTTACAGTGTGTATGATAAACCCATTGTTTCATGTTCTCTGTGTGTGTGTATATAAATCTCTCCTCTGTTTTTTCCACCAAATGCATCCGATGAAGTGAGCTGTAGCTCACGAAAGCTTATGCTCTAATAAATTTGTTAGTCTCTAAGGTGCCACAAGTACTCCTTTTCTTTTTGCGAATACAGACTAACACGGCTGCTACTCTGAAACCTACACCTGCTATTGTGATTTAGAGGCCACCTAGGCAGGGTATGTCTTATTGCAATGAATAATCCACAGCTGGCCTGGGTCAGCTAACTAAGGCTTAGGCTGCTGGGCTATAAAATTGTGCTATAGTCATTCAGGCTTAAACTGGAGTCTGGGCTCTGAGACCCTGCAAGGCGGGACGTGCCGGTGTCCAAACTGCTATAGTGCAACTTTATAGCCCACAGCCTGAGTCCGAATCAGCTGACCCAGGACAGCTGCAGGGTGTTTTATTGCAATGTAAACATACCTGTAGGCTGGTCTGAGCCATGTAGAGTGGGGAAGAGGCAAAGGGCCTGGCATGCTACTCAGCTCCGGCTGTGTCTAGGATGGGGAGAAGTGGAGAGGGGCAGGACCAGATTCATTCATTACACCTTTTGGTTTTGCTACTAGTGGGTGTGAGGAGGAAACCTGTGGCATTTTTATAGGTCACCTGAAGATTCCTCCAGGCTGGTGGTATTCATGACAGGTACTTAAACATGGGATAAGGCTGGAATTTTCAAGAGATCCACCTCCCATTACTTTCAATCAGGTTGTGCTCCTAACTGCCCCATTGTGCCACTGAAAAATCTCTTCCTCAGAGATTAGAACATTTTGCTCAAATTCTTTTGCAGAAAAGAATTTAGTCCATTGGTTTGGTTTGGTATCCTCTCTCCAACTGCTCAGAAACTGATTGTTCAGAAAAAATGCAAAGCCGGCATAATGGACAATTATGCCACAACATGCCTACACAAGAAATTTCTTCCTAACCACAGGCATTTGGTAGTTGGCTTGTCTCTGACTCAGTTTCTCCATCTATAATGGGGATAACAGTTATCTAACTATACCTAATAGGGTTGCTATAAGGATTAATCAGTCAATGTTATTAAAATACCTTGACATTGAAAAGATCTAAATAAGGTGATAATTATACTTAGTTGAAAAAGTCACAATGCCAATAAATGAAATATTTAGAATGAAACACCATTGGTACAAATTATTGTTCTGCTTGCACTTTAAGGGGAATTATAAGCCATACTTTCTGTACAATGTGTTTAATCGCTGATTAGTGGAAGCAGGTTCCTTGGAAAAAAACTAAAAAGAGACTAAAGTTTGCACTTTTAGCCCAGCTCTTTGAGCACTGGACATTAGTGTTTAGGAAATTCTGAAACACAAAGATTGAATAATGAAAGGACGTATAAAAGCAGGTTATAAATTTATTTTTTCCCCCTAGTGGTCACAGGAGCAGGAGATGGAATTGGAAAAGCATATTCCTTTGAGGTAAGTAAAGCCAACTCTCACAGTTTTATTGCAAGTTCCATGCTGGGTTACTTCATGCCCCTGCTCCTGGAAACAAATGTTTATGACAGAATCTCAATTTTAATTGAAATTTTTTTTTCTAGTTTTCATGGTTGCAGAGAAAAGCTTGAAAATGTTATCTGATGGCACAAAAACCATAAGGCATAGAAAAAACATATTAAAAGGATTATTTTTAAGCCAATCTTATGGCATTGAGGGCCTGACGCATGGTTTTGAACATTTGGGGTTGTCAGTATTGTAGTTTGTTTGAACATATAAAGCATAAACAAAAGTGTCTAGTATTTATAATGTAATATTCATTGGTAATTATTATTATTGTGTCCAAACCAGCCCCCGTGACCCATGGATCACACCCTTCTCATGCAGAAGAGTGGGTCAGTTTCATTCTCTGCAGCATTCCTCCCTCCCTTGTCTTTGGTCCAGTTCTCAGTGAGTGGGCGGCTGTGGGGAGGGGATCAGCTAGGAGAAGAATGTGCAGACTAGGAGGCATAAGCATGCATGCCCAACTGTATCTTCAAAGCCACATTTATTAGTGCAAATGCCTACACGTGGAACTTGGGGATCAGTGCATATAAGTGAGTGTTTGGATGACATTTAACCAATGTGTCGTTACAAATGCTGTGTTGCCCACACAAATGTGGGTTTTGTATGCATACAGAGGTGCACATGCAAATGTTATGTGTCAGTCTCAGTGCACACTGCCTGCTTTGTGCTACTTGAGCAATAGAAAGCAACTGTAAACCCAGCTTAACAGGAGAATTAAAACACATTTATGGCTGCTTTGTGTTACTGGGGACGAGGAGAACAGCTTGAGTGTGGTTTTGGAAACTTTGGCTGTTACTGACCAGTTACTGTGGAGCATTTGTTAATTATTTTGGCTTTTGTTGTATGAATAAGAGTCAGATTCTTCCATCTTTATTTATGCTGAATAGGACCTTACTCCACAAGTAGCCTTATTGATTTAAACCCTGCTCAGCTAATCTACAGGACAGATGCCAGGCACAGGCCTCTGTGAGCTCACTGCTCAGCATCTTCATTTGGCTGGCACAGGATTTTGTGAGGCTACTGGTTAAATACCTCTGAACCTTTGAAGTTTCTGGCATGGCTCCTCTGCCTTGCTGTACTGATATCAAACTATAAGTTCCTCTGAGGTTACTGACTCTGTGCCTCATGTTCTCTGGGCAGATGTGAAGGCACAGGTCTCACTGATGTCTCCTCCTCAGCACCTCTAGTTTGTTGGGTTGAAGCCAAAAGGCCTTTATATGGGTATTGGCTCAACACTTCTGCACTTATGGGTTTATAACAGAGGACAGATCTCTGAACATAAGAATGGCCATACTGGGTCAGACCAGAGGTCCATCCAGCCCAGTATCCTGTCTACCGACAGTGGCCAATGCCGGGTGCCCCAGAGGGAGTGAATCTAACAGGTAATGATCGAGTGATCTTTCTCCTGCCATCCATCTCCATCCTCTGACAAACAGAGGCTAGGGACACCATTCCTTACCCATCCTGGCTAATCATTGGCTAATCCTAGCCATTAATGGACTTAACCTCCATGAATTTATCCAGTTCTCTTCTAAACCCTGTTATAGTCCTAGCCTTCACAACCTCCTCAGGCAAGGAGTTCCACAGGTTGACTGTGCGCTGAGTGAAGAAGAACTTCCTTTTATTTGTTTTAAACCTTCTACCCATTAATTTCATTTGGTGACCCCAGTTCTTATATTATGGGAAGAAGTAAATAACTTTTCCTTATTCACTTTATCCACACCACTCATGATTTTATATATCTCTATCATATCCCCCCTTAATCTCCTCTTTTTCAAGCTGAAAAGTCCTAGCCTCTTTAATCTCTCCTCATATGGGACCCATTCCAAACCTCTAATCATTTTAGTTGCCCTTTTCTGAACCTTTTCTAATGCCAGTATATCTTTTTTGAGATGAGGGGACCACATCTGTACTCAGTATTCAAGATGTGGACATACCATGGATTTATATAAGGGCAATAAGATATTCCCTGTCTTATTCTCTATCCCTTTTTTAATGATTCCTAACATCCCGTTTGCTTTTTTGACTGCCGCTGCACATTGCGTGGATGTCTTCAGAGAACTATCCAGGATGACTCCAAGATCTTTCTCCTGATTAGTTGTAGCTAAATTAGCCCCCATCATATTGTATGTATAGTTGGGGTTATTTTTTCCAATGTGCATTATTTTACATTAAATTTCATTTGCCATTTTGTTGCCCAATCACTTAGTTTTGTGAGATCTTTTTGAAGTTCTTCACAGTCTGCTTTGGTCTTAACTATCTTGAGCAGTTTAATATCATCTCTAAACTTTGCCACCTCATTTTTTACCTCTTTCTCCAGATCATTTATGAATAAGTTGAATAGAATTGGTCCTAGGACTGACCCTTGGGGAACACCATTAGTTACCCCTCTCCATTCTGAAAATTTACCATTTATTTCTACCCTTTGTTTCCTGTCTTTTAACCAGTTCTCAATCCATGAAAGGATCTTCCCTCTTATCCCATGACAACTTCATTTACATAAGAGCCTTTGGTGAGGGATCTTTTCAAAGGCTTTCTGGAAATCAAAGTACACTATGTCCACTGGATCCCCCTTGTCCACATGTTTATTGACCCCCTCAAAGAACTCTAATAGATTAGTAAGACGTGATCTTCCTTTACAGAAACCATGTTGACTTTTGCACAACAATTTATGTTCTTCTATATGTCTGAAAATTTTATTCTTTACTATTGTTTCAACTAATTTGCCCGATACTGACATTAAATTTACCAGTCTGTAATTGCCAGGATCACCTCTAGAGCTCTTTTTAAATATTGGCGTTACATTAGCTATCTTCCAGTTATTGGGTACAGGAGCTGATTTAAATGACTGGTTACAAATCATAGTTAATAGTTCCACAATTTCACATTTGAGTTCTTTCAGAACTCTTGGGTGAATGCCATCTGGTCCCAGTGACTTGTTTTTGTTAAGTTTCTCAATTAATTCCAAAACCTCCTCTAGTGACACTTCAATCTGTGACAATTCCTCAGATTTGTCACCTACAAAAGACGGCTCAGGTTTGGCAATCTCCCTAACATCCTCAACCGTGAAGACTGAAGCAAAGAATTCATTTAGATGAATTCATTCATCCATTTCTGCCATGACTTTATCGTCTTTAAGTGCTCCTTTTGTATCTCGATCGTCCAGGGGCCCCACTGGTTGTTTAGCAGGCTTCCTGCTTCTGATGTACTTAAAAAACATTTTGTTATTACCTTTTGAGTTTTTGGCTAGCTGTTCTTCAAACTCCTTTTTGGCTTTTCTTATTACATTTTTACATTTAATTTGGCATTGTTTATGCTCTTTTCTATTTACCTCACTAGGATTTGACTTCCTCTTTTTAAAAGATGCCTTTTTATCTCTCACTGCTTCTTTTACATGGTTGTTAAACCACGGTGACTCTTTTTTAGTTCTTTTACTGTGTTTTTTAATTTGGGGTATACATTTAAGTTGAGCCTTTATTATGGTGTCTTTGAAAAGTGTTCATGAAGCTTGCAGGGATTTCACTCTAGTCACTATCTTTTAATTTCTGTTTAACTAACCTCCTCATTTTTGCATAGTTCCCCTTTCTGAAATTAAATGCCACTGTGTTGGGCTGTTGAGAGGTTCTTCCCACCACAGGAATGTTAAATGTTATTATGTTATGGTCACTATTTCCAAGCGGTCCTGTTATAGTTACCTCTTGGACCAGATCCTGCACTCCACTCAGGACTAGATTGAGAGTTACCTCTCCTCTTGTGGGTTCCTGTACCAGCTGCTCCAAGAAGCAGTCATTTAAAGTATCGAGAAATTTTGTCTTTGCATTTTGTCCTGAGGTGACATGTACCCAGTCAATATGGGGATAATTGAAATCCCCCACTATTATTGAGTTCTTTATTTTGATAGCCTCTCTAATCTCCCTTAGCATTTCATCGTCACTATCGCTGTCCTGCTCACGTGGTCAATAATAGATCCCTACTGTTATATTCTTATTAGAGCATGGACTTACTATCCATAGAGAGTCTATGGAATATGTGGATTCATTTAAGATTTTCATTTCATTTGATTCTACATTTTCTTTCACATATAGTGCCTCCCCCCCCACACCCCTTGCATGACCTGTTCTGTCCTTCGATGCATTTTGTACCCCAGAACGATTGTGTCCCATTGATTGTTCTCACTCCACCAGGTTTCTGTGATGCCTATTATATCAATATCCTCCTTTAACACAAGGCACTTTAGTTCACCCATTTTATTATTTAGACTTCTAGCATTTGTGTACAAGCACTTTAAAAACTTGTTACTATTTATTTGTCTGCCCTTTTCTGATGTGTCAGATTTTTTTATGTGAATGTTTCTTGTCTGATCTGGCCCATCCTTTATCCTCTTTCATCCTCTCCTCCTGACTAAAACCTAGAGAATCTCTATCAATAGACTCTCCTCTAAGAGAAGTCTCTGTCCAATCCACGTGCGCCTCTGCAGCAATCGGCTTTCCCCCATCTCTTAGTTTAAAAACTGCTCTGCAAACTTTTTAATGTTAAGTGTCAGCAGTCTGAATCCACTTTGGTTTAGGTGGAGCCCATCCTTCCTGTATAGGCTCCCCCATCCCAAAAGTTTCCCCAGTTCCTAAACCCCTCCTCTCTACACAATCATCTCATCCACGCATTGAGACTCCGAAGCTCTGCCTGCCTGCCTACCTGGTCCTGCACATGGAACTGGAAGCATTTCTGAGAATGCCACCATAGAGGTCCTGGATTTCAGTCTCTTTCCTAGCTGCCTAAATTTGGCCTCCAGAACGTCTCTCCTACTCTTCACTATGTCATTGTATCTACATGTACCACGAGCACCTGCTCTCCCCAGCACTACACCATAAGTTTATCTAGATGCCTCAAGAGATCCGCAACCTCTGCGAGGGGTGGCCCCTGTGAGGGTTCCTGGCTCAGCACATCTTGTTTTCTGGGTTGATGTAAAGGCATCGTGTTACTGGCATGACAGTTATAGCTTGCTAATGTCACAGGGCTTGTGGAAGCAATTGACTCAGCACTTATAGTTTTCTGGATTTGTATTAAACTTCAGGCCTCTGTGAGTCCACTGGATGAACACTCTAGCGTGTTGGGCTGATGTGAAAGTCCAGACTCCTATGAGGTCTTTGAATCAGCATTTCCAGCTTCTTGGGCCTCTGTAACAATACTGGCTCAGTTCCTCAAGCTGACTAGTCTGATATCAAGGCAGAGACTGCTCTGAGGTTACTTGGCTCTAGCTTGCTGGCTGATTTCATGGAACAGATTTCTGTAAGGTCCTCTAGTTTGGGGGCTGATGTCAAGGCTTCAGACTTGCTAAATTGATCTCAAGGCACAGGTCTCTGAGAATTACTGGCTCAGCAGCCACAGCTTGCTGGGATTATGTCAAGTCTTAGGCCTCTGTGAAGTCACTACGCTGCACTTTTAGCATTGGTACATACATGTACCATTACGCTGCACTTTTAGCATGTCAATGTACTGGCCTTTGGCAATTTACAGTCTTGACACTTCTGTCTTCCTGGAATGATGTCCAGGGACAGACTTCTGTGAGTATTAGTGGCTGAGCACCTCTAGTTTGCTCGGCTAATATGAAGACCCATATTTATGTAAGGCTTGTGGCTCAGCATTTCTAAACACCCTGAACCTGCTGAGCTGAAGTGAAAGCATAGGTCTCTGGAGGTCACTGGCTCAGCTGAACTGGGCAATTTTTGACTACAACTTTCCTTGTTTATTAATAGCTTCATATCTTTAAACATTTAAGGTTGATTTGCTTAAATCAGGGTTTCATTAGATCATTTTTGAGAGTGAGGAATTTCATATAATATAAGCTTTGGTTTTGGGAAAACCTTTGTGTGATTTGTTAAAACTTAGCATATTATTTACAATCTGGTGAAAATTAATTATAGCTTGAGTTGCCCTATTCCAGTTGATTCACTATTTTACAGTGTTGCAGGAGTCTCCCATTACATCCTTCTGCAGACACAAATATTTTAGGTTTGTTTTAGCAGTAGCACCGGAGGAAACATTTTAAAGCATTTTTGCAGAATCCATTTCTCCTTTTGGTGAGCTTCATTTTTGCAATCCTGCTCTCCTATCCTACTTCCTCTGGGCCACATAATTGTTGAGAGATTTGTATCAGACAGGTCTCACAGGGTTGAACCGTGAGAAATTAAAAGAAAAAATAATGAGTGGGGATGGCAGTCCTGCCAAAAATCTCACTGTATAGACCTTAGAGAAAAAAAATATCTAATAGCTTTTAGAAACTTCTAGAAATCTAGAACAACTTTTCCATAAATCATCATAATCCTGCAATTTTAAGTTCTTATGATCTAGTCTGAGTATGGCCAGTTTGTGTGTGCAACGGCAGTAATAACGTGCACAAATGAGGCCCAGAATCTGTGCAGTTTTGCATGTGGCTCTAGCTATTTGAAAACTTGGCTCATTCTGGAAGCTGCAAAAATGCACTATAAGGCATATTGGTTTTTTTACTAGTTTGATGTGTGTGAAGGCCTTTCGTTGCACACTACAATGCGTGCCTAAGCCTTCTATTAACCTGTTTCAACATGCTTAGACATTTGTCACTGCTGGAAGTAGTCATGATGATCTTGCCTTTTAGGAATCCCAGAAGTTCATGAGCATTTAAATCCTTTACCACTGGGAGTCAGGATTTCCTAATACAAACAGGTTTATGTTGCATAATGCTGGAAGCTGGGGCTTGCTCTCATCCGCAGTGGGAAATTCTATTCTCTAGCTGCATCACTGGTCTGTACTAGGAAAATACATTGTCTTAGAAAGTATTTTAACAAAGATGTTTTACTAATAGAATGTTAAACATGACTTTGCCCTTAAACATGACTGATTAAAAATGAATTTTCTCAATACAGAAAAGGCCATAGTATACAAACCCAAGTAGAGTGGTATTTTCCAACTCTCTTTTGCATTAAAAATTGGTCATCATCACATCACATTTCCAGCCTGCTATAGAGAAACTAAAATGATGCCTGCTCTTGTCTAATGATCACTGTTTATTAGGGTTTATTAGCTGGCCATAAACATTTATTCTTGGCTGAAATTTGGCATGCAAGGTCTTAGCAATGAAAATCATTATCATTTACTTTTTTCAGCAAACTGCAATAAAAATCAGTGAAACGCATTTATTAAAACCGAAGCTCAGAAAAATAGCTCAGTTTTTTGATGATGATATTTATATTACTAGCATGGATCTGAATGCTTAAAAAACCCATCTAAATGGTCCCCAAATTACAACTTGGAATGAGTGACCATGGAAACAGCGACCATGTCTCAGTTGCCTTCCGAATGGATTGGAAACAGCTTGAGTCAAGCTTAATGTGGACAAAGGGAAATTTGCCAGTACATAGACAATTAGAGTTCTCTTCCTGAGTACTTCAAATGCAGCCCTTAAAATGAGCTTTCAAAACGCCACAGTGTCTAAGTGTTTGCATGTCTCTTTGTGGCACCGGACAATTATGTAAGAGTCTCCAAAAGCTCAGAACTGTGAGAATGGTCTTTGTGCTTAAAATGCAAATGGTTGTTTCCACTACGTTTAGTGGACAATCTGCCCCTCATACTCTCGATGTAGCAAATTTTTAAACAAAGGTCCTTATTTCTTAACATTCTTTTCATTGTTTCAGGGAAGCTCAATGGAACAAACTGTTTCCCTCAAATAGATTTAGGGGGAAAGCATTGCAGGGAGTCAGTTACAGAAATGAATGCCTTTTCAGTGTGTGGGGTTTGTCAGCTAGTTTCTTACTCTCTAAATAAAGCCTGGTACTTTCAGATGAAGTTGGCCTTATCTTTGTGCACATTCATTTAACTCTGCCTCTCCCTGTTTCTGTGGGCAGCTTTCTAGCTTCAGCTGAACTCTCTCCTCTGATCATGCACCCAAGCTCTAGTGCAACTTCAGCTTGTTAAAAACATACACTCCACAAGCTGGGGCATATTCTCCTTTCAATCTGTGCACAAAGCTCTAATTGGGAGTGGAAATGTTTATGTTCATGGTATATATGTACACACAGAGAGAAGTTAGATAAAAACAAAATACTCTTGCTGGAAGGTTGCAACCTAACACTACTTTATTTCTTAGACTTCAGAATTATAACACACAAGACCTCAAAAACAGAGAGAGAGAGAGAGACAAAACAGGCTGCTCCTTAAAACAGAGAGCTACATATCACCCCACTTTACTCTAGGCTGGCTGCCTGCAAACTGACTGCTGCTAGGCCAAGAGTTACTACAAGAAGCCATAAGAATAAGGGGAGAATATGACTATTTGTTTTGCATTATTTTCACATTACCTCACCAACTATAAACAGACTTATGTTAAGAAGTGTTTGCATCTACAAACCTAAATTCTTGCCAACATTTTTATGGATGTGCTTTTGTGTGCACAAAAACTCTTGCTTGTTTATTTACTTCACTTTACTTAAAAATTCTGTCATTCAAGTTTTGGGGACATGCTATATATATTATATAATATAAATTCTAACCAAAGTCCAAAATATATAATCCTTTTAAAACTCATCCCAAAGTTAGGACCCTCCCACTATTCAATACAGCCCATTTAGCCCCTTTTCTCAGGGCACGGGGGAAAAAGCATGTTGGAAAAAGATGAAATATTATAGAGTGACCTGGAGGTCAACAAATTCAGGTTCTGGTGAATTAATGGGGAAGTCAGTTCTACAGCAGAAGGCCCCTAATTGGAAATATCAGGTGGAATTGCTCTCCTTGTGTCAGTTAATTAGAGCCTTTCAGAGAAGGGCTCAAGGGACATCGTTTTGGTAAATCTTTTGTTTGGCTATAGGTTGATGCTCAGAGGGTTTTGTTATGATGGGTCAGGATCATATAGGGAGGGGGATGTTTGTGCAATTTAACTAATGTGTTGCTTGGTTTTAATTTTTGTCATGTCTCCAGGTAGTACAGCGATGGGTACTTGAAAGTAAATGAAATATTAAATAAAATGCAGAGTCTTGAAAGCTAAAAAAGTCATGTAATGTTCTCATCACCAGAACATCATTGGTTTTAATAATTTTAAACACATCTTTTGTAGCTGGCAAAACGTGGATTAAATATTGTTATGATAAGCAGAACACTTGAAAAACTGCAGAAAGTAGCCACTGAAATTGGTAAGTGTTTAAATCTGAAGAAAACTGAGACAGGCAGCATGGTGTAATAAGGCATTGGATTCAGGAGACACAGGATTCTGTTCCTAAAGTGTTTACAAAACATTAACTCTCATACCGCCCTGTGAAGTAGATGAGTATCATTATCCACAACTGATGGATAGGAACACAACTTTGCGAAGGCACAGAGATTAATTTTTAAACAGTCACATAAATGTGTGGCAGCGCTGGTTATTGAACCTACACCTCCTTATTCTCAGTCCAGTATTTTAACAAATAGCAAACACCTCCTCCTCCAGTATAGGAAGTGAGTTGAAAAGGATTACTCTTTTGACACATACAGCCCCATGAGTTATAGTTGTGCCATAGGAGTTCCCAGAATTGGAATTCAAAATGGGCAGAAATCCAGAATTAAAAAAAACATTTATCTCCAGTGTTGGAATGTAGAGTGAAATTTCCACCTATACAGACAGGAAGGCCTTTAAAAAAATCAAGATAAGATTCGAGAGAAAAAAAAGAGATTGAGTCTGTGAAGAGTAGAGCTCTAACAAGTAGAGCCGTTATGTCTATTAGGCTACTAATGTAACACATTTTGTGTCGTGTGTGTAAAACATTGATCAAACCACAAAACGAAGGCTATGTTTACACTATAAACCATGGGGTGGCAGTGTGTAAAGTATGTATAGCTAGATGTCACATAGGGGTTGCCAACTTTCTAACCACAGAAAATCGAACACCCTTGCCCTGCCTGCCCCTTCCCCGAAGCCCCACCCCTGCCCTGCCCCTTCTCTGAGGTTCCACCCCCCACTCACTCCAAACCCCCTCCCTCTGTCACTCGCTCTCCCCCACTGGGCTGGGGCTGAGGGTTGGGGTGAGGGCTCTGGGGTGGGGCCGGGCGTGAGGGGCTTAGGGTGAGGAGGGGGCTCCAGGCTGGGCCAAGGGGTTTGGAGTGCAGGAGGGAGCTCAAGGCTGAGGTTTGGGGTGTGGGCTCCAGGAGGGAGTTTGGGTGCAGGAGAGGGTTCTGAGCTTAGGCAGGGGGTTGGGGTGCCGGAGGGGATTTGGAGCGCGGGCTCCAGGCAGTGTTTACCTTAGGTGGCTCCCAGACCCTGGGGGCAGAGGCATGTGGAGCCCCCAGGACCGTTCCTGAGCCAGAGGGACATGCCGGTCTCTTCGTGGGAGCTGCGTGGACCCTGGCAGGGAGCCAGCCAGCCCCGCTATGGCCAAATGGACTTTTAATGGCCCTGTCAGCAGTCCTGACCAAAGTTGCCAGGGTCCCTTTCCACACTATGGTGTGCAGCTACATCTGTCAGCGAAAGGTTCTGGAAGAGGGGAGGCAGCAGAGAAAGGCTTTGTCAGCTCCATGCCGCCTGAGACTTTCACTGTAGTGAGGAAAAGTGCTGCTGCTGGAGTCTTTCCCTGTACATTTAGGGCTAAATTCTGCAATTAGCTCAGGCTCCTTTGTGCTGCTCAGTTGCAGGAATTCAGCTGGCATAAACCTGATGGAGCTGGCTCCTGCACCAGCCATTCTCACCCTACAGCATACTGGGCGGGGGCAGGGAGGGAACAGGTTGGAGCTCTGCTCCACTCCATAACACTGGTTCTCTAACTCATGCCAGGCCTGGCACAGTCCGGTCCGCAGAATCACGGAGCCATAACTGGCTTCCTGACAGCCTCCCTGCTGTCCTGCCCCAAGCAGAGCTCAGATATACAGAAGAAGCAATCTCTTGCCAAATCTGAAGATATGCTGATAAATGAAGTGGAATTACAAACTTGCAATTTCTGGGGAAATTAGGGTCTCTCCCTTCTCCCCCCACCAAAAGGCCAAGCTCTGATGACACTAGCGGATGACATAAAAGAAACACATAGGAAAGTTAGATACAAAGTCCAATTCTGTATAGCTATAGAATCAGTTTCAATTTCACTGAAGGAAGCTCCTAGACTTTCTGGAGTCTGTGTGCACCTGAAATGGTCTCTGCATTTCCATTGTTGACAAATGTATGTGTTCAGATCACCATTCAAGAAAGGGAGGAGGAGAAAGCCTTTCAACTAGTCCTAGATTCACTTAGCAAATCTTTCAACAAACCTGGTCGGAGGTTCAAGATGATCATGAAACCTGAAAGCAGGTTTAGTAGTAAATATTTCTCATGTGAGCCCCCTTGTTAGCAGAGTTATAATTTGAGCTCTCCAACGGAGAATTTCAGCTTTCATTTGTGAAGTCAGTCAGTCAGCCTCTCTTCTATGTGAAGACAGCATTGAAAATGTAAACGGGATATAAACCAAACAACTCAAGACGAGATTCTGCAGCTGAATTCCACTTCTGCAGGAGGAGGGGTAGGTGTTGGGCAGAGGGAGAGACTATAGATTCTCCCATTTCCCTTTTATGTAAAATGAGTCAAAGATGAGGTGTTGCCTCAATAATCTTTCCCAAAATCCTTAGGCTGGCCCATCTTACAGTGGTGTAATTATGAATAACACAAATAGGCTATATTTCAGAGGGAGGCAGAAAAATATTGTTTCACAACCTGTCCCCAAAATGCAAAGTCCAGTTCTGCTTGTTAAAATGTTCATCTTACAAAGAAACAAACTTTTTAAATAATTGTATAAAACAGAGTTTACATCAAAGATCTGTCAGCATGTTCTTTTTCAATAAATTGCAACCCTTCTCTTATAAACATCAAAATAATTGGGGGAAATGTTAGAAGTTTTGCATTATTTATAGTTAGGGGGCTAAATTTTGATATTTAGGCAGTGCTCCCACAGATTTCAGGGCAGAAACTGACCCTACATTTTCCTTAAAAAATGTGTTACAAAAAGTGCCTTTTGCTTATATTTTGATTACTGTTAAAAAGCAAGGGAGTTGAAGTAGTATGTAGTATAGAGTGCAATACAAAAGGGTGAACCAAGTTCTTTGGCTCATTCCTCTTGATTGCAATTCTCTCTATTTATATATAAAGACATTTTGTGTTGTTAATTACAGAACAGGCCACAGGTAGAAATGTGAAGATCATACAAGCTGACTTTACAAAAGATTACATATATGAGAATATCGAAGAAAGTCTTCAAGGCTTAGAAATTGGCATTTTGGGTAAGTTAATTAGACCCACTAATTGAAGAGTATTTTGATAATACATTATATAAATACAAATGCATTTAAGTAATTGCAGCTTACTATGGAACTACAAATTGGCATCACTTGTTTTAGAACATGGTGTATATGATACTAACAGCTGTTTTTAACATGCAGATGTTATTAAAACTAAGTGTGCACTTGCTTAATAAACTGATTTTGGTTGTTTATTATACAGGTTGTAGAGGTGAATCAAGGCACTCTCTCTGGGTTCCCTATTTCTCTAATAGGGTACAGTAATTTATTTACCATCTAAGCCAATCTACCACCTGCTGAGTAGTATCCATTTTATGTGGTGACTTTGCCTGTTTAGTCTCAATGAATTCATTTTCAGCATTTGTTTTACAGCTGTGTGGAATTGAACCTGAAAGCCGCTAGAAATGAACTTTTTGTTAAAGCTAACTGGAGTGATATGAATAGGAACAAAGTATTTTTAAGTATCCTTTAATGAATCAAAAAAATCCAGTAATAGCCTGATTTTACTTCTACTGAGATCAATATCAATGGCTATGGTTTCAGTGGGAACAAGATGGGTCACTAACGTAGCATTTCTCTTCACATACAGCTTAAAAGCATTTTAAGGAGAAACCTTTTGTTTAACCAGCTAAACTATGCATTTCATCCAAATATAGTTCTTCTTGTTCTGTTTTCTTCCTGACTAGTTAACAATGTTGGAATGCTTCATAATCCTCTTCCATGCCGTTTCCTTAATGGAGCAGACTCAGATGAGGTAGGATTATGTTGTAGTACTGTTGTTTTTTCTTGCAATGTAACAATTAGGGCCGGAGGTTCCATTTACTAAGGGACAGGTCCTGCATCCATTGAGGTCAGTGGAAGTTGCACTGTTGAATTCAGTGGAAGGAGAACTGGGGCCTAACTAAACATACTTACAAATGAACATACAATGACAAATTGGATAATTGTGCAGGAAAATAGATATTTGCATGTACAATCTTGGTAAATATGCATGCATTTTTGCAGCCTCCTTTTGAATTATTTTTACCCTGGATGTTCTGTTAGAAGTCTTCACAAACTGAATCCTCATGTTATAAATGCCAGCTAAGTGACGCCTCAAAATGTGTTTAAATTTGCATTATTTTCTTGTTTCCAACAGAAACTCATCAATTGCAACATTATCTCTGTTACCAAGGTATGTACAACACACATTCAGTGTATAAAGAAATAAATGTATTTATACCAGAGAAAGATGTTGTTTCAAACAGTGACAATGAGTTTTCTTATCTCCTTGCATTTTGGCTGGCTTCTTAGCTGCTCATCCTGAGCCATAATAGAAGCATTATTTTAGGAGTCTAATTAACATGCTAGGTTCTGCTACGTGTGAAACATTTTGATTAGAGCTGGTCAGAAAGTTCTCAACAAACTATTTTTGGTTGTCTAAATAGGCTGTTGTGGCAAAACCAAAACGTTTTGCAAAAAATGTAGCAATTTTTTGACAATATCTTTGACAGGAAATCTTCTTGTCCACACTGGTCGGATAGAGAGAGAGATTGAAAATCTGATTTTTTGCTTCAAAAATGGATGTGATGCAATTCCACCTTGTGAAAATATTCATTGCAGATTGAGCAAATCTTCTGAAGACAGATTTCAAAACCTCATAAGTTGTTTCAAAACAAAACTGTTCTGTGGCCAGCTCTAATTTTGATTAGCTACTTCCCTTTCAAGCACAGTTAGTATTTCACCACCTCCCCAGCTCTGATTAAGGTTTGTTGCTCTGCTGTTTGGGGCAACATGTTAACCTGAGCTACAACTAAATGCTTCATAGCTCATCTCAACCTTAACTAATATCTTTATAAACATGACAAGAGAGGCCTTTATCGACAGACTTTCCACTTTAATTGTTGAGAGTTTCCTCCCCCTATCTAACATACCTACCTCCCCCAGTTTGACCTGTTTGATCACACCACATACTTTCTCAAAGAATTGCTTTGACTGCTTACCAAAGAATCTCTCTTCTTGAAAGGTGTCTGGATTTTAAAATGCAGCACAAACCCCAAAATAATTCTTGGGGGAGGGGGGGAGCAGCTAAAAGGCTAAATTCAAGTGTGTAGAAGTGGGACAAGCCAAAGTAAGCCGTGTTAGCTGGTTAGGCAAATGATTTCTTCTTCAAGGTTTGATGTATAAATCCTTTCATATTGTTCAACTAAAATAAACTATTTATTTCTGCCATTTCTTTCTATAAAACTTCCATAAAATCTGCCTATTCTTCTCTACCCCTCCACCACAATAATTCCCTTTCTAGGCCTGGATGATGCCTTCCCCTAATTACTGCAACCTCCACCTCTCTGGCCTCTCACAAAGCCACATGCCCCCTTCAGTCTATTCCAAATGCGGGTACAAGAATTAATCATGTCTCTGACTAGATCCATCCTCTCTTCAAATGTTTCTGCTGGTTTCTCATTTTTGTCCTGATCATATGTAAGCTCTTGACCTCCTGCAAGCTCTAAACATCCTGAGGTGAAATCCTGGCTCCAGTGAATTTAATGGAATTTTTGCCATTGTATTGGATAGGGACAGGATGTCCCTTGTGGCATCTGCTTTCATTGATACTGTATCCGAGTAGCAGCCGTGTTAGTCTGTATTCGCAAAAAAAAAAGGAGTACTTGTGGCACCTTAGAGACTAACAAATTTATTTGAGCATAAGCTTTCGTGAGCTACAGCTCACTTCATCGGATGCTATAGTCTCTCTCTTCTGCCCTCCTTGTTCCAGTGAAACTTCATGGCAAATTTCCATATTGATGTCTGCCAACCACTCATCTCTCGACCTTTTTTCACTTTGTCCATTATGACTGGCACCTTCTCCCTTCACCCACTCAGACACGAAATGCTTCCATCCTTTCTTCCATAAATTCCAATTTGAAAATGAGGCTTAAACCCCCGCATGCACATTCTCACCCCCTTCACGCTACTGACCGGAACTAAGCACCAGTATGTTTATCTGCACTAGTTTACAGTGTTAGCCTTTCCTTTCTTTGTAAGTTGTCTATCAAGGCTCTTCTCCTTAAAATCTAAGCACATGTGTAAGTCTTTGAACACTGAGGAGTCCCATTGAGTTCAAAGGGACTCAAGACCATACTTAATGTTAAGCATGTGCATAAGTGCTTCACTAAATAGGGATGGACTTGAGCACATAACTAAGTGCTTTGCTAAAACAGGGTTAGAGTGATAGAGATGGGTGACTGAATATTTAAGATCCAACACAAAGCTTTGAAATTCAAAATGAACCTAAAGCTTTTATGCTGAGGTTTGAAAAAGTTGAAAAGATAAGGAAAAACATTGTGTTTTTGCACTTTCTGATCCTAGTTGGGACCAGAAGTGGAAATGCTGAAATACCAAGAAACAGACTGAGATATTTGATCCAATATTACAGACTCATGAAATTCAGATACTTTGGAGAAGATTTGCATAAGCTGGAGAACGTTGCATATCAAACTGACCCTTGGAAACTTTGGACAACAATTCAACTCAATGTGTTCTAATCTGTGCCAGTAAAATTTGTAGTCTTTCCCCAAAATTTCAAAGTATTTTTTTTAACCTACCTGCTCTGGCTCAGACGCCCTGTGCTTTCAGAACTTAAGGTGTTAGCACATTTTCTCTGTTTAAAAACAACAACAAAACAAAACAAAAACAAAAAAGACACAAAGCACAGGGAGAGGGAATGTAACTCATAGCTCTTTTATTTCTTGTAGATGACACAGATAATTTTGAAACAAATGGAGCCAAGGTAAAACTCCATTTTTTCCCTTAAGCTTTCTGTGGGTTCTAATTCTAGCAAATACTTGCTAGCTCCAATTAGTTCTGAAATAACTACTCAAGTTCTTGGTGTGTCAATGCTCAGTATAATTTATTTCTCCCGTTGCTGTGTGAACAACTGGTAGGAACTGTAACAAAAAAGTAAAATATAGGGCAGATCAGAAGATATAATATACTGGGTTAAGTTTACAAAAAAGATATGCTTGTATAGCATATGTAAACCTGCCTTTTATGAGTCTAATTAAGCATTCAAATGTCTTTACGCACATAAGTATTTTTTAAAGGTAGCTGTAGAGTTTGGAATAGTAAGTATTTAAGTGTTAAAGATAAGTTACAATAACTGGATTTACTAAGAGCAATTAATTCAGCTCCATGAGTAAAGGGTTCCTTTTCTTATCTGTTTCAAGGGAACATATATTTAAGACATAATTTTGATAATTAAATTTCCAGCTGTTAGAATTTAAGAAGGGTGAGGAGAAAATTTTTATTTTAGGATACAGTAAACTTTTTTGTTTCAGCAACAATAAAGACAAGCTTTTATCTTTTACTAGTTTTCCCTTTGGTTATTATGAAAATAGCTGAGAGATGCTTTTTATTGCGTATAGGGAAAATTAAGGCACAAATGAAGGAAGTGGGAAGAGGAATGGTTTGGTTAAGGAGCAGTTATAAGCATAAATTCTTTTCTCTGAATTTTTCAAATATCTGACAATATTCATGCTCAGATGCAAAATCCCCCATGGTTCCAGTTGCACTATTCACTTAAATTACACTTCTACAATCTTCTGTCTAATTAAGCTCTAAAGACTCTCTTTGAGAATGTAGCCTATTCTGTTTGTATAATAGAAAAGTTCTGCCTTCTAGAGGAAAAGACTGCAGTTTTAATCTAGTGCAGGACCCAGATCCTACTGTAATATAGCAAAAGGCAAATTTAATTTAACAATTTAATTTTAATTTCAGACGAAAAGGACTTATTCTGAACCTTTCTTCTGGTTTGGGCACCTTTCCTTGTCCATTATATACTATATATTCGGCTTCTAAAGTAAGTCTTTCATATTGCTTTGTAAATCAGGGTTGCTGAAATGTTCACCCAAAACACCATATCCTCAGCTGGTGTAAATCAGTGTAGCTCCGTTGAAGTCTATGGAAGCAATGCACTAGCTGCGAATCTGACTAATATTGTGATATTTTCAGATACAATTAAACACCACCACTACAATATTCATAGTATCCCTTTAAACTAAAGCAGAGAATAGGGCAATTGTGAACTTCTGTAGGGACAGGCTAACTGGCTTACTCAAGACTGAAGATGCACTAAATGTGACAGATTTTGTGGAGGGTAAAATTTTGTGTAGTGGAAGGATTGAGATCGGAGATGCGTGGGGAGGGACGGCGGGCAGGGTCGGCCCCCCCAGTTTCCATCACTCCGCTGCCCCACCATCAGCAGGTAGGGGTTGCCTTGCCTGTGTTTCATTTGGAGGCTTCACTTTGAGTTAAAACTCCCAAAATTTTAACTTCATACTGATATGATTCACTTTCATGATTTTCATTCAAAACCATAAAATGCTGAAACTCAGCTCTTGTTTGGGTGACATTCCACCCAAGCTCCCTCAAAACCCAGACAAAACTACACAAATCTAGCCCAAGTTTCAGCTACGTTGAAACCTGAATTTTTAGGTGGGGTTTTTTGGTTGCCTAAGTTTCTCATGGCTCTACACAAAAGTGAAATCAAATTCAAATAAAATATTTTTAGATTGAAAAAAACGTGGTCAGCATTATCTAAAAATTTCTGATGACCGACTGGCATGTTTCTTTTTAGGTACTTATTATGGAAACAGAGACCATATATCTGAGAACCTCACACTCCAATATATTAATACTCACAAGACCCTTGTAAGATAGCATTTCCCTATTATCCCCATTTTATAGATGAGAAACTGAGGCACAGAGAGGCTGTGACGTGCCCATTGTTACACGGATGTCTGTGGTGGAGCAGGGACTCGGACCCAGATCAAGTCCTAGGCTAGTATCCTAAAAACCAAACCATCCGTCTTCTCTACTTGCACTTTGCATAGTCATTGATCTGTGCAAAGTGGGTGTAAAAAATGTTACCATTGATGTAAATGAGTGGAGAATTCTGACATGATAGTATTTTACACCCAGTTTTGCTCAGTTTGTACAGGAGTAACATACTATACAAGGTGCAAGGCAGAAATCAGGCCCAAAGTTTCCAGACTAGAGATGGTCCCAACAGGAACAATATTGAACTATGGGTACGTTGGGATCTAGATTCATCTGTGGATCTTAATTTTGCAATTTGGGTCCATGAAATATGGATTTCAATCCAGAGCCACACTTCCAGGCTTGGGTTCTTCTCTACTCCAGAGTTTTTGAATTTGGCTCTTGTCACTGTTACATGATAAAGAGAACTACAATATGTGACAGAAAATGGAGAGGATATCTTTAATTTTCAGGTTTTTTTCGAATCTCTTCTCTTGTTTTTCAGAGGGCCTGTCTACCAGCCTCTACTTGAGAATCACACACACAAAATGCAACCCTTATTCTCTGGTGCCTGGAATGGCTCATTCAGCTATCTAGCCTTTTGGTGATTTTTATTTTTTAAATAAAGTGAACCTCAATTCTATTTAGGGATTAAAATGGCATTATGGGCCAAAAAAAACATACAAATGATTTATCGTCTACCACTATATATAATTAATTCCAGTTTAAAAAGGGACCTTTCCTCTCATGGCTCATAAGTAAATTTTCAGATGCTGGAACGAGAATATTGAGGTGTAAAACACCAGTTGCCCTCTGCATAATATCTAAAAAGCACCATAAAGCATTGTCTTCAACACTGATTTTGTTTATCTAATTACTGATGAACGACTCAGTGTTGCCAAGTCACTTGATATTTGGTGTGTCTCCATGCCCCAGCTCCTGAAATCTTGAGACTACTCTGAAACCTGAGATTATGTGAGACTCTTAACTACTTTTTTTTTTTTTTAAATGAAAGCCAAGTTTCTAGCCCTTCTGGTATGGAGAGAAGCCTGGAAACACTAAAACACTAAAGGATCAAGCAACAGAAAGTATATATCTCTTTCCTCCGCCAAACTTACTATTTTTAAAAGTCTAATTATTTGTAAGCCAGGCTCATGATGTTATGGAGCCTGACTCATGATTTTTGGCAAGACATTTGAACAGCAGCAACACAAATATGTCCAAATTCCAGCCCTGATTCGGATTTCACTCACAACAGTAAATTGGGACTAACTCGAGTGGAAACAGTGATTACTCTACTGTACATGCATTGGCCCAGGGACTGCACTACTCACACTTGGCAGTGCCTCCTTGTGGCTCAGATGGGGAATTAGCTCTGCTATCTGGTCTTAAAACCCTTCCTGTAGTTACTCAGTCAGTCGTTGTTCTCACTCACTCACTAGCCTCTCATGCTCTTGGGCTGCAGCACTTTCCTCTTCATAGCTTAGCCTGCCAGTCAACTCACATTAAAGTTCTCCCCCATCTAAGGTATGGTAAGGCAAACTGTCCCAGGTGCAGTCTGCTCCTTGCTGCCTGTTCTGTGCCACTCCTCCAGTGGCTGGTAGGGGAACCTGGACCTACCCTTTACACTGGGTTCCAGTCCAGGGACCCTCAACCCAGCAGCTCTGGGCTTTTACTCTTCCAGCCCTTACTGCTTCTTCCCTGGACTGCTTCCTACTCTCTCCTTGCAGCTTACCACTCTTCCCCCTTGTATAGGGTTGCCAACTTTCTAATCGCACAAAACCAAACACCCTTGCCCCAACTCCTGCCCTGGGAACTCACCCCTGCCCTGCCCCTTCTCTGAGATCCCACCCCTGCTCACTCCATCCCTTCTCCCTCCATCAATTGCTCTCCCCAACCCTCACAGGGCTGGGATAGGGGGTTGGCTAATAGCCATTAATGGATTTAACCTCCATGAATTTATCCAGTTCTCTTTTAAACCCTGTTATAGTCCTAGCCTTCAAAACCTCCTCAGGCAAGGAGTTCCACAGTGGACTGTGCGCTGAGTGAAGAAGAACTTCCTTTTATTTGTTTTAAACCTGCAGGGTGCAGGAGGGAGTTTGGGTGTGAGACAGGACTCAGGGCTGGGGTTGGGATGCAGAAGAGAGTTCCAAGCTGGGGCAGAGGATTGGAATGCAGGAAGGATTTTTTCAAAGTGGGGGCTCTGGCCAGGCGGCTCCTGAAAATGGCCGGTATATCTGGCTCCTGGGCAGAGAAACCAGGGGGTTCTGCATGCTGCCCATGCCTCCCCCCGCAGCTCCCATTGGTTGCAGTTCCTGGCCAAAGGGAGCTGCAGAGCCGGCTCTTGGGGCAGGAGCAGCATTCAAAGCCACCATGTCTGCCCCTGTGCCTAGAAAGCAGACATGCCGGCTGCTTCTGGGAGCCATGCGGAGCCATGTCAGGCAGCCTGTCTTAGCCCCACTGTGCTGCCGACCAGACTTTTAGCAGTCAGGCATTCCAGTCAAAAACCAGATGCCTGGCAACCCTACCCTTATATCAGGAAACGCAACTGCAGGTTACCCACTCCACCCACCTCCTTCCTTTCTTTATAGATCCTGCCCAGCTCCTCCCCTGAGCTGGACTTATCTGAAAGTAGGCCCTCGTACACCCAAGGTTTCCTCCAGGTGCAGCCTATAGGTTATTGGCCTAATTTCCCCCTGCAGGCCTGATGTGGGGTGGATGTCTCAGCACATGTGTCAAAAGAAGAATGTGTTCTATTCCAGCAATGGTACAAGTGCACCTATGCTAGCAACTGGTGTAAACACAGCCCAGGCTTTTTTACCACTGTGTCCTCAAAACTGCATTTTCATAACCTGGGATACTTTTGAGTCCCTTGTACACTAGCACTTGTTTCATGTCTGACTTGTGCTGGAATATGGGTACAACTTTTTCTGTGTAGAAGATCCTGTGGGATCAGATTCAGGCCCCCCTTTTCTAAATGTGGTACAGCAGGTGGATGCACTAAATAACTCATTGCTAGATTTTGCAGACATATTTGTGCTCTAGCTTGGATGATAGTTGGGTCATTTTGGTAAGAGGTATGTGTTTATATGCATGCATGTTTGCACACAAGTAATTTCAGTTCCTTATGACTAAGTTTATTCAATTTTGTTATTCTAGGCTTTTGTATGCACGTTTTCCAAAGCACTTCAAGCAGAATATAAGGCAAAGGGAATTATCATACAGGTGATATAGTATCTTTGTTAATTGCCGTCATTTTCATGAATATTTGAAGTCCAGTCACAGAGCCCAATCCCAGGAAGTGCTGGACACCCATGTGGAAGCGTTGGGTGGCCCAGTGTCCCTGCTAAAATTTCCTCCTCACTGTTGTGAAACAAAAGCTTCCTCTTCTCACTCCACCTCAGAGGTGGCTGCCCTTTCACTGATGCTCCATGTACCTTCTATAATGTGTTAAGGACCCTTCTAAATGAAAGGCACTAATTATTGTCAATAATGATCTTTTATTTCAGGTGGTGGCTCCTTATGCTGTTTCTACTCCAATGACAATGTACCAAAAACCCAATCTCATAACAAAGACTGCAGAGGAGTTTGTTAGAGAATCACTGATTTATGTAACTGTTGGAGAGGAGACATTTGGTTGTTTAGCCCATGAGATCTTGGTAATTAAATTTAATAATTATTACAGGGCTCCCAGGGACTGATCCCAAAGTCCACTGAAGTCAACTGGAGTTTTCCCATTGATTTCATGGGGTTTTGGGTCAGGCCCCAAATGAAAAATTCTGTACAGGCTTAATGCTGATTGTGAATTGTTGATGCTTATATATGTCAACAATTAACCGTAGTGGGAGTTAGGTACAAGCACTGATATGAGTAGATTCCATCAGTTGGAAACTGAAAAAAAACCCTCCCCCCACTGAAATATTGACTGTAGCAGTATCACAAAAGTTTTCAATGCTAATTATTATAACCTACGTGAACACTGATTTGATTTCTTTATAGCTGCCTGTAATGACTTTTTTTTAAACCATCCCTCCCCTTTTTGTTTGTTTGTTTTGCTTTTTTGTTCCACTGTTTGTAAGGCATGCATCCTGCAGCTCATTCCGTTGTGGGTATTCCACAGTGACAGACTTCAAGAGGTGTTCCTGAACGCATTTTCAACTTACCTGAAAAGGAACTGGAAGAGGCCCTAACAAAATCAACTTTTTAGACCATGTGAAATTGTGAATCCTAGCTTCATACACTATAATTCTGGGGGCTAAATTCAGCTCTGGATGAATTTGGCCCAGCATGCTTACTGAAGAAGTTTACTAAGGGCCTGATCCAAAGGACATTGAAGTCAATGTTTTTCCACTGACTTCAATGGGCTTTGGCTCAGTTACAGAGAGATGGGATGCTACAGCTGCTTTTGCTTCTTTAAACTGAGCTTGCAAATGGTGGATAGCTAGACCTGTTTACTGTTTACAAATAAGACAATTTGCATTATTTCCAAACATAGGTTTGTTTGCTTTGATGCTTTTAGGAAGACTCACCTGATCTGTGAAGGGGCTTTGGATTTTTGTGGTAGGACACAGAGATTTTGCTAGAGACAGAGGAGATAGTGGGAAGAGGTTTTAGAAGATGAAGGGAATCTGTGCATAGGGGTTTTGGAAGTTTGCAGGAACAGAGTTTATTAGTGGAAAGGACTTTAGAGTCCTCCAAAGCATCTTATGTGAATCACTGTCAGAGACAGGATACTGGACTAGTTTGTCCTCCAGTATGGTAACTTTATTCCTGTGTTTATAGGAAGATGAAAGCTGAAGGTGAAGACTTTGAATCTAGATAGTTATTTGGAAAACATTACACATTCAGAATTTCTCTTTATTTTGTGTAGAATTAGGAAGTGAGAATCTTTGCACTTTGCAACGTTGTTTTGTTTGTGCGTTCCAAAAAGCTATTCAATAAAGAAACAATCAAATATCAGAAGTCTTATTTAAACCAGCAGGAGTGAATATATATTTGCATTTGTTGGCCAAATGTGATCTGAGGATGTCCCTGTAGTGTAAGCAAGATAGGAGGTAAAGCTATGCTACCACTTAATTCAACCACTAAATAGATCCTAATGACTCCTGCAGTTCCTTTAAGATGCCATGTGACAAAAAGCTATATAATGACATATGCCAGATACTGCCAACGCACTGACATAGTACAGCATAGCAGCTCCTTTCCATAAAATACAATGTTAAAATCTCATTGAAAGTCTGACTTACATCAGAAGGACGAGACAGGAAAAATCCTAACTCTCCACATATGTCAGCACAGAAACCAAATTATGCACTGTTGTGAATCTTCATTCAAAGGCACAGTAGGGAACACTGCAAAGCATACTACATGTTATGGTGTTTGTGTGCATGTGCGTGTACACACGTGTTTAGAAATAGTTGATTCTGACGTTTACATACTAATATCTATATTCAACCCCTCTCACACTGAACATCATCATTAAAATAATTACTTCAACCTCCAGGAAACAATGAGCATTCTTCACGGTCATGTAATACACACCACACCTCCTGTAAGGTACAACAAACTATGTTCTATGGAAATTGTAAAGCAAGGCCTTACAGAAGCACACTAGTAACTCTGTAAATAAGTCATTCCACTGAGTTCAATGCGGCTATTTCACATGCTTACATTTACGCATGTGCATAAGGGTTTGCAGGATCAGGGGCTAAGGTAGTAATAGGTCACCCAGGTCAGGATTGCCAACTCCAAAGCATTCCAAAAAATCATGAGCCAACCCCCCAAAACCATAGAGGAAACTCCACAATTGTGACACTTGGCAACACTGCTAGGTCCTTCCTACTTTGACTGCTGAAAATGAAACATTGAGAGAAAAGTGAGCCAGATGCCTCAAGGACAGCAGAAACACAGTTAAGGCATGAGAGCACTAGCTATGAATTTTGGCATCTCCCATTGTTTGGACTTCTCTTGAAAGGAATAGTTACATTTCAGTAAGAGATTTGGGGTTAGTAGATTTGAATTCTAACTCCAGAAGAAGTTTTGCCAAAGTTTTAGGAATGCAGATAGCAGTTGTACAAAAGGCACTGTGTATTAAAAGATCACTCTGCTGTTTTGTGAAGAAAAACAAGTGAGAAATTTAATTAAAAACAGTACTGTATGTAGGGTGTTGTATAACTGTTCGAAAAAGTCTAGAGAGACTTTTCCAAAGCACCTACATGACTTAGCTGGTAAGTCCCATTAGGACTTCGAAGTCATTTAGGCCCATATCTTCAAAGGTATGTAGGCTCCTAGCTATTGATTTCAAGGGCAGTTCTATGACCATGTATTCTGTGAGCAGCTCAGTCATAGGAGCATCATTTCATGATGTTTCAATGGGTGATATTATCCTAGCAGTCCCTATCTTCTCTGGGATCCCTTACTGATAGGGAACTAAGGCATAGACAGCCTAAGTGACTTGTCCAACACAGGCAGTCCATGGCAGAGCAAGGAATTAAACATGGGTCTCCTATGTTTCTCCTATGTCTCCCCAACTGCTGGGTCATCCTTTCTCTCCTCAGTGGCAGTTAGGAGCCTAATTACCTCTCAGGAGCTGGGACATAAGTGCTTTTGAAAATGTTACACAATATCATAACACAACCCAAAATGAATATTTCTCCTGTTTATGAAATTCACATACTGTACATTGGAACTGAATACCTTGCCTGTCTTTCTGAGTACCCTGTTATATGGACAATGTTTCCTACATTTTATGCCCATTGAACTTGCTCAGTTTGTAAATTAAACAGTCTGTCTACATTACTTATTTGGTTGTTTCATAGTTGTGTTAAACAATTCATAGAATATAAACTACTGAATATTCACACCCAGTATAAAAAACATCTGCAACTGGCAATGAGACATTGGTATTATACATATTAACTTTGTTTGAAAAAATGAGGAATGGACATGGTTTGGTCATCATTTCATAAATTACCGTTTTATATAGATTAAAAGATATTCTCTAAAGTATGCTACTTGTACAGCTTTACAATAAACCAAACAATACATGATAAATATTACATGTGAGCCAAAGCCTGTAGGCCTTTGGGAAATCCCCTGTTCAATTCAACAATGGAGGGGGACAGACTGACTGATACACTCTCTCTCTTGAGATAAGGAAATAATAATCTTTCTCTAGCCCTACATCCATCTAGAGCCACAAGTAATTATATACATGCTTAGTTTATATACATGCTTAGGACAAAGCCTAAATGCTTGCAGGACTGCAGCCTCAGAGTATGTCTACACTCAGTACAAATAAAACCCTACAGCAAGTCTTGGAGCCCAGGTCAACTGTCTTGTGCTCATACTACAGGGCTAAAAATAGGAGTGTTGACATTTGGGCTTGGGCTGGAGCCCAGGCTCTGAGACCCTGGGAAAGTCTATGCTGCATTATCATTCAGGCCTTCAGTTTCCTCTAGCGATGACAGTGTTTTTTGCTTGTTGGTAAATCAAATACTACCTTATTCAATAACGCACACTCCGCAGCCCCCACACACATGCTGCTGGAAAAGGGTGGGACAGAAATGGATATTTTGGGAAATTGAGTGACCTGTTCAGGAAGTGACTAGAGCATCAATAAAATTAACATATCAAGTTCTCCAGGAGTGTATAATGCAAGAAGAAATATTTGTTTCTAGCAGATAGGATTTAAATTAGAAAAATTTGGATATTTGGCAAATTCCCTATTGAGTTTCAAAAGTGAAAATGATCAGTCTAGTTTTGTTACCCAAGCAGAGCGAAAATAGAAAGCTAGATAAGATGGGCATATGACAAGAAGAAAATAAGGTTTTTTAAAAAAAGGTAGTTTTAAGAAACATGGGTAAACAAGAATGTGTATTTGTATGCACAAACACAAAGTCATTAGTGATCTTGGGTGCCTTAAATTCTGGGTGTCCAAATTGAGGCATTTTAAAGGGCCCTGACTTTCACAGGGTGGGTGCTCAGCACTTGCTGAGAATCAGACCCCATTAAAGTGTCTCAATTTGGACAAAATCAGTCATTTTTGAAAGTCTAGGCCATAATATTTTATCTGGACAGACTTTCCTTAATAGTAAGATTGTGGTCTTTGCTAGCTCATGCTCTCAGTTAATGAGTGAAATGCTGATTGGCTCTACTGAGTCTGGTCTACTGACCTAAAAATGTAATACACAGTCTTGAAAATGTGAACAACCTTTACATACAAAACATTTCAGTTATTAAATTAGCCTCATGCATGTTTGTACAGGCAAAGGGGACATTGTTTCGGTAAAAAAAAAAGTGCAGCCAGTCACCAAGAGTACTACATTAAGGAAAAAAGAAGCAGTTCAGGGCACGATTGCTTTTAACAACAATGTAATCCACTGATTGAATAGATCAGTGGCATAGCACTAAGTCAAAGTCTTACTTTTAAAGAGATTGGCACTGCAAATCTGTCTAGACAAGCCATTTAGAGCACAGTAAAAAAAAATCGAATCTCAGTGTTGTAAACACTATTATCAAGACTGGTAATACTGACAGGACCCTACTGTTCTTAAGGACCACCCACAACAGAAAGAATTTTATGTGGCAGCTTGCCCAAAATATTTATTTGAGATCTATTACTATGTGGCAACAACGTAAAAGAGCTGTAGGAGTGAGGAGTGTTTACTGGGCGAGTAGCTGATGGGGTTGGCCTTGACAATGGCTGCAATACATATTTCAGAAAGTGATACAGTCCTCCCAAAAAAGAAACATTGCAAACACACTCTCTTAGGCTATTCTGACAGATTAGGTTGTCTTCCGATCCCAGCAAAAGGGCAAGGCTCACACATTGATGGGGAAAATGCATGCAGGGGTCAGTTATCCAAATCTTATTGTGAGGAACATCTTTAGTTATAAACACTCTCGCACATTCTATTCATGATCCTTAAATTCTTGCACCACATACACTTGCACTTTTGGGGTGCTGGGAGGGAGGCCAGGCTAAGAGTTCAATACTGTGTCCAGGAGTTTCCAAACAGTGGCAGCTGATGGAGCAGAAGTGAGACATTGGACTACAGCTTGATGCATTAATCAGTACCTTTCTCCCCTCCCTATGGGGAGCTGTGGGACAGTGTCTAAGCCCAGTTTTCAATCTTAGATGCCTAAAGTTATGTACCTAATTCTGCATTTAGAAACCTACATTCTCATTTTATAACTATAGATGGAGTTTAGGGTCAAATTTTTGGCATGCTTGAACAGTGGCACAAGGGATTAAGGGGGCTGCAAGGCATCCGCCTGCCCCCTCCCCCCTGCCTCCCCATGCACTGCATGGCCAGAGACAACTGGAGGCTTGTGGGGGCTTTAGCTTCTCGGAAGATTTAGGGATTGTATTAATAAATAAAGGAAGCGCTGAGTTTGGAACAAAAACTCATTTATCACACTTTAGTAAAACAGAGATTTAGTTATGGTACCAAACAACTCATTAAAGTGCTAGCCCACAGAGAGAGAGAGAGAGAGTGTGTGTATAGTTTAAACTCTAGTCTCCCAAATGAAAAAAGTTGACCAGGCCCTTGCAATAGCTACCCACGTCTTGGAGCACAGAAGAGGAAGCAGGTTCTGCAGAGCTGGTACATGCCATCCCTTCTTTCACAGGGGGAGGCAGGAGAAGGGCCGGAACCTGGATTTCCACATCCATGAGCCCAGCAGTATAGCTGTGCCAACATGCTGAGGATATCTATTATACTGGATATAGACCCAATGTAGTTTACTCCCTCTCCAGAGCAGGAGACAGATGGTTACTTTCCACAAACCTATTCATTTCATCTGCATTAAAATGAGGCAATTATCTAAGATGATAATATGAAAACTATTCCAGTGCAAGCAGAAACTCTATTGCAAGGTTCTCGCCTTGAAGCAAACACTTCTGATGCAAAAAACTTTTGCTACACGTTGCCAGCACTCATGAGAGTTATGATAACCATTCATTGCAGAAGTGCCCTATGTGGAAACCAAATAAATTAACTAAGCAGCTGGATGCCACAGGAGATGTTATACAAAGTATACAAAGTAAGTTGTAGAAACGGTTAGTGGTAAGAGGATATTAATGTAGTAATAATTAGCAAGGAAAGGGAGAAGTCAAAAGGAAGAATTATGTTGGAACAGAATAAGTACCCGAGGTAGAAAGATACTCTGCTGTCTTAGAAGCCTGGAAGTCAGGAGGCCTGGGCTATATTTAACTCTAGCAATGAGTGATGGTCTGACCTTTGATGAGTCCCTTAAGCCTCTCTGGACCTCAGTTTCCCCAGTTTCTCTATTTCATAGGTGAGAGAGAAAAACCCTTCTTCCCCCCCAGTTTGGAGGCTTTTATTAATGTGTCAAGAATTGAGATCCTTGTATAAAAGGTGCTATGTCATTATGAAGCCACATTATTATTACTATTTGATTAGTTAGATTGCAGTAGTACCCCAAAGGCCTGGAACTTTCTAAACAGAAAAGTGTACCCAAAGAATGCACAGTCTAAAAAGAGTACATACTAATATTCTAACTTACTTCCATTCAAGTTAGCAGGCCCTACTGAGACCCCCAACAATGCTACAGGAACTAGTATCAAAACCATTGGCAATTATTTCTGAGACCTCAGAACAAGTGAGGTCTTAAGGAGCAAACCATGTTACCTGTATTTAGAAGGGAACTTGATCCAAAGCCTACTGAAGTCAATGGAAAGACTCCCATTGATTGCAGTGGGCTTTGCACTGGTCCCATAGTAACCAAGGGACTACTTGTGGAAGAAGGAACTGCTCAAGAGGCGTATAGCTGGCAGAATCTGACCCTTGATTTCTATTTATGACAGGCTATAAAGCCTATTCAGTAGTTCTCAGTGTTAACAGAGTATTTGAGATAGTTCCTCATAACTTGCTCAGAGGGAGCCAGGTAAAGGTAGATTCAATGGAACTGCTCTATGATTCAGACCCGTAAGGGTAGTTAAAAGGCAACTGCTTAAAGAAAAACAAAACAGTGCCTCAGTTTCAAGAGAAAGTCAGAGCCACTGGATCATTTTGCTCACACACACAGTTTGGATATTATTCCTGCCTCCTTGGGTGGACCTACAAATAGCTAGAATAATTAAATCCCTGGATCAGGGGTTCTCAAGCTTTTTCTTTCTGACCTCTCTCTCCCTCCCCGCTATAAAAACTCCATGGCCCAGCTGCACCACAATTGTTTTGCTGCATATAAAAACCAGGGCTGGCATTAAGGGGTAGCAAGCAGGGCAGTTGCCCAGGGCCCCACACCATAGGGAGCACTGTGAAGCTAAGTTGCTCAGGCTTTGGCTTCAGCCACACGTTATGGTGCTTGGTGTCCCAGGCTGCAGTCCCATGCAGCAGGACTTCTGCCTTCTGCCCTGAGCCCTAGCGAGTCTAACACTGGCCATGATGGCTCAAAGTAGCAGAATATTGCAGAGAAGGCTTTTGTGCAATAGGTCATGTACAGTAATCTGATTTCTCTGGTGTCATTCTGAAATGTATGAATGTTGCTTGCTGCTCAGAGTCCCCCCGTTGTGTAACAATAACTAAAGGTAAATTCACCACTAAGGGGCTCTAAAGGAGTGCTTAATTATAATATCCCTGCAGCACCTGTTTAGGAGAAATACCAGTAGTGTGTGGATATGAACTGCAGAAAATGACGTCTTAAAGTAATTGAAGATCTGATTTAACTGTAAAAAAACCCAAGAGAATTCAGGATTATGGCTGAAAACTCAGAACTTTTGTGTTGTGTGCTCAGTACTTTAGAGTTATTAACTAATAAATATTATAGCAACAATTGAGAATCATGTTTAGGAGATATTCTAAACACAATGGACTTATTTATACACTTGCTTTTGGCTTGTCTGCCTTTCAATAGCTCCTACACTGCAGATAAAATGAGTTTTCTGCTGGCTGATTGTGGGATTATTTCTGAGATGCCAAAGCATAGCAGTTCCAATCAGCCCAAAGTTTTATGTTCAGGAAGACAGGATTTTCTTATTTTAACATGTTTATTATTTACAAGCTGCATAGTCAGCTGTCTAGATTCACGCTCTCCCCTAAGAGAAAAAGCTATTCTATTAATTTCACGGCACATGTCAGGCTTACTCTTGCAGCTATCCTACTAAAGGAAAAGCAGTATAGCTACTGGTTAATCTTAGAGTGCTGTTAAGGATGTTACAGCAGCATGAATTGGCTTAGATATACTGCACCAAGGCTGTTGTAAGAACCTGACTACAGTAGCGTAGTCTTGTAGAATAGGCACAAGATTAGCAGTCATGAACTGAGTTCTGCTGTAAGGCCTTAGGCTAATAACCTAAACTCTGTAAAATAGGGATAATACTTACCTACTTGGATGGGTGCATTCATTAATAGTTGTAAAATCCTTTGAAAATGTCAACTACTATTTAAGGGTAAGCATGTTACGTTGTTTTCAATAAGACCATTGCCTAAACTAACTAAAGTGAATGTTAGGCTTATATTTTTGAAAATCTCAGTACTGTTTTTTTCATTTGTGGTTAGATGTTTGCCCAATGGAATAGACACTGCAGACATATCATGTTTTAAGGTTTCCTTTGCCTGGCATTATGAATGTAGGTAGATATTCTCCATTCATTCAATACCAGTATGCCTAAATTAGCATGCAGTTACTGCCAATGGTGTACAAATGGCAGTTTGCATGCACAATCACAGTAAATCCATATACAATTCTGTATATATTTTCCATACAGACATTGGGCCTCTGAGAATTTTACCCTAGGAGTGCAAACATCAGCTTCTAGGAGCTAAGTTTTTAATATTTAGCCCTATTAGCTTTAAAACCCAGGGGAAAGCCATGTTTCAACAAACAACAAATAGGTGTAATTCTTTTAACAGATATTTTTATATTTCTCCAAACATTACCAGAAGAGGGCACTATTGCCTCATTCTGACAAATTCCAGTGGGATTTTGTCATCACGATCTATCCCTTCCCTATATGTCAAGCTAACTTTTGTAGGTTCATCTAGCTTATCTTTCTGAGTTCAAGTGTCCAATAGTAGATAAAGTCAAATCTTGACTTTAGTGAGTATTTTGCTTGTATAAGGACAGAGTAAAAACACTGGGATTTGAAATCCAGATTTTATGTCCCGTCTTGTGCAGAACTCAGACATCAGCAGTTTCTGGCACTTTTCAACTCAGTGCTACAGCAGAGTATTAAGTTCTAGCGTTAATATACCTATCAATAGAATTTAGTTCACCCTAATGTCAGAATGAGCCAACTGAGCATGCTCAGACAGAAAGACCACCGATATCAACACAATATTGAGGAATGACCAACACTGCAGGAACTCCACCTGTAGGGAAACACATGGTTCTGGGTTATGTCTGTTCCACTAGCAGGCTCTGGTCTAAATCCCCTATCAGACTTGCTCCTATCTATGGATTACCATGGCTGACTATGCACTTATCTTTCACTATGCTTCACATAAACAGAAGTACTTAAAGATCTGGGAGAACAAACAAAGGTGTAAATGGCATTATATAAATACTGTATCTCTGCCTTTGAACAACATGAAGGAACACTGTATACCTGGGTGTGATCAAATATAGTTATGTTGCCCCTTCTACTGTAGACGTTTTATTATTTACAGTATGTAGTGCTGCTTAAATCCATCTTCTTTCTGGCTCTGGTTTTGGCAGCCTCTGCCCTGATGTGTGGCTAGTCATTGAATATACCACCCGGACATAGTCTAGTCCAGGGGTCTGCAACCTTTCAGAAGTGGTGTGCCGAGTCTTCATTTATGCACTCTAATTTAAGGTTTTGTGTGCCAGTAATACATTTTAAAGTTTTTAGAAGGTTTCTTTCTATAAGTCTATAATATATAACTAAGCTATTGTTGTATATAAAGTAAATAAGGGGTTAAAAATGTTTAAGAAGCTTCATTTAAAATTAAATTAAAATGCAGATTTTTATCAGTTCAGCGTGATCCTTGCCCTTGCTTTTACTTGCTGATTTTTCCAATGTCTGGCACGTATTTGGATACTTTAAGCTGCACACAGGTTTCTGAGTGATCAGTTGTAAACTGGCTCTGAGAAGGACAGAGGACAGATTTCATGTGTGAAAATACCTGTTCACACAGGTATGTGGATCCAAATGCTGAACACATTGCAAATGCAATTTTCATCAAACAGTTAAATTTCACTGGCAGGGATGTCCAGCAGGTCAGAATAGAGGCCCCATGATCTCTCTCAGTAGCTTCAAGTGCACTCTACAGATCTACAAACTTTGATGCCCACAATTCTGAGCTTTTTAACTGAATGAGCTGCATTTCGAAATCTTCAACACCCATCCACTGAAATACAGACAAATCCAAGTCGCTTTCGTTGAACTTTTCAGGTTTAATTAGAAAAGAAAGCGTTGGGCCAAATTGCTGGAAATGTGTCAGAAAATTCTGATTCCAGTTCTTGCATGTACATTCTAATCTCAACATCAAACGCAGTGCGCTGTTCCATGTGGCGTGATAGTGATATAAGCAACAAATCAGGACTTAAAAATATCCTAGTACAGTCGTGCTGGAACAATTTTTAAGGTGGGGGTGCTGACCTGCGCTCCCTCTTGCCCCTGTCTGCACCCCCACTGCCCCAGACTGGGGCCAGTGGGCCACAGCTGGGGGCGGCTGCAGAGCCCCAGACCGTTGGCCAGGACCCGAGGCCGGCAGCGGGCTAAGCGGGGCCGGTGGATGGAACCCTGGCTGGCAGGTGATTGGCGGCCAGTCCCCCAGGCCAGCAACAGAGCCCCCAGGACTGGTGGCCAGGACCCGGGGAGTGTGAGTGCCACTGAAAATCAGCTCATGTGCCGCTTTTGGCATGTGTGCCATAGGTTGCCTACCTCTGGTCTAGTCAAAGGCTGAAATGTTCTCATATGCAACTCCTTTCTCTATATTATGGATGCATTACTAGTAACTTCCATACTTAAGGTTCATTAAACTTTGAGGGATCTCCTTTTCATTTAAAGACATACGGGCAGAGTGGTGTTCCCTGTGGTGAACATGGCAGTGTAGGTGAAGGGCTAGCTGCTGATTGATAGGAGACAGTGCCGAGGCAGCCCACCAGTTGCAGAGCACTATGACAGCTCAGCTAGGCAAGGATAAGGAGGCAGGATGTCAAAGACCTGGGAGCATGGCTTCATCCTGCCCTCTCACTCCCCACCAGCATAGCCTTGAAGGCACAGACTTCAGGGTTCATTTTAGAAATGCCTGGTCTAAATATTCATAATTAAAACTACTGGGCTAGCTGTCTACAAACATGACTCGAGTTACAAGTCTCCGTGAGATCTATAAAACAGGCAAAGTTTGAAGCTTATCACATGAGCCAATTCTGAGTCATTTAAAGGCAAGGTTTCTATTCTGAACATATAGGGGCTGATTTCCCAGTATGCTGGTGCAAAGCAGCCCTAAGGTCAGTTTCACCAGACACAGGAGCATTCCCCCAATGTAAGGACACAGTAGGAGTGGCTACAACTGCTGCTGATTTTGGGCTTATGTGACCCCAGCAACATCCCGGTATAATCAAGCAAAGGGTTTACTGCTACCTGGGAGTCAACTGGCCTGGCCAACTTCAACTGGCCTGGCCAATTCACTGTACCCCAGCTTACTGAAGTTCTGTATCTGAAAGGTGGTATGTAAGATATTACTGGAAAACTAGTAACTCACTGATCACGTATAATCATGCATGATCATGCATAGGCTGTGTACAAGAAAAAAAAGTGGTGCCAAAAATGTGTTTGGCAAGCAATGCATAAGCCCAGTATGCCCTAGCCAAATGGGCCATGTATTGGATTTCTTTATCCAGCCTGGTTCTCAGGCAGACACAATGAAGGTCTATTTACTTATAAAGTAAACAAAGCCATCAAGTAGGGAGGAAGACAGAATTGGTGTCCTCACCTCAGCAAGAGAAACATTATCTGGATTATAAAGACAGCAGGTCTGAACCTCAAATAAGTAATTGAATCAATTGATTGTACACAATATTACTGTATTAGAAAAATTTATCAAGTGAGGTCTTTTCTGAAAGTTAATGGTACACTGGTGATTAATATCTTTGTGAATGTTTTTATTAACACTATATGAGGAAATATGGATACTTAATGATATAATGCTTTAAAGGCTGTGACCAAACACAGGGAGAAATGGGTCTTTCTCCCCACTGTCCCCCCAAACAAGAGGAAATGCAGCTACCTATGTGTCTCCAATGAAATTAAGTCAGATCTGACCAAAAAACAAACAATGGAAACTCCATTTATATACATATCAGGAAGGGAATTGGAAGGAAGAAAAGCATGAGGTCATCCTTAGTCTGGGGACAAAACAATAAGTTTGTGAAGATATAAGAGAGTGGAGAAGCCATCTTGGCATCCATTACCGGGCACACAAAAGGTCAGAGCCAGAGATGAAAATGGGCTGGTACGGGCCGGTACAGCACACTGGTAAGAAGTGGCCGCCGGTACCAGCCCATACACAGCCGATGTTAAATCATTGCCGTGGCAAAGCTTTAACGTTGCTTCCCCTTTTCCCGCCCCCCCGACCGCTGCCAGGGTGGGGGAGGGAGTGAAAAAGTGGCAGCTGCCCTGGGGCCCGTCAATTTAAAAGGGCCCGGCCTCCCAGCCGCCACTACTGCGTCAGCAACCAGAGCCCCGGGTCCTTTTTAATTGCCACCGGAGCCCCGGGCTGCACGGACTGGGCAGCATGGAAGGGCTGGCTGGGTGAGGCTGACCTCCCCAGCCCCGCTCCTTCCACCGGAGGCCCCACCCCTTCCAGGGCCCTGGAGCCAGGCCCCCATCCCAGTAAGTATTTTATCTTACTTTCACCCCTGGTCAGAGCTCTTGCAAGCTGAGAAAGATGGGTCCTTCAACCAAGGAGGCTGAAGTCTCTGGGAAAACAAGATCAGTAAAGAGTAGCAGCCGTCCGATGAAGTGAGCTGTAGCTCACGAAAGCTTATGCTCTAATAAATTTGTTAGTCTCTAAGGTGCCACAAGTACTCCTTTTCTTTTTGCGAAGATCAGTAAAGTTTCAGAGTAGCAGCCATGTTAGTCTGTATTCGCAAAAAGAAAAGGAGTACTTGTGGCACCTTAGAGACTAACAAATTTATTAGAGCATAAGCTTTCGTGAGCTACAGCTCACTTCATCGGATTGCTTTTGTTTGTAACCCTTTCTAACTTTATTCCTTCAACCTGGTATCACTTAACCCAATGTCCTCTGATTAACAAAAATGTCTGATAAACCAACTTAGTGCTGTGTTTGAAGGGAAGTGTGTACTTACCCCACGGGTAACCAGACTGTGGCTGAGGTGTAACAAGCCAGCTGCTGGAATCAGAATTGCTAAGTCATACAGTTGCTTACCTCACAGACACTCAGTGCAGGGTTGTATGCTGGCTGGGAGCATCCAGACAAGAGAACCAGGGCCGCAGAGTCTTATGAAGCACTCAGGGTTATAGGGCCAGTGGTGAAAACTCCTCACCAGCCTGGATTGCACCTCAGAATGTGACAGCGTCTGACTGGGGTAAAGGTTGTTTTGGAGGCCTAAAAGCGGCTTAAGGAGAGGTGTGTATGAAAGGTACTTTATCTGTGTCAGCACTTCTTGGGCATAGCCAGTATGTGAGCCATCATGGGGCTTTTTTGCCTTTTTTTCTTCATGGTCAAATAACTTAAGTGGCTCAAGCTTGCTCTGAAGAGACCACTCTAGGGATGACGGTGTAGTTCAGATCATACATATTTCATCCTTGGTCTTGCAGCTTTGCCAACCAGATTGCCACTTAGTGCCAGTTGCAACACTGGTATTTGTGATGTAGACAACTGTCTACTACTTACCCATTCTAGAAAGACCACCAAACGGTAATGATCAATACTGACCTGGACTGTATTTGAAGTAATGATCAGTAAGTGAAAGACTCCTAAACTGTCCATTCTCCCTCCGTCAGCATTGTCAGTGTGTGACCTCACAATGCATGTGTATTACTTAACATGAACTGCTAGAACTTATCAGTTCTAGAGACAATGGTATTTTTAACTTCTTCACCCACAGAAGCAGAATACAGAGCACAATGGTTATGTATTATTAACATTAGAACTTATTGAAAGTGGTAAGTATTTTCTGCTAAAGATTTCAAGAAAAGAAATTAAAGTATTCTCCTTCCCTCAGATTTTTACAAAAATGTTTCAGCCTTTGGTTTTCATGTTCTATAAACCTTTAAAAAGTTTTGTATTTTGAAAACTTTTTTCATTAAAAACAAAAATTTGAAGAGTTTGCTTGAAGATTTTCACTTTGAAAAAAGGCCATTTTTCATCCAAGATGTTGTTTTGAATAAAACATAACTAACTCTGTTCAAGATGGTTTAATATATTGGACAGTCTGTGACAAATCAAAGTCAGAAGATACAGGGCTAAGCTTAGGATCATGATAGCCATCGTGCACCCATTTGGGAGTGCTTCTGTGCCAACTTTCCCTGTGTTCAGACAGGAGCGTTTCCCACCAGAAAAACACAGTCCTCTAAAATGACATACTGTCACACAGCATGTGCTGAGTAGAGATTGCAAGGGCAGGGATTCCTTTTGAACTTTCAGTCTCCTTACTTTTAATTGTTTATGCTAACCCCTTCTTACTATTAAACGTACCTTTTCATGTGATTCCGGGGTGGTGCCATTTTCATCAATGATTATAACACATCCACAGGTCTTAATTAAAAACTTGTCATTTTTTGGTAAGGAAGTTATTCAGACTCTGGTGATTGAACATAAAAACCTTCAGAAGTTATCACTCTTAATCACTTGCATCCAAATCCAATACATGATCTGTTCTGAATGGGTAAGCAAGGCATTCCACTTAATTTCCAAAGGGAGTGACAAAAGTTTTGAAAGGGATGTTTAATGACATTCTGTACAAAGAAATATCAGAAACCAAGGACTTCTGCTCTAAGTGTTCACAGAGCAGCCTCTAACTACCATCATATGTTGATTATATACATACAGGCTTTAGAAGACAGTTTTCTTCCAAAAAGCCCACCCACCTCATAAATCAATACATAGATCAATAAAGTGACAAAATGTCTCTGCTGCCGCTGCACAGTAGATGCCAATTCTGCTTCATGTTCTATTTGGCAGATCCAAATGAATGGCACTGTGTGGGTGGCCTGTATGATAACACCTTGATTTTCAGAACTGCCTGCCTTACTAAACCATATCACCCATCCCATCCGGATCACAGAAACCAGTGTACTGATGAAATCACAGAGGATGTCAGTAAGAGTTGAATAATATTCTTTTAATACTGAATAACCATGTAGACCTGGCAGAACTTACAACATATGCATATGGCGAGCATATGATCAACATACTCTGAATCAATTGCTTTAGTTTGTTTTCAGCACAATTTCAGTCTGAGCAAATCCATTGCCAGTAAGTGATGTATGACAGTTTGTTGGAAGAAAGATATCACAGTAGAAAGAAGAGAGCTGTAATCAAGTCAATATTAAATAGAGGCTGTACTTTTACACAAACAGATTATAATTAAAAGAAGGCATTTGCATAACAAAACTGAAAATCCATAATGAATTCAAGTGCCTGCAGGACAGTTTACTTGTTAGAACTGGTTGAAAAATTTAGCAGAGATTTTTTTTTGGACAGGGACACATTTTCAGTGACAATTTTTGCCAGAAAAGTGACCCTTTTTTCAAGCCACCTCTGATCTTTTACACTGCCCATAACAGAGTTAGGGGCTTTACAATAACAATGAAATAAAAAAGTTCATTCCCTGGAGTGGTTACATTCTGCCATGGTAGATAAATTACACATGCACACATCAGGAGAGCTGTGCTAAGACTCTGGTCATTCACTACCAAAACCATTTGCCTCCTCTTCTTGAGAAACTGGCCTCTCCCATAACGGAGCAGACCCCTTATCCTCTCTCTGGAGCCGTCACTAGACTATATCATGCTCTCCCCCGCAATGTTTTTGATTATACAGAGGAGACAGTATTTTCAGTTAGGTACGGCCAGAGACTAGGAGACAGAACTATTGCCTGGCGGTAGGAAAGTGGATCCCAGCACAGCTAGATGCTGAGGTTTACCCATCCTACTTTTTCACTTTGTTATTGTGAGGCTTAACAGCCCCATCTCTTTTACCACTACTCACCAGAAAACCTGCCAGTGGGAAATGAGAAGAACAGGTCAGAAGACATCTAGTCTTCTACATAATGATCTTTGGGGAAGTTTGGGGGAGAGGCTGTCGAGGCATCCTCAGACACAATACACACAAGCAGTTAAGTTGGTTAAAGAAAAATAGGTACTTACGTTGTATGCTTCTGTTTCTCCATTTCCATCACATTCGTTACACATTAATGCACAGTCCCATAATTCACCTCTCTCCTCCCCTCAGCTCTTCACTATCCATTCCTTCACTAGGATGGTCATAAGTACAGCAAGCTAGAAATGATTGACCTTGTAGCTGAACATGCACCTTCATTGGCTTTTGCTCTCTCTCCATAAAAATAGCAGTGGGATTAGGGGAGACAATAGGGAAACTGTAGAGTAGAGACTCAAGTTCTTTAGGCTGCTACCACAGGGTAGTCTGGGGGATTCCTGGCTTTCCTCTCTCAGGTATATCCCTGAGTCAGCAGTCAATGCTGACCCTTTGTATAGGAAGAACATGCAGGGGGTTGCAGCAATTTTATCTAACTGGGGTATAAGCTGGTTTAAGGAGGCTAAATCTTGGTTAGTTGTACATTCTTTCCTTCACTTAAGAGTGCAGGGACACCAAGGCTGAATATAGGCTAATCTAGACAAGGCCTCTTCCTATTTCGCTGTCCTCTAAATACCTCTGAAGCCATCACTTCCAGCAGAAAATGGTCCCTCCATACCAGTCAAGCAATCCCCATAGGGCTCTCCATCCCCAGGCTGGCTACAGTGATTTCAGCATGGTTTAGTCATCCAGCATGGACCCATCCATAAAAACTGGCTAAACAGCCACCGAATGCATCCGATGAAGTGAGCTGTAGCTCACGAAAGCTTATGCTCAAATAAATTTGTTAGTCTCTAAGGTGCCACAAGTACTCCTTTTCTTTTTTGCGAATACAGACTAACACGGCTGCTACTCTGAAACCTGGCTAAACAGTATCAGCCATGTCCACTTCAAGACATGCTTGCCTTACAAATAAGAGAAAGGCTTTTAGAAGCTCCATCTATCTCCATTTCAGCTAGTGGTCTGCCTTTCCAGAGGAAGGCCAATTTCAGCTATCTGCACTGGAGATTAGGCTAGGGTTAACTTGGAAGAGGGCAAATGTGTGCCTATGTTTTACCTGGGATGAAACAGCCTCATAAAAGCATTTTTAAAGAGGGTTTCAGGCAAGTGTACCTAAGGAATGAGCTAAGGATTAGAGATGCAGTCCAGATAAGCACTCAAAAGTCTAGATCTGATCCAAAGCTTTCTAAGTGCTCCAGACCTCATCATGGGTCCATAAAACATTGGATGACATTCCCATCACCTGCACTAAGCCCTTGCAACCAGCATGTTGATAAAGCATAGGATGCTGGGAAACAAAATTCACCTCCCCAACCCAGAGCCAGGCTGTGGAGTTCCAGCTCATTCCTTTGGAGCACTACTGCCCACTACGGGCTGGAGAAGTGGTCACAGCCCCTGCATACATTTGCACACTGTGCAAGGAGCATCAGATCTATATAAACATGGATCCCATAGCCCATCCCCTGGCTCTGGAGGAAGTCCATTCTCCACACCATGTGTGGGCTGATGCAGAGGGCCACTCTGCAATGGGCACATACCTATGTGCAACTACTTCACCTACAACTCCCCCCTTCCCTATAGCCCCAATATAGTGCCTAAGTATAGGGTATAGAGGGCCTTGTTCTGACTCTGTGCACCAAAGTGAATTTCACCCACTCTCAAAACAGATTATCTTGTGGTACTGCACTCTATCCCTTCTATACGGGGAAATGGGGGAACCTGGATGTGCAGAGGCATGTAGATATGACACATTGAAAGTCAGTGAAACATATCACTGTCCTCCTGCTAGCTACAAACAGACCAAGCCACTGTTACTGAACCAACTGGGTTAGTGAAAGAGTAATTCAGCCTCCATGCCCCTTCAGACACTGCTATCTGCTGAGGTTGCTAATTGTGGTAGTGTATTGTAATGCTCAGTTACAGACTCAGATGATTTATTGGTATACTGCAAGTACTGACTCCAGCATGCATAGGAAGAACTCAACTTCCTGCTAAAACCCCAGATCAGACAAAATATAAGATACCACTAATGGCTTGTCTGCATGAAAACTTAGTTTACTGCATGTTGGGGGTGAATCTACCTCATGCTAGCCTACCAGGGACTAACTGTCTGTGTGGACCCTGCTGATGTGCATTAACAATTTGGTTTGCTTTGAGCTAGTCCTCATTGCTTTAATCTAGTTCTTTCAAACTAATGAATAGTTAATTCATGGCAAGCTAGTGCAGGGCAGATTCATACCTCAGCTGGCCATGCATTAAGTGTTCATGTAGACAAGCCCTAAGATAAAGGCACAACATCATATAGTGGTGCAGGTGCCATCTGCACTATTGATTGCAGTATTTTGTGATGTAGGGACATATCCACCAGACAGCTGATCTGTCTAATTTAAGGCAGCTAAATCATTTCATGTACCAGTAGGTCAATGAACAGCAATCATCTGGTAATGACTGTTGGTTACTACGTCTGGCAGGCCTGCATTCATAGGAATGAGCCAAAGGTAGTCTTATGCCACCTTTCTCTTTTCAATTCTGGCATAAGTTAGAGCAGCCCCCCGGTGTGTTACTCTCTTTCCTCTTCTGACAGCTCACACACGTGTTGTTGGGGAGTAAATCTCTTAGAATTCACAGGAATAAAGGTGTGAATATGTATTTTACTCCCCTTTTCCCCCTTCTGCCCCCCTCAGCCCATCCACACACACACAGGTTACAATATCCAGAATAAAAGTGAATACTCTGAGGCAGTTTTCTGATGGTGTCAAGTCATTTACAATGCCTTTTGGTATTTATTACTAAACATACACAAAATTATTCCTGTACATATCTTGCATGTTCATAAATGACTTTCAGCTGCTTTAAGGTAATAAAATACTTCCATGCACCTGGTCACAATTACAGTGCCATTCATACTCCATTTGCCTTCCTCCTATCACTTTCTTTAAAAATACAGTGCTGTAAACTTCTAAACTTTGGAAACCAGTATCTAAACAAGCAAGCTCCCCCTCCATCCCCCCCACACAAAAAAAAGACTTAGCCGGAGAAAACTATAAACTCACTTAACAGATCCCACAAACAGCTATCGCTTATTAAAGAATGCTTTAGACTGCTAACCTTTGGGACTCAACTTTTTTTTCCTGTCAGAACTGTCTTATCTCCTTGATTTGATTGTTAGCTATGGGGGCCATCTATACTTATGGCACACCATAATCAATACAATTGCTAGTAATGCTATCAGAAATAAAGACTATAATGCTATAGAATATTTGGAGAAAAAAGTCTTTTGAAATAAGAGAAATTTTCTGACAAAATAAAAGAAGTGCTATCAAAGGAGTTTAAAAAGATGAATGACAAATCCTGCTGATCTGCAGGAGTAAGATTGTGACATAACAGAAAACAAATTTGTAGTCTTGAATTTTTTTTGTTTAAAGTATCCTGCTTGCACAAGAAAAAATTAAGTATAAACACCCTTTCTTTAGGACCACACGTACTGTAGCATTTATCAAATCTAGAATTCAAAAAGAGTAGAATCTGACTTGCAGCTGCAGTATGTGGAGTGATTATATACTGCCACTGTTTACCATTTAGTAACCCAATGAATGCTTCTATGCAAAGTAGTGTCAGTGAATTACAGGTGTCTTTGTTTGAAGCTTCATTTCAACTAGTTCACGTGTTGTTTTTAATGCTTTTAATTAGCTGTTGCTGGAAAGAGAACAACTCATGTTATTCTAACCAAATGTTTTCCATTGTGGCTACTCCAAGGTATGCATGAAGTTTTCAAACAAAAATGAAGTGGCCCTACTGTGGTACCAATACAAGATAACGTATTGTATTCATGACTGTTCAATATTGTACAGTAATTCACAAATGCAGTGCATGTTAAAACTGCCATTTCTCACAGAGGTTTGTTCCTAGCCTCTCTCATCCACTGTGGATTGCATCCTGCATTGTGCGTGGAAGTTAGCTGGGAATTGTGGGCACTCAGCACTGCACAGGAGGCCTCCATGACCTTGCGGTATTGAGCCATGAGTGTCAGACAGGTAGCCTTTTCAATTGGCAAGTTCTGATGCCAGAAAAAAAATGGAGAGAACACATCTTACACCGATACAATTACTAGAGAGTGAAGTAGTACGATCTACTGAGAAAGTTCAAGATATTTCATCTCCCTCATGTCCTTTGCTTTGACTGTAATTACTCTTGGTGTGAACTCTCTTCATTTTTGGATGAAACAATGAGTCTGAAATCATTGCATACATAACCTGGATAACACTTATCAGCAAACAGGAAAGCAGGTCAATTCTGAGAGTATGAATTGTACTCTGAGCTATCAATATCAAACATTTACTCTTGTAGGAAAGGGAAATTTACTTAGCCTCCAACACAGTAAGTCAAAGATACCTTAAAACTGTCAAACTGATTGATATCAAACCTTGTCCCATGTGGGTTAGTCAAGGAGAACAATATTTTAGAAGTGGTATTTGTAAGCTAATATGAGGTGAAGATACAAATCCCTCAATTTATGAGCCTGGATATGAAGACCAAGAATGACCTTTTGGCAGTAACCTAATAGCAAGGAGGATTATGGTGGATTAGAGTAAGAGCTAGAATACCAGTAAGGGTACTTTTGACACCTGCTTTCCTGTCAAGGCCACATCATCCCATTTGCCAGGACGGATGTTGTTAGAAATACTGAACGGCTGTTACTATTCCACCATTGCCATAGTAGGATATTCTAGAAATGGTTCCTGTAGAGGGCGTGGGCCATCCCAATGCAACCCTCATAGGCAGGTGTAGTTCTGCACGTATACCTCACCCTGGTTTATTCCAACTGGGTGACAACAACTGGTCTTGCTCAGATCAGGGCAATAAGAAACCAAACACATTAATTAACGTAAGTACATCTCCCTTTAACAAAGCCATGAAAGGAGCACTTGGAAAACCATTTAAAGGGCCTCACTTCAGGATCCAGGCTCAGAACTCCCACAACGTAAAAGTCCAAAACAAAAGTCTTTGTATCTGGCCAGGACAGCTGTCAGAGAGCTTAAGAGCACTCACCACCCTTGGCCAGCTCTACAGCTTCTTACTCCCTACTCAGCTTCCTCTTCCTGTTTAAATAGGTCAGTCCTAGTGTGGAGCAGGGAGCCTCCTTGATTCTATGCAGGTGGTTCTGACTGTGGCTTTTGGCTGGCTCCTAAAGTGGTAATACACTCTATCACAGTCCTTTTGGAAAGTAACAGCACAGTGTAACTATTCTGTTTGTCCGAAGATATGATGTTACCTTGGAGTGCTCATGCAGCAAGTTATGGTGCATCTGTAGTAAAATCAATATGCACAAAAGTTGATGGCATGAGGCCCAAATATAAAAGAGACCCAATGTATTGAACACCAGAAATGAGATGAAGAGAATACATATGAAAAGACCTAGCTGGAAAAATAAGAATGATCAAGAGACTACCAAAGCTTGTAAATGGAAGGATGTGATGTTACTGACAGGTCAATAGATGTCAATGGTAAATTTAATTAAAACCCTGACTGACTGATCACCATGACATACAAAAGGAAAATGCAGAGACTTGATGAGTTCTGCCATAGTGCTTTACAACACAAATTTACCAAGGGAATGATAAAGTATTAAGGGGAATGAAGGCCAAGGACTGAATGGGAATGGATACTGAACTATCTTCTCTCCATTAGAAATGGTCTCTGCAAAACAGTTCTGAAGCACATTGTGGAGAAGCTGAACTACTGCTGCTAGTACTGTCCCTGTCATGTGGCTGGATGATCTCAGGCTCCACAACTTTAATCTCACACCTTTTTGCCAATACGAATTTGAAAACTGTTGTAAAGAACAGCAACAAAAGCCAAAGCAAAATGACTAAGGCCTTCTAGTTTGCACTGTTTGCCTTCTACATGCTGTGCTCCCAATAATTGCTGTGCTGTTCAATCAATGAACTCCTGGATTATTCACAACTTTTGAATATGAACTAACCACCAATGATCTGATTAGGGGGATTATTTATCATCCATGGTGATTCTCAGGGAGAAGACCATTGGTGTCTGCTCTTACAAAACTCAATTGCAAGATTTTGTCTCCTCCAGCCACAGAGCCACTAATAGAAGCCCAACCCTGAACAGAATGTAGCCTTTTGGCAAGTGATGGAATGAGTGGTGCAACCTAGGGAGGAGAGCAAAAAGCAGGAAAAAAAGAAAAATGAATAAAAACTGAAAGCACATGAAGATTAAAAAAACGGATAAGTGGGAAAGAATGGATACAGGAAAGATACATGATGGTAAGAGAGAATGAAGAGAGACAAGTATAGAGATGGCAACTGTGCAGGGGCCAGGTGCAAGATAGGTATGTGTGGGTGGGACCCATTCACCAACATATTGCAGGAAGAGCTCCATTAAAAAAATTGGCAATCTCTTGCACTATCCAATTCCTCCATGTCTCTCAATATCAACTTGGGAAAAAAAGCCGCCTAGAAAACTGTACTTCTGGGAATGTCATCTTGGGGCAATGGCAAGACTCAGTGGTGATGCATGTATAATTTATGCTTACTCAGCATGGTTCTATCCCCCTTTAGTGTTGAATGGACCACTTAGAAGTTTATGAGTCTGCTACAGCCTTTGAGCCAACAGAATGGGATATTACCACAGCAAGAATCATTGGCAAATACTTTGTGACATTATATTATTTCCAGAGGACATGTCTTGTAGAACCCATGCTCTGCATGTCTATAATCAAGCACAATGACTCAGTGTGGTTTCTGTGGGAGTCTATTGTTTCAGAAGAGTCACATGCAAAACTCTTCAGTCTCTGCATTACAGAGCAGTACAGGGTTAACTGCATATAAGTATTCAGAGTATATTCAACTGCGTTTCACAGCTGTGAATGCTCCAAATGCTGGGGAATTATGTTTATACAAGATATTCTAACCCCCAGGTGTGCTACAAATGCCTTTTAAATAGTTTTCTCAAATACATTCCCAGCTTGATCTCCGAAGAAAGAAACAAATAAAAATATCTGTATCAGCTCTAGATAGGAGATGACGATCTTAAAAATACTCTTTCACCCCAGTCTCACTTTTCTGTAAACACAAAAGGATTTCTAGCTGTTGTATGGACATGCTCTCAGATACTATGGTGATGAGGGTGATGAAAGAACCTGTGTAGAGTAGAATGCCAGGACTAGATTAGTGTGATGTCATTCAAATAAATTCTTGCTGGTTGACTTTTGGAGGGGATGAGACAAATTCTACTGTTACACCAGCTTAATCTGGACAATTCCTCCTAAACCAGTGGTTCCCAAACTGGGGTTTGTGAACCCCTGGGGGTTTGCAGAACGTTACAGGGGGTTCACTAGAAAAATTTCACTAATGGTGGCCAGAGGATCCTGGGCATTGGAGGCAGCAGGTGGGACCAGGTTGCAGGGCAGACAGCCCAAGCCCCAGGTAGAGCGGGGCCTGGCAGTTGGGGCTGGCAGCCCGAGCCCCGGCGATTATTCATAGATATTCATAGAATATCAGGGTTGGAAGGGACCTCAGGAGGTCATCAAGTCCAACCCCCTGCTCAAAGCAGGACCAACCCCCAATTTTTGCCCTGGATCCCTAAATGGCACTCTCAAGGATTGAACTCACAACCCTGTGTTTAGCAGGCCAATGCTCAAGCCACTGATTAGCGGGACCTGCAGCCCGAGCTCAGTGGAGCTCAGTTGACCGGGGCGGTCAACGGAGTCAAGCAGCAGGAGCCCCACGGAGTGCAGAGTATGGAGGAAATTTAAACTTAAATCCCTGGAAATATTCATTTTTAGGAGGGGGTTCACGAGATTTCACAATTTAGTGAAAGGGGTTCGCGGGCTGTTAAAGTTTGAGAACCACTGTCCTATACTGATAGAGTTGGTCCAGTTTTGCACCTGTGTAACTAGGAGCAGATTTTGGACCCCTGGAGCAACTGCCAACCACCCAAGGCCAGGCTGTGGTTGTCCTTTGTGTGACAAGTCTTCCCTATATAGATGCTGATCATAATAATAGATAATACTTAGTCCTGCCTTGAGTGCAGGGGACTGGACTAGAAGACCTCTAGAGATCCTTTCCAGTCCTACAATTGTTACAGCAGCAGCAGGAGAGAGTCCTAACATCTTACTGTGGGGAAAGCCCAACCTGCAGAAGTGAGCAGGCACTGACTTATGTATATGTGGGAACAAATTCAGCCATGGTGTAGCTTAACTGGAGCTTAATGGAACTACTGCACATATGAATTGGGATTTCCCTGATTTCCCAAAATTATATTATAACCATGGGATAATTTCTTCTGGGTCATGTCTCCCCAGCACTCCAGAGCATAAGACTACATATGACAAACAGTATGCACACTTCTAAATTTGCCAATACACCACTGTCCTTATATATATTTCCTTCTGTGGCTTGGTTTTGAAATGTTTAAATAACCCTGACTGCTCCTGTTGAAAGAGTCTGATGCTTTGGATGACTGGCTAATACTAATAGTCTTTTAAAATATCTCTTTACTAAGTTTTCCAAATTAATTAAAACAAAATCAACAGCAAGAAAACTCAGTGTTTGTATCAACTGTTATACTTCTAAAAGACGCTTACAATGGGCCAAATGGGCTGTGCAGGCCTCTTAACCCTACAGATATGAGTTCTGGGGCAGGCCACACCAATCCTGAGGAGGTCAGGCTGCCGCTCCACGTTCAAGCTCCATGAAGGCTTAGCATGAGTTTCCTATGTTTGCCATTCTGTCCCCTCTTTCTCTTCTGCTCAGTATACTGAAGCTGTTGTGGTGCAGCTGGCCCCATGGAGCACTGCCTCCGGTAACATCGCTCCTCGGCAACCTCACTGCCATACACAGTGGCAGCAGGGGGCTGAGTCACAGACTTCACCTGTGGGAGAAGGGTCAATGCTGTACAGCTGCCAGCACCTCCTGAGCAGTGCACCTTGCTGAGAGTGGAGGTGACCCTTTTCCATCAGAATTCCATTGGTTCAGCATCATTCCAGGCTGCAGAACTCTGGCTGGTCTACACACTTCTCAGCAGGAGAGTCAGGATTTGGTCAAATAGTTGTATAAAATATGTTAACATGGAACCTAACCTTGTTTATCCAAACAAACTCTCATTTGCACCTGGGGCTTGATTTCAGCACATAACATTTCTCGTGTCGGGATGACCACTTAATACTGCACAGTATATTACACATACACAAAATACTTTTTCCCGAAAAATTTTATAAACTATGGATCCTTTTTGTTTGCAGAGCTTATGACTCAGTCTCCTGAAACCAAAAAGATCATTGTTACATTAATGTGATTGTCCACAGTAATTTCATATCCCATGTTGGATCATCAAGTTTGTTCTGTATTCTCACAAGTCAAAGGAGTCAGTTTAGAATATGTTTCAGAGTAGCAGCTGTGTTAGTCTGTATCTGCAAAAAAGAAAAGGAGTACTTGTGGCACCTTAGAGACTAACAAATTTATTTGAGCATAAGCTTTCGTGAGCTACAGCTCACTTCATCAGATGCATGAAGCGAGCTGTAGCTCACGAAAGCTTATGCTCAAACAAATTTGTTAGTCTCTAAGGTGCCACAAGTTTAGTTTAGAATATGTAGTCTGAGAAGCAGAGGAAAAGAGGATGAATCCTTAAATCCTAACTCCATGGAAGGAGTCCCACTGACCAAAATTTCGTTTCTGCTTTAAGTTGTATCTGTGTCCTGGTAGTAGCAATAGCAGGAGCTCCAGTGCAGACAAGGTCAGTCAAGGCATTTATATCACTATTATCTAACCCTGCTCAAAACAAGACTAGATGACATGGTGGTGAAAACATGGATGGTCACTAGCGCTTCCTCTATTGTTGGTACCATTAGTGGAATTGCAGCTATGGTAGTGCAATGGTAGGAAATTTTAAGTAAAAGTTCAGACAGGGCTACTGTTTCTGGAGAATGTCCAGACCTACTGAGATGAAATTCTTGATAATGCAACTATTGACAAAGTAGAAGACATTCACTCACCACCAGCAGCTTCTATAAAGTACCTACAAAAGTTAATCAAACTGAGAATTTCTTTCTTTAATTTCTTTTTCCTTTTTAGAACAGCTAAATCCATGCCAAACCTTTTGTTTTTCCAGTACCTGAAAGATGAGAAAGCTTCTTAGAGCACAGCTTAATCTGTGGAGAAATGGGGAACTCAGCTCACCCACTTCATAAAGAAACCTCGAAGGAAACATTCCTTGTTAAAATTCCTCTTGTTAAAAAGCTGTGAAGTCATAAAATTTTACCGAACAATGGCTTCCCATACAAAAGGGCTCTTCAGTCAATAGTTTCCCTCTAAGCTGTTCCAAATCACCCTGGCTTCAATAAACTCAGCTCCTCGAACAATCAATGCAGGAAACAGTGTGGCTTCTATAGGTTTAACAGCTGTTCAACATGCTCTGTTGTGGGTCTGTCTGTCTCTGTGCAATTTTGCCATGTTTTTCCACAGCATTTTATTATCTTGCTTATTAGAAAGAGACAGGAAAAATCAATTTTAAAAATAGGTTTTTTGGACCATTTTAGATTCTCTTTCCTTCTCTATGTAGTATGTTCCTCAAGTTGGAAGTGGCTGATCAGGAGTATGGTGATTTAAAAAAAAGGAGTTTAAGCACTGAACTGAAGAACAGAAGTGATTTGCAATCCAATAGCACTATTTAGATCAGTGTTATTTGTTTATTTCTAGAACACCCCTGTGAATTTCAAAAATGCAACACAGGGTGTTCTATAGAACCTGCCTATGCCTAATTTCTTTCAACAGGAGAAAAAAAATTCCAGAGTGTGTGTGTGTGTGTGTGTGTGTGTGTGTGTGTGTGTGTGTGTGTGTGTGTGTGAGAGAGAGAGAGAGAAGTAGAAATATAGTTGATATGTATTTCCACTGCATACAGTTGCCTTGCTTTCTCAGTGTCCCTAATGAAAAGGGCACGTGCAGTAGATCTGACTAGCATTCTGGCAATCTATGAAATAGGTTATTATTTTTTGCTATGAGTGTAGTCTGATATACTACTACACCAGCAGTTTTATTTCCTAGGGCAACATCCCTTCTATTACATAGGTAGGGTTTTTGTTGTTGCAGTTCAGACGTTTTATTAACATGCAGCATAAGTCATTGCACTCCCATTTTAGATCCATATAGACTCATAGGTTTTAAGGCCAGAAGGGACCATTCTATATAACCAGGCCATATAATTCTCCACAGTAATTCCATCGTCAGTTCCAATATGTTCCCAGGGCTTGAGAATCTTCACTTATAGGGAAAAAAAGATCTGTAAATTACACCTTAACTGTAAGAAGATTCTAGTGTAGTGAGTTAATGATTCTCCACAATTGCTTAAAGATTCACACCACAGAATAGCAAAATAGCTATGGTGAAATGGGGTTTGAGCATACAACAGTTATATATAAATAGTAGAGGTAGGTGGGCTTTGTCTCTGACTGTAGGGGCTTGGAAAAAATGTAATAAGTTTTGCAGCAAATTTTCATGTACTATGGGCCCTGAATACACATGCTATCTCCGTGGTAATGTAGAACAGGTACACCCGGATTATCCAAATGCTGGTTAACCAAATTTCAGGTTATCCAAAATTCAGATATGTCTCTTGACTCGAAAATTCATATGGAGATCAGTTTCATTGTCTGAAACTTTGAGCATTGGATTATTTTGACTGTTTCCTGAGCTATTTGACTCATTGGGATTTACTTGCATTCTAACTATGCTCGTTGCTGGTTCCTATAAGCATTTTGTCTCATGACTAGATGGCAAGTTACATATTAATTTATGTAGCTCTGTTTTGCTCTGAACATGTGAGGATTTAAGCCCTATCTTCTACTTTTCATTACACAGGGGAGGATATGGCTCTTTTAAATGGGTCTGTATCTATGATAATATTTTTCTTCAGATTTCCCACTGTTACACCGGTGCATCTCCACTTTGCTGTCTAACCCAGTTCAGAGAAAATGTAGAAAACATGGGGTTAAAACATCAGAAGACTGTCAACACTGGTTCTCCAACTATTGTTGCCACCAATGGAGCTGTACCAATAGTAATAAAATGGTGAGAAATTTGAAGGAAAATGCTAGTGTAGACAAGGCCACACTGCATTTAGTGGTCTATCCATCTTGGGAGATGAGGGCATGCAGAATCAATAGTTAAGCTTTTGTGTATACAGATTTCCAAGCACTACCTACCTCACTACTCCTTGATAACAGGTATTCACAACACTACTGCAGTTTCTCCTGCACTAGGTCTTGAACTTGGCTCTCCTAATTTGGAGGTTCATTTTTCACTTCAAATTTGTGAACAGAATTCCAGTTGCTCCTCATATGATCACTTTTAGATTGGGCAAAGTTCATCAAGTAAAGCATGAGCCAATTGGTAATTGTTTGGACTCAGTTGTTTTTTGTCTAATATGAGCTTCTTCCCACTGATGCAAAGTGCAGAAGAAATGTCTATTTAAAAAATCTGGACTAGTTTCCTCTTCTGCCAGGGATAATATAATACTCTGATTATAATCCTACCAGGGGAATGTTTGTGCTAAGATTTATTAATGAATCCTAGAAGAGCTTATTTGCCACAGTTCAACTATCTGACCACTTAAGCTGCTTGCATGGTAAGTGCTCAGCGCAGATGTTTTGGGGGGGGGGAGACAAAGTACGGTAATGATGGTTTATAAATGCCCTTTACTCATGCATTTTGAGGGAAGCATTTAGCAGTTGCCTGGTGCTTCACTGATGCTGTGTAGGAGAGAGTATCCATTGCACAACAAACAGTAGCAGTGATGAGAGAAGTTGTAGCAGCAGCATAACCAAAATGCTCTTTGCCTGCTGCAGGTCTGCGTTAGGGCTACATCTCTCAGGCAGACATCTTGGTAATGCAGATAAAATTCTTTGCATGGAGAGAGCAGGAGAGATATATTAACGCAACTAATATTGTAGAAAGAGGGGAAGACAGCAGCTTCAATGCCAAATATCATCCCATTTACTGGCTTCAGTAAGCAAACCAATGAAAATTGGCTGGCATTAAAAATCATGCACCATTCTTAAAAAGCAATCAGCTCTGGGGTGGAAGCAAACCATGAGTGTTCAGCACACTGTGCAACATTGTAGCCTGGAGATATTTTGTCCAGGGTTTTGGAGCAAACCTCTGCTCTTACAAAAAGAGCAAAGGGATCTTTAATGTCCATGCAGAATAGATGGAACCTTGTTGTTCAAGGTCTCATTTGAAAGACCCATATATACTAAACTATAGGGTACTGCATTCTGTCCAGCATCATCTGACAAGAATAATCTTGTCAATAAACATATGGGGTCTGTATGTATATTATTATTATTTTATTTAACATGTATATTACAATAGCAACTACAGCCTTCTACCCAGTTGGGCTCCCATTGTGCTAGGCACTGTAGATTGATATTGACAAGGGACTCCTCATACACACTATGAGGAATCATTACAGACTCCTCCCTTTTTACTTCATACTCTAAAGTCTTTTCAAATGGTTTATCCTCAGCTGAACAGTAACATTTAGTCCTTGGCCATTGTAGCATCACTCCCCTTTGACTGCCCCGTCTTAGAATATGTGCCAACTACCTATGCTAAACAATCTGTTCTACCTTAAATTTAGCTGTGCCGCTCAGAGTACCTTTCTCAGACCTGAAGAAGAGCTTGGTGTAGCTTGAAGGCTTGTCTCTCTCATCAACAGAAGTTGGTCCAATAAAAGATATTACCTTACCCACCTTGTCTCTCTAATATCCTGGGACCAACGCACCTACAACAACACTGTATACAGATAGATATATACATACATGGCCTAGTGAACTAACCACAGTGCTGAGAGTCAGCTCTTATGGGTCTGTTCCCAGTTCTGCCACTGACTGTCACTTTTTCCTTTGCAGGTATATTCATGTGCACAATCGACCAATTTGCACACACAGTTGTAGTAATGATATATACACACATAAGTATGGAAGAATGTGTATGTTTGTGTGCACAGATATCAGATCTTCCTTTCCGAAAATGTGCTATCTGTAGCTCAGATTCACCATCAGTAAAATTGTATAAAAATATTTACCTACGTTACAAGGGTGTTGTGAGAATAAGATGGTTAATCTCTGAAGGTATAAAGCACTATAGAAGTGCTAACTATTTGGGCTGGTCTCCACTTACCATGCATCAACTTTGCGGCAATTGATCCACCAGGGGTCAATTTAGCAAATCTAGTGAAGACCCGCCAATTGACCGCCAATCACTCTCCCATCGACTCTGGTACTTCACCGGAATGAGAAGCATGAGGTAAGTCGATGGGAGAGTTTCTCCTGTCGACCCAGCACGGTGTAGACCCCACAATAAGTCAACCTAAGGTACATTGACTCCAGCTATGTGAATAATGTAGCTGGAGTTGTGTAACTTAGGTTGACTTAGCCCCGTAATGTAGACTTGCCCTTTGTTAGCACTCTGTAATATTTGTTATGGCAGGATAAGACACAATGGTTCCAACTTCAAGAGCTGTTTTCAGACAACCTGTAATGGGGTCAGCATCCACCTCTCGCAAGCAGCCTCTCTGGTTGGGTGTGTCCCCTGTCTTCAAACCAGTCCCAGCCCTACCATCAGACCGTACCCCCAGGTCTTCCTCCCTGGAGGCAATGGTTTTTCCCTCTTCTTCTGTTTTAGACCCAGTCTTCAACTGGGCCTTCTGACAGTTCAGTCCCCTTCTGGGGGTTTACTGATGTCCAGTTGTAGGCCCTTCCCCAGTGGCCTAAGGTGGGAGGAGACCCAGGCCAATCCACTACTCTGGTTCCCAGCCCAGGAACCCTAAGAACAGCATGTCCCTTTTGTATAAACGTCTTCAGTTCCTTGGGCCATTTCCTCATGACCCCAGCCTTCACCAATGCCTCACCCTTATCTCAGTGCTGTTCTAAGGGCCCAGTAGCCAGCCAGGAGCTCTTCCTTGCTCCCTCAGTCCCTACTAGCACTAGGCTGTCCGTTGTGTTGCAGTTCCCTGAGCCATCCACACTCCTCCAGTGCTAGCGAGGCACTGAACTGTCACTGACACTGTAGCTCCTTTTTATAGGGCCCTCCTCAGCCCTGATTGGCTGCTTCCCCGGCAGCCACTCTAGCCTGCTTAGAGGACCTCTCCATTGCTCCTTACCTGGGATGAGTGTGGCAGCACCCTGAGGCCTCCAGCTATTGTCCACACTATCATACAACCCAATGAACTCTATTCTAATGTCACATACAAAGGGTCACTTTCATGGTTCACCCACAAAAATCAAGAATAAATGTGGGCCAGATCTGGTCTAAAGGCTTTCTCAAGAATTGCCTCTGTACGGTGAAAGGGAAGTAATATTTATTTATCAGCACCACAGCTCCCTGAGAATCTGTTATCATACCAATGAAGAGTGGATTGCATCTCTGCATGTGTTCAAATTGCCTGGGCCTATAACTGGTTGTCAGGTGGGTCAGAAGGTTTGTGTCTTGGGGAGTAAGTGTTTAGGGCAGAAAAAGAGCATTAAAAACGATCAAAAATGTCCTGGAAAAGGAGCAGCATGGTGGAAAGTTGTTCTGTTTAGAAGAGTGAGGGAAAAATAAAGTCACTGTGATGCTTGTTAAGTATACATAGTTCTCTTTGATTAAAACTCTAGAGGGAAAAGAGTGTTACGCTTTCTACCCTTTGTCTGTCTTGTTTATTTAGATTATAAATTCTTCAGAATAGCAACTGTCTCTTGCCATATACTTCTACAGTTCCTACCATAGTCAGGCCCTGATCTCAGCTGATGCCTCTACATGCTACAGTTTTCTGGGCAAAAGCAATAGAAATAACCCTTCCACCCTCACTGCCTGCTAGTTCCACAGATTTATCATCTATGGCATTGTTTTAGATGAAACTGTCCATTGCCACTGTGAATTGGGAGCACTGGCTCAACCTCTTGATCTTTTTAAAATATAGGCTTGATTTTTCAAAGGAATCTAAGGAAGCGAGGCTCCAAAATCCTATTGAAATTCACAGGGAGCTGAGTGCCTCATTCCTAAAGATGCTTTTGAAAATCCAAGGCATAGAAGTGAAAGAAAGGTCCCTTCTGCCAGAGACACTAGTGGACTTGAGCAATGGTGGGAACTTAGCCATCCCAACTAAGATGAAGTTTAAAAGACACAGGGCGTGATTCAGTCCTGTTGGTGCAGAGGCAAGGAGTTTGAAACTCCTGTCTTCTCGCACTGTTAGGGACAGTTTCACTGGAGGGGGAAATCACTTCTGGTAATGAGCAAGTGGTCAGCCTGCCTGCATGCACCCTCCCAATATGTTTCTGACAAGAGTGCACGGCTTTAACCTATGACTGCTTTTTTATAGGAGGCCCACTGATGGAGGTGGCCTAGGGGATCCTCTCTGACACAGCACACCTACTGGTACCCTGGTCTGGTCCACTCCCTTAGCTGGTCCTATTCCCTTTCTGGGCTATGTCAGGCAGCTCCAAGACCCAGACAGAATGGAAACTTGCATTACTGTGCCACCTCCAGGCCAACTTGCAGCATGCCCCAGAGGTCAAGAGACCAGAGGTATTTTGGACTGGGCAGCGGGGAGCAGCTTATTCCACAGCCCAGGCCCTTCACAGAAACAGTTCTTGCACCAGCCACCTTTCTTTTAAATGGAGACAGACCTGTCTGGAGCACCTTTGCTGGCATGAGGAGAAAGTCTTTCAAGTAGGAAAGTCGCAAGTCATTTCAGCTTTGTAGGTCAAAACCAACACCTTAAATTCAATCTGGAAAACCAGCAGGCATCAGTGATGATCCTGGAGCACTGGTGTCATGCTTTGCCATTCTGAGGAGCTGTCAGCAGAAATCCCAAATCCAGGGCTCACTAGAAAAACAGTGAAAAGAAAAGGAGTACCCGTGGCACCTTAGAGACTAACAAATTTATTAGAGCATAAGCTTTCGTGAGCTACAGCTCACTTCATCGGATGCATTTGGTGGAAAAAGCAGAGGAGAGATTTATATACACACACACACACAGAGAACATGAAACAATGGGTTTATCATACACACTGTAAGGAGAGTGATCACTTAAGATAAACCATCACCAGCAGCAGGGGGGGGGGAAAGGGGAAAACCTTTCATGGTGACAAGCAAGGTAGGCTAATTCCAGCAGTTAACAAGAATATCAGAGGAACAGTGGGGGGTGGGGTGGGAGGGAGAAATACCTATGGGGAAATAGTTTTACTTTGTGTAATGACTCATCCATTCCCAGTCTCTATTCAAGCCTAAGTTAATTGTATCCAGTTTGCAAATTAATTCCAATTCAGCAGTCTCTCGTTGGAGTCTGCTTTTGAAGCTTTTTTATTGAAGGATAGCCACTCTTAGGTCTGTGATCGAGTGACCAGAGAGATTGAAGTGTTCTCCAACTGGTTTTTGAATGTTATAATTCTTGACGTCTGATTTGTGTCCATTCATTCTTTTACGTAGAGACTGTCCAGTTTGGCCAATGTACATGGCAGAGGGGCATTGCTGGCACATGATGGCATATATCACATTGGTAGATGCGCAGGTGAACGAGCCTCTGATAGTGTGGCTGATGAGATTAGGCCCTATGATGGTATCCCCTGAATAGATATGTGGACAGAGTTGGCAACGGGCTTTGTTGCAAGGATAGGTTCCTGGGTTAGTGGTTCTGTTGTGTGGTGTGTGGTTGCTGGTGAGTATTTGCTTCAGATTGGGGGGCTGTCTGTAAGCAAGGACTGGTCTGTCTCCCAAGATCTGTGAGAGTGATGGGTCATCCTTCAGGATAGGTTGTAGCTCCTTGATGATGCGTTGGAGAGGTTTTAGTTGGGGGCTGAAGGTGATGGCTAGTGGCGTTCTGTTGTTTTCTTTGTTGGGCCTGTCCTGTAGTAGGTGACTTCTGGGTACTCTTCTGGCTCTGTTAATCTGTTTCTTCACTTCAGCAGGTGGGCATTGTAGTTGTAGAAATGCATGATAGAGATCTTGTAGGTGTTTGTCTCTGTCTGAGGGGTTGGAGCAAATGCGGTTATATCGTAGCGCTTGGCTGTAGACAATGGATCGAGTGGTATGATCTGGATGAAAGCTAGAGGCATGTAGGTAGGAATAGCGGTCAGTAGGTTTCCGATATAGGGTGGTGTTTATGTGACCATCGCTTATTAGCACCGTAGTATCCAGGAAGTGGATCTCTTGTGTGGACTGGTCCAGGCTGAGGTTGATGGTGGGATGGAAATTGTTGAAATCCTGGTGGAATTCCTCAAGAGCTTCTTTTCCATGGGTCCAGATGATGAAGATGTCATCAATGTAGCGCAAATAGAGTAGGGGCATTAGGGGACGAGAGCTGAGGAAGCGTTGTTCTAAGTCAGCCATAAAAATGTTGGCATACTGTGGGGCCATGCGGGTACCCATCGCAGTGCCGCTGATTTGAAGGTATACATTGTCACCAAATGTGAAATAGTTATGGGTCAGGACAAAGTCACAAAGTTCAGCCACCAGGTTAGCCGTGACAGTATCGGGGATACTGTTCCTGACGGCTTGTAGTCCATCTTTGTGTGGAATGTTGGTGTAGAGGGCTTCTACATCCATAGTGCTAGGATGGTGTTTTTAGGAAGATCACCAATGGACTGTAGTTTCCTCAGGAAGTCAGTGGTGTCGAAGATAGCTGGGAGTGCTGGTAACGAAGGATCTGAGGAGGGAGTCTACATAGCCAGACAATCCTGCTGTCAGGGTGCCAATGCCTGAGATGATGGGGCATCCAGGATTTCCAGGTTTATGGATCTTGGGTAGCAGATAGAATACCCCAGGTCGGGGCTCCAGGGGTGTGTCTGTGCGGATTTGTTCTTGTGCTTTTTCAGGGAGTTTCTTGAGCAAATGCTGTAGTTTCTTTTGGTAACTCTCAGTGGGATCAGAGGGTAATGGCTTGTAGAAAGTGGTGTTGGAGAGCTGCCTAGTAGCCTCTTGTTCATACTCCGACCTATTCATGATGACGACAGCACCTCCTTTGTCAGCCTTTTTGATTATGATGTCAGAGTTGTTTCTGAGGCTGTGGATGGCACTGTGTTCTGCATGGCTGAGGTTATGGGGTAAGCGATGCTGCTTTTCCACAATTTCAGCTCGTGCACGTCGGCGGAAGCAGTCTATGTAGAAATCCAGGCTGCTGTTTCGACCTTCAGGAGGAGTCCACCCAGAATCCTTCTTTTTGTAGTGTTGGCAGGAAGATCTCTGTGGGTTAATATGTTGGTCAGAGGTGAGTTGGAAATATTCCTTGAGTTTGAGACATCGAAAATAGGATTCTAGGTCACCACAGAACTGTATCATGTTCGTGGGGGTGGAGGGGCAAAAGGAGAGGCCCCGAGATAGGACAGATTATTCTGCTGGGCTAAGAGTATAGTTGGATAGATTAACAACATTGCTGGGTGGGTTACGGGAACCATTGTTGTGGCCCCTTGTGGCATATAGTAGTTTAGATAGCTTAGTGTCCTTTTTATTTTGTAGAGAAGCAAAGTGTGTTTTGTAAATGGTTTGTCTAGTTTTTGTAAAGTCCAGCCACGAGGAAGTTTGTGTGGAACCTATCCTGAAGGAGGACCCATCACTCTCACAGATCTTGGGAGACAGACCAGTCCTTGCTTACAGACAGCCCCCCAATCTGAAGCAAATACTCACCAGCAACCACACACCACACAACAGAACCACTAACCCAGGAACCTATCCTTGCAACAAAGCCCGTTGCCAACTCTGTCCACATATCTATTCAGGGGATACCATCATAGGGCCTAATCACATCAGCCACACTATCAGAGGCTCGTTCACCTGCGCATCTACCAATGTGATATATGCCATCATGTGCCAGCAATGCCCCTCTGCCATGTACATTGGCCAAACTGGACAGTCTCTACGTAAAAGAATGAATGGACACAAATCAGACGTCAAGAATTATAACATTCAAAAACCAGTTGGAGAACACTTCAATCTCTCTGGTCACTCGATCACAGACCTAAGAGTGGCTATCCTTCAACAAAAAAGCTTCAAAAACAGACTCCAAAGAGAGACTGCTGAATTGGAATTAATTTGCAAACTGGATACAATTAACTTAGGCTTGAATAGAGACTGGGAATGGATGAGTCATTACACAAAGTAAAACTATTTCCCCATGTTTCAGAGTAGCAGCCGTGTTAGTCTGTATTCGCAAAAAGAAAAGGAGTACTTGTGGCACCTTAGAGACTAACAAATTTATTAGAGCATAAGCTTTCGTGAGCTACAGCTCACTTCATCGAAATGCATCCGATGAAGTGAGCTGTAGCTCACGAAAGCTTATGCTCTAATAAATTTGTTAGTCTCTAAGGTGCCACAAGTACTCCTTTTCTATTTCCCCATGGTATTTCTCCCTCCCACCCCACCCCCCACTGTTCCTCTGATATTCTTGTTAACTGCTGGAATTAGCCTACCTTGCTTGTCACCATGAAAGGTTTTCCCCTTTTCTCCCCCCTGCTGCTGGTGATGGCTTATCTTAAGTGATCACTCTTCTTACAGTGTGTATGATAAACCCATTGTTTCATGTTCTCTGTGTGTGTGTGTGTGTATATAAATCTCTCCTCTGCTTTTTCCACCAAATGCATCCGATGAAGTGAGCTGTAGCTCACGAAAGCTTATGCTCTAATAAATTTGTTAGTCTCTAAGGTGCCACAAGTACTCCTTTTCTATTTCCCCATGGTATTTCTCCCTCCCACCCCACCCCCACTGTTCCTCTGATATTCTTGTTAACTGCTGGAATTAGCCTACCTTGCTTGTCACCATGAAAGGTTTTCCCCTTTTCTCCCCCCTGCTGCTGGTGATGGCTTATCTTAAGTGATCACTCTTCTTACAGTGTGTATGATAAACCCATTGTTTCATGTTCTCTGTGTGTGTGTGTGTGTGTATATAAATCTCTCCTCTGCTTTTTCCACCAAATGCATCCGATGAAGTGAGCTGTAGCTCACGAAAGCTTATGCTCTAATAAATTTGTTAGTCTCTAAGGTGCCACGGGTACTCCTTTTCTTTTTGCGAATACAGACTAACACGGCTGCTACTCTGAAACCTAGAAAAACAGTGGAATATTAAGGTTATTTTGCTTCAATTACAGCTGGGTTGAGAGGTTAACAGCCTTTGCACAGTGAGGATGATGACTGTGGTATACATTTTTATAGTCCAGCAGAGTTCAGAGCCCTGGTAAAAATCAAGGCCCCGCATGGTCAGCTACACACAGCCACAAGAGTTCAAAGAAAAGGAGTACTTGTGGCACCTTAGAGACTAACAAATTTTCTTTTGCGAATACAGACTAACACGGCTGCTACTCTGAAAAGAGTTCAAAGGTTACTGTTTATCCCCTTCTCATTTCATTTAGTTTCCCAAGAGCCTCTTTGTTAATTTTTGCTATTAAGACAAAAGGCCAGTTTTGATGTTGCTCCTAGAAATGTTCTTGTTGCTTTGTTTGTTTTGTTTATATACTCCCCCCTCCTTTCAAGGAGGAATGCTAGACTCCCCTCTGCTGCTTAGTGCCAGCTGCAAGCAGGATGGTGAGAAGAATGAGTGCTCTAAAGAAGTGGGTGGGAGGAAAGAGGGAGGAGAAAGAGAAATAAAGGAAAATAAGGAGCAGCGTTTTGCCTCTGGCCATTTGCAAACAGCTTGTGGGATCCTCACATCACACACATTGTTGGGCAGCCTGTGACGTTTCTGAACACACAAGCTGTCATTTCCTTGCAAGAAGTCAGCTCTGTTAAACCCTTCAGTCTACGTGGGTGGGCGCCTGCAAAGACACACTGTCTCATCCCATTCAGGAACTGCCCTCTGTCACTGCACTCATGGCAGGCTGGATGTTTGTTGTTTAAGTAAATAAACTGGTCAGTGTCTCAGGCTAGCTGTGAATGTGCTGTCCTCCCACCCACCACTGCTTCCCGGCCACTCTGGGGGAAGAAGAAAAAAAACAACCACCAAAAGCAATAACAAGATGAAAAAGTTCACAGAGAGATCCAATGCCACCCACTAAGCCCTAACCTTCAAATAATCACTGACCAAATGGTGTCAGTGTAGACCCCTGCATCCTGTCAGCACTCAGCTTTCCAATGAGTGCATCATAGAGGTGACTTTTAAAGCATCTTTCCTCAAAAGGGAGACTGGGAAAGTGCAGTCCCAGGACACTTTGATGTTCCTTGTTCCTGTAAAGCCTCCAGGTTTGGATCTGGAGATGAACTTCCCCACAGTTCAGGGGTTTAGTTCAGGTTCCTTGCTGCGCTTGGCCCATGGTCAGTCTGTCTCTCTTCTAGACTAGAGGCCAGATTCAGTCCTGGTGTAAGAAGGTGCAAAACCATGAATCTGCACTTGTTAACACAAGCCTAGACTTGACCCTCAGTACATAAATGAGATTTTAAGTCAATTTATTTCTCATTTATTCTGTTGCATCCACCAAGCCTTTGTTTCCCAACCATGTGCCATTAGGATCACTTTCAGAAGCATCCAGGATGGCTCAGGTCTACATATCGTCAAGTACCTTTCACTGAAGTGGGGAATCAAAATTAAATTTTTGTCTTGCTGGTGCCTGTGACCAGTGTTTCTCAATTCAAACATTATTTTATTATAAATGGCTGAGAATTCATGGTTAAAGCCAGAGTTAATTAGGGTGAGAAATTGAGCATAAAGACACAAATACCACAAGATTCAGCCATAGACACATCCAGATCCCGTCACTTTGCCTACTAACAAAATGCAGCCACCTGTTTTACAGAGAATACACTACAGGCACTGTGAGCCTCAGCTCCAGTGGAGGTAGAACTGTACCACCAGAAACAATGAGGAGTCCTTGTGGCACCTTAGAGATGAACAAATTTATTTGAGCATAAGCTTTCATGGGCTATAATCCACTTCATCAGATGCATGGAGTGAAAAATTCAGTAGGTAGGTATAAATATACAGCACATGTAAAGATGGGAGTTGCCTTGCCAAGTGTGGGGTCAGTGCTAACGAGGCCAGTTCAATCATGGTGGATGTGGCCCATTCCCAACAGTTGACAAGAAGGTGACCCAGCCACTCCCAGTCTTTATTCAGGCCTAATTTGATGGTATCAAGTTTGCAAAGTAATTCCAGTTCTGTAGTTTCTCGATGAAGTCTGCTTCGGTTTTTGAAGTTTTTTTTGTTGAAGAATGAAGTTTACAGACTAACATGGTTACCCCTCTGAAACCTGTATCACAAGAGGCATTATACATGTCGGGGAACACAATCACTCAGACTACCCCACACTCCACACTTGGGAAAGTGCAGTGCTAATGCCCCCTATGTTGACTACAGTCATCTGTCATGGGGCCGGGGGTGGGGGGGAAATCTATGATTTAATACAATTGTTTACATATAATCTGATCTAGAACAAAGACTTTTCCACAGCCCCACACACAAGCTAATTATCATTTGAATAATCTTTCCAATCTTTCTTTACCAAGAATTACCTCGTGTTTAGTGAGACCATCAGGCCCTGCCTGGGTGTCTGGGAGATAACCCTAAAAATACATCATGTCTTTTCAAAGCTCAGATATCCTTTCCTGTTAGTAATGACACAGCAGCTGGCTTTAGGATAATAACAAGTGGTGTGAATTAAGACATTCCATAAAGTGCACATTCTATTTAAAGGCAGGCCTTCTGTCCGAATGATTTATTCTCCCACTTTCCTTAGCTTTCCTGCTCATTTAGGTGTATTTCTGTGTCCCATCTTCAGAGAAGCAACATAAAAGAAAATCAAGTTTATCCCGATTTAGGACACAGTGTAGGAAAGCACACATAGTGACTGAACAGAGGTTTGGCTGCTCAGTAGCAGTCTCTCTGATGGTTTCACTAGGGCTGCACAAACCGTCCATGATGAGATTAGTTTAGAGTTTCATTATGAAACCAAAATTTGACCTGTGTTCACCAAAATGTTCACAAGAGAACCTAAGCTAAATTCCAGGCAAGTTTTGGGTAATGGGGCAAGACGGGAAGAGGAGATTTACAAGGGAAAATGGGACACTTTTATATGGGATTTTGACCTGTCCCAAAACAGGCAAAGCTTAATATTTCAGTTGAGATCAGCTTAATTGAACCAAATTACAAAGCAAAAATGGATCCAGACCAAAAAATGTTTCACCAAATGTCCTGTGAACCAAAACTTCCAAAGTACCTGAACAACTATAGTAGTGCCCAAAGCAAAACTCAGCTCTAGGATTCCCTTTCTCTCAGCTGGCACAATAAGCCACCATTACAGCCCCTATGCACTAATGGAGCAGTACAAATAAGCAACAGCAGACCAGAAACTCTGGCCCAATATAGTTTAAAGTACTTAGAAATAACATGGGCTATAGGAATCAGGATTCCATAGTTGTGGATACAAATAGCTGGAATAGGCTGCCCCTTACTTTGAAACAGGAGTCCATTTTGTTTGGTTTTAAGACAATTTTTATGCTTTATTTTAAGAAATCTGTGTGAAATGAACTGAAATTGACTGTTCAGATGTTTTCTGTCATTTTAGACTGAGTAGCCTACATTACATAGAGTTGTACTGAAGTATGCTGGCCTAGTGGTGCCTCCTGAGGAGCCCCACAAGAATAAGATGCATCGCTCATGAAACTCTTCCAGATAGCAACATTTTAAATCAATCGAGGGAAACCTTCCATAGGACAATTCAGGCTTGCCCAAAGAGAGGAGTTTGTGGAAAGGTAGGTGGTAGATCACTCATATCTCATGTTCAGGGGTTTGTTTCAACCCATGGCTGAATCCTGACAAGAGAGAGAACATAAAAGGAATATTAGGTTCCTGTCTGAGCACCTCAGGATGATTGCCAGCATATGAAGGGCCTTAAAGAAATTAAGAGGTCCCAGTCAATGGGTATATAACCAGGAGTGATGGCAACATCATGTATGGGCCGAGACATCTGGTGCTCTCTGATAGATTGCACTACTAATCCCACAAGAAGAGACTGAAGCTAAAGCTTTGAAAATCTCAAAAATTTTAGAGGTAGCTGCCAGACCCAAATTCAATGCATTTGTGTACCAGATACTAAATGCACAACTGGTTGCAAGTGGCTGGTGACTCTGCTCGCAACAGGATAGATGATTCATTTTATGATGGCTCTATGAGAGCAATCTAAGGGTATGTCTACACTGTACAGTCCGGTCCTGGATGCAGATTTGCACCCAGGCCCCTTCTGTCCACATACAAATCAGCCTGATTCGGGTCAGCAAGCATGTAGGATCTGGGTCCAAGATCCTCTGGGGGGTGGATCAGAGACCAAGTCCTGTTCTGAATCAGATCCAAGCCCTGTTATTTTCCAGTGTGGAAGCAGCTCAAGCCACAGACCTGAGTCAGAAGTTTTGTGTAGTGCAGTATGGATGCATTAACATGGCTGTGAGACCCAGGTCCAGTAACTGTAAACCCAGGTTTACAATACAGTGTGGATGCTCAAGCACAGGCTTGGACATACTGAGTCCACAAGACCTGGGTTTACAAAGCAGTTCCCTGTTCTAATCACTCAGTAACACACTCTGCACAGTAGAAGGATGTTCTTATAAATATAGCACTGTTAGCCATGGCATGGTCATTCAGATTCTCTTCTTTTTCCTTAGTTCAGTAAAGAAACAACATGTTTCTTTGTATGTTTGTGTTACAAGGGAGGTGGTTTTCACTTAAGGTACATCTCTGCTTTGAAAAATGACTGAGAAAATGGCATGGTGGCTGTGCATGTCAAAATCAAATTTGCAGCATCTTTATTACTGCTGATGTCCTCTGAGAAGATCCCCCCCAAAGCACAGATTGGGTTAGCCAAGCAGACATTTAGAAAAATTATCTTATTTATGTGTAAACTGAATAAACTTGGAATAATTTCAAAACATGGAGCCCCCATAATGCCATGTTCACGGAGTCACTTTTCAGAATAGAACTTCTTCAAAGGCAGTGGCAGTGATGTTGAATACTGATGAGTGTTTGGGCTATTCGTCATCTGAACCATAATATTTCAGTAATAAAATGTCAGGTTACAACTGATCCATGGCTCACAGACAGTTTGACTATTTTACTTGTGGTAAATTTCTAATGAAAAAGCTAAGTCACACACGGGACCATTACAAAATATTTTAGCTGGTGTGTTGTCTTTTTGTGACGTGCTCCAAGCACAGTGGTGAGTTCATCTAATAGGGAATAGCATTTAAATTGTGACTTGAAAAATAAAATGAAATGAGCCCCTCCAAAACTCAGCTTTATAGAAAAACCAAACCAGGGCAGAAAGTATGTCTGGGAATCTATTTCAATGTAATTAACATTACACTAGTTACAAATGCAAACAGGTTCCCAAGCATGCTGTTGGCTGCCCTCCGCTCTGTGGACTCAAGTTTGATTCCTTGTTTTGTTCTAAGGGAACAAAGACGGCAAAGAACAATGTGACCCTGACCCGTCTTTACCCCCTCACAGACAAATGAGCCCTTTTAATATGCAGACAAGCTGTGACATGAAGAGAACCCATGAGAACAAACACCTGTCATTTCTCTGGACAGCATTTTGACCAGACACTGCCTATCTAGTTTTTAAACAACTTTTATATTCCTGTGACTATGTTGAAAAGAAGATGTATTTTCTTTCTCGGGACATGGTCTGTAACTCAACATAGACATGCACAAATGCATGTTCCCTTCCCAGCGCACCACACACACATATCCTGCACCTGCAAAATCAGCAGCATTATTTTTCTGCTTGATGAACCCAATGGCAAAAATGAATATTGATGGCCCCAACACTGATGCCCCCAAATCCTAACACATGTATCCACATACGTTTTGGGAGTGTTTGCATGTATGTTAACATATCCAGTCTGTGCTATGTAGTTTTGAATTCCACCCAGATCCAAATACTCACTGCTGCTTCCCTCCCCCTCCGCTTAGGAGGTGCAGGCTATAGTAAGGGTGTGGGGGAGGAAATATGGCTTTCAGCTTCAGTGGATAAGAGGGTGTCTCAGAGGTGTGGGTCTGAATGGGAGAGAGCGTGATGAGGGAATGTATCACAGGTGCAGGCCAGGGTAGGAGGGAGGGTGCGGGGTGACAGGGGCTTCATGAATAGAAAGCTGCTTGTTAGTTTCTTTCATACTCCTGGAGAAAACACAACAATAGGGACTTTGCCAAAGCCAATACATTGTTGCCCAATTCCATCTCTGCTTTGATGTGGTTTCCTCAGGGATCACAAGGAGCATTTTCTGCAGCTCTTCAATCTAGCGTAAGCACTTATTTTCCTTCAAGATTTTTCTCCCAAAAAAGTATTTATGTTGCCACGTTTTACAGGCTGGAGGAGCAGGGGACAGAAGGCCCAAGATGAATACTGACAAAACACTGCAGAGTTACATTCCATTTCCTGTCAGTCAAGGGGAGACACAGTCTAGGGATTTTGAGTGTGAAGCCCTGAGTGGAATGGATTTCTTCTGAGTCCATTTGTTGAGGAAAGCACAGTTGTCCATGTTCAACAATAACCAAACCAAATATTTTATATGATGGTTAAATTTTGCTATTTCTCCTGTTGCTATTAATACTAGCTGCTTCTTCAGGCATGGTTCTCAGCAGGTGATGCAGAAGCCCCAGGCTAGGGGGTGGGAGCAGCAATGACTTATGAGTGGCAAAAGCGATGGTCAGACTGCCTGCATTGCCAGGAGAACAAGGTTCTCACTTGAGGATGGAATGTATGGAGTCTTGTTTAATGGGGCAGCTCATCCACTGCCCTGAGGTGAATGAGCAGATTAACTGTTCACCTCAAAAAAGACGGCAGCCATGTATTTTTGTGAGCTGCCCAGCTAATCAGTTCCAAAGCCCCCCAATCCTGGAGGCAGAGCAGCTGTCAGACAGTCCATCCAAGAAAACCTGCTACCAAGTAAGAAATGTGCATGGGATGAAGGAGGGGATAGGGAGGGTGAATATACTAAGAGATTATAGGGGCCAATTCCTTCTTCCTCATAGTGGGGAACCTCAACCAAACATTTCATAATGTTTGAGGAATAGCATCTGTGGCCTGACTTTGGTCCTTTTGCACCGCTCCAGAGGCCAAAAGGGAGAAATAGGTCTCACATCTTCCCAGCTAGGACGAGTGTTAGTCTCTAAGGTGCCACAAGTACTCCTTTTCTTTCAATCTGACTCCTAGCGTGAATACTTATGCTTACAAAATCAGAATGCGGTCACCACGAATAGTTGGGGAATTTTTTTTAATAAAAATTGTTGCTTCTATGAAAATTCCCACCAATAAACTCATTCTCCAGAATATTTATAGCAAATTGCTATAAAAGGGATGCAAACACATTTGAAACAAATTTGTTTAACAATTCAAAGGACTAGAAGTGGGATTTTTTTTGGCAGTATTCAACAGGGGCTGTTTTGCTTAGTATTTTCTGCTCCCATGCCTGGCTGAAATTGGCAACTATGTCAGAGTGTTTAATACATTTTGTTGACTTTTTAAAACCACAACATTAATGACACTAACACTTAAGAGTTTTAAAGCACTTTATATATTCAAAGTACTGTATTATCTTTACCCAATTTGTTCTCCTATTTCTCATAGCAGCCCTGGCAGGTAGGTCTGAACTATTGTCTTCATTTTACAGATCAGGAAGCTGTGGTGAAGTGAAGTAACTGGCTAAAAAAATCTACATTGGAGACAGGATTAGGACTTACGAGTGCTTGACTCTCATTCCTCTAGACAACAATGCTGTCTCTCAACAAAGGTTCAAGGTCAGATTCACCCTGAGGTTTAGATAGAGTTTTGGGTTGGAATTGTAAATGATTTACTTCTCTGTAGAGTGAGGGTCCTGCTGAGCATCTGAAGATGTGCATCAGTGGGGCATCAAGGAGTTTTGAACTCAGCATGTGTCTCAGATGCTTAAATTCTGGTCTGTGTTCTCAAATGTCCACTAAAATTTGGTTGGGCTACACTCATTCTTTGTGGGGATAATCTGCACCAGACCCTGGGTGGTGTTACAGGCAGTATATACATTCCTTCAGAAATCTAAAACATGTAAATACACTGACAGAAATCGTCAAAGGGATGTGAGAAACTTGTAAATTAACAACAAATGCAGGGAGAGAAAGGCCAGAACAAACACACTGATGTTTTCCACAATGATGGAGGAGTTTAATCCACTGTCTTCAAAAACATGTGGCGCACTAAACACTAGATGGGTAAAAGGTTGAGAGATACTTGGCAGTGAACCATGGAAATATAAATGCATCACATTTTGTTTCATTGTGTTTTTTTCTTTAAATATTTACGTTTTGTGTTTTGCCAGGATACAGTTTTCCATCCCATATGCATGACAGGCAATCTTTCTGAACGGGATTTGGGAGCAGGACTGGATGCTCAGGAGTTTGGCTACGGGACCTGGAACCTTCACCTCTATGTTGCCAGTTTGATTCCAGTCTGGTTTGCTGATGATACTGGCTGATGGCTCTTTGGTGACCTAGGTCTGGAGCCTAACAGCTGTATGTTCCCCTCCCTTTTTTTTTTTTTTTTTTTTTAAAAAAAACAAGGCATGGTGGGAAACTGAAAGGCCTAAATCCTGTGGCAGAGTGCTGAGGGGAGGGCTGTATGGAGTGGAAAGGTAATACTTGTTATGTTCTCTCTTCACCATAGGTTTCAGAGTAGCAGCCGTGTTAGTCTGTATTCGCAAAAAGAAAAGGAGTACTTGTGGCACCTTAGAGACTAACAAATTTATTAGAGCATAAGCTTTCGTGAGCTACAGCTGCTTCTCTGATCTCTGCAGCTGCTAGGATAGAGCTCAGCTTCATAGCTGGAATGTTACAGAGGATAGGAGGTCAAAGGTACTGACTGGCACTTTAAGACATCATGTTCTTCAATCCCATGATGTATAATGCATTATAAATTATAAGTTAACTTTCTAATACTTTAGAAGAGGCCTGGGTGTGCTATGTGGCAATGCTATTGGAGTGAGGTGGGGATGTCAGGAGAGTTGTGGAAGCATTTTACTGCTACAAAAAAAGCCAGGAAGCCACAGGGTTTTCCTCTATAGTTCCAGGACTCCACACTTTTTGATGGCCATTCCCCTTCCCAGACATGCTCTGTGCAGACCTGGGGCTGAATTCATTTTCAGCATATGAGTACAGTTTCAGCTGAGTCACCTGAGTTGTACCTGCCTATGGCAGTAGTAAATATGGCATCACATCACCAAGAGGAAATGGTGCAATGGAGCAGCAGCAGCAGCTTGGGAGCCCCAGATCTCCCTTCTCCGTGTACTCCTTCAAAGTTGTGAATTGGAAGATTTAGCACTTTATGACCATCTCACATCTAGGTTGGTCTCTGCAGGCCACACACGAGACACATGTTTTTTGGTGAGGGGCAGGTGCTGCCTTTGCCCTACTTTTTCTGTGAAAAGTAAAGGACTTCAATCTCCAGGGCTTTCAGCCCTGTCTACATTAAGGAAATACCATAGAACTACACTGAAGTAATTATACTAGGGCAGCAGTTCTGAGGCCCCTTGGGGGGGGCCACAAGCAGGTATCAGGGGATCCGCCAAGCAGAGCCAGCATTAGACTTACGGGAGCCCAGGGCAGAAAGCTGAAGCCCTGCGACCAAGGGCTGAAGCCAAAGCCTAAGCCTGAGCAACTGCTGTAGGGTCATGGGCAACTGCCCAGCTTGCTACCCCCTAATACCGGCCATGGCTTTTATATGCAGGAAAACAGTTGTTGTGGCACAGGTGGTCTGTGGAGTTTTTATAGCATGTTGGCAGGGCCTCAGAAAGAAAAAGGTTGAGAACCCCTGTACTAAGGCAAACCCCCCAAACAGGGCCGGCTCTACCTTTTTTGCCGCCCCAAGCAGTGAAGCAAAAAAAAAGAAAGAAGAAAAAGTGGCGGCCCAAGAAGAAAAAATAAACTGAAGTGCTGCTGCTGCCGCCGAAGTGCCGCCAAGGAAGGGAAAATGGAGAAGTTGCCGCCAAGGAAGGAGTGCGCCCCAAGAACGATCAAAGTGCCGCCCCTTCTGATTTGCCACCCCAGGCACCAGCTTCCTGAGCTGGTGCCTAGAGCCTCAGAGCAGATACGCTGTGCTGACCTAAAGTGGAGCTTACACCAGTGCAGTAGTGGGGGGACAGGAAGCGAGACTACTGACAGGCCATTTATATATATATATATGTGTGTGTGTTATTATAATAGAAGTGTTTTTTTTAAAAAAAACTTAGGAATGGGCAATGCATTGTGCTTGACCCAAAGTATAAACACACCAATCTACTTACTCTCTTCTTAATGTACATTTCCAAACACTTTTCCAAGCAGAAAATTAAGTGTTTACAATAATTGGATATGACCAAGGCACTGTGCACTTCACTTACAGTAAACACACTTTACAATGGACAATCAGTTTTAGCAGAGAAATGCAGATGTCCCAAACCAAGGGCCAGCTCCCCAATGTGCAATCAGCATAGCTCCATAGACTTCAATGAAATTATGTCAGCTTACATCAGATGAGGATCTGGCCCTTGTTGGAAAAGTGTAAAATTCAAGACATTTTAGACTGATTATAATGGAGAGCAATTGTGAATATAACACACTCCAAAGACATTTCTGAAGTTTCCCTATTGCTCTGTGTGAGCAAGTGTTGCAATTAGGATGGAGGAACTTCATTCATTTTCTCCACCAAATGATTCTTTAAGTACTATGCAAACCTTCATTAGTTAACTACATTCTTCTAAAGGACTATTTGACATTTTTCAATGCAATATAGTTTCCTTTGTTTTTTACTGTCCAGGAGGCTTAAACAACATTTAACATTTACATGTTATCCTCTTGTTTCAGCAATAAAATACAACCTGTGCTGTGACTGGGAAGTAAACGGAAGATAAACAAACACAGAAGAAACTGATTTATTAACACTTGCTCTAGCTGTCCTTTAGTCCCCCATCTCATCTATTGCAAGGGCGGGTGAGAAACTAAAAAACTTGTAGAAAATGTTCGCTCTACTGGAGAGGATTTATTCACTCCTATTCCACATTTCAGCTGTATCTCATTTTAAAAAAGTGCAAGATACTCTAGGTTCTTCTTTTATTAAATGTAGGGGCTATTGCAGGGAGAAAAGCAAGAGCAGCTTGGCTGCTGGAGAGTCAAATACTGCATTGTTCAGAAGTTGGTGGGGGGAGCTGGAAGGAACCTACATCCAAGTGACATGCATGAGCACTTATGTATGTGGACATTAAGAGCTCCCTCCTTATTCTTGACTCATCTTCATCCCAGTTCTCTTCCTCACTCAGAAAGCATGCCTACATTCATCATGAATATTTGTGGTAGGATGAACTAACTGATGCACTGATATATTGCATCATTCTGCCTTTAAAATCTCATATGAACTAATAAAACAAACTGACATTTAATAAAACTTTTTAATTCAAACATTTGAAGGGGCCTCTTTCCAAGGACTTGCGTCTGTCTTTTGTTAAGAAAAAGAAAATAACTTGGAAACAGGTATATTTAGTTATATAAATAACAATAACTGTGGTATTGGACCACAGCTTGCACATCTACTGTTCTCTGGTGTGAAGATGGAGTGGGCTTTTACATCCTCACTTCTGTCTAATAAGGCCCCAAACTATGTGCAGAAACATAGCAGGAAAAAAACCCACACACTTGGCTATTACGAAGAAAATAATTTAACCTCTCTAGGCGTCTGTTTTTGCGCAATTGACTTCAATGAGAGTTTTGCCCTATGTGTGTATATATATAAAAAAATAGATATACCTTCCTTGGAAACCATATAAAGGGAATGGTTGGTTGAAGAGTTTTGTACTGGGATTAGAGCCTTCCATGGGTAAACTGCCTATTTTAAACTGGCCCTGATTGGTATGACTTTGTAACAGGCAGTAGTTATCATTTGAAGGCTGCTTGGCTGTATGAGTGAAATAAGTTGAATGTCTCAGTCTAATATCTACAGAGACTGAAGTGCACACCCCTACAACTCACAGTCTCAGCAGGGGCCAGTGATTGAATATGTGTGGGACTGAATTACCCTCTCATATCTTGAGGTGGTCCTTACATCTCAGGGTTGAGACATTTTGGCAGGGTGGGGTGGATAAACTCTCTTATGTGCTCACTTTGGTTACCACCCATCTTGAAATTCACAGGTTCATCATTTGCAGACTTGGCATGATTGCACTGGGGAAACCCTATGTCCTGTAAGCACTGCTTGAGGAATATGAACAAGTCTAAAATTCACTTTCCATGCCCATGGAATATCCTCATGCTACAACACAATGCCATTTTGTCTCAGCATCATTACACTGCCTCTCAGTAGAAAGATGTTGGATTATAATCTCGCAACATGGACAATATGAAAGCACAGTGGAGGTGTCTGTCCCACTGGGATAAACTCAAAACTTGGCAGCTGTTTGGGAGAGACAAGGTGGGTGAGTAATAGCTTTTACTGGACCAACTTCTATTGTTCTGCTGTTAGTGACAGTCCAGCTGCTTTAAAAAATACTAAATTCACTTTGAAAATGTAAACTCTTTAAACAGAGCTACATTCTTAGTATCTTTAAAAACAATTCCACATGGCTTAATTGAATCATTATTCACTCTTATATAAATGACTGAGGTGTAAATTCAAACCATAAAAAGTTGTATTTAGTATGCAAATGATGCAACTTTTAGCACAAATTAAATGTCATTTTTTTCTTTGATCAGCTTTGTTTCTGGAGCTCATTGGGATCATATACAGAGACCCTAAATTTAAACTCATCAGAAAGATTAACACAATATAAATTGTAAAAGGGGGAAGATTGAAGAATATGCCAATAAGGATGAGATGGCTAACCATTGTCATAAGGGCAAGGAATGACTGAAGCACTTACAGAACCAGGCTCATACAGTTTTTTCCCAAAATAAATTGATTCTGTCCCCCAGACTGCCATCAACTTCCACCTTTCTTCATGAGAAACAGTCTCTGGGAAAAGGACTTTCTTAAAGAAACGTATAAAAGACAGAAAAAAATAATTCCACTCCTAGACATCATTGACTGGCAGATGCTTTCTGTGGGGAACTCATGCAGTACTTGTAGATGCTCTTCGCACGCTGCTATTGCCAATCCATCTGCATTCTGATAAGGGCAGCTTGTGAATGTCAGCCTAATTAGCCAAGGCTAATGTCTGGTTTCCTGTAGAGAGCTTTTGTGGAGTAATTACCTTCCTCTAGGTCAAACTGCTGTAATTATAGGTCTTTAACTAATCGAGATAAACAGCCTTTGAATTCTTGCAATAAATAAGCCAATCACAGTGAGGCACTTTCATCTAGACCTACAAGAATACAGGATATTATGACAGGTGATAGCAATGCCATGCATTTCTATACATTTTTGGTTGTGGTCTAGCCATTAACATCTCTTAGTAAAACCTTACAAATGATTAACATATATAAACTTTGTCCCCAGGCTAATAGAGTCATTGTTATGCATTTGTCACAGGGGATATTATTTTTTATAAACAAAAAGTGTATGTTTGAATAGAATTATAAAATATGGAGACATTAAAAATGGGAGAGACCTATTTGGAAGGCTAGCTGCTTACTTCCCATCAACCCCCTGTTTCCCTCCTCTCCACCAAAGTTCCCTCCTCTCCTCCTGGAAGTACAACATCCTGTTCAGTTTAATTAATGAGGCTTCCCTTTGAAGACTGTTTCTCATTCTAATAGATCTCCCTTCAAAGATTTTTTTCCTGATATTTTACATATTTGGTGGGCTAACAAGCTGACTTCTACCATTCATGTTCAATAATAATCTACAGGAATCCTGGAATGTGATCAAGCGTTGAGTCACCATCACACCCATTACCAGTCTTGTTGAGTCTACTAGATGTTATTTCCCCTTCCACAATGGCTCAGGCTAAAGGGAACTCAACTATAAAATCCCTGTTTTATAGTAGTTGTTCTTTGGCATAAGCAAATTTTCATTCGCACAAGAGGATCACTTGTGGCACAGGTACTCCTTTTCTTTTTACTGATACAGACTAACACGGCTGCTACTCTGAAACAAGAGGATCAGAAGACCACAGGGAAACAGAAAACATATATGGAAAAAAGTGTCTTGTACACAGTACATGCACACGTATTGTATATAGTGTGTGAAATTTATTGTAAGAAACATGCTAATAGCTCATTTAGAGGAAAGGAAGTGAGCGACATTTGATATTCATTGACTTCAATAGGCTTTAGATCAGGGTTGCAGAATGTGAACCATGTTTGGGTGACTTAACTCTTCTAGTCTACATTCTACTAAACAATAAGAAAATCATGTAGATCAAGCATGGATTTGCCTATTACAGATCAAAACTGATATTTGGAGCTAATCGCTATCATTCTGTAATCTATCAGCCAATGCCATTGCAGGACAAAGAACAATCCAGAGCTTCCAGGATCTCATACAGCTATTGAGATCTGATTTTTGAGAGACAATCAATAGAAGTTTGCACTAACTCAGAATTGGCATTTGGCTTTTACTATGAATGCCTGGAACTGTGGGTTGAAAATGGCTTTTTTAAAAGCCTGTCTTGCTTGATAATCATTCATTTCTTTCAAAGGTCATTCCGTTACTAAGTGAGTTTGACTTATTTAGCTTTCTCGTTCCTCATTTAGATAGGAAGCTTCTTGGGGCAAGAACCAGATCCTCCTATCTGACTTGCTATTAACATTGTAAGATCTTTTCTCAGACTGTAAACTCTTCAGGGCAGGGACTGTGTCATTATATGTGGTTGTACAGCATTGAGCACAGTGGGGCCTAGTCTCTCATTGGGACCTCAGGATGTCATTGTAATATAAATCTGAAATAATAAAATAACAATTGTAAGAGCATTTAAAGAACTCCGAATGAAAGACTCTTGAATGCAAAGTTCATAAATAAATAATAATCATATGGCTTATTTGTATTACCATCGTACTTCATAGACCTACTTCATAGCCCTACTCATGGACCAGAACCTCATTGCCCTAGGTGCTTTGTATGTTCTTTTAAGCTGCACTGTCTAGCCCTAGTGGGTAAATTCTCCTCTCTGATTCATACTGCAGATCTCTTGCATATACTGAACCACTAACAACTCAATCAAAAACATATTTAGATGTCAAATGGATTTCCATGTTAGGAACTATAATATTTACCAGACACTCACGAATCAAGTTTGTCAGGAACAGTACTTTATTTTTATTAACTCCTTGAACACATAGATCAGTCTGAGTCTGTTCAGGCTTCTGGTAACATCTCTCTCTAATTGGGTATGCTCAAAGGCTTAACAGACCAATGAAAATAGTCATTTTCATATTAACATTACATCACTTCTATTTGTATATTTGTGCCAACTAACTTTGTGGGGGTCTGAGAGCCACTTATGGTAAAATAAGAGCCAACTTATGGCTATATTCAACCCCAGAATCAAACCTGAACCTCTTTTGATTTTTACAAAGAAAAGAGATGAGAAGAGACATACTTCTTGTTGGGAGTGGAAGGAAGAATCTGATTTTTTTTGTCAGCATATTTCTCTGAGATTTACAGACTGACATTTTAGACACAAATATTAATTTAATAAGATCTGGATAAACAACTGAAACATTGGGTACTTATCTGAGCAGAACCTGGGGAGTTTTTGCAGACCTCCCATTCTGACTCAGTGTGTTTCATTATATATAAAGTTCAGGTTCAATTTTGATTAGACAAAATCCTGGGAAACTAGATGAACTGAGACTAGTAGTAGTAGCCTGTAATACCTTTCATATTTAGGCCCTCTTTTGAACTTTGCTGTGTTTGTGGGGGAGAGTGGCATCAGTTTATCTAATAAAGAATCAGGATGGCAGAATCAGGCAGAGTCTACAAGATCAGTTGCATTGATGGAAACATCATTTCAAGATGCTCCTCAGTTGTCTGCCACCTGGAGTCCCTCTTGCATTTGAAGAAGGGCAAGAAGTTCCAGTAGAACCATCTTCCTTCCACCAAGAAAAGATCCAGGTCATAATCCATGAACTGAAGTCCGGGAAGGCATGAGGAGTTTGTAACATGACACCTGAGTTGCTAAAGACAGGTGAGAGTACTGTTGTACTGCAGCTGCATAGGCTTTTCCAGAACATTTGGTGCACTAATATCATCCCCGATGACTGGAAGAAGGGAGTTATTTGGTCTCTGTTCAAAAAAGGTGAGAAGGCCAAATGTAGCAATTATAGAGGTATTATGATGTTGTCAGTCCAATGGAAAGCCTTGGTTTCCATATCAATATCTCAAATCAACCATCTACTTCATGGCTGTGGTGTTAGACTGGTTGTTCTACTGCTGACCAGATCTTTACCTTGAGACAACTTTTTTGACAAGGTAGCTAAATTTAATAAACCAATCACAGCGCTTTTTGTAGACTTCCTTCAGGCCTTTCACTCAGTGCAATGAGCAAGCTTGTGAGGTCTGACAAGGTGACTCAGAGTCTCTGGGAAGGTTTCAGAGTAGCAGCCGTGTTAGTCTGTATTCGCAAAAAAAAAAAAGGAGTACTTGTGGCACCTTAGAGACTAACAAATTTATTAGAGCATAAGCTTTCGTGAGCTACAGCTCACTTCATCGGATGCATTTGGTGGAAAAAACAGAGGAGAGATTTATATACACACACACACAGAGAACATGAAACAATGGGTTTATCATACACACTGTAAGGAGAGTGATCACTTAAGATAAGCCATCACCAGCAGCGGGGGGGGGGGGGAAAGGAGGAAAACCTTTCATGGTGACAAGCAAGGTAGGCTAATTCCAGCAGTTAACAAGAATATCTGAGGAACAGTGAGGGGTGGAGTGGTGGGGGAGAAATACCATGGGAAAATAGTTTTACTTTGTGTAGGTTTCAGAGTAGCAGCCGTGTTAGTCTGTATTCGCAAAAAGAAAAGGAGTACTTGTGGCACCTTAGAGACTAACAAATTTATTAGAGCATAAGCTTTCGTGAGCTACAGCTCACTTCATCGGATGCATTTACTTTGTGTAGTGACTCATCCATTCCCAGTCTCTATTCAAGCCTAAGTTAATTGTATCCAGTTTGCAAATTAATTCCAATTCAGCAGTCTCTCGTTGGAGTCTGTTTTTGAAGCTTTTTTGTTGAAGGATAGCCACTCTTAGGTCTGTGATCGAGTGACCAGAGAGATTGAAGTGTTCTCCAACTGGTTTTGAATGTTATAATTCTTGACGTCTGATTTGTGTCCATTCATTCTTTTACGTAGAGACTGTCCAGTTTGGCCAATGTACATGGCAGAGGGGCATTGCTGGCACATGATGGCATATATCACATTGGTAGATGCGCAGGTGAACGAGCCTCTGATAGTGTGGCTGATGTGATTAGGCCCTATGATGGTATCCCCTGAATAGATATGTGGACAGAGTTGGCAACGGGCTTTGTTGCAAGGATAGGTTCCTGGGTTAGTGGTTCTGTTGTGTGGTGTGTGGTTGCTGGAGAGTATTTGCTTCAGATTGGGGGGCTGTCTGTAAGCAAGGACTGGCCTGTCTCCCAAGATCTGTGAGAGTGATGGCTCGTCCTTCAGGATAGGTTGTAGCTCCTTGATGATGCGTTGGAGAGGTTTTAGTTGGGGGCTGAAGGTGATGGCTAGTGGCGTTCTGTTGTTTTCTTTGTTGGGCCTGTCCTGTAGTAGGTGACTTCTGGGTACTCTTCTGGCTCTGTCAATCTGTTTCTTCACTTCAGCAGGTGGGTATTGTAGTTGTAGGAATGCATGATAGAGATCTTGTAGGTGTTTGTCTCTGTCTGAGGGGTTGGAGCAAATGCGGTTATATCGTAGCGCTTGGCTGTAGACAATGGATTGAGTGGTATGATCTGGATGAAAGCTAGAGGCATGTAGGTAGGAATAGCGGTCAGTAGGTTTCCGATATAGGGTGGTGTTTATGTGACCATCGCTTATTAGCACCGTAGTGTCCAGGAAGTGGATCTCTTGTGTGGACTGGTCCAGGCTGAGGTTGATGGTGGGATGGAAATTGTTGAAATCCTGGTGGAATTCCTCAAGAGCTTCTTTTCCATGGGTCCAGATGATGAAGATGTCATCAATGTAGCGCAAGTAGAGTAGGGGCATTAGGGGACGAGAGCTGAGGAAGCATTGTTCTAAGTCAGCCATAAAAATGTTGGCATACTGTGGGGCCATGCGGGTACCCATCGCAGTGCCGCTGATTTGAAGGTATACATTGTCACCAAATGTGAAATAGTTATGGGAGTATCATTGACAGAAGAGAGAGAATAGACAGAAAGCTGTGTTCGAGTCATGATAGATACACAGCGTGGTTTCTCCACAGAAGCTTAGCAAGGCTGCCTTCTGTCACCATTGTTTTTCAATACAGTCATTGATTGGTTGGTGGATAAGCTTGAAGAGGCAGCTGGTGGTAGTGTTGAGCTGCTTTGAGTTCTCAAATCCACTGATTACATTGTCTTGTTGGCTCAGTTTGGCGAATCACTGCAGCTGATGGCAGACATGGTCAGGAAAGAAGCAGTGTGTATTAGTCTGGTTATTAGTCTGGTTATTAAAACCAAGTCCCTCACCATCACCATCAAGCAGCCTCCAGCTCCAAATTACAACCAGCTCAGTATTAACCTGTCCGCATGGGGCCATCAAGCAGGTGGTAACGGTACAATGTTTGAGCAACGTAACAGACAGTTCTGCAGGACACTCAAAAGATGTAGACACTTGTACAGCACCAGCTACTGTCATGTTTCGGTCTCTTCAGTGGCCTTCATAAGGAAGTTGTGCCATCAAGCTTGATAGGAAGCTGCAGATCGATTGAACAAGGGTTATACCAAGTATTGTACAGAAGTGAAATGTGGCTGCTGAAGCAGGCTGAAGAATAGTAGATTTATGTTTTTGATTTTCCATAATTTTCAGCAGCTGCTCCACATCAAGTAGCAGGGCTAAACCAGAAATGAGGATATTCGAAGCTGAACCCAGAAACCACCTCAATCAGCATTAGTTTGGTTTTGATGTTTCTTGGTTTGGACATATTAGAATGAACAACCCATGAATTCTGAAACATGTTTACCATGGAATGCCGCTACACAGCCAGTGATCACATGGTTGCCAAAAACTTTGGTGGTGCTATTAAATTGACAGTGATGGACGTAAACTGAATATCTAGCCAGACCACCTAAAGGACCTCGCCAGAGATTGATCCAGGTGGCGCTTGATCTATAAAAAGGCCACATCCCTTTGGGGTTTGCCATGATGATGATGATAAAGTGTTGCAATCACTCAGTCCTCTGTTCATTTAGGGTTTTTTTTCCCTTCATCTGCCTTTTATACATTTTATACTCCTTGGGGCAGAGACTCTGAGCTTTAGTCTCATTTACACTAAGCCCCCTTAACACTGTTCTGGCAGAGGAAAGGAGCTTTAAGGTGAATGGAAATTATATTTACACCCGCTTTAAAACCCTTTTATGGCTCCAGAGCAGTGTAAAGGGGCCTTAGGGTAAAGGAGAATCAGTTTTATCTCTATTTTGTGTTTATGCCTAACATGATGAAGCTCATACACTCCTGCTGCCCATGCTGTACCTGCTGTGTTCTTAAATAAAGGCATTCAGTCCACAGCACTATCAATCGTTAGAGCAACTATCCATACAAAAACATTAAAGAAATTAAAAACAGAATGAAAAGGAGTACTTGTGGCACCTTAGAGACTAACAAATTTATTTGAGCGTAAGCTTTCGTGAGCTACAGCTCACTTCATCGGATGCATGCAGTGGAAAATACAGTGGGGAGATTTATATACACAGAGAACATGAAACAATGGGTGTTACCATACACACTGTAACTGATCACTCGTTACGGTGGGACTCTGATCAGAGGGAGCACTTTTAACATGGGAAAGAGTGAAAATTAGTGGTTTCAGCAGCAAACTGGAAGTGAGGTGAACCAGGTTTTATTCTTCATGTCTGCAACTGTCTGTCCTTGGGAATGTAACAGCCTATCTGAGCCTCAGTTTACCATGTGCAACACTTACTTACCTCCCCTAGGGGTGTTGAGGAACTACATTCTCCAGTGACTACTAAGTGCTTTGAGCTTCTCAGATGAAAGGTGGCATATATGCAAAGTATTATAATTGGAAGAAACAAAATTGGTGACTCACTTGCTTTTTAGCTGCAAGAAGTTCTATTGTTTAACACTGAAACAGTGTCTGTGCCATTTTAGGGTAGCAGGTCAGTTTAGTGACATGTTGTGATCGAGAAAAAAGCTTGGACAAACATGCCTTCCTAATTAAACAGAAGTCAAGGGTTGCAATAAAATTTAAAAGATACATATAGTTGCCTTATCTTATTCATACACAGTACTTGGACTTATTAATTTGAAACTTTTTGCATCTGGCTTTAGTGTTCCCCCCCAAATATTTACCTTTTATAACCATGTTTGTTTATGTAAAGAAGGTGGATTTAATGACTGTTTTTTAAAGCCACCAACACTAGAGTTTTTTCCTGTCGTTGGCAAGACTTATCTGTATCTTCCACTTCTTTCTAGCAAGAAATCAATGTCTGATGACATTTTGCAATTAAGACGATATTTTGGTACCCATAATGTTAAAGTATTGATTGTAATTTTAAAAGAAAAGAAATGTATAAAGTAAAAATGTATACCCACAATGTTATCTATGGAACACGTCATACATACAAGTGCTAAACAAACAACACTAATACCCAGAGTGCTCGTATTTTGAGATGATGTAGCAGCCCAAGGTGGAATGTGTGGGGAATGCTTTTGTTCCTTCTAGCTGATACCACAGACCAGCCTCCATTGAGCCACTTCTTATCTGCCCTCCCACTGTGGTCTCTTCCATTTGGACTATGGTCACAGTCCTCTGCTTCCCTCACAGAGGGGTTGTTCAAGCAGTTTCAGTGATTCAGATAGTCCACCGGGGCTTCCCAGCTCCCTTTACAGTGACTTCTCCCTTGTCAGGGAGAAGGAAAGAGAAACAGAGTTCAGGCCTCTGGCTGCCGGGTTGAGCCTTACCAACAGTCTAGTCCTTCCCCTATGGATTCCTCTGTCCCAGAAGGTACTGACTTCCTTCCTGTAGATAGCCTCTCCTTCATTCTCCCCCACTTGATTGCCAGAGTCCTATTTTAAGCAGGTCCTCCCTTTGGATCATGCTTTGCAGCTGCTGAGGGATGGACCTTCTTGGCTCAGCACTGCTCCCTCACCCCTTTAGTTTTGGTCAGGGGTGAACCCCCCCATCATAGATGAGCAAACCAATTTGGGTGAAGTCAGGACCTCCCAGAATCACCTTGTGAAATTCAAATTGAATCTGTCTGAAAGCCTGATAATATTTGGTTAAGGGTTTCCACGTCAATCACCTGGAGTGACAATACTCTTGGACAGGACAATCCTTCTGGTGTCAGGTCTCCTCTTACAACCTGATCCCAGATTAAGCAGTAGATATTTTAGCATAGTGAACAATCCTTTACTGATCCCTAGGAATAGTCCAGTTGGCCTAATAGGTCTTTTCAATTTCTAATTTCTGTGATAAGGTAGCAATTAAAAGTAATGGTCAGTGAATCAACCATCAGAAGCATGGAATCATTTTTCAATGATCACAACTCAGACACAGCATTCAGTTAGGACTGTACGTATATATTGTGACAAAGTTGCTCCTCCTCTACCTTGGTTAGTCTTGCACTTATTGGTTGGATTTGCTTTCCTTGGAGCTTCACAGCAGCCTTCAGTTTGGCCATTTTTCTGAACCCACAGTCCAGGTCAACTCCTCCTGTGTCTGACCAGGAGTTGGGAGATTTGGGGAGAACCCGGGCCCGCCCTCTACTCCAGGTTCCAGCCCAGGGCCCTGTGGAATGCAGCTGTCTAGAGTGCCTCCTGGAACAGCTGTGTGACAGCTACAACTCCCTGGGCTACTTCCCCATGGCCTCCTCCCAACACCTTCTTTATCCTCACCATAGGACCTTCCTCCTGGTGTCTGATAATGCTTGTACTCCTCAGTCCTCCAACAGTCTGCGTTTTCACTCTCAGCTCCTAGCGCCTCTTGCTCCCAGCTCCTCACACACACCACAAACTGAAGTGAGCTCCTTTTTAAACCCAGATGCCCTGATTAGCCTGCCTTAATTGATTCTAGCAGCTTCTTGATTGGCTGCAGGTGTTCTAATCAGCCTGTCTGTCTTAATTGTTTCCAGAAGGTTCCTGATTGTTCTGGAACCTTCCCTGTTACCTTACCCAGGGAAAAGGTACCTACTTAATCTGGGGCTAATATATCTGCCTTCTGTTACTCTCCGGTAGCCATCTGGCCCGACCCTGTCACATAATGATGTATGACACTATGATGTTCCTCGTCCACCTCCACTGGGTAGTTTGGAGTGGGAGTGGGTTGGGAAGAAAACAGTATTGACACAAAGATGGATACTACCATCGCATTTTAACAGTAGTTTACCATGGAGAAGTGCAGGATAGCACCCAAGAAGTATCCAGCTCTCTGAGTGGGCCGCCCAGCACCACACATAGCCTTACTGTGTAGGACTCCAAAGTTCAAAGGAAGCTTTGGGTTCAGAGAACTGTGAATCTCAGTGTTGTGCCCAATATGCTGGACCACACATGGCTAAAGCAGACAGTATCGAGAGAAGGACTTCCCTGAAAGCACAAATGGTGCTGGGGTTACATTTCTATAAATATCCTGAGAAACAGCAATGTTTCCCTTTCTATTGTAGGAGCGACTCCACCTCCTATGATAGCTTGCAAGTGTTCCCTTAGTTTTAATAGTCCCATCATCATGTGTATTACATAGCAAAAAGGATTCATAGCAAAAGAGCAAAACACATGTGGTCAGATCCTGAACAATGGTTGAACCGCTCACAGCCCCGCTGCTATTGTATGCAAGCCAGTTCTCCTACTGCAGATAACAACCCCAAGGGGCTAAAATTGCAGACAGGGATCCACCTGGTATGGGGGCATCCTGACCTAGCCCCTTTTCTTCTGGCTCTGCAACCTTTTCCATGCTATGCAGACATCAGGGAAAAGAAATTATCTAAGAGCCTGTAGGCTGGCTATACACCAGAGGATTTTCATTGCACTGGAATGATCTTCCTAGGGCAGGAAGTGGCCTTTTCGGTCCAGATCATGTTGATGATGGAGCATAAAATGATCACGCTACATAGAATAATCTGGCCCAACATCTCACCAATAATTTTTAGAATGAGCTCAGTAAAACTATATTAGAACTCAACAGCAGTCTGATCTGAAATTAATTTTAAACAATGCAAAGCACCAACAGTGCATGAAATATGAAACAGATTTGCCTACAGATATATGTATGGTTTCTCTCAAATAGAGAGGAAGCCCAGCATCTTTGTTTTTCAATTTTCTTAAAGAGAGGAAAATTCAGTATCCATTTTGCATCTGCAGGAACAAATTTAAATCAGATGGTTAATATGTTAGGACACCGTGAAACAAAGAACAACAAATACTTTGTGGTCTATAAACACACCAATTTATGATCTGTTACTTGAATCAGGCGACAAGTTAGGAGACCCACCACTACACATTTTCATCTGTAATTTGAAATCTTATTTCTACCTGTGTATGACTCAAACATGTTCTTTACCAGTGAATCAACTTTAGGTAACTCCTGAGCTGCATCATGGATAAGGCACCACGGAATGAAGAGATCCAAGTTCTGTTCCTTGTTCAGTTGCAGACATGCTGTGTGACTTCGAGCAAGTCACTTAATCACTTACAGTTTCCACATCTGTAAAAAGATAATATTGATACTTACACAACTTTTTACAGTGCTTTGAGATCTATGGAGAAACACTGATATGTAAGGGCATGCACTACTAACCTGGATCAGTTTTAAACAAAATCACTATATTCCATTGCAGAACATCTGACCCATCCTCTCTATTTATGAAATGTTAGGTTATTATTAGAGGTGGGCTTAAACTGCAAGCCTGAATATGCACCCTATTGAATGTCATCTTGGGAAGGGAGCAGAAAAAACATGCCCTCGTGGAAAAGGTGTCTAAAGAGTAATAGAGGATTTTTAAATCATCCTATAAAACTTATTAGTGAATTATATCCCTGCTACAGAATAGGATGGTTCAAAACACTATGGAAGGAGATCAAACTTTTCCATAGGACTATATCAAATTGATATAGAACCCTACTGCCTTAATTCCTATTGAACTCTATAGGACTTTTCTATAAGAGTTGGATTGGCCTGAGGGGTAGAGAGAGTGGGATGAATCCCTAGATCCGAATCTGACCCATGGTTCTGGGTCACATCCAAAACCTGAAGGGGCCTATTTTTTTCTTTGGGGTTAGGATATAGAGAACATTCCCTGATGATGATGATACTTGTGATATTCTGACCCAAGGCAATGGAAATCTCACAAGAACAACTGTTATCTTGCATGAGATTTCCACTATTAGAAGTTGCAGAAATCTTGCAAGATCAGCAATCTCAAGCTTTCTACACTACTGAGCAGTGAGGGAGATTTCACTGTGACCTTGAATTTGAACATGACTCCAGGCCTCGATTTTGCCTTGAACACAATCCTAACCCTAACTGAAATCTGTATACCATCTCCAAAGTTCACCCCTACCTCTTTAGGCTCCAGTTCTCATGCTTAATTTTACACACCTGGAATAATCCTGTTGAACTCAATGGAACTAGTCACAGTATGTAAAGTTAAGCATGTGTGTAAATCTTTGTAGGATTGTGGCCTTATACTTTAAAAATATGTTCCTCACATAGGCTTTTGGTGCAGGCTTTGGGTGCATTTACCCTTTTAAAACACCATGGACCAAAGTCATCTATGATATACCTCCTTTTGACCCATAGCCTTGTAAATAATACTGTAATGCACTGAAATTCCGTAATCATTTCCCCCTGTTTTTATATCAGTTTAGTACTTTAAAAAGATAGAGTTGATAAAGACATCGAGGCCCTCTAAGGTTTCCTGCAGACATACTTTATAGGTTTGATCATGATGTACTTTTCAGGTATGATTACCCTTTTCCTCCATGACCCTGATGTTATCTTCACCCTGCTGTAGACTCTTATTGTTGCGAGATGAAATATCAGTTTAGTTTCCTGCAAGAATTACATGCTATGTCTTCTCTCAATGAAGGAACCTGGCTATGACTTATTCTTTATGAATGATTTTCTGTCATAAATATAAAGGGAAGGGTAACCACCTTTCTGTATACAGAACTATAAAATCCCTCCTGGCCAGAGGCAAAACCCTTTCACCTGTAAAGGGTTAAGAAGCTAAGATAACCTTGCTGGCACCTGACCAAAATGACCAATGAGGAGACAAGATACTTTCAAAGCTGGGGCGGGGGGGGGGGGGGGAGGACAAAGGGTCTGTCTGTCTGCGTGATGCTTGTGCCAGGAACAGATCAGGAATGCTCTTCATAACTCCGTAAGTTAGTAAGTAATCTAGCTAGAAATGCGTTAGATTTCCTTTTGTTAAATGGCTGGTAAAATAGCTGTGCTGAATGGAATGTATATTCCTGTTTTTGTGTCTTTTTGTAACTTAAGGTTTTGACTAGATGGATTCTCTATGTTTGGAATCTGATTACCCTGTAAGGTATTTACCATCCTGATTTTACAGAGGTGATTCTTTTACTTTTTCTTTAATTAATATTTTTCTTTTAAGAACCTGATTGCTTTTTCATTGTTCTTAAGATCCAAGGGTTGGGTCTGTGTTCACCTATGCAAATTTTTGAGGATTTTTATCAAGCCTTCTCCAGCAAAGGGGGTGTAGGGCTTGGGGGGATATTTTGGGGGAAGATGTCTCCAAGTGGGCTCTTTCCCTGTTCTTTGTTTAACAGGCTTGGTGGTGGCATAGGGTTCAAGGACAAGGCAAAGTTTGTACCTTGGGGAAGTTTTTAACCTAAGCTGGTAAGAATAAGCTTAGGGGGTCTTTCATGCAGGTCCCTACATCTGTACCCTAGAGTTCAGCATGGGGAAGGAACCTTGACACTTTCTAACATGGAAACAGCATGTGATGAGCAAATAGAATTAAATGGGTTATCTTCAGCTCATGCTGATAAAAGAAAATAAAGGTAGCATTAGATATATCCATTAATGTGTTTTGGGTTTTTCTTTTAGAAATCTGCTATGATGGACAAGAAAGAGAATTTTAACCCTAGCTTTACCATTTACTACAGTTTTCCTGAAGAAGGCCTCATAATTCTGAATTCACTTTGGAATAAAAGTCTGAATTCCTAGGGACACTGTTAACTTAGCATCAAAATTTAGGTTAATTTTAAAATAAATCAAATCAAATAATTGGAACATTTCTCATTTTGGGTTTGGATTTAAATATTCTTTTGTAGTATTACAGTTCAATCACAGAATAAAACTCACTAGTAAAAACTAAAGCCGACTGGATTATTTTCATTTACTGAATGTAGTGAAACGAATAAATACATGAACACAGTGAACAATAAATTTGACTTTTAAAATTCCTTTCATTTTTACAATCTGTGGTATATTAGTCATCAGGAAAGAAAATATTTTAAACTGACATTTTCCCTTTAATGCAAATACTCTTGTCCATTTGCAGTGTCACTTGATTGGTAAAGTACCAAGGACGCTGCAGTTCTAACACAACAATAATAAGCATCCAGCTCAAAATGCACTATCATGTGGAGTTCTTCCTCGAACTGGATGCATGTGAAGACACTGATTTGATTTAGGGCTTAGGCCCCCTTAAACTATTAGCTCGTTGTGTAATAGACAGCCATCCTGGACCAACTTGTGCATATACTGTATGCTTCATTTTGCTCACTTACAACTGGATTCACGATCCACTAAAGTCAATGGGAGTCTTTTCATTGATTTAAATGGGCTTTATAGCAAGCCCTTAGACCCAGATCCTCAAAGGTATTTAGGTGCCTAACTATTAAGTTTTGAGGGTCTGGTCCTTAGTGCCTCCTTTTTGTATCTATGTGCAGAGATTTCATTAGATAGCTGTGTTTTAATGCTATCTTGTTTTAGGAAAATATAAAAGAAATTCACCAAGGGAAGCAGTGGATTCTCCATCTCTTGAAGTCTTCCTATCAAGATGGAATGCCTCTCAGGAAGAAACGTTAGTCAAGCCCTCCAGCAGCAATACTACCTACCTGCGGCAAGGTGTTATTTCCAGCTTAAACATTTCTTGAAGGACATATTTGGTCCTGAGGTACTGGGCGCACCAGAGACTCCAGGATTGTTGTTGATGTGGAAGGAGCTTTATAGGGCACCCAACCAACTGTAGCCTGTTACATCTTCCTGGCCCAAAAGACCTTCCCTAGTTTCGATTGCCTGCATCAGGCCTAGAACAAAGATTTGTCTAGATCCTTTAACCCTAGCCAATGGGAAAGTGCCTTGTGAAATATTAAAACTCTACTGTTGACCTATGATTAAGGCTGATCCACCATAAAAATCTATTTTATTCACAATGGTCCTCACATAAATTACAGTCCACGGGCCTTGCCAAAGACTTGCTGCTGCAGATAAGGGTCACCCAGAGCCATTCTGGCTTACATGTTTTGTGACTGTCCCAGGATACAATCCTTTTGGCTAGAACTAGGTAGGAGAGTTAATATATTAATGGACACAGCCCTAAAAATGACTTCCCAGAACTGTGTTTTGGATATATCCCATCAGCTTGGAAAGCCATTGAAAGCTTGGTTCTAGAACAATTCTTGTAACCAAACGACTCATATTGCATCAAGGGAAGAGCAGCTTGCCTCTAGGGACAGAAATTAGCACGACATCTTATATCAGAGCTGTAGCCATGTTAGTCTGTATCCACAAAAACAATCAGGAGTCCAGTGGCACCTTAAAGACTAACAGATTTATTTGGGCATAAGCTTTTGTGGGTAAAAAAACCCACTTCTTCAGATGCATGGAGTGAAAATTACAGATACAGGCATAAATATATATTGGCACATGAAGCATCTTGGCTGATCTGGCAGCTAAAGAGTGGGTAACATTTTGGAGAAGAGGGAACTCAGACAAATTTTAAGAGATTTGGTCTAACTTTTTAGAAATCTTAGTTTTCATCCCCTTGAAATTAATCAAAGATGGCCCTCTCTGCCTCCCCTTCCCATTCTTCTGTTTAGTTTTCTGTTCTTCCCTTATTTTGGGGTAGGAAAATTTCAGTAAAAGAAAAAGAAGGAGAAAAGAAAAGCATGCTTTAGTCAAACACACATTATTAGGCTCAATATTGGAGTAACTGGATGAAATTCTCTGGTCTCTGTTAATCAGGTCAGTCTTTGACCAAAAGGCCACTTCTGGCTTTAAAATCTGTGTTTTAAATGGTGGATAGCACTTCATTATAATTGTAGTTTGAGCAAGTACAGTCTATGTAATGCAGTTCCCCATGCATTCAGTGACATGGGGTACTTAAAAATGGCACTTTCTTCAGAAAATGCTTTGTGATCCTTAGATGAAAAATACTATATAAGCACCAATTACTGTTACTATCTGGGACACAACAGCTGTTGCTGCAGTGGTTATTATCCTCTTCTGGGGTTTGCACCTCAGATATTCCAGTAAAGTCATTACTTTCAAATCTTCACATTGCCAGAGTATTTTAAAATATCTTCAGCATATAGGCCCTGATTCAAAAAGCATCTCTATTCAGGAAGGGAACACCAGCATGTGCTTAATGCTAAGCATGAGCTTAGTTTGCTGTAGGTACTTTTAGAGTTTGCCAAGTATACAACTTGTCATAACAGAGCTTATTATTCATACTGAGTCATCATAAAGAAATCTGTTTGAAAACAAAAACATCCCCCAGTGCATTCACGCAAGCTTAGTTTTACTTCCATCATCACCAACAATTATTATTTTTCTATTATTATAAAGAACAAGATTTCTGTGAGCACAATCAAGAGATTTGCTGCAGCTGTACCACCTTGGGCTATAATTTTCTCAAATCTCACAAAGCAGAGTGAAACCTGCTCAGCACTTAGAGGAGAGACTTTTAAGAAAAATACAGAGTGCAGCTTGGAAGTAGATTATTCACTTGGTTCCTCCCTTCCCTTCTGCATAGAATTAGGGGCCACCATGCTGGAGGTTTGATTTTTCTGAAGAAGTCATAAAACTGATGTTCTGACAGCATGCTAAAATTAAAAGGCCCTTTGGCACTTTTTGCAAGAATTGGGGTGTTTCCCAGGTCAGATTCTATTCGCATAATTACATTCTGCCTAATTAAAGCCCCTCTGTAGTTTCAAATGGATACAGTATTCTTCACTTTCCACTTTAAAATGCAAAACTGTTGTATGCTTTTAAACAGCTGTGCTCCACCCCACAGGTGACTGCACTTCTGACGGGTAAAGGAATTTCTGTATACAGAAAAGGCAGCTTTTATAGATTGTAAATGTGTTTAGGATCCTTTGGGAGGAAAGGCGTGGCATAAAGATGTAAGCTATTTTGATTATTGTTATAGAGATGGACAAAAAAGCCATTGGAACAAAATCAAAACTGAAATCCTATAAAAATCTCCAGGTATAAAATCTCTAAGTTTAAATTCAGAACACTAATAAAATGAGCAGCTGTGATTTTAAGGTCAGTTTTGTAGCTTTAAGATGCTAAAAGATGGCAGCAAATGAACTCAAATGAGATTTTTGGTAACCAGAAAGACGCTCCTTCAAGCATTTACATGAAAGCAAGAAACTCTCTGAAGTGCTGACAACTTGGCCAAGAATGTTCCCATGTTACAATCTAGGGTCAAGTCTCCTCGAGACCATTTGGATAGAACTATATATACACAACATTTCCTCTAGGACTGAGGTGGTATTCAAATTGTGATCCACTGGGATTTATTGCCCTGAAGATGATAATTGAGGTCTCATTTACCATACAAGGCAAACACAGACAACCCAGTAGGCTGTGGGTGTTGGGCGTTACTCTTAGACTGGCACCCTTAGTGAGGTCTGAATTCTGTCAGCAGAACTGTGAAGAGGCTGTCTGAGAGACAGCCCGAAGCCAAGCAAAGCATGCTACCAAGTGGGAACTAGACTGTCTTTTTAGTACAGAATGGGTTTTTTTCCCCCAATTAAAAGAAAGCAATCTGGTATTTGAATAAACTTGTTAGATTTTGATCTGTGGGCTTACATCATTTTTTCCATACTTTCCCTTGGAGCAACTGATTCCACAATTTAAACAACAAAGTTCCAGATACTTGTAAAAACATTTACATTGAGACCATATCCCAGAATCCTCCCATTTACCCTTAAATGCTCTGTGTCACAACAACCACTCTGATGGTGGGCTAGGTATGGCTCCTTCTGGCATCTGCCAACACCATTCTAAATGTTGGCTACAGTAACTTATCTTGGGTTTTTCAGTGGGGGAGTTGGATGGGTGGACTCACACGCAATTCAGTACGCAAGCCAGTTATATATTTATGAAGGGCAGTGAATTGCATGATGTTTAATGCTTCTGGGAAACAATATGCTTTGCAATTCTGGCTCTCCCCCTTTTTAAACATTATGCTGTTCATCTCTTATGTAAGTTCTAAATGAATAAACATTTGGATAATCAGGGTTTACCTGTGCTTCATGTTAATTGTTCCAGGAAAGCTTACTGTTGAAGTCTGTAAAGAATTTAAGCTTCTGTTGTGGTAGCAACCAGAATATTTATGAATGAATGAATGATTATTTTAAAAGTTATTTTTTACCCATACACTGGTTTCTGTCTGGCTGAAATGCACCAGCACTCTGTTCTCCAAGGCTACGTCTTCACTGCAGAGTTAGCTCAAGTTATACACACTTGCATTAACTCTTCTTGTGTTAGCCTCACTTGAGTGAGAGCGATGCCTGGTATACACTGGAAAATTATATTGGTTTGACTACGTCAGTCAGGGGTGTGAAAATCCACACTCCGGAACGGTGTAGGTAACCTGACCCAAGTGCTCACGTAGAAGAATTCTTCCATCAACCTAGCTACCATCTCTTGTGCAGGTGGCTTACTTACAGTGATGGGAGAACACCTCCCCTTGGTGTAGGTAGTGTCTATGTTACACTAATAAAAATGATATCAACAGGATCTTGTAGAGGGACAAGGAAAATTGCCATGTTTATTGTAAGTACAACAAAGTATTCCTATATGCAATTTCTATATAGATCCATTCACACACAGGTTCTACAAAAAGCTTGTTATAGTTACCAGCCTAGACGTTGCTTGTGCCGAGTCACTGGCCAGGTGGCTTGGACACAAGAGTGGAGCCGAGTCATTGTCAGATGCGCATCCGATGCTCCTGGAGGGTGGTTGTAGAACCAGACTCAAAGAACACAGTCCTTGGACCCAATTTTTATAGGTCTCTGGTTCAATTCAAGTCTATGGAAGTTGCTTCATCATGCTGAATTTACAATTGAGATGACCAATCAGCTCAATCAGCAGTTGGTAGGTCCATGATGGCTCCATGATGGCTAGGTGTTATCTTCTTGTTCTTCTCTGATGCGTTTTGGGTGGATTCCGGTTCGCTCTCCGGGGTCATCCGGTTATCTCCACTTTGCATATTCTTCGGCCCATCGATACCAAGGTTGAAATTCTTAAGATTAGGCTGGTACTGTTACTAACCAATTATTTCCCTGCTTCAGGCTCTCAATTCCATGCACTCATCATCCATTCTTTTATTTAACACCATAATCTATGACTCGATTCATTTAACAAGTTTTATCCCACATCTATTTTTCCCTCTTTGGATACCAAGATTTACATAGGCATGACAAGGGGCCCCCACGGGGGAAGAGCATCAGAGTGTTGTTTTAAAGAACAGCATTGTTTTCTCAAACTCAAACTTTTGAGTTCTGCAGACTCTTTGTCCTGTACCGGCCTGAAATAATTAGCACTTTGGCCTTGCATTTGTTACAGAGTGAAATTCAACAGCATGGAACTAATGTTCATACTTTTTTACAATACCTATATACTCTTTTGTCTATCTTTATTTCTACTACTACATAATGATAATTCTATCATACTTGTATAACTTTGAAGGTGACCCAACACCTACAGTGAGACACTACAGTGGTACGGTCCTGATGGCTCAGCCAACTTGAGTAAAAAGCACCACCACTCAAGTTAAGGGGTTTTATGTGTGGATGCGAATTGAGTTAGGAGCTCCACTTGAGTTATTTACTCCACTCTGTAGTGAAGACAAGCCCTAAGACAACCTAGAAGGAGCTTTCTGTAGTAGTAGTAGTTCAGAGTGAATTTGAATAAAAATGTGGATACAGATGAAATTTGGCAATTTTGGATTCAGACAAGCAATTATGTATTTGAAAAGAAAAAATATTGCTCATCTAGCTGGATAATTAGCAGTAGTTTATTTATCAAAGGCACAAACCCAGATCTTGGGTGCAGCAAAAAGGGAAATAGCTGGCTCCCTGATTCCCTTCCTTAGATCTGGCACAGAATAGAACAGCTTGGGGGCTACTCTATTTTATCCAGCCGGCTATGGTCTTCTGCTTTGCTCTAGCAGCAGGAAACATTCTTCTGAGGACTTTTATCCCACTACTCTTTCTCCCCAGCCCCCTCTCATGAATGTGTGAAAAAATTGGGAGGTTGTTCTAAATTCCTGTTCTGTCCTTCTTCAAAAGTCTCTGCAAACCTAAATTGTGGAAATGCTGCAGCTACAGTGACAACATAATGATCTCTGTTTGTCTACATGATACCAGGCCATATTGTTGTGTGCCCTGGTCCCACTAGTGCCTTTAAAGTATAAACTCTTTGGGCAGGCATTGTGTCCTTTACTTTTCAAAGGAATGGGAGAATGATTTTGTGGTTAAGGCTACTGGCTTGGGACTCAGGAGATATGGGTTCCATCCTGACTTTTGCTATGACCCAGGGCAAGTCACAAAGGGCTAGATTATGCACCCCTTCTTCACATTCACATTGGGTGACTTCATGAGAACACTGTATGTAAGTGCTCATCAATGTGAGAAATTGATGCAAAATCTAATCTTTAATCTTTCTGGGCCTCAGTTCCTGATATGTAAAATGGGGATAATATGTCTCTACCACACAGAAGTCTTTGGAGAGTAAATTAATAATATTTGTGAAGGAGCCATATACATACTTAGACATTTTACTTATTGTGACATGCCTCGTACATTTACAGTGCTATATAAATAATGAATAATACTATCAGCAAGTTCGTAATAAATTAAGCAAACTATATAAAATAGATTTCATATTGCAGGAGAAAAAAAGGTAAATTATTAGGTGTTAGAGTTGCAAACATTTTGTTTTATATGCTACTTCCAAGAACAAAAAATAAAAAGAAAGAAAGAAAAGAAAAAAAGGTGTCAGCCAATTGGCTCTCTGGATGGCTGTCCCTTCTTTTAGTAGTAATAGTACTGTCATGCTGTTTTACAAGGCAGTAATCCAGTCACCAAATGGAGAAACTATGAGACCAAAGCCCTCATGGGTTATGCCAAAAAGGGGACTGAATTATGGCCTTGTAAAACAGTCTGGCAGTACTATTGCTGCTCTTCTGCTACAATTGTTTTAAAAATAGAATTTTAAATAATTTAAAAAAATATTCTCAGTAATTTGTCTAGTGAAAGAAACATCTAAACCAGTAGTATGGAGCAAAATAGGGCAGAATTTCTCCAGAATAACATAGTACAACTAGGAACAGGTTCCAATAAAATGACTCTCCACTCATCTGACTTCTGAGACAAACTCTAGCCTGTTAGCTTTTTTCATTATATTTTCAGCCTTACTCATATCTGTAACTCATGGTTGCAGGCAAAACAGGAAACACAAGCTATTACGCTACTTTCATAATGTTTCAACCCGTTTTGAAGGATAAAATGGTTTGGATAGATTAGGGAAGGCTTAAATAAGCATCTTCAAGTCCTGTTTCAAACTAAAAAGTATACTACCCAGCTTTTTGTAGTTTGCCCATCCTTCAATATAACAAATATGAAGAGGAGTCATTTTGTTTGAATTTGAAATACATGAAGATAATAACAAGGGCTTGAGTTGCAGAGCTCAGTTCTGAACTTACCCTAAGATCATGGTTTCTCAGATCAAATGATGTTAGTCATGGCTCTAATGTTTATTAGGAGAGAGAGAGAGACAATGTTTTTGGGTAGGGCTAATTGAAAATTTTCTGTTGAAACTGTTTTTGGATAAAAAATTGGGTTTTTGACTAAACAACCTTTTTTCACAGAAAGTGTCTGCTTTCCATGGAAAACTGACTTTTCATTAAAAAGCTGAACACCTAAAAAACCAAAACATTTAAGTCGAAAACTAAAATATTTCAATTTGGAAATTCTGCTCTGGTGCTATATCGGAGTTGTTATTTAGCTGCCTCATGCCTCCATTCTCCTCTATGGGCTAGGTTCCCCAGCCAGACTACATCTCTCACAATGCACTGCAGCCAGGG